>NC_042989.1:10918286-11518286 GCF_901001165.1 Salmo trutta | reverse complement strand
CGTCCCACATACCCGAGAGAGGTTAAACAAAAAACAAAAAAAACCACAACCCCAAACAACAAAACAAAAATTCCCCTCTACTAAAGGGAGGGAAGGGAGGGTGGCTGCCGTCAACGACGGCACTGTACTACACCCCCCCCTCCCCAACTCACCTATATCTGGAGGTGGCTCCGGTTCTGGCCGTTCCGGGCAGTCGGGCCACTCTGGCAGCTCGGGGCAGTCTGGCCAGTCTGGCCGCTCGGGGCTGTCTGGCAGCTCGGGGCAGTCTGGCCGCTCGGGGCAGTCTGGCAGCTCAGGGCAGTCTGGCAGCTCGAGGGCAGTCTGGCAGCTCGGGCGCAGTCGGGCCACTCTGGCCACTCTGGCAGCTCGGGGCAGTCTGGCCAGTCTGGCAGCTCGGGGCAGTCTGGCAGCTCGGGGCAGTCTGGCAGCTCGGGGCAGCCTGGCAGCTCGGGGCAGTCTGGCCACTCTGGCAGCTCGGGGCAGTCTGGCAGCTCTGGCAGCTCGGGGCAGTCTGGCAGCTCTGGCAGCTCGGGGCAGTCTGGCCACTCTGGCAGCTCCTGACTAGTGGGTGGCTTTGGCGATTCGTCACTGACGGGCGGCTCTGGCGACTCTTGACTGGCGGGCAGCTCCGGCGACTGTTGACTGGTGGGCAGCTCTGGCGACTGTTGACTGGCGGGCAGCTCTAGTGACTGTTGACTGGCGGGCAGCTCTGGTGACTGTTGACTGGCGGGCAGCTCTGGTGACTGTTGACTGGCGGGCAGCTCTGGTGACTGTTGACTGGCGGGCAGCTCTGGTGACTGTTGACTGGCGAGGCTGGGTTTACGCACTTGAAGCCTGGTGTGTGGTGCAGGTACTGGGCGTACCAGATTGGGAACACGCACCTCCAGGCTAGTGCTGGGAGCGGGAACAGGACGAGTTCGGACTGGGCTCACGCACCACTGGCTTGGTGCGGGGAGCAGGAACGGGCCGGACTGGGAACACGCACCACTGGCTTGGTGCGGGGAGCAGGAACGGGCCGGGCCGGACTGGGGACACGCACCACTGACTTGGTGCGGGGAACAGGGACGGGCAGGACTATGGACATGCACTGTGGACTTGGTGCGGGGAGCAGGGACGGGCCAGACAGGACTGTGAACACGCACTGGTGAACTGAAGCGTGGAGCCGGTTTAGCCACTCGTCCTGGCTGGATGCCCATCCTAGCACGGCATGTGCTGGGCATGTCCACCGGACGCACCGGGCTGTGCGGGCGCACTGGCGACACAGCGCGCAACTCCGCATCCCATGGCTCCTCCTCCAGATCTTCCCTCAGAAGGTCCTCAATCAACCGCCTCATCTTCGTCTCCTCCTCCGCCGTCATCCCCCACGAGAGCAGTGGTCTGGGCTCTTCCTCTGCCCTTCCGGACGACCCCATTAGCCCCCCCCAAAAAAATTATTGGGGGTGTCTTCCGGGCCTCCTCGACCGCCGCCTGCGACTTCGTCCACCGGCTGGCATTACCTCCTCGACCTGGGAATCCTTCTGCCAGGGTCCTTTCCCCGACATGATCTCCTCCCAGGTCCAGAACTCCTTCCCCTCGCGAGCCCATCTCTCGCGCTCCTTATCCTCCCGCTGCTTGGTCCTGTATTGGTGGGAGATTCTGTAACGGCTGTCTTCATAAATGGACCAAGGCGCAGCAGGTATGTGAATACTCATCTTTAATTACAAATAAGGAGTAAAGCATCCACTTAACAATACAATAAAGGTGACAACAGCTACAGTTTTGCAGGCTATCTAAAACGCAGTGCTAAAACAATCTCCCACAAATACACAGACAAACACACCCAACTAATATAGGACTTCCAATCAAAGGCAACACCAAACAGCTGCCTTCAATTGGAAGTCCACCCCAATTAACTCAACATAGAAACACACTTACTAGACTACACATAGAAATACATAAACATAGACCATAACTCAAAACCCGGAAATAATAAATCAAACGCCCTCCTAACTAACACACCACCCTGAACCACATAAAACAAATACACTCTGCCACGTCCTGACCAACTACAATAACAATTAACCCTTATACTGGCCAGGACGTGACACCACTTCATTTTAAGAATGTTCCTCCAGTTCTTTTTGTTTTTACTCTAACTTATTCTGTACCTCTATAGTACCGTATGTTTTGCCGTCTACAGTGCATTTTTAAAGTATACATACCCCTTGACTTTTTCCACATTTTGTTACATTAAAGTCTTAATTTTAAATGTATTAACAAATTTTTTCCTTTCATCAATCTACACATAATACCCTTTGACAAAGCAAAAAACATTTTAACAAATGTATATAAAAAAAATTAAGTATAACATTAGCATAAGTATACATAAGTACAGACCCTTTACTCAGTACTTTGTTGAAGCACATTTGGCAGCAATTGCAGCTTTGAGTTTTTTGGGGTATGACGCTACAAGTTTGGCACACCTGTTTTGGGGAGTTTTCCCTATTCTTCTCTGCAGATCCTCTCAAGCTCTGTCAGGTTGGATGGGGAGCATCGCTGCACAGCTACTTCCAGGTCTCTCCAGAGATGTTTGATCGGGTTCAAGTCCAAACTCTGGTTGGTCCACTCAAGGACATTCAGAGACTTGTCCCGAAACCCCTCATGCATAGTCTTGGCTGCGTGCTTAAGGTCGTTGTCCTGTTGGAAGGAGAACCTTCGCCCCAGTCTGAGGTCCTGAGAGCTCTTGAGCAGGTTTTCATCAAGGATCACTCTGTACTTTGCTCCGTTCATCTTTGCCTCAATCCTGACTAGTCTACCAGTCCCTGCCACTGAAAAACATCACCACAGCATGATGCTGCCACCACCACGATTCACCATAGAGCTGGTGCAAGGTTTCCTCCAGACGTGACACCTGGCATACAGGCCAAAGAGTTCAGTCTTGGTTTCATCAGACCAGATTATATTGAGTCCTTTGTGGAGTGCTGCATAGATGGTCTCCTTCTGGAAGTTTCTTCCATCTCTACAGAGGAAATCTTGTTCACCTCCCTGACCGTGGCCCTTCTCCCCCAATTGCTCAGTTTGGCCGGGCAGCCAGCTCTAGGAAGAGCCTTGGTGGCTCCAAACATCTTCCATTTAACAATGATGGAGGCCACTGTTTTCTTGGGGACCTTAAATGCTGCAGAAATGTTTTGGTACCCTTCTTCATATCTGTGCCTCAACACAATCCTGTCTAAAGAGCTCTACGGGCAATACCTTCAACCTCAAGGCTTCGTATTTGCCCTGATAGCACTGTCAACTGTGGGACCTTATATAGACAGGTGTGTGCCTTTACAAATCATTTCTAATCAATTGAATTTAACACAGGTGGACTCCAATCAATATGCAGAAACATCTCAAAGATGATCAATGGAAGCAGGATACACCTAAGCTCAATTATGAGTCTCATAGCAAAGGGTCTGAATACTTATATAAATACTGTATTTCTGTTTTTCTTTTTAATAAATTTGAAAACTTGTTTTCGCTTTGTCATTATGGGGTATTGTGTGTAGATTGATGAAGAAAAAAATATATTTAATACATTTTAGAATAACGCTATTAGGTAACAAAGTGTGGAATAAGTGAAGGAGTCTGAAAACTTTTTGAATCCACTGTGCATGTGCTGTTAGTTCCTCTACTTCCTTTGTTAGTCTAATCTCTTTTGACCTAAACTGCTTTTGTTTTAATAATGAGTATGGCATTGAATGGCCTCTGAAGGTACATTTGAAAGTGTCCCATAAAATAAGGGTATCTATTGTACCAATGTTGTGCAGGAACTTGTCATATTTAAGAACACATTTTCATCCAGTAGGCTTAGATGGTGGTCTGATCGCATTCTGTCTCCTATCAACAATTGTTTCACTTTTGATGCCAGCGAGAATGTCACAAGAAAGTTTTCAAAGACGGTTAGCTTGATTAAGCCTCCTCCGTATATATCTCATAGGTCAGGGTTTTTTAGCCTCCATGTGTCCATGATATTTGTGCTCTCCTTAAGTGCATGAAAGTGATGGTTTGTAGTGTGATATTTTTTTTACCGGTCCAGTGAAGTACTTAAAACCGTGCAATAAACTCACACCATAATAATAGGATTGTTTTTCCACATTTTGTTGTGTTACAGCTGAATTCAAGATGGATTAAATATAGATTTGTTTTCTCTCAACCGCCTACAAACAATACTCCATAATGACAAAGTGAAAATATGTTTTCAGAAATCTTTGCACATTTCTTGAAAATGAAATACAGAAATATCTCATTTAAATAAGTATTCAGATCGTTGAGTCAATACATGTGAGAATCACCTTTGGCAGCGATTACAGATGTGAGACTTTCTGGATAAGTCTCTAAGAGCTTTGCACACCGGGATTGTACAATATTTACCAATTATTTTTTTCAAACTGCTTCAAGCTCAGTCAATTGGTTGTTGATCATTGCTCGATAACAATTTTCAAGTCTTGCCATAGATTCCCAAGCAGATTTAAGTCAAAACTGTAACTCGGCAAATCAGGAACATTCAACGTAGATTTGATCTTGTGTTTTAGGTTATTGTACTGCTTTTTACAAATTAATTAAAAATGAAAAGCTGAAATGTCTTGAGTCAATAAGTATTCATCCCCCTTGTTGAGAATAAGTTCAGGAGAAAAAAATTGCATGGACTCACTCTGTGTGCAAGGATGGATCAACAACATTAGAGTTACTCTACAATACTATCCTAATTGACAGAGTGAGAAGAAGGAAGCCTGAGAAGAAGGAAGCCTGTACAGAATATAAATATTCCAAAACAAGCATCTTGTTAGCAACGAGGCACTAAAGTAACACTGCAAAAAATGTGGCAAACCAATTAACTTTTTTTCCTGAATAAATGTTTTTTTCCTGAATTATGTTTGGGGCAAATACGATACAACACATTACGAAGTACCATTCTCCATATTTTCAAGCATAGTGATGGCTGCATCATGTTATCGGTATGCTTGTAATAGTTAAGGACCATGGAGGTTTTCAGGGTAAAACAGAAACGGAATGGAGATAAGCACAGGCAAAATCCTAGAGGAAAACCTGGTTCAGTCTGCTTTCCACCAGACACTGGAAGATGAATCCATCTTTTAGCAGGACAATAACCTATAACACAAGGCCAAATCTACACTGGACTTGCTTACCAAGAAGACAGTAAATGTTCCTTAGTGACCTAGTTACAGTTTTGACTTAAATCTACTTGAAAATCTATGGAAAGACAAAAAATGGTCTAGCAAGGATCAACAACCAATTTGACAGAACTTGAAGAATTTCTAAAAGAATAACAGGTACATGTTGTACAAAAGAGGTGTGGAAAGCTCTTGGAGACTTACCCGGAAAGACTCACTGCAGGAATCACTGCCAAAGGTGCTTCTACAAAGTATTGACTCAGGGGTGTGAATATTTATGTAAAACATGTATTTGATTTTCAATACATTTGCAACATTTTTTTAAACATATTTTCACTTGGTCATTATGGGGTATTGTGTGTAGATGGGTGAGAAGAAAACAAATATTTAATACATTTTGAAAACAACAAAATGTGGAATAATTCAAGGGGTTTGAATACTTTCTAAAGGCACTGTAAGTGAATTTGTGCAAATACTTTTGGTTCCCTAAAATGGGAGGACTATGTACAAAAAGTCCTGTAATTTCTAAACTGTTCATCCGATATGGATGAAAGTATCCACAGTATCATTTCAAATCCTTATTGCTGGAGTAGAGAGCCAATACATCAGACAATGTGTGACTGTCCAAAGACTTTTGGACCTCACTCTATGACCATTATGTGCTGTAGGAGTATTACTCTGCTTTTTCTTTAAAGCGGAAATAAGCAGTTGAAACAATAACAAAGTGGTCTACTACCCTCAAATTCATTGACAGAGCTATGGATGCAAGGACTGACCATCCTTGATGTCAAAAGTATAGTTCTAACCATGTTGAGGCTATATGTTTGTTGACATTTATTTTGTTTACAAATATTGGAGTCAAAAACAAGCTTAAACAGTATTCTGAGTTTTGATGAGGTAGAACAGTTGAAATAAGCTCGAGTGATTTTTAAGTTATATTCTTCAAGAATCAATGGGTACATATTCATTTCTAAGTCCAAAAATTGATGTAGTAGCTACTGATTGCCACTTTAAATAGTGATAGCTAAATCAACACAGTTGTGTTATTTTAACTACTCAACATAACTGTCTGCAGGCATCAAAGTAAATCCACCGTAAAATCATTGAAGAAAACAGCGCCATCTATTGATTCACTGTAAAATGAAGCGCTTTCTCGTGCAGTGCAGATTTCATCACAGGATGGACCATGCAAAGACTGTACGATGTACTCACACAAAAACACTCCATTCAATGTGTAGAGGTTACAATATGATTCTGGACTGAATTTGACTTATTCTACATTCTCAGTGTGTGCCACATCTCTGCAAAATATGGTGGCCTTGATGGTACACCACAAGCTTGGAGGAACCATGACACAGAAAGTGTGGATTTTAACAGAGGACAACCATTATTTTACATCTCATTATCCTATTCAGAAGGGGATTATTTGTGCTAGTGTGAACTTTCTGTCACCAAGGAGACCATATCTGAAACAGCCAAGCAGAAAATAGGTACATAACGTATTCCTCCTTCTTTTCTATTTAGGGGTGCCAGATGGAAAACGTTCACACATACAAGCATCAGAAGAATTACATGAGAACTAGCAATGCCCACATTATGCTAAGAAAGGCAATGCATAATGCAATCCTATAGGATCAAGTACAACCATTTGTGTTAAGCAATATACTGTATCTCTGGGATACTTCAGATAATGAGGCTTGTGATATGACAATGTTTTGATGCCACATCTCTGGAGAAAATGGAAGTCTTGAAGGTACAACACAAGCTTGTGATGTAAAAAAATATATAAAAATGATCTTTCATCCATTTGGAAACCAAACTGTGAAGTTAAGATATTCTGACATCAATAATCAGTTGAACCAGAGAGTCATAAAGAAATGTTAACTTCTGAAAGGGACTAGTTTGGCGGGAAAGAATTTGAAGGCATTTATTTGCCATATATAATTGCTAATATTACAGAATGTCAACACCTGACATATTCCACTTTCATAGTGAATTGCCCAACAGAAAGGACCATGGGAGATGGCCATGTTACTGTCATCCAGAAAAACCTCATAAAAGATTAGTGTCTTTACAAAGAAAAGTAATAAAAGGGATCTTGCAACAAAAGATGCAAGAAAGATAGAACACTCAAATGGTATTATTAATAAACTGCCCATTATAAAACCCTAGTGCTATGTCTTTAATTGTGAAGTGTTTTAAAACCTCCCCATATTATGTGTATTAAATCTGGTAAATTCAACAAAAAACAAGAAAACAACTCTTCTCCTTTGATTTGCTCGCTAGCGTCCAGAGATTAGCTCTTGTGGTTTCTGCAGTCCTTGGGAATCAATTAAGACTTTTTGCCAACAGAAGTAGAGAGAGAGAGGGAGGGAGGGAGGGGAGGGGGGAGTGGGGCAAGGAAAGCCATGTCTGCTGGTTGTACGCTGTGAATATCAGTCTGGTCAGCCTTGCATGGCAATCGAGGAACATTGCTGATGAATAAGGAACGTGTAAATAACACTGTTAAAAATCAATTAGGCTCCAATTGAACAAGATATCATTAACAGGAGAACAATAGGTGATTGGGCTGATGTGTAATTAATGGTAGTGGTGTTGTGTTGTGGATGTTAATTTGATCACCCTGTTGCATGAGAACTTTTGTGCAAAGGAGGAAATTCAAAACTTGTAGTGTAAGAGGATTTAAAAGGTTTCTGAAGTTTGTAATTCCAGTTTGAAATTTCAGACTTGATTTTCCCTGTATAAACCTCTTAAAAAATGTCCATTAATTATAATCAACATAATAATTCACATGTCCTGTTGCTGCAGGATTATTTTCCTGCTATAGCAAACGGGCTCAAATTTAGATCCTACGTGTGTATTACCCCTGGAACCTTCCATAAATACCATATCAAACCAACCCATTTTAAATTAAAGTCTTGCTTCATCTAATCTAATCTTCTAATCATTGCCTTTTCTACATTTGTTTTGTTGGAACCACAAACCCACATGGTAGTCTAGTCCAGTGTTTCCCAACCCTGGTCCTTAAGTTGTAGCTCTGGACACACACACCTCATTCAACTCGTTCGAGATCCAGGGTTGGGAAACACTGGTCTAGCCTGTAACTATGGCTATGAGAGAGATGTATGGTGTAATCTACAGTGCATTCGGAAAGTATTTAGACCCCTTAACTTTTTCCACATTTTGTTACGTTAGAGCCTTATTCTAAAATGTATTAAATTGTTTTTTCCCCCCTAATTTTTTACACACAATATCCCACAATGACAAAGCAAAAAAAGGTTTTTAGACATATTAGCAAATTAATAAAAAAAATAAAGAACTGAAATATCACAGATACAGAAGTTTTCAGACCCGTTACTCAGTAGTTTGATGAAGCACCTTTGGCAGCGATTACAGCCTTGAGTCTTATTGGGTATGACGCTACAAGCTTGTCACACCTGTATTTGGGGAGTTTCTCCCATTCTTCTCTGCAGATTCTCTCAAGCTCTGTCAGGTTGGATGGGAAACGTAGCTGTACAGCAATTTTCAGGTCTCTCCAGAGATGTTTGATCGGGTTCAAGTCCGGGCTCTGGCTGGGCCACAAGGACATTCAGAGACTTGTCCCGAAGCCACTCCTGCATTGTCTTGGCTGTGTGCTTAGGGTCGCTGTACTTTTGGAAGGTGAACCTTTGCCCCAGTCTGAGGTCCTGAGCGCTCTGGAGCAGGTTTTCACCAAGGATCAACCACAGACCAAGTGTAACCACACCAGCCCAGGACCTCCACATCCAGCTTCTTCACATGAGGGATCGTCTGAGACCAGCCAGCTGGACAGCTGATGAAACTGAGGAGTATTTTTGTCTGTAATAAAGCCCTTTTTGTGGAGAAAAACTAATTCTGATTGGCAGGGCCTGGCTCCCCAGTGGGTGAGCCTATGTCCTCCGAGGACCACCTCCCTGCACCAGTCATGTGAAATCCATAGATAAGGGCCTAATTGATTTATATGAACTGCAACTCAGTAAAATCATTGAAATTGTTGCATGTTGCGTTTATATTTTGGTTCAGTATAGTGGGGTGTGTTCAATGGTGGTTGTGTAGATGGTAAAGCAAAATAATGTGTTATGCACCGAAGGCATGGGTGACAGGCCCACATGGAAAAACTCCACACTGACATGATGTCAAGTATAGATACAACCTCTGCATTGGTCTCTGCCATCCATTATTACATGGTCAAAGCACTAGAAATGGCACAATCTCTATGTCAGCAGTGCACTATATGCTTGAAGGAAACATAACCACTGAGATATCTGATAGGGAACCGAGACCCCTGACCAATCTGTTTCTCTTTCACTGGAAGATGCCCAGACATGTTCACTGAGTGGGTAGCTATCTTCTCAATCCATCTGGAATAAAAAAGTGAGAAGAAAACATGAAAATAGACTAAAAAGAATGGATTGACACAATGAGATCACTAGCTGCATGACAACCTCCTCCATACTATTGTTACACATGCAGTTACTGTTATGCAGGCTGGAAAAAAACTATTTTTCTTTCCACTTCGTGTCAAATCAATCATTTCACACAGAGAAATGAATTGTATTTCAGATTTTATTAGCTGTTCACAATGGATCTCCTTACCTATGCGAGTGACGAAAGATTTATTGAGCTGACCAAACCTGTCAGCCTGCACAAAGGTTCCAACTGACTGATACTGACATAAAAGCAATTACTTTATGAGAAATGACACATAAGGCACTTCTTGAGGGGATGAAAATGATGTTAATTCTCAGTGGATGTAGGCAGCATTGCTCCTTACATCTCTTATAGACGACGGGGCTGTTGGAGGATGGTCATTGGGATCGGAAAGTCTTCTCTCTTTACAATGGGGTTTCAACAATGAAGTCCATTTTCCACGACGTCCCACCTGAATAAAGCAGAGGGAGACAGAGGTTCTGTCCATTCTAATGTATCTCTGTCTGATGCTGTCATTCCCAGGCCGACCCAGAAAACGTGTGTTTGCACAATAACCCTAGGCTCTATTAGTTTCACACTCTCCACAAGTGAGAGATTTGACAGGTCACCCATCACCCCTCTTCCCAACCCTCCATAATAGGCCCCTACCTCCAGAGAGTCCCATCCCAGCATTTGCCCTCTTTCTCTCTCACACACCTCCCCAGAAACCCATGCAACTGGCCTGGCCTCCCTCCTAATCACACAATGCCAAAGGGAAACCTCTCTGACCTTATCCCTAGCCACTTTATCAAGTCAGGTGCAGGCAGGTGTTGAGAGAGAGAGAAAGTGAGAGGCGAGAGCTGAGAATGTTCCAATTAAAGGGATTACTAAACTCGTATTGCCATAAATCCCTTATCTGAACTCCCCACATGTGATTACATTTCCACAGCCCATGTTTACATGGCCCTGCAAACTTACTGCTTACTCAAATGGACATGACCCGCATTATTCTAACGCAGGTTATTACCTGCTAGTCTCCAGGCCCCTTCTGCACTGTGCACAGGAGCAGTACTGTGGCCTGGTCTACAGTCTGATGGAGTATCCAAAAATTACCCTCATTTTGAGAAAGCAGAATAATCTGTGCACTCTTTTATTACAATAATAGTTAATAAGATTGAATTGAAAATGGGATGCATTACATCTAGGATTCTACCTGCTATGCACTTCTTAATACTTATTAATTTGGATTGTTGATATTTTGTTTATTTTGTCTATGGATAATAAGAAAGCTAACAATGCATAGAGACAGGAGGTTGAGGCGCAATCCACACTACCCAAATCACTTGTCCCAAAATTAAAAGCCCCCTTTACAGCTGTTCTACAGATTTTATAGAGACAAAAAATTCAAATGGTCTTGTTTTACTTCCCCTCGCAAGCTAGAAAATACATTGGCTGCATAATGAAGAAACAAAACAATGAGGTGAAACAATTTGTACAGAATAATCCTGTGTACCAGGAGATGTAAGAAGCACTCCAGCAACCCCCTCTGGTTTGGAATGAGGAATGGGGTGGAGCGCTCTCATTCTCCTTTGTCTACCGGTTTGACCTCGCATCTCATCTGGGCCTGTACCAAAGGAGTAATCCCCTACCCTCAGAGACAGGCTCAACATGCAGGAGCCCATTGTTGCTTAATTAATTACTGAATGGTGTGCAGGTATGGTGCAGTCAGAGGGAGAGATAAGGCAGAGACTGGTTTTCCCTGATGGGAACCTCTGAACAATGAGCTGTTGTGTTTACCCACAACTTGGGCTTGTCTTGGCTCTAGCCTGTGAGACAACAAGCTGAGAATTGGCTCTGGGAAACAGAGTCAGGGTCTGCATGCAGGTTACGTTCCCAAGCTACAAAGAGACTATAGAAGGTGGAAGGAAAAATGTATATTCTCAAAATTCCTGAATGTTCATCAACTTGCAACCCTGAGTTCAAGACCAGCATAACGTTCTGTAGCCTTGTTAACATCTAGCCATGTCAGCATTATCAAGTACAATGATAACTTAACAGAAACATTATGTGTAATAACCACATTAATATCACTGAGGTTCGAGAATTATGTCATGTGTCAGCATAATATGACCCTTCATCTAAGGGTCAAAACACAATGCAAATGATTTGGTCTGAGTTAGTTAAATCAGGGTGCTGGGCTCGTTATGCTCTGTGGCACCAGCCCTTCAGATCTGATGACTCAATGAATTTTGACAAGAAAGTAACACATCACAGGACACACGTTCTGCTGAGTGCTAGAACAGGAACAAAGCAGAGCAGGTGTGGTTCTGACGATTTTGCCATTGTAAGGCTATAGTGAGTTGAGCCCAGTGAAGTCGCTGGGATGGCGCTGTATGAGCTGAATGCTAATGCTACCGCAGTGCACCTCTATCCTCCAACCTTCATCTCATTTAGATCTATAGAGCAATTATGATAAACTCAGAGAGAAAGAGAAGAAAGACAGAGAATGAGAGAGAGAGGGGAGTAAAAGCAGACGGAATCACTGCTCATGGCAGGTCATAGCCACTAGGCACTGAGCACTACACTACAGTAGTGCAATTTCTGTTGATAAGGAAATATTCAATATGTTGAAGGGTATATTAAATGACAATAAAAACTACATAAAAAAGCAGGGCTGGCATGGATGCAGGTGAAAGTGAGGGGAAGAATGCCAATGTGAGAGATGAGATGACAACACAACACAGTGAGGACATAATGAGGGCATAACGAGCATTGCTCATGGTTAAAAGATGCCCTCCACTGTATTCTCTTCACACTGACCTTGCTATAGCCCAGGCAAACCAAACATTTGTTTTTATATAAACTCAGTAAAAAAAGAAATGTCCTCTCACTGTCAACTGCGTATATTTTCAGCAAACTTAACATGTGTAAATATTTGTATGAACATAACAAGATTCAACAACTGAGACATAAACTGAACAAGTTCCACAGACATGTGGAATAATGTGTCCCTGAACAAAGGGGGGGAGGTCAAAATCAAAAGTAACAGTATTAGGTACTGCAGAGCATCTCCTCCTCATGGACTGCACCAGATTTGCCAGTTCTTCCTGTGAGATGTTACCCACTCTTCCACCAAGGCACCTGCAAGTTCCAGGACATTTCTGGGGGGAATGGCCCAAGCCCTCACCCTCCGATCCAACAGGTCCCAGATGTGCTCAATGGGATTCAGATCCGGGCTCTTCGCTGACCATGGCAGAACACTGACATTCCTGTGTTGCAGGAAATCGCACACAGAATGAGCAGTATGGCTGGTGGCATTGTCATGCTGGACGGTCATGTCAGGATGAGCCTGCAGGAAGGTTACCGCATGAGGGAGGAGGACGTCTTCCCTGTAACGCACAGTGTTGAGATTGCCTGCAATGACAACAAGCTCAGTCTGATGATGCTCTGTCACACCTCCCCAGACCATGATGGTCCTTCCACCTCCAAATCGGTCCCGCTCCAGAGTACAGGCCTCTGTGTAATGCTCATTCCATGGACGATAAACGCGAATCTGACCATCACCCCTGGTGAGACAAAACCGTGACTCGTCAGTGAAGAGCAATTTTTGCCAGTCCTGTCTGGTTCAGCGATGGTGGGTTTGTGCCCGTAGGCAACATTGTTGCCGGTGATGTCTGGTGAGGACCTGCCTTACAACAGTTCTACAAGCCCTCAGTCCAGACTCTCTCAGCCTATTGCGGACAGGGATTGTGCACTCCTGGTGTAACTCGGGCAGTTGTTGTTGCCATCCTATACCTGTCCCGCAGGTGTGATGTTTGGATGTACCAATCCAGTGCAGGTGTTGTTACACGTGGTCTGCCACTGCGAGGATGCTCAGCTGTCTCCCTGTAGCGCTGTCTTAGGCGTCTCACAGTACCGACATCGTCATTTATTGCCCTGGCCACATCTGCAGTCCTCATGCCTCCTTGCAGCATGCCTAAGGCACGTTCATGCAGATGAGCAGGGACCCTGGGCATCTTTTTTGGTGTTTTTCAGAGTCAGTAGAAAAGCCTCTTTAGCGTCCTAAGTTTTCATAACTATGACCTTAATTGCTTACCATCTGTAAGCTGTTAGTGTCTTAACGACCGTTCCACGGGTGCATGTTCTTTAATTGTTTATGGTTCATTGAACAAGCATGGGAAACAGTGTTTAAACACTTTACAATGAAGATCTTTGAAGTTATTTGGATTTTTATGAATTATCTTTGAAAGACAGGGTCCTGAAAAAGGGCCGTTTCTTTTTTTGCTGAGTTAATATACAGTGGGGGGAAAAAGTATTTGATCCCCTGCTGATTTTGTACATATGCCCACTTACAAAGAAATGATCAGTCTATAATTTGAATAGGTTTATTTGAACAGTGAGAGACAGAATAACAACAAAAAAATCCAGAAAAACACATCTCAAAAATTTTATAAAATGATTTGCATTTTAATGAGGGAAATAAGTATTTGACCCCTCTGAAAAACATGACTTAGTACTTGGTGGCAAAACCCTTGTTGGCAATCACAGAGGTCAGACGTTTCTTGCAGTTGGCCACCAGGTTTGCACACATCTTAGGAGGGATTTTGTCCCACTCCTCTTTGCAGATCTTCTCCAAGTCATTAAGGTTTCGAGGTTGACGTTTGGCAACTCGAACCTTCAGCTCCCTCCACAGATTTTCTATGGGATTAAGGTCTGGAGACTGGCTAGGCCACTCCAGGACCTTAATGTGCTTCTTCTTGAGCCACTCCTTGGCCGTGTGGCAACAAGCCTTGGCCGTGTGTTTTGGGTCATTGTCATGCTGGAATACCCATCCACGACCCATTTTCAATGCCCTGGCTGAGGGAAGGAGGTTTTCACCCAAGATTTGACGGTACATGGCCCGTCCATCGTCCCTTTGATGCGGTGAAGTTGTCCTGTCCCCTTAGCAGAAAAACACCCCCAAAGCATAATGTTTCCACCTCCATGTTTGACGGTGGAGATGGTGTTCTTGGGGTCATAGGCAGCATTCCTCCTCCAAACACAGCGAGTTGAGTTGATGTCAAAGAGCTCCATTTTAGTCTCATCTGACCACAACACTTTCACCAGTTGTCCTCTGAGTCATTCAGATGTTCCTTGGCAGACTTCAGACGGGCCTGTATATGTATTCTTGAGCAGGGGGACCTTGCGGGCGCTGCAGGATTTCAGTCCTTCACGGTGTAGTGTGTTACCAATTGTTTTCTTGGTGACTATGGTCCCAGCTGCCTTGAGATCATTGACAAGATCCTCCCGTGTAGTTCTGGGCTGATTCCTCACCGTTCTCATGATCATTGCAACTCCACGAGGTGAGATCTTGCATGGAGCCCCAGGACGAGGGATATTGACAGTTCTATTGTACTTCTTCCATTTGTGAAAAATCGCATCAAATGTTGTCATCTTCTCACCATGCTGCTTGGCGATGGTCTTGTAGCCCATTCCAGCCTTGTGTAGGTCTACAATGTTGTCCCTGACATCCTTGGAGAGCTCTTTGGTCTTGGCCATGGTGGAGAGTTTGGAATCTGATTGATTGATTGCTTCTGTGGACAGGTCTTTTTACAGGTAACAAGCTGCGGTTAGGAGCACTCCCTTTTAGAGTGTGCTCCTAATCTCAGCTCGTTACCTGTATAAAAGACACCTAGGAGCCAGAAATCTTTCTGATTGAGAGGGGGTCAAATACTTATTTCCCTCATTAAAATGCACATCAATTTATAACATTTTTGACATGCATTTTCTGGATATTTTTGTTGTTATTCTGTCTCTCACTGTTCAAATAAACCTACCATTAAAATTATAGACTGATCCTTTCTTTGTCAGTGGGCAAACGTACAAAATCAGCAGGGGATCAAATACTTTTTCCCCCCACTGTACATCTTTGGAGGAAAGAAATATACTTTGTTTTTACAGCTTTTACTTTTGTTGTTACATGTAAATTCTATACACATTTTACATATTCAGTACCAGTCAAAAGTTTGGACACACCTACTCATTCAAGGGTTTTGTTTATTTTTACTATTTTCTATATTGTAGAATAATAGTGAAGACATCAAAACTATGAGATAAGACATATGGAATCACGTATTAACCAAAAAAGCTTTAAACAAATCAAAACATTTTAAATTCTTCAAAGTAGTCACCCTTTGCCTTGATGACATCTTTGCACATGCTTGGCGTTCTCTCAACCAGCTTCACCTGGAATGCTTTTCCAACAGTCTTGAAGGAGTACCCACATATGCTGAGCACTTGTTAGCTGCTTTTCCTTCACTCTGCGGTCCAACTCATCCCAAACCATCTCAATTTGGTTGAGGTTGGGTGATTGTGGAGGCCAAGTCTTCTGATGCCGCACTCCATCACTCTCCTTCTTGGTCTAATAACCCTTACACGGCCCAGAGGGGTGTTGGGTCATTGTCCTGTTGAAAAACAAATGATAGTCCCTTTATGCGCAAACCAGATGTGATGGTGTATTTATTGCTGCAGAATGCTGTGGTAGCCATGCTTTTTAAGTGTGACTTGAATTCTAAATAAGTCACTGACAGTGTCAACAGCAAAGCACCCCCACACCGTCACACCCCCTCCTCCATGCTTCACGTTAGGAACCACACATGCAGAGATCATCCGTTCACCTACTCTGCGTCTTACAAAGACACTGCGATTGGAGAAAGAAAATCTAAAATTTTGACTCCTCAGACCAAAGGACAGATTTCCACTGGTCTAATGTCCATTGTTCGTGTTTCTTGGCCCAAGCAAGTCTCTTCTTCTTATTGCTGTCCTTTAGTAGTGCTTTCTTTGCAGCAATTCCACCATGAAGGCCTGATTCACTCTTTCTCCTCTGAACAGTTGATGTTGAGATGTGTCTGCTACTTGAACTCTGTGAAGCAATTATTTGGGATACATTTCTGAGGCTGGTAACTCTAATGAACTTATCCTCTGGGTCTTCCTTTCCTGTGGCGGTCCTCATGACAGCCAGTCTCATCATAGCGCTTGATGGTTTTTGTGACTGCACTTGAAGAAACTTTCAAAGTGCTTAACATTGTCCGTATTGTCTGACCTTCATGTCTTAACATAATGATGGACTGTCATTTCCCTTTGATTAATCAAATCAAAGTTAATTTGTCACGTGGGCCGAATACAACAGGTGTAGACTTTACAGTGAAATGCTTACTTACAGGCTCTAACCAATAGTGTGAAAAAAAGGTATGTGTGTGTGTGTGTGTAGGTAAGTAAAGAAATAAAACAACAGTAAAAAGACATTTGAAAATAACAGTAGCAAGGCTATATACAGACACTGTTTAGTCAGGCTTATTGAGGTAGTATGCACATGTAGGTATGGTTAAAGTGACTATGCATATATGATGAACAGAGAGTAGCAGTAGCATAAAAAGAGGAGATTATTTTAGCTGTCCTTGCTATATTATGGACTTGGTCTTTTACCAAATAGGGCTATGTTCTGTATACCAGCCCAACCTTGTCACAACTCAACTGATTGGCTCAAATGCATTAAGAAGGAAAGTAATACCACAAATTAACTTTTAACATGGCACACCTGTTAATTGAAATGCATTCCAGGTGACTACCTCATGAAGCTGGTTGAGAGAATGCCAAAAGTGTGCAAAGTTGTCATCAAGGCAAATGGTAGCTACTTTGAAGAATCTAAAATCTAAAATATATTTTGATTTGTATTTCATTGTTTTGATGTCTTCACTGTTATTCTACTATGTAGAAAATAGTAAAAATAGAAGTACTTTTACATTATACTGTACATTGTGTTTTCAGTAATAACTATTATAGAACATGAGCTTTTAAACCCACCCTTCAGCTTATTTCAGTCCATACTACCGATGTCCGTAAACTGCCATCGTATGATTTCCATGTGCTATATATTACTGTGCTGTGATGTTTCACATACATTTGGAACCTGTCTAATCGCATAGTATCTACAGATTGTAAGTTAAAGATACATATATATTTAAAATATATATATATATATATATATATATTTTATTGAATATCCGAAACATACAATACACTTGCAGTGAAGCCACTCAACAACTACACCATACCAGTCATCCAACAGACTCCCATTCAGAGCGACACACAGAAGCATCCAGGGTCAATGCACTGCTCAAGGGCACGTTGACAGATCTCCCACCAGGCCAAAAAACGTGAACCCGAACCCTGCAAGATCCCCCCACTGTTCCCCAATAGCTGTCCCTCAACCATTCGA
Source organism: Salmo trutta (assembly GCF_901001165.1). Lineage (NCBI taxonomy): Eukaryota > Metazoa > Chordata > Actinopteri > Salmoniformes > Salmonidae > Salmo > Salmo trutta. The sequence goes on along the minus strand of NC_042989.1, from coordinate 11,500,448 downwards.
GACCCCTCCCACAGTCCCCCCAAGAACAAAAATAAAAAATTCAATCAATTCCATTCCCCACCCCCAAGAACCACCCAATGCACCAACAACCAAGAGAATGAACTACTGAGAAAAAAGGAAAAGACAGAAGAAAACAGCAAACAACAAACAGAAAAAAACTAAACAAAGGACATTAAGGACAGCTGAAGTCATAATAGCAATGCAAACTGTATATATTTGTGTGCATGTCTGGCACAATTACATGTATGTGTGTGTTCTTGTATGTGTTTATTTGAATGAGAGTGTGTGTATATGCATGTGTACAAACACCTGCATGGCATCAGCCTCAGGCAAACCGGCATTAGCTGTAAGAACACTCCCCCTCAGTGTCATTCAAACGTACTTTTTATTATGTTTTCTTTTGACTTTATTTTTTACTTTTAACTTCGACCATTATTCTATCTCCCGCACAGCAACTCCACTCCCACTTGTCTCCAATTCCACATGCCAACCCTCAGCTTCCCTCAGCCCATCCCACCTATCTCTGCTGGCCACCCTCTTCGGATTTCTATGCAACATATATCTTTCAACTATGCTGTGATGATTAACGTACAATTTCAATCTATCTAATCAAATAGAATCCACAGATTGCGAGTTGAAGATAAGTACTTTTACTAAGAGTATCAGTATATTAGTAATTGACTGACCCAGTCTCTCCAAATCTCCTAACAGTACTATTTCTAGGGTCAATTTTATATCAATGCTATGCATTTTCAGCCATTCTTAAACCTGAGACCAGAAACAGGCTACCTGAGGGCAATACTAAAGAAAAATGGTCTATTGATTCTGTATCCTCACAACAAAATCTGCAGAGCTTCGATGATTTTATGCCCCAAAATATTCAAGAATTCTATATAATAATTTTAGCTGAAAAGCACAAAGTCTTGAATCTTGCATTGTTTTATATATCAACTCATACACCCTCTACCATGGAGTCAGTACATCAAAAATCTCTTCCCAACTATTTTGCAATCTGTATGGCACAGTTGTCAACATCCTGGTCCACAAGTGAAACTGGTATACTTTTCTTTTTTTGCTATTTTTATTCCTCTGCAAGTTTTGATCTTTAATATTGGGATGACAGACCAGTTTCCTGCCTCCTCCATTTTGGGGTAATGCTGATAACTCCATGAAGGACAAAGCTCTACCATTCCAATTTACAAAATACCCTTTTCAAACATCTTTCCCATAAATACAGGCATTTTATCAACCAGAACATTTGAGTTCAAACATCATATCTGGTCTATCTTTTCAGGGGGATGAAATTGAAATTGCAGCCAGCTCTGCAATGCTTGTTGGAAAAAGAGAAATACTTTGAATAAAGTATCATTTTCAATTAATCGAAAATGAGACATGGCAATCTGCACCAAGGCAACAAGGCCATTTTTAAACAACGGATGTGCTTTTCTTAGTAATCTACTTGAGAACCATTTAGGGTTCAAGTAAAACTTTTGAATAAGTGAAGCTTTTAGAGAGAGGTTTATTACTCTTATATTTAATTATCTCAACCCACCCAATTCATATTTATTATATAGATAGGCACGCTTTATTTTGTCTGGTTTAGCGTCCTAGATAAAGCAAAATATTTTTAGTTCCTATGATTTTAAAAACGAATCATTAGGGTAGGCAGCGCCATAACTAAGTGAGTAAACTGAGATATGACTAAGGTGTTCATCTGGGCAATTTTTCCATAAATAGACAGGTATTTAACTCTCCATGGTTGCAGGATCTTGTCTATTTTTACAAGATTTCTATTGAAATTCATTGTGGAGAGCTTATTTACAGTGGGGGAAAAAGTATTTAGTCAGCCACCAATTGTGCAAGTTCTCCCACTTAAAAAGATGAGAGAGGCCTGTAATTTTCATCATAGGTACACTTCAACGATGACAGACAAAATGAGAAAAAAAATCCAGAAAATCACATTGTAGGATTTTTAATGAATTTATTTGCAAATTATGGTGGAAAATAAGTATTTGGTCAATAACAAAAGTCTATCTCAATACTTTGTTATATACCCTTTGTTGGCAATGACACAGGTCAAACGTTTTCTGTAAGTCTTCACAAGGTTTTCACACACTGTTGCTGGTATTTTGGCCCATTCCGCCATGCAGATCTCCTCTAGAGCAGTGATGTTTTGGGGCTGTCGCTGGGCAACACTGACTTTCAACTCCCTCCAAAGATTTTCTATGGGGTTGAGATCTGGAGACTGGCTAGGCCACTCCAGGACCTTGAAATGCTTCTTACGAAGCCACTCCTTTGTTGCCGGGGCGGTGTGTTTGGGATCATTGTCATGCTGAAAGACCCAGCCATGTTTCATCTTCAATGCCCTTGCTGATGGAAGGAGGTTTTCACTCAAAATCTCACGATACATGGCCCCATTCATTCTTTCCTTTACACGGATCAGTCGTCCTGGTCCCTTTGCAGAAAAACAGCCACAAAGCATGATGTTTCCACCCCCATGCTTCACAGTAGGTATGGTGTTCTTTGGATGCAACTCAGCATTCTTTGTCCTCCAAACAAGACGAGTTGAGTTTTTACCAAAAAGTTATATTTTGGTTTCATCTGACCATATGACATTCTCCCAATCCTCTTCTGGATCATCCAAATGCTCTCTAGCAAACTTCAGATGGGCCTGGACATGTACTGGCTTAAGCAGGGGGACACGTCTGGCACTGCAGGATTTGAGTCCCTGGCGTCGTAGTGTGTTACTGATGGTAGGCTTTGTTATTTTGGTCCCAGCTCTCTGCAGGTCATTCACTAGGTCCCCCCGTGTGGTTCTGGGATTTTTGCCCACCGTTCTTGTGATCATTTTGACCCCACAGGGTAAGATCTTGCGTGGAGCCCCAGATCGAGGGAGATTATCAGTGGTCTTGTATGTCTTCCATTTCCTAATAATTGCTACCCACAGTTGATTTCTTCAAACCAAGCAGCTTACCTATTGCAGATTCAGTCTTCCCAGCCTGGTGCAGGTCTACAATTTTGTTTCTGGTGTCCTTTGACAGCTCTTTGGTCTTGGCCATAGTGGAGTTTGGAGTGTGACTGTTTGAGGTTGTGGACAGGTGTCTTTAATATTGATAACAAGTTCAAACAGGTGCCATTAATACAGGTAACGAGTGGAGGACAGGGGAGCCTCTTAAAGAAGAAGTTACAGGTCTGTGAGAGCCAGAAATCTTGCTTGTTTGTAGGTGACCAAATACTTATTTTCCACCATAATTTGCTAATAAATTCATAAAAAATCCTACAATGTGATTTTCTGGATTTTTTTTCTTCATTTTGTCTGTCATAGCTGACGTGTACCTATGATGAAAATTACAGGCCTCTCTCATCTTTTTAAGTGGGAGAACTTGCACAATTGGTGGCTGACTGAATACAAAGTATGTCTACTTCACCATCAGCCCATTTTATAGGTAAATTGCAGGGTAATGTAAAAGTTGTATTTAAAAAAAATACAATATGTAATATTGTACACTTATCATCATTAGGTTTTAGTCCAGAGAGTACAGAAAAAGTATCTAGATCTTCAATGACACATTGCAGGGATCTAGCTTGTGGACTTAAACTTGAGTCATCGGCATACATGGACCCCCTTGTTTTTAAGCCTTGGATTTCTAATCCTCTAATGTTGTTATTGGATCAGATTTTAATAGCTAGCATTTCGATGGCCATAACGAATAGATATGGTGACAGTGGACACCCTCTTGACAATTCAAAACTCTCTGAGAAGTAGCCGTTATTTATTATTTTACACCTGGGGTTGCTATACATTATTTTATAAGAGAATCACCAAAATTGAAAAAATCCAGGCATTTATGAATAAAATCCAGTCTTTATCAAATGCCTTTTCAAAATCCGCTATAAATACCAGGCCTGGTTTATTAGATGTTTCACCGAGTCACCTCTTCACTGTTGACGGTTAGACTGGTGTTTTGCGGGTATTATTTAAGGAAGCTGCCAGTTGAGGACTTTCGAGGCATCTGTTTCTCAAACTAGACACCAATGTACTTGTCCTCTTACTCAGTTGTGCCCCGGGGCCTCCTACTCCTTCTATTCTGGTTCGAGCCAGTTGGTGCTGTTCTGTGAACAGAGTAGTACACAGCATTGTAGTAGATCTTCAGTTTCTTGGCAATTTCTCACATGGAATAGCCTTCATTTCTCAGAACAAAAATAGACTGACAAGTTTCAGAAGAAAGTTCTTTGTTTCTGGCCATTTTGAGCCTGTAATCGAACCCACAAATGCTGATGCTCCAGATACTCAACTAGTCCAAAGTTCAGTTTTGTTGCTTCTTTTGTCAGGATAACTGTATTCAGCTGTGCTAACATAATTGTAAAAGGGTTTTCTAATGATCAATTAGCCTTTTAAAATTATAAACTTGGATTAGTTAACACAACATGCCATTGGAACACAGGAGTGATGGTTGCTGATAATAGGCCCCTGTACGCCTATGTAGATATTGCATAAAACATCTGTTGTTTTCAGCTACAATAGTAATTTACAACATTATCAATGTCTACACTGTATTTCTGATCAATTTGATGTTATTTTAGTGGACAAAAAATGTGATGAGCCATTCTTACCAACCTACTGGAGAACCAGTTTGGGTTTAAGTATAACTTTTGTATGATTGATACTTTTAGTGAGGTTTAATGCTTTAATATTTAATCATTTTAGCCCCCCAAACTCATATTTTTCTGGCCTGACATTCCAAATAATGTGAAATATCTTTGGGTCAAATAATTAAAAATAAAAATTGTTCGGCATAGGCAGGGCCATAACTAAATAGGTGAATAATTAATAAGGGTGATTTTTCCACAAATAGACAGGTATTTACTTTTCCATGGTAGCAAGATCTTATCTATTGTTTCTAAAATCTGCTAACCGAATATCAGTTTTAAAAGCTTCCTATAGCAAAGCTGTTGTTAAGTCGGGCAGCGTTGATATTTCCCAATCCAACGGAGAGATGTTAAGCTCATTTCCTGGGCCCATGGGAGACTGCACAATTGCAATGTGTAGGAGAGCTTTGAGACAGTCTGACAAACCTTCATCTATCCAAGAATATCCAATCCAGTTATCAAACAGCTTTTCCCTGCTTGAGATGGACCTACCAGCCCCGGGAGTCAGCACGGATCCTGGGAGTATACTACCAGCCGGCAGCCGCCCAGTGGCACCCTCCCCATGGCCACCACTGTTCAGCAGGTTTCTGAATCAAGACAGAAGGGTCTCGTGCCATCTTCCACCTTCCTGGGGTTTCCAAAAGCCATCCTTTGTTGCTGGTGCCAAGAGTCAGGCTAGCCTGGCTCGAAGCCTCCATTCCCCCTGCCTAAGGCAGTCCCATAACGCTCCCCCTCTTCATTCCCCATCGGATTCCCTCACGACCACCATCATTATGGGCAGCTTGATGGTGAGAGATTTTGGCCTGCCTACGGTCTGTGGACCGACCAAGGTTCACTGTCTGACCAACTACTCCAATATTGGCATCATCATCAGTCACATAGATTTTAATGACCTTCAATTTAGGCAATCTGAGGAACTGAGAGAGGATTACAAATTTAAACATCCTCTCTAGCATGGGGAAGAGAATAATTATTTTGAACGTTTCAGCCGACTCGTTGCCCTTAACGAGTACATGAAGAAACCTTGCAACGAAAGGTATGTCTCCTTTTGTGACAACTTTGATTTGCTGTGGGAGCAACCAGCACTTTTTAACAGAGATGGGATTCACCCTAACCGCAGGGGTTCCAGGATTATTCCTAGCAACATAGCAAATTGTTTTACAGACTGACGGACAGGGTCTGGTAGTGCTCCAGTCCTCCCTGTCAGAATAAGCAACAGAGGACTTGGAAAGTATATCAAGTCACGTAGAAATGGCACTATGGTTATTGTGAGTAACCTAGTATATGTTCCTCTAACTCCGCCTTCTAGTGAGTTTATACAAACTGTCATTCTACTATTCTGATAGAATAGAGACTGTCAGAAAACGTTTTTGTAACGTTAATAATTTGGTTGCTATTCCATTGGTTATCTCGAGGGGCCCACACTCATTGAATATGACGCTTTTAAATATTAGAGCAATCACTAGTCAAACCTTTCTCTTGAATGACCTCATTACTGAGCGCAAAGTTGATTGCATTTTTCTCATTGAAACATGGCTGTCTTCAGACTGTAGTGCCGCTCTTATTAATTTATTATCAGAAAAGGGAGAAATGGTGGGTGGACAGAATCCATTTCTACTAATGCTCTCAGCTGTAAGGACATTTCATTTGGCAACTTTGGGTCTTTTGAGCATCATGTTATACTATTTAAATGTCAGCCACCAGTGCTGGCTATAACCCTGTATAGACCATCAAAGCACTGCCCCACTTTCTTGAATTATTTATCTGATCTATTGTCTATTGTCCTCGAGAAATATGATTAAAACACTGTTTTGGGAGATTTGAATATTGATGTTGTCAAAAAGACTGACTTCAAGGCCGTTTAATTTATGAAAACTTTTGAGCTCTATGGACTTAGTCCAACATGTTACTGGGCCTATACATAACATATCCTCTATTGATGATGTTGCTTTATCTGATCACCACTGTGTATTTTTTACTACCTTGTTGCCCATAGCACAGGGTAATACTGAACGGGTACTGACAAAGACCAGATGGCGACCACACATTACACCGGTTTTAAAGTCTCTGCACTGGCTGCCTGTTAGTTTTACAATAATTGTTACATTTCTTCTATTGTTTTTTAAATCAATCCACAATTGTACACCCCAATACATGTCAGACATGTTTTTGAGTTTCGTACCCAGTATGTCCCTTATGTTCTTTGGCACTGGCCTTTTAACTCTCTGAAAGCCTAGGACCAAGGCGCATGGAGAGGCAGCCTTTAGTTGCTTTAAGCCCAGCCTCTGGAATAGCCTACCAAAGAACCTGAGGGAAGCAAAACTGTGGTTAAAAGAGATCAACCAACACAGATGTTTAGCTTTGCTTTTCCTTAGAGTGCTTTTTTAGTCTTTTCGTTTTTATTCTTCTTTTTTTATCCTCTTATGCTTGTTGTGTAATAAATATTTTTGTTTTAATTTTCATTGATTTTTATTGAAAAAAATTCCTGTGAAGCCATTGCATTGCATCCTTGTCTGAAATGTGCTTTTTAAATAAAGCTTGATTTGATGTTGTGTCTTTCACAGTCATTTTCTTCACAGAGAGACTGAGGCAAACAGACGTATTGATATGTCAACCTATAGTAAATGGAGAAAGGCTTCATATACTTTGATGATGAACCCCATAATGCCATATATGTAATGTGTCCATTAATGAAAGGATGCCAATTCTGATTTATGCTCAGTCTGCAGCTTTAAAGCTTGAAATCTAGAACCTGTTTTGTGCTTACGTTCTACTCCTTGTACTCTGTGCCATTGCCAAATGTTCTTCGGCATGACAGGGATTGGGAAGAAATTGAATGTTAGTACAAACAGACTGGATTTTTCCAGGCTGCAGCTTTGATACTGTAACATACTCGAAAGTAGTTCAAACAGATGTTCCTAAATTAAAATGTCAAGGATCATTCTCTTTCTTTCTTTAAATATGATCCTAAAATCATATTGAAAATGACAGGGTTGTGGGCCATCAATAAATGGTCTGACACCTGTCCCAAACTACAGAAGAATGAAGTTAGCCTCCTTAGCTATTTTTTTGACAGAATAGCACAGGATGCTGCTATTTTTGTTGCAGAGTCCCAAAGCTGTCAGATGCTAGAGGAGACATTAATATACTCTAGTTCTCCAGCAGGAGACAATGAAAGGTTATAGTAAATGCCTGTGTGTCAAAAAAATTAAAAATAAATAATCAATGGCTCAACCACCATCAAATATTTAAAACCTCTTGACGTTCCCCTAGGATAGGGGGCGCCACAGCGCATTTTGAAAAAAAATCGTTCCCATTTTCAACGGCCTACTAATCAAAGTCAGAAGCTAGGACATGCATATACTTATTTTATATGGATAGAAAACACCCTAAATTTTCTAAAACTGTTTGAATGGTGTCTGTGAGTATAACAGAACTCGTATGGCAGTCAAAACCCCGAGACCGATTGAACCAGGAAGTGGGAATCTGAATTGTCGACTCAACTTCACAGCCTTACCTATAATTCACAACGTGAAAAAATGATAATTGAGCACTTTCCAGTGCTTCCACTAGATGTCCCCAGTCTTTACAAAGTGTTTTGAGGGTTCTGCGGTAGAAACTCAGTGAAAGAGACGATGTGGCAATTGGTCACAGTCGGAGGGCCATGAGCATTGTGACGTCGGCGGCCGTGTCTGCCCCCACCTTTGGAAGCCTTTTGAAACACAATGAAATCGTCCCACTCGAATCTGATTGGCTCTCTTGTTGAAACAGGCCCTGACGATTACTTGATACAACGTTTGACATGTTTGAACGACCCTAACTTACCGTAAACAGTCATTTTGCGTTAGCCAGGTGCCGCGCACGGATCAACATTTGATTACAGCCTTAGGAAGCTCTAACAACAGGAAGCTAATGGAACATAAAGCATGGACTTTTTCGACCGAAAATACATTTGTCATGGACCTGGGACATCGGGAAAGGCTTTCTGATGAAGACAACTAAAGGTGAGGGATTATTGGCGATATTATACAATATCAGATGTGATTTGAAATTCTTCAAAGATGGCGCCGAGCTAGGTTTTCGAGCTCAATTTCTGGGTATCGCATCCCATTTGATCTCAAAGTGTGATTACCCTGTAAAGTTAATTTAAAATCTGTTTTGACGGGTGTTTTCAAGAGATATTCATCTATAAATCTTAGATTGACAATATATATAAAAAAAATCGTTTTCGAATAGTTATTTATAAAATTGTAGCACTGTTTCCCGGGACGCATTTTATGGGAAATTGTTAGTCAACCTCAGGTGCCGATGTAAAATGCTGTTTTTATATAGAAATATGACCTTTATTGAACAAAAGATTGCATGCTGTGTGTAACATGATGTCCTAGGTGTGTCATCTGATGAAGTTTGTAAAAGGTTAGTGCTGCATTTAGCTGTTTTTTGTTTATATGTGATGGGTGTGCTTGCTCGGAAAATTCATATGATGCTACTTTTTCCATGTACTCCTCTAACATAATCTAATATTGTGCTTTTCCTGTAAAACCTTTTTGAAATCGGACAACGAGGGTCGATTCAAGAGAGGTGTATCTATAAAACGATATGAGACAGCCCTATATTTGAAAAAAAATAAATATTGAATTTCGTTATGCTAATGTCGCTAGGAGTTTTCGCTGGAAAATGATCCCGCTAACGGGATGAGACTTTCAAGAGGTTTTAACAAAGAACAGTGAGAGAGGGAGCACGTAAAGTAAAAAACAGTAGATCACACTGAATTCCCAAGGCCTCTTTGGACTTTTTTCGTTTAGTTGTCAGTAAAGCACTTTGCCATTGTGGAAGCATTTAAAAAATAAATCTATCCTGGTTTTCCAGAGGAGAGACCATTAATACACAAGGTATACTGGGCATGTGTATTACTATATAATATGGATCGTCCATTTTCATTCTGGACTCCAATCCTCATGGTGTTATAAGGAGAAATAAAGGGGTCAGCAGGGTTAAACAAGATTTAATACTGAATAAGTAGAATCAACTTACAGTAGCTCAGAAACAAACAAAATGTTATTTTATAAGCTAATTACGACATGGCAGTAGAGGCTTTGTGTTAGGTACAGTAACTCATATCTCAAGTACTCAGACAAATAGGCAAGCTACAATGCGCTGATGGTCAGTATATCTAGTCTCCATGGAATGCAATTGATTAATTTGAGGATAAGACCCTTCATCTCAATTTCTGCCTAAAATGACAACCAAATCTAACTGCCTGTAGCTCAGGACCTGAAGCAAGGATATGCATTTTCTTGATACTATTTGAAAGGAAATACTTTGAAGTTTGTGGAGATGTGAAATTAATGTAGGATAATAGATCTGGTCAATTATTTTTAAAAATAACAAAAACATGCATTTTCTAGTTCTATTTTTGTTGCATCATCTTTGAAATGCTAAAGAAAGGCCATACATTGAGATAGGAAGCTTGTGATAATTGAGATGTTGTCGACAAGAGGGAAACAGTGTGTGCAAAGTTTCAGACTGATACATTCAAGAATGAGAGAGCTACATAATAGTTTGTATGAAGTATCCCAGGTTTTCCTGACGGGTTTGCCCAAAAGTACCCAAGTGGCCGAATGTGTCACTAACTAAAGAGAACATACAAAAATGTTATGGTATACAGAGAGCGAGGTTAGTAAAACATCGGCGGATTACTAACCACCTGACCTGGGAACCATCATTACGTGCACCTGCGTAATGATGGACAAATTCACACACAGATTAAAAATAACAGACACAATCCATTTGTTTTGTTAGTGACAAGATGAGCTTAATGCCTTATATGCCTGATTCGAGCCAACCAACACTGAACCATGCATGAGAGCACCAGCTGTTTGAAATGACTGTGTGATCTCGCTCTCTGTAGCCGATGAGAGTAAGACCTTAAAACAGTTTAACATTCACAAGGCCGCGGGGCCAGACAGAATACCAGGATGCGTACTCAGTGCAACTGTCTTCACTGACATGTTCAACCTATCCCTGACTCGGTCTGTAATACCAACTTGTTTCAAGCAGACCACCATAGTCCCCGTGCCCAAGAACACCAAGATAACCTGCCTAAATGACTAACGCCCTGTAGCACTCAAATCTATAGCCATGAAATGCTTTGAAGGACTGGAGCCACTGCAATTTGCATACCGCCCCAACAGATACACAGATGACGCAATCTCTATTGCACTCCACACTGCCCTCACCCACCTGAACAAAATGAATACATATGTAATTGACTACAGCTCATTGACTACAGCTGTTCATTGACTACAGCATTCAACACCATAGTGCCCTCCAAGCTCATCAACAAGCTCAGGACCCTGGGACTAAACACCTCCCTCTGCAACTGGATCCTGGACTTCCCCCAGGTGGTGAGGGTAGGTAACAATACATCCACCACGCTGACCATCATTCAGGGGGCACCTCAGGGGTTTGTGCTTAGTCCCCTCCTGTACTTCCTGTTCACCCACGACTTCTTGGCCTGCATGACTCCAACACCATAATCAAGTTTGCTGATGACAAGTCGATGGTAGGACTGACGATGAGGCAGCCTATAGGGAGGAGGTCTGACACCTGACAATGTGGTGCAAGGACAACCACCTCTCCCTCAACATCAGTAAGACAAGGGAACTGATTTGGACTACAAGAAACGAAGGGGCAAGCATGCCCCCATAAACATCAATGGGGCTGTAGTGAAGCAGGTTGAGAGTTTCAAGTTCCTTGGTGTCGACATCACTAAGGAACGAACATGGTCCGCAGACACCCACACAGTTGTGAAGAGGGCACGACAGCGCCTCTTCCCCCTCAGGGGGCTGAAAATATTTGTCATGGGCCCTCAGATCTTTAAAAAGTTCTACAGCTGCACCATTGAAAGCATAAGAACTAGCTTAATTGCAGGCAACTGCAAGGCACCCAACCGCAAGGTGCTACAGAGGGTGCAAAGAATGGCCCAGTACATCCCTGTGGGCGAGCTCCCTGCCATCCAAGACCTCTAAACCAGGTGGTGTCAGAGTAAGGCCCAAAATGTTTTCAAAAACTGCAGCCACTCAAGCCATAGACCGTTCTCTCTGCTACCGCACAGCAAGTGGTAACAATGCACAAAGTCTGGAATCAACAGGACCCTAAACAGATTCTACCCTCAAGCCATAAGACTGCTAAACAGATGGCTAGCCAGACTACCTGCATTGACCCTTTTTTGAACTAACTCTTGTACTGACTATGCACACACTGGGCTCTACCCACACCCTAACACATACTTACGCTGACACCCCAACAGACGCACTACACACACACACACACACACACACACACACACACACACACACACACACACACACACACACACACACACAGCTGCTACTGTCTTATCTATTCTGCTGCCCAGTCACTTTACCCCTACCTATATGTATTCTACCTTCAGAAAGTATTTGAACCCTTTGACTTTTTCAAAGTCTACCATTAACCCTCACTTCTTGGATAGACCAGAGCCTTAGATATGTAGTTTTAGAAGCTGTTCTGTAAGCATTGCATGGCAACGTGGATATTTTGATAGCGCACAGGAATGTGGGCCAGAAGGTTGTGGGTTCGCAGACCACCGTGGACAAGAGTAGGGGTGGAAATATCTCCATTATAGTAAAAGCATTGCATGAATCTATCATCGTATTTGCAGGTTCAAGAAAAAATAGCGTTATAAACATTTCATGCAATTCTACGTAATTTGACATATTAGCTAACTAACTAAATCTGAGATGCCATTAGGAATTTGAGCATGGTACTTTCAAAAGTTAATCCTACCTTTCCCACCCAGACAAAGTAGGCCTACCAACACAGAATAAAATGTAAGCTTTAACTGCTGGCAACTCTTCATCCGTGGCTTATCCCAATAAGAGAAGGTCACAAGTGTTTCCATAAAAGCTGTGTGGGTTTAAACATATTCTATAGTACAGAAAGTCAATAGCTTAATCAATTGATAGTGACATAATTCGACTACTTTCCAAGCAAAATCAGCCTCTGAATGTCAAAGAAGCAAAACAATGATATCCCCATATGCATCAGAGTCACATCTTTCCCAGGTATTTTACAACTTGTTTCTAGCATAAAGCATTGCGGACCAATGCGCTGTTATACACTGAGTATACCAAACATTAGGAACACCTTCCTAAAGTTGAGTTGCGCCCCCCCCCCCCTTATGCACTCAGAATAGTCTCAGTTCATCGGGCATGGACTCTACAAGGCATCAAAAGCATTCCAAACGGATGCTGGCCCATGTTGACTCCAATGCTTCCCACAGTCGTGTCAAGTTGGCAAAATGTCCTTTGGGTGGTGGACCATTCTTGATACACAACTGTTGAGAGTTGCAGTTCTTGTCACAAACCGGTGCGCCTGGCACTTACTACCATACCCCGTTCAAAGGCACATACATCTTTTGTCTTGCCCATTCACCCAATGAATGGCAAACAGACACAATCCATGTCTCAACACAAAGCCCTCTTGTTGTTAGTAAAGTAAAGATTGTTGAAATGAATTATGACTACTTGAATTTGCATACCTTCAGCACCATGAGCTGTTCATTTCTGATTGATTGTGCCGTGGCTGCTGCTTCAAGTGTCAGCACCACAATCTAAGTTACTCGAATCTGGCTTATTGTAAGGTCAATAACTCTGATAAATACATCATGGGCAAGAAACATATTGTTTTTAATAAAAATCAAATGTAGTAGTAGCAAGCTATCAAATTTGACCTCTAGTCCTCCTTCTCATCCTCCCACTCTCCTTCTCAAACTGAACAGAACAGAGGCTAGTCCGCACATTTTTTTAACTAGGTCTAATCAAAAATTATGTTTGGAAGAAACCTTTGACTCTCTGGAACTCTCACTGTACCCCACACAGCACAGCCATTGGTTAAGCAGCACAACATTTTTGATCAGCAAGGTCAGAGCAGGCCGGGGCTCAGGGTTGGAATATTCATTGCAGTGTGTAATGCAGCCTAGTTTTATTACACAATCCCAGCAGCTATTTTAGAAATAAAACTTTGCTCTGTGCTGCTCCGTACATGCTCTTCATAGTCTTTTGATTGAGACCACATTAAATAGCCTATAGGCTAATGGAGATCCTAAGTATGTTTAATTCACTGCCTTAGCACACTCTGCCAACCCGGATGTCCTAGCTGTGTCTGAATCCTGGCTTAGGAAGGCCACCAAAAACCTGAAATTTCCATCCCTAACTATAACATTTTCCGATAAGATAGGACTGCCAAAGGGGGCGGAGTTGCAATCTACTGCAGATATAGCCTGCAGAGTTCTGTTTTAGTACCCAGGTCTGTGCCCAAACAATTTGAGCTTCTACTTTTAAAAATCCACCTTTCCAGAAACAAGTCTATCACCGTTGACACTTGCTATAGACCACATTTGCCCCCAGCTGTGCCCTGGACACCATATGTGAATTGATTGCCCACCATCTATCTTCAGAGCTCGTGCTGTTAGGTGACCTAAACTGGGACATGCTTAACACCCCAGCCATCCTACAATCTAAGCTTGATGCCCTCAATCTCACACAAATGATCAATGAACCTACCAGGTACAACCCCAAATCCGTGAACACAGGCACCCTCATAGATATCATCCTAACCAACCTGCCCTCCAAATACTCCATCTGCTGTCTTCAACCAGGATCTCAGCGATCACTGCCTCATTACTTGCGTTCGTAATGGGTCTGCGGTCAAATGACCACACCCATCACTGTCAAACGCTTCCTAAAACACTTCAGCGAGCAAGCCTTTCTAATCGACCTGGCCCGGGTATCCTGGAAGGATATTGACCTCATTCTGTCAGTAGAAGATGTCTGGTTATTCTTTAAAAGTGCTTTCCTCACAATCTTAAATAAGCATGCCCCATTCAAAAAGAATTTGAAGCAGGAATAAATATAGCCCCTGGTTCACTCCAGACCTGACTGCCCTTGACAGGCACAAAAACATCCTGTGGCATACGGCAATAGCATCAAATAGCCCCCACGTTTTGCAACTTTTCAGGGAAGTTAGGAACCAATATACACAGGCAGTTTGAAAAAGCTAGCCTTTGCTTTCCTAACAGAAATTTGCATCCTTCAGCACAAACTACTAAAAAGTTCTGGGACACTGTAAAGTCCATGGAGAATAAGAGCACCTCCTCCCAGCTACCCACTGCACTGAGGCTAGGAAACACTGTCACCACCGATAAATCCACAATAATTGAGAATTTCAATAAGCAGATTTCACCGGATGGCCATGCTTTCCACCTGACCACCCCTACCCGGTCAACAGCCCTGCACCCCCCACAGCAACTTGCCCAAGCCTCCCCCATTTCTCCTTCACCCAAATCCAGATAGCTGATGTTCTGAAAGAGCTGCAAAATCTGGACCCTACAAATCAGCAGGGCTAGACAATCTGGACACTCTCTTTCTAAAATTATCAGCTGAAATTGTTGCAACCCCTATTACTAGCCTGTTCAACCTCTCTTACGTACCGTCTGAGATCCCCAAAGATTGGAAAGCTGCCGTGGTCATCCCCCTCTTCAAAGAGGGAGACACTCTAGACCCAAACTGCTACAGACCTATATCTATCCTACCCTGCCTTTCTAAGGTCTTCAAAAGCCAAGTTAAAACCTGTTGGGGATAGGGGGCAGTATTGAGAATTTTGGAAAAAATATGTGCCCATTTTTAACTGCCTCCTACACCAACTCAGAAGCTAGAATATGCATATTATTGTTCAGGTTTGGATAGAAAACACTGAATTTTCTAAAACTGTTTGAATGGTGTCTGTGAGTATAACAGAACTCCTATGGCAGGCAAAAACCTGACAATGTTTCAAGCAGGAAGTACCCTGTCTGACAAGGAGTCGTGCGTCTTGCATCTGTTTATTGAAAAGTAAGGATCTTAGCTGTAACGTGACAATTCCCAGGGCTCCGATAGGCTCTCAGAACCCGGGAAATAACTGAAGGTTGACGAGGCAGCCTCAGGCTGAAACACATTATCGGCTTTGGTAAGTGGCGGCTCAGAGGACCTTTGAATGAGGCGCGTGCACGATTCGCTCCTGAGGAGAAATTTAATTCGGCTGTTTAGGCTCAATGCATATTCCCGGTCGGAATATTATCCCTTTTCTACGAGATAAATGGCATAAAAATTGGTTTTAAACAGCGGTTGACATGCTTCGAAGTACGGTAATGGAATATTTAGACATTTTTTGTCACGCCAATGCGCCATGCGCAAGACCGTGATGAAGCATTCTGATAGTGTCTAGAACTCACAAACAAAACGTCGCTGTTTGGATATAACGATGGATTATTTGGGACCAAACCAACATTTGTTATTGAAGTAGAAGTCCTGGCAGTGTATTCTGACGAAGAACAAGCAAGGTAAGAACATTTTTCTTATAGGAAATGTGATTTTGGTGGAGGCTGACCTAGGTGGGTGTCTAAATAGCTAGCCCTGTGATGCCGGGCTATGTACTTAGATTATTGCAAAATGTGCTTCATCCGAAAAGCTATTTTAAAATCGGACATATCGAGTGCATAGAGGAGTAATGTATCTATAATTCTTAAAATAATTGTTATGCTTTTTGTGAACGTTTATCGTGAGTAATTTAGCAAACTGTTAGTAAATTCCCCAGAAGTTTGCGGGGGTTATGCTAGTTCTGAACGTCACATGCTAATGTAAAAAGCTTTTTTTTTTATATAAATATGAACTTGATTGAACAGACATGCATGTCTTGTATAACACAATGTCCTAGGTGTGTCATCTGATGAAGATCATCAATTCACAAAAGCTCTGACGAAGGCCGTTGGGCCGATACGTAAGCTTATTAAATATCAGTGATACTATCAAGAGCAGTGTGCGGTTTCTTTCATCCTGTTTTAATTGCTTTAATTGTTGCCATGCACCTGCAACAAGACTGCTCAGATGTGCGAGTGCCTTTTGAATCTGATGAAGATCATAAAAGGTTAGTGCTGCATTTAGCTGTGGTTTGGGTTTATGTGACATGATATGCTAGCTTGAAAAATGGGTGTCTGATTATTTCTGGCTGGGCACTCTGCTGACATAATCTAATGTTTTGCTTTCGTTGTAAAGCCTTTTTGAAATCGGACAGTGGGGTTAGATTAACGAGATTCTTGTCTTTAAATAGCTGTAAAATAGTCATATGTTTGAGAAATTGAAGTAATAGTATTTCTAACGATTCAAAAATCGCGCCACTGGATTTCAGTGGCTGTTATGTAGGTGGGACGAGTTCGTCCCACATGCGCCAGAGAGGTTAACAAACAGATCACTGACCATTTCGAATCCCACCGTACCTTCTACGCTATGCAATCTGGTTTCAGAGCTGGTCATGGGTGCACCTCAGCCACGCTCAAGGTCCTAAACGATATCATAACCGCCATCGATAAGAGACAATACTGTGCAGCTATATTCATCGACCTGCCCAAGGCTTTCGACTCTGTCAATCACCACATTCTTATTGGCAGACTCAACAGCTTTGGTTTCTCTAATGACTGCCTCGCCTGGTTCACCAACTACTTCTCAGACAGAGTTCAGTGTGTCAAATCGGAGGGCCTGTTGTCCGGTCCTCTGGCAGTCTCTATGGGGGTGCCACAGGGTTCAATTCTCGGGCCGACTCTTTTCTCTGTATACATCAGTGATGTCGCTCTTGCTTCTGGTGACTCTGATCCACCTCTACGCAGACGACACCATTCTGTATACTTCTGGCCCTTCTTTGGACACTGTGTTAACTAACCTCCAGACGAGCTTCAATGCTATACAACTCTCCTTCTGTGGCCTCCAACTGCTCTTAAATGCAAGTAAAACTAAATGCATGCTCTTCAACCGATCGCTGCCTGCACCTGTCTGCCTGTCCAGCATCACTATTCTGGACGGTTCTGACTTAGAATATGTGGACAACTACAAATACCTAGGTGTCTGGTTAGACTGCAACCTCTCCTTCCAGACTCACATTAAGCATCTCCAATCCAAAATGAAATATAGAATAGGCTTCCTATTTCGCAACAAAGCATCCTTCACTCATGCTGCCAAACATACCCTTGTAAAACTGACTATCCTACCGATCCTTGACTTCGGCGATGTCATTTACAAAATAGCCTCCAACACTCTACTCAGCAAATTGGATGCAGTCTATCACAGTGCCATCCGTTTTGTCACCAAAGCCCCATTTACTACCCACCACTGCGACCTGTATGCTCTCGTTGGCTGGCCCTCGCTTCATATTTGTCGCCAAATCCACTGGCTCCAGGTCATCTATAAGTCTTTGCTAGGTAATGCTTCGCCTTATCTCAGCTCACTAGTCACCATAGCAGCACCCACCCATAGCACGCGCTCCAGCAGGTATATTTCACTGGTCACCCCCAAAGCCAATTCCCACTTTGGCTGCCTTGCCTTCCAGTTATCTGCTGCCAATGACTGGAACAAATTGCAAAATTCACTGAAGCTGGAGACTCATATCTCCCTCACTAACTTTAAGCACCAGCTGCCAGAGCAGCTCACAGATCACTGCACCTGTACATTGCCCATCTGTAAGTAGCCCATCCAGCTACCTCATCCCCATACTTTTATTTATTTTTTTGCTCCTTTGCACCCAAGTACCTCTACTTGCACATTCATCTTCTGCACATCTGTCACTCCAGTGTTTAATTGAAAATTGTAATTATTTCGCCACTATGGCCTATTTATTGCCTTACCTCCCTTACCTCATTTGCACACACTGTATATAGACTTTTTTTCTCTATTTTGTTATTGACTGTATGTTCATTTATTCCATGTGTAACTCTGTGTTGTTGTTTATGTCACACTGTCTCACAGTTGTAAATTAGAACTTGTTCTCAATTAGCCTACCTGGTTAAATAAAGGTGAAATAAAAAATAAAATCGAATAACTAAATAATTTCAGCTTTTCATTTTTTATTAATTTATAAATATTTCTAAAAACATAATTCCACTTTGAAATGATGGGATATTGTGTGTAATACATTCAGGCTGTGAATACTTTCTGAAGGCACTGTGCATAGCTACCTCGATTACCTCATACCCACACGCACATCAGCTTGGTACTGTTACTCTCTGTATATAGCCATGTTATTTTCAATCATTATTGTTATTCTTTATTCACTGTGTATTCCTGGTGTCAATGTCACTGTCTATTTACATTTTTTATCTTTAACTGCATTGTTTGAAAAATACCTATATGTAAGCAATTCACTGTTATTCTACACCTGTTGTTTTACGAAGCATGTGACAAATAATATTAGATTAGATGTGCCCTGGGCCACCTTTTTTAGTATAAGATTTCCCAAACAGGAACTGATAGAAATTACTGGATTGCAGAGTTGGTTTCACACACACACACACACACACACACACACACACACACACACACACACACACACACACACACACAGGGAGAGCTCTCACTGCAGTTTGATAAATATTCCTGGCATTTTCACTGAGCAGGTTTTCCTTTTTCCTGTGTCTCTTCCTTTGAGATGGAGTCCATTACTTCTCTGTGGGCCAATTTCACCCTTTCAGAGTTTGTTGGCCTCTCTGATTACAGGGGAAATGGCCTGTCCTTCACAGAAGCCATTAAATCTGACACATTTTGAATCGCTCTCAGTCTTACGACCAGAAGGAGGAGTGGAGGAGGACTCCCAGTCTGGATTACAGTGTCCATATTAGGACAGCCTCAGTCAAAAGGTACTGGAGTATTGGTCCAACTGGAGGTGTCAAAAAAAAATAAATGCACCTCCCTCCCCAACGTTACAAATATTTTTACATGACACACCACTTGTACTATGACAATAAATTGTACACCCTCCCCCTCATAAAATTAAGTCAAAACGAATGATAAGCACCCAAAATAACAATAACTGTAGAAACCCTGTATTTATAAGCATGGATATCAACTCAGTCCGGCTTTAAACTTACTCTTGAAAGTTGTAATAGTTCAAGGTACAATTTTGAAATTGGGTAGTGTATCATCAGTTCATTGATATTTTTGTAATTTTTTTGGTCACTCAATTATCACTTGAATTAGACATGGCAAAATCTATAGAAGTGCATAACCTGAAAAATTCTCTCCACCAACAAGAGGGGTGTGAACAGTTTGTCATGAACAGCGCTTGTAGAGAGGGGTGGGGGGGGGATGTTCCCCAATGCTGGAAAGGGGGCCCCAAGTGGAAAAGTTTGGACTAGTTCAGGTAGGATAATTTTATTGCCCCTAATGCCATACCAATGTAATTAACTGTATAACATATGTGTTTTTTTAAGTGAGGTGAGCCAGAACAAAAAATGACAGAATTAAAAAATGTAATAAAAGAAGTACCCTTTGTAATAATTCTAAACAACCTTTTTACAACACCTAACAAGCTCAGTGTGAGATTTTAGCCTTTTGGTATAGTAGCGAACGGTGGGGCAGGGAATACCACTCGGGTCGCTGGTGTGAAAGATAAACACCCTAAACGCATTGTGCTAACCCACTTGCTGGGAATTGTAACGTGGCTCATATAGCAAGGTTTTCTACACTGCTCCCCGCTGTTGTTGAAGGCACATCCCTGTGCTTTGATTACTCAGCCCCATAGCACGTCCGAGCCGTGCATTCCGATGGCCGCACGGCCACCATCCCACTTCTGACACCAATGTAGCAAACGGCAGGACAAGGAAGTGAAACCGGGTCACTAGCGTGAAAGGCAAACACCCTATACCCTACGCATCGTGCCAATAGGGTAGGAATTGTATCATTAAATTGTACATTTTATCCAAAGCAATTAGAGTTAAATGCCTTGCTTAAGGGCACCGAGAGATTTTTCAACTAGTCAGCTCAGGGATTTAAACCAGCAACCTTTTGGTAACTATAACACAATCCTCCTCATATACAGTAAATCGAGGATTGTGACACTATAATGGTTTTGGAATGACCATGATTAGATTCCCAGTCAGGGTACCCCCCCAATCCACTATAAAAAGCATGTCCTAGCCAAGTTTTAGTCACAGTGCATTTATGTTAGGCTACTGGTGTTTCTGTCAGGTTTCTGTACTGCACATATGATGACAGAGTATGCAAAACAAATGTGCACTCGATTGATACAAATCATCATGACATTATTTTGCCAGGTAGGCCTACTTTGTAGGCAACATTTAACTGGGAAGGTTTTTGGGGGAAAATGTTGAAAATGATTGTTTCAGCATGCATCGTGGATTTTATAGAGCTATGTATCCTATCGCTATGCATCTTACCTTTAGAAGTACATCTCGAACTGTCCCTAATACAGGGTTAACACTGTTTCCCATGTTAAATTAGCACTCATGACAGTGACGTTCATCTAAAGTAATACATTCACTGGAATTGCCCCAGCGTGAGTCTGCTCTCCTCTCAGCTGAGGAGAAGTGTTCAGAGGAGAAGAACCCACCTGCTGCTCCTGGAGATGCTAATCCGTTCAGCTCTCCGCCCGCTCCTCCAGGGGTCCTGCCTCTCGCTGCCGCTGCCTTCACCCACGCTGGGAGACACCATACCGGGAGCTGGTTGGAGCGAGAAGCTGGATTAATTGGCTCCCTGTTTAAAAGGCTCCACATACATAACACACTTTTCCTTCTCCTGTGTTCTTGTATAATGCTTATTTTAAAGTAAATGGTTAAGGCTTTCCCCTCATTTAAAGACTGTGCTCACAGTCTTTAATCTTTAATTCTGTCGTCCATTTAAGGCATGGCTCCCATATGTTATATAATAAGGGAAGTACACCCATACAAATGTATGTGGGCACCCCTTCAAATTAGTTGAATCGGCTATTTCAGCCACATCCGTTGTGCGCAGGTGTATAAAACCGAGCACACTGTCATGCAATCTCCATAGACAAAAATTGGCTGTAGAATAGGCTGTACTGAAGAGCTCAGAGACATTTAACGTTGTACCGTCATAGGATTCCACCTTTCCAACAAGTCAGTTCATCAAATTTCTGCCCTGCTAGGTCAACTGTAAATGCTGTTATTGTGAAGTGGAAATGTCTAGGACCAACAACGGCTCATCTGCGAAGTGGTAAGCCACACAAGCTCATAGAACAGGAACGCCGAGTGCTGAAACGCATAGTGCGTATACATCGTCTGTCCTCGATTGCAACACTCACATTACTGCATTCCAAACTGCCTCTGGAAGCAACGTCAGCACAAGAACTGTTCGTCTGGAGCTTCATGTAATGGATTTCCATGGCCGAGCAGCCGCACACAAGCCTAAGATCACTATGCGCAACGCCAAGCGCATTCTGGAGTAGTGTAAAGCTCGCCACCATTGGACTCTGGAGTTGCTAGCTAGCTTTAAGCTTATCTTATTAAAAACAATCAATCTTAACATAATCACTAGTTAACTACACATGGTTGATGATATGATTAGTTTAACTAGCTTGTCCTGCATTGCATATAATCAATGCGGTGCCTGAAATTGTGTCACTTGTCTTGTGTTCAGTGTAAGCAGAGTCAGGGTATATGCAGCAGTTTGGGTCACCTGACTCATTGTGAACTGTGTGAAGACCATTTCTTACTAACAAAGACCGTAATGAATATGCCAGAATTTTACATAATTATGACATAACATTGAAGGTTGTGCAATATTTAGACTTAGGGTTGCCACCCGTTCGAAAAAATACGTAACGGTTCCGTATTTCAGTGACAGAATAAACGTTTTGTTTTTGAAATTATAGTTTCCGGATTTGACCATATTAATGACCTAAGGCTCATATTTCTGTGTGTTTTATTATATTATAATTAAGCCTATGATTTGATATTTGATAGAGCTGTCTGACTGAGCGGTGTTAGGCAGCAGCAGGCTCATAAGCATTCATTCAAACCGCACTTACCTCCGTTTGCCAGCAGCTTTTCGCAATGCTTGAAGCACAGCGTAGTTTATGACTTCAAGCCTATCAACTCCAGAGATTAGGCTGGCAATACTATAGTGTCTATAAGAACTGTCACGACTTCCGCCGAAGTCGGCCCCTCTCCGTGTTCGAGCGGCGGTAAATGTCACCGGCCTTCTAGACATCACCGATCCACTTTTCATTTTCCATTTGTTTTGTCTTTGTCTTACACACCTGGTTTCAATCCCCCAATTACTTCTTCTTTATTTAACCCTCTGTTTCCCCATGTTTATTTGTTTGAGTGATTGTTTGTATGTAATACGGTCCGTTATTGTGGGCTAGATTAATGCATTGTATTATTGATTCTTTGAGTAAATTACGTTTATTACTCATATCTGCTGTCCTGCGCCTGACTCCTATACACCAGCTACACACAGGCTTATTACAGAATCACTCACCCATCGAATGGAGTCAGCAGGAGCAGACGCCCTCCCTGTGGTGGTAGACAAGTGCGTCCAGCAGCACGCGACCATGTTGCAACGTCTGGGCACCGCCATGGATCGCGGGCTGCAGATGATGGATCGTTGGGAGAGAGGAGGTCTTCCAGCGCCTCCACCATCCCCACTACAGCAGGCCCCACTGTCCACCCCTCCTTCACCCGGTCTCAGCGGGATTCGGCTCGCGCTCCCGAGGGAGTATGATGGGATGGCTGCCGGATGCCAGGGGTTCCTACTCCAGCTGGAACTCCACCTGGCTCCTTCGGGACGTGAGAGTGTGTCCGCCCTCGTTTCCTGCCTCTCAGGCAAAGCCCTGGAGTGGGCCAATGCCGTATGGAGTGAAGGAGACGCGACGTTGGATCATTACGCAAAGTTCACCTGCCTCTTTCGGGCAGTTTTCGACCACCCACCTGAGGGTTGAGCGGTGGGTGAACGTCTGTTCCGCCTGAGGGACGAGTGGCGGGTGAACGTCTGTTCCACCTGAGGCAGGGGACGAGGAGTGCGCAGGATCTGATCGATCACTACCGGTGCAGCCTGTGCGAGGACGTCCGTCGGGAGTTGGCCTGCCGAGACACCACCGTCATGTTGGACCAGCTGGTGGACCTGTCCATCCGGCTGGACAACCTGCAGGCTACCCGCGGATGTCCGGATCGGGCCTGTCAGTTCCATCCCCCAGCACCTCCACTCCGACGCCCAGGGTGCTTAGGGCGACCGGAGGAGGGGCCATTCCCTGCACCATCTGTGGCCGCAGAGGGCATACTGCTGGTCGGTGCTGGGGGGGGGGGGTTCCTCATGGAGTCGAGGCAGCAGGCAGGGCACTATAGTGTCACCCCAGATGAGTCGTCACCAGGCTCACCCAGAGCCACCTGTTGCTCATATGTATGTGTTTGTTAAATTTCCTGAGTTTTCCCCGCATTCCCAGCATAAGGTGCTCGTAGATTCAGGCGCAGCAGGGAATTTTATTGACCGTTCATTTGCCCATAGTGTAGGGATCCCCCTTGTTCCTGTGGATATGCCCTTCCCTGTGCACACCCTAGATAGTCGACCATTAAGGTCAGGGCTGATTAGGGAGGCCACCGCTCCACTAGGCATGGTTACGCAGGAGGGTCACAAGGAGAGAATCAGTCTGGGCCTACCCTGGTTGGCCTGTCATGACCCCACTATTTCGTGGCAACAGAGGGCTCTCAAGGGATGGTCATGTCAGTGCTCAGGGAGGTGTGTAGGTGTTTCCATAGGTGCAACTACGGTGGAGAGTCCAAACCAGGTCTCCACTGTGCACATCCCACCTGAATATGCCGATTTGGCTTTCACCTTCTGCTAGAAGAGGGCGACTCAATTTTCCACCCCATCGACAGGTGGATTGTGCGATAAATCTCCTGGTTGACGCAGCACTTCCCAGGAGTCCTGTGTATCCTCTGTCACAGGAGGAGACGGCGGCTATGGAAACATGTCTCCGAATCCCTGGGGCAGGGATACATTCGGCCCTCCACTTCACCTGCTTCCTCGACTTTCTTTTTTGTGAAGAAGAAGGATGGAGGTCTGTGCTCTTGTGTATTGACTATCGGGGTATCAATCAGATCACTAAGATACAGCTACCCGCTGCGTCTCATCGCCAGTGCAATCGAGACAATGCACGGGGCGCACTTCTTCACAAAATTGGATCTCAGGAGCGCTTACAACCTGGTGCGTATCTGGGAGGGGAACGAGTGGAAGACGGCATTTAGTACCACCTCAGGGCACTATGAGTACCTCATCATGCCGTACGGGTTGATGAATGCTTCATCAGTCTTCCAGGCCTTTGTTGACGAGATTTTCAGGGACCTGCACGGGCAGGGTGTAGTGGTGTATATCGACGACATTTTGATATACTCCACTACACGCGCCTTGCATGTGTCCCTGGTGCGCAGGGTGCTTGGTCGACTGTTGGAGCATGACCTGTACGTCAAGGCTGAGAAATGTCTGTTCTTTCAACAGTCCGTCTCCTTCCTAGGGTACCGCATTTCACTTCAGGGGTGGAGATGGAGAGTAACCGCATTTCAGCCGTGCGTAATTGGCCAACTCCCACCACGGTAAAGGAGGTGCAGCTGTTTCTAGGGTTTAACAACTACTACCAGAGGTTTATCTGGGGTTTTGGTCAGGTAGCGGCTCCCATTAACCACTGCTGAAGGGGGGACCGGTGCGACTGCAGTGGTCGGCTGAGGTGGACAGGGCTTTTGGTCACCTGAAGGCTCTGTTTACCTTGGCTCCCGTGCTGGCTCATCCAGATCCCTCTTTGGCGTTCATAGTGGAGGTGGACACATCTGTGGCTAGGATAGGAGCCGTGCTCTCTCAGCGCTCAGGCACGCCACCAAAGCTCCACCCCTGTGCTTTCTTTTCTAAGAAGCTCAGCCCGGCGGAACGAAACTATGATGTGGGAGACCAGGAGCTGTTGGCTGTGAAAAGCGTGGAGACATTGGCTTGAGGGGGCTAAACACCCTTTTGTCATCTGGACTGACCACCGCAATCTTGAGTACATCCAGGCGGCGAGGAGACTGAACCCTCGCCAGGCAAAGTGGGCCATGTTCTTTACCCGTTTTGTTTTCACTCTGTCCTACAGACCAGGTTCCCAGAACGCTAAGGCAGATGCACTGTCCCGGATGTATGACACAGAGGAGCGGTCCATGGATCACACTCCCATACTTCCGGCCTCTTGCCTGGTAGCACCGGTGGTGTGGGAGGTGGATGCGGACATCGAGCGATGCACAGAGCCCACTCCCCCCCAGTGTCCAGCGGGGCATCTGTACGTTCCGTCTGCTGTCCGCGACAGTTTGATCTATTGGGCCCACACGTCACCCTCCTCTGGTCATCCTGGCATTGGTCGGAGGGTGCGCTGTCTGACTGGGAAGTACTGGTGGTGCACCTTGGCCAAGGACGTGAGGGTTTATGTGTCCTCCTGCTCGGTGTGCGCCCAGTGCAAGGCTCCCAGGCACCTGCCCAGAGGGAAGTTACAACCCCTACCCGTTCCATAACGACCATGGTCGCACATGTCGGTGGACTTCCTGGTGGATCTTCCTCCCTCATAGGGCAACACCACGATCCTGGTCGTTGTGGATCGGTTTTCTAAGTCCTGCCGTCTCCTCCCTTTGCCCGGTCTCCCTACGGCCCTACAGACTGCGGAGGCCCTGTTCACTCACGTCTTCCGGCACTACGGGGAGCCTGAGGACATAGTCTCTGATCGGGGTCCCCAGTTCACGTCCAGGGTCTGGAGGGAGTTCATGGAACGTCTGGGGGTCTCGGTCAGCCTCACCTCAGGTTTTCACCCCGAGAGTAACGGGCAGGTGGAGAGAGTAAACCAGGATGTGGGTAGGTTTCTGCGGTCATATTGCCAGGACCGGCCGGGGGAGTGGGCGGTGTTCATCCCCTGGGCAGAGATGGCCCAAAACTCACTCCACCACTCATCTACTAACCTCTCCCCCATTCCAGTGCGTACTGCGGTATCAGCCAGTTCTGGCACCTTGGCATCAGAGCCAGATCGAGGCTCCTGCGGTGGACGAATGGTTTAAGCGCTCGGAGAAGACCTGGGACGCGGCCCATGTGCACCTGCAACGGGCCGTGAGGCGGCAGAAGGCGAGCGCCGACCGCAATGAGGCCCCGGTGTTTGCACCGGGGGACCGGGTCTGGCTCTCGACCCGAAACCTGCCCCTCCGCCTGCCCTGCCGGAGCTGGGCCCTCGGTTTATGGGGCCATTCAAAGTCCTAAGGAGACTGAACGAGGTATGCTACAGGTTACAGCTTCCCCCAGATTACCGTATTAACTAGCATTATTGACATGCTCTGTCATAGCTAGCTAGCCAATTTGAGGTGGTCAATCAATCAATGTAGCTAGCCTTTAATCACGATTGCTGCTGAAAGGCAATAATAATAATTCAATAGGACTTCTATGGGTGACTTATAGGGTTCCTCCTAATGCTGAGGTGGGATGTTAATGGCAGTAGCGTCCCACCTGACCAACGTCCAGTGAAAATGCAGGGCGCCAAATTCAAACTACAGAATTGTAAATATTTAACATTCTTGAAAATACACATGCAATATGTCAAAATAAAGCTTAACCTCTTGTTAATTCAGCCGCGGTGTCGGATTTCAAAAAGGCTTTACGGCAAAAACAAACCATGCGATTATCTGAGGACAGCACCCCACCATACAAATGCATAACAATAATTTTCAACCAGGCATGTTGGTGTCACAAGTCAGAAATAACGATATAATTCATGCCTTACCTTTGAAGATCTTCTTCTGTTGGCACTCCAATATGTCCCAGAAACATCACAAATGGTCCTTTTGTTCGATTAACTCCTTTTATATATCCCCAAAATGTCTATTTATTTGGCGCGTTTGTTTCAGAAAAACACCGGTTCCAACTCGCCCAACATGACTACAAATTATCTAATAAGTTACCTGTAAACTTTGTCCAAACATTTCAAACAACTTTCCTAATCCATCCTTATGAATCCTAAAACGTAAATAATCAATACAATTTAAGATGGAATATACTGTGTTCAATAGCGGATAAAATCAAAGTGCGCCCCAAACAAAAGAGTCCACTTGGCTTGACTCTCATTCTGAATAGCCATACTTCTTCATTTCTCTAAGGAAAAACTCGGGATGTTGCCTGCCAAATACGTTCTGTTATACTCACCAACATTATTTTAACAGTTTTAGAAACTTTAGAGTGTTCTCTATCCAAATCTACCAATTATATGCATATCCTAGCTTCTGGGCCTGAGTAGCAGGCAGTTTACTTTGGGCACGCGTTTCATCCGGACGTCAAAATACCGCCCCCTATCCCAAAGAAGTTAACCTTTATTTAGGCATCCCATTAAGATAATTGTCTCTTTCTCAAATGAGTCCTGCATGAAAAGAATCAGCAGCAAGTACCCTCTTGACGTTACCCTAGGATGGGGGCGCCACAGCGCATTTTGGAAAAAATTCGTGCCCATTATCAATGGCCTACTAATCAAACTCAGAAGCTAGGATATGCATATAATTAATACCTGTGGATAGAAAACACCCTAAAGTCTCTAAAACTGTTTGAATGGTGTCTGTGAGTATAACAGAACTCATATGGCAGTCAAAACCCCGAGACCGATTGAAACAGGAAGTGGAATTCTGAATTGTGGACTCGACTTCACATCTTTGCCTATTATTCACACCGTGAGCTATCGTTCATTGAGCACTTTCTATTGCTTCCACTAGATGTCCCCAGTCTTTACAAAGTGTTTTGAGCCTTCTACTGTCGAAACTGAATGAATGAGACACTGTGGAAATTGTTCACAGTAGGAGGGCCATCACCATTGTGATGTCGGCGGCCCTGTCTACCCCCACCTTTGGAAACGTTTTGAAACACAATACAATCGTCCCCCTCGAATCTTATTGGCTCTCTTGTTGAAACAGGCCCTGAAGATTAATGTTATACAACGTTTGACATGTTTGAACGAACCTAAATGAGGGAAAAAAGTTATTTTTCGAAAATGCTGTCCCGCGCCCGACGGAGCAGTTGGATACAGCCTTCAGACGCGCTAACAACAGCAAGCTAATGGAACATAAAGGATGGACTTTTTTGACCGAAAATACATTTGTTCAGGACCTGGGATTCCTGGAAGTGCTTTCTGATGAAGACAACTAAAGGTAAGGGATTATTGACAATAGTATACAAGATTAGATGTGATATGCGATTGTTCCAAGATGGCGCCGAGCTGGAATTACTAGCTAATTTTCTGAGTATCGCATCCCCTTTTATCGCAAAGTGTGATTACCCAGTAAAGTTATTTTTAAATCTGGTATGACAGGTTCTTTCAAGAGATATTCATCTATAAATCTTAGAATGACAATATTACATTTTAAAAATGTTTTCGAATAGTAATTTAGTAAATTGTAGCGCTGTTTCATCTGATGCATTTGACGGAAAATAGTTAGTCAACGTCAGGTGCCGATGTAAATTGCTGTTTTTATATATAAATATGAACTTTATTGAACAAAAGAATGCATGTATTGTGTAACATGATGTCCTAGGTGTGTCATCTGATGAAGTTTGTAAAAGGTTAGTGCTGGATTTAGCTGTTTTTTGGTTATTTGTGATGCATGTGGTTGGTCGGAAAATTGCTATGTTGCTACTTTTACCATGTACTCCTCTAACATAATCTAATGTTTTGCTTTTCCTGTAAAACCTTTTTGAAATCGGACGACGTGGGTCGAATCAGGAGAGGTGTATCTATAAAACGATATGAGACAGTCCTATATTTGAAAAAATATATATATTACATTTCGTTATGCTAATGTCGCTAGGAGTTTTTCGCTGGATGTTGATCCCGCTTGCGGGATGAGACGCTCAAGAGGGTACACAATAAAACGTTATTAGGATTTATATTTATACACACAGTGTACAAAACATGAAGAGGACCTTCCTAATATTTAGTTGCACCCCCCCACCCCTTTTGCCTTCAGAACAGCCTCAATTTGTCGGGGCATGAACTCTACAAGGTATCAAAAGTGTTCCACAGGGATGCTGGTCCATGTTGACTCCAATGCTTCCCACAGTGTCAAGCTGGCTGGATGTCCTTTGTGTGGTGGACCATTCTTGATACACATGGGAAACTGTTGAACGTGAAAAACCCAGCAGCATTGCAGTTCTTGACACAATCAAACCGGTGCGCCTAGCACCTACTAACATATCCCATTCAAAGGGACTTAAATCTTTTGTCTTGCCCATTCTTCCGCTGAATGGCACACAGTCCATGTCTTAATTGTCTCAAGGTTAGAAAATCCTTCTTTAACCTGTCTCCTCCCCTTCATCTACACTGACAGTAGTGGATTTTGAAGGTGACATCAATAAGGGATCTTAGCTATCTCCTGGATTCAATTGGTCAGTCCATGTCATGGAAAGAGAAGGTGTTCCTAATGTTTTGTGTTAAGAGTTGAAAATGGCCATAGTCACATGTCAACTTCCATGAATCAGTTCTTTTTCATGGGGGCTGGCCCCTCAAGCATTTTTTTCTTTCTCTTTCCCACAATTTGACAAAACTAAGCAGTAGATCTGGACAGATCTTTTTCCTGAGAAATTAGCAGCTAGGTCCTAAATATCGTATTGCCTTCCTGTTTATCTTTTGTCGACTTGCCCTGAATTGACCAAGAAGGAAGGTGATAGATGTTTCCGCTCTGGGGTGATCCTGTGAATATATCTGGTGCAATCTGCCTGGGAATGTCATTGAGAGTCTGCGAGGATGCATCCAAAATGGCACCCCATTCCCTACATAGAGCACTTTTTGCTCAGGCCCCATAGGTATCTGGTCAAATTAGTGTACTATATAGGCTGCCATTTGGGACACAGGAGAGGGAAAATCACTGTTCCCCTCTGAAAGCCCTCCGGTCCCCATCCCATCCAACTGACAGTGATGAAGAACATCATATTAAGCCACTGAACAAGTAAAGCAATCGCTTCTATTTTTCATTTTTTGTGTCGTTCTATTAACTTAAATGGAGGTAGTGGTGTGATGGGTGTGCCATTTGTCATGTAGTACATGATCACCTTTGAGTTGATGCCAAATGACAAAGGATGAAGCAGGGCTGAATTAAAAAGAACATCCGCCATTCTGTCAATCAGTACTGCCTATCACATTGAGGACACGACACAGTATCTGGGTGAAGAGGAAAGAAGGCAGAGAGGATAATCAGGGATTAGGGACAGTAGCAGAATAACCTATGTAACTGTCAAATTGGTGCTAAATCAGAGCAGGAAAACTATCAGGTAACCGAGATGGTATTGATGGAAAAGTATAGTCAAGTTCAGAACTACAGACATTCGTGATTCATAGCAAAGCTGTGTTATTTAACACGTTCTACTCAGAATTTAATGATTTTGCCACCGTAAAAGCTGACCTGGAAAATCACTGACAATATCACCCATTGAAATAAATAGCAGATGTCCAGATAAAAACGGACACATGGAAAATCATTTTATAAATGTTGTGACCTAGTGCCGCTCAGCTTAAAAATCCTTTAATAACATGAACATTGGAGGAGCAAAAAAAGGGAATAGGCCAAATGAGCAGGCTCTGGTTTGTGTCTCTAATTCTCCAGAACTCGTTAGTCTGATACCCAGACAGACTGATGGGTGTTCACTGGAAACTGGAGGCTGGATGGAGCTGTGTGCATGTGACAATGTCAGCCCACTATCAAAACATGTGCATTCTAATTATATGTTCATGTGCATTCCAATCCTATGCTCAGTAGCTCCAATAGATGCTTCAGAAGACCTAATTGTTGTTATAAGTTGGTTATAACAGTTGCTTGAGTGATCCCATTGTTGAAATGCGTTGATCAATAAGTTAGTGCACCACATTGATTTTGTGGCTTTCTGCACACACACCGTGGTTATATGGGAAGCTGCACTGATCATTTTGCTGTATGTTAAGGGATCCATAAGTGTGGTGTTAATTTTCACAATGCATAACAATCCAACCACTGAAACAACTGAAATAAACTTTTCCTCTGTTTTATTGAATCGCTTTGATCTTTTCCAATTAGGTGAGGTGGACATGGCCTCAGTCCTCAGACCAGAGCAGAAACTACCTGTGAGGGAAGGATATTCGTCAATCGCTCAACAAAGGCGGACAAGGGCAAGGTGGGGTCATACAAATTTCAGACCCTATAGCCTCTCCGTTGATGGCCAGTTATAATTATTATTATTATTTAGTAATTTCCCAGAGGCAAAGGTTTCTAAGCTGAAGCAGGCATAATTGATTCACTCTGTAGCCAACAATTGTATTTATGATGCATGCATGTTTCCGAAAGAAGAGGAAGTGAACCCTGGCTGAATCAATTTCCCCAAACATCATCAGTGAGGTGTGGGATTGGACAGTCTCATTGCCATTAATATATTCTACTTCAGTAGTGGACTAGCTAGCTAGTGAGGGAATGCATAGTTTCATTTCAAAATGCTATGTATCCATTTTTAGAAATGTTGGTGAATTAGATGTTATTTAAGAACTAATGGAAGAGATTAGTGTGTTTTTTCACTATCTAACCATGGCATGGGGTTGTTCAATGACAGACATGTATTTGTATGAAATCTATCACTTGAAAGTACATTCAATTAATAATACATGATATTACTCTTTTAATGTCCATTCAAAGGACTATCTTACCAGCGAGCGTGCCACCATGCGTGGAAGTTGAGAGGGTGAGTGTAAGGATTGCGCTGAGAGTCGGGAAGCAAGTTCAGGGAGTGAATGTTTTAATAAATAAACGTAACATAATCCAAAACACGAGCAACGCACAGACAAGACACAGGAACAGAAACAATAACGCCTGGGGAAGGAACCAAAGGGAGTGACATATATAGGGAAGGTAATCAGGGAGGTGATGGAGTCCAGGTGAGTCTGATGGTGCGCGTAATGACGGTGACAGGTGTGCGCCATAACGAGCAGCCTGGTGACCTAGAGGCCGAAGAAGGAGTACACGTGACAGTGAGTGGCAGAACTGGGGTATGTCTATCATGTTGTCGTGGCGACAACCTGCAAGAGCGGACGGCCCTGGTGTAGTAAGACACCACTAAACATTCTTCTGTTGTCCATATGACTGTCTGTCAGTCATTCTTTCTCTCTGTCTGCCTCTGTTCTGCTTTAAGATTCTAGAACTCTCACCTAAACACATGTACCACACAAACACATACAATGTAAAGTATGTCTGGCAAGATGGCCAAAAGTATGTGGACACGTGCTTGTCGAACATCTAATTCCATTATCGTAGGCATTAATATGGAGTTGGTCCCCCCTTTGCTAGTATAACAGCTTCCACTCTTCTGGGAAGGCTTCCCACTAGATGTTAGAACTAGAGGTCGACCGATTATGATATTTCAACGCCGATACCGATACCAATTATTGGAGGGCCAAAAAAAGCCGATACCGATTAATCAGCCAATTGTTATATATATATTTGTAATAATGACAATTACAACAGTACTGAATGAACACTTTATTTTACCTTAATATGATACATAAAATAAATAATGAAACATGTTCAATTTGGTTTAAATAATGCAAAAACACAGTGTTGGAGAAGAAAGTAAAAGTGCAATATTTGCCATGTAAAAAAGCTAATGTTTAAGTTCCTTACTCAGAAAATGAGAACATATGAAAGCTGGTGGTTCCCTTTAACATGCGTCTTCAATATTCCCAGCTAAGAAGTTTTAGGTTGTAGTTATTATAGGACTATTTCTCTCTACACCATTTGTATTTCATAGATCTTTGACTATTGGATGTTCTTGTAATAAGCCTGTGTGTAGCTGGTGTATAGGAGTCAGGCGCAGGACAGCAGATTAGTAATAAGCATAATTTACTCAAAGAATCAATAATACAAAGCAATAATCTAGCCCACAATAACGGACCGTATTACATACAAACAATCACTCACAAACAAACATGGGGGAACAGAGGGTTAAATAAAGAACAAGTAATTGGGGGATTGAAACCAGGTGTGTAAGACAAAGACAAAACAAATGGAAAATGAAAAGTGGATCGGTGATGGCTAGAAGGCCGGTGACGTCGAACGCCGTGACTGCGCCCCGACACTGACCTCGGGGACGACCCGGAGGACTAGGCGCAGGGCGATCCGGATGGAGACGGTGAAACTCCCACAGCAACGAAGGGTCCAAGACGTTCTCCACCGGCACCCAGCGTCTCTCCTCCGGACCGTACCCCTCCCACTCCACGAGGTACTGAAGGCCCCTCGCCTGACGCCTCGGGTCCAGGATGGCTCAAACAGCATACGCCGGGGCCCCCTCGATGTCCACAGGGGGCGGGCACCTCATACTCCTGGAGTGGACCAGCCACCACCGGCCTGAGGAGAGACACATGGAACGAGGGATTAACAAACCAAAATAAAGCTGAGGGGCAACTCGTCCAGAGTCTCCCATACAGCTCTCTAATTGAAATATCCATTAACCAGAGCCAATGACAGCTTCCATTTTTCACTAGCACTTACCTGGCAGAGAACGAATCAGCAGACTGGAGCACCTCCATCTCACACAACAAGGGCTGTGATTGGACTAGACATCTACAATCTAGATCTCCAATGATTTTCTCCAGTGTGTCCTAGGAATAAAATTAGATTTCCACATATTGGGGCCAATGAAACTATCTGACACCAGGCACCATATCCATAATGTAACTGCAATACCATACCATTCATATAGTGTATACCATGTAAAACACAATTATGTATTAGATACTACACGTTTGAGCAGAAGGGGACTGCTTTTGCCCCCCTGTAGTCACAAGACAAATGTAAATATCAAACATCATCAGCAGAATCAGTGATAAGGTTCTCTATGGGGTTGCATTATTTATCCCAAAGGTTACAATAAGTAAATGATTTACAAAGACCTTTCTTCCAACAGTATGAATAATTTTGAAAGTTAAGCTGTCTAAATGCCAGATCTCAGTGATTGATTGCTTAACTTTTCCCTGACCTTTTGGATGAGCTTATCAAGGCTCCACTCACCTTATCTGTGAGGTCTGCTTTGAATTCTTTTGCATATCATTGATCCTGTATGCTCCTTCGGCTGCTCTGCTCTTTCACCTTTTCTAAAAATACTACATAACACATGCCCCTGCCATTTCAAGGCTCCCTTTATGATAATTTTGATTAATTCAAATTCATTTTATTGAAACTAGAACAAACACGTTACTCTGAGTAGGACTCTTATGAGAAACACAGGTGTGTCTCTGCAAAGATCATTTGTTGCAGATTAACATTTCCATTAGTATCTCATTAATAGCGCTGACTACCAACATGTGTCTACATAGTACAGAACTACAATAGAACGACATCCTTGTTTCTCATGGTGTAATTCTAATTCTTTTCATACATGACTGGTATGTACACTACTAACATTCAAAAGTTAGAGGTCACTTAGAAATGTCCCTGTTTTTGAAAGAAAAGCAAATATTTTGTCCATTAAAATAACATCAAATTGATCAGAAATACCGTGTAGACATCGTTAATAACCTCTTGGGGATAGAATCCTTCTGACGGGATTGCTAGCATGGCAGGAAATTCAAAACATCAAAAACCTAATTTCAATTTCTCAAACAATCAACTATTTTACACCATTTAAAAGATAAACATCTCCTTAATCGAACCACATTGTCCGATTTCAAAGAGGCTTTACGGCGAAAGCATAAAGTTAGATTATGTTAGGAGAGTACATAGCCAAAAAAGTACACACATCCATTTTCAATTCAAGGACAGGCGTCACCAAAAGCAGAAAACCAGCTAAAATTATGCACTAACCTTTGACAATCTTCATCAGATGACACTCCTAGGACATTATGTTAGACAATACATGCATTTTTTGTTCTATCAAGTTCATATTTATATCCAAAAACAGCATTTTACATCGGTGCGTGTCGTTGAGAAAATGTGGCTCCCCCAAAACTGCCAGTGAATTTACAAAAAATACTCATTATAAAACGTGGTTAAAGTATTAAACTATTATTCAAAGAATTATAGATTAACATCTCCTGAATGCAACCGCATTAACAGATTTCAAAATAACTTTACTGGGAAAGCACACTTTGCAATAATCTGAGTACTCTGGTCAGAAAAATACACTACAAAATACAGATTGCTGCCATGTTGGAATCATCTAAAATCATAAATAACATTAGAAATATTCCCTTACCTTTAATAATCTGCATCAGAAGGCACTTCCAGGAATTCCCAGGTCCAGAACAAATGTTGTTTTTTTCGATGAAGTTCATAATTTATGTCCAAATAACTCCATGTTGTTCCGTGTTGTTAGTGCGTTCGGTAGGCTACTCAAAATGTAGGGCGCGGAAGGGAAAAGTCACGACGAAAAGTCAAAAAAAATCTATTTACGTTCGTTCAAACATGTCAAACGTTGTTTAGAATCAATCTTTTGGGCCATTTTTAACGTGAAACATCAGTAATATTTCAACTGGTCCTCTCCTGTGTCTTGAAAAACGTTTTGAAAAAGGTCTCACCTCACATGAACGCGCATGAGCGCGCAATAATCAAGTGACGACATCCCAGGGACATCAACTTCCCTTCCTTCTCATCCGGTCTCTGTTCATCATAGATGCTTCTAACAACTTTATAAAGATTGTTGACATCTAGTGGAAGCCATAGGACGTGCAAAATGAATCCTTTTTCACTGTGTGTTTTATTGGCAATGACTTGAAAATAGTACAGCCACAAGATTTTCATTTCCTGCTTGTATTTCTTCTCAGGTTTTTGCCTGCCATATGAGTTCTGATATACTTAGAGACACCATTCAGAGTGTTTTCTATCCGAATCTACTAATAATATGCATATTCTATTTTCTGGGCCGGAGTAGTAACCTGTTTAAATTGGGTACGTTTTTCATTCGGCCGTGAAAATACTGCCCCCTAGCCCTAAATTACTATTGTAGCTGGAAACGGCAGATGTTTTATGTAATATCTATATAAGCGTACAGAGGCCCATTATCAGCAACCTTCAATCGTGTTTTCCAATGGCACGTTGTGTTAACTAATCCAAATTTATCATTTTAAAAAGGCTAATTGACCAATAGAAAACCCTTTTGCAATTATGGTAGCACAGCTGAAAACTGTTGTGGTAATTAAAGAAGCAATAAAACTGGGCTTCTTTAGACTAGTTGAGTATCTGGAGCATCAGCATTTGTGGGTTCGATTATAGGCTCAAAATGGCTAGAAACAAAGATATTTATTCTGAAACTCATCAGTCTACTCTTGTTCAGAGAAATTAAGGCTATTCCATGCGAGAAATTGCCAAGAAACTGAAAATCTCGTGCAACGCTGTGTACTACTCCCTTCACAGAACAGCGGCAACTGGCTCGAACCAGAATAGAAAGAGGAGTGTGAGGCCCCGGTGCAAAACTGAGCAAGAGGACAGGTACATTAGAGTGTCTAGTTTGCCAGTCCTCAACTGGCAGCTTCATTAAATAGTACCTGCAAAACACCAGTCTCAACGTCAACAGTGAAGAGGTGATGCTGGCCTTCTAGGCCTTCTAGGCAGAGTTCCTCTGTCCAGTGTCTGTGTTCTTTTGCCATCTTAATCTTTTATTTTTATTGGCCAGTCTGATATGGCTTTTTCTTTGCAACTCTGCCTAGAAGGCAGGACCCATCTTTCCGATTTGGTCCTGCAGTACATACCTGCACGTACGCTACGGTCACAAGAAGCAGGCCTCCTTATTGTCCCTAGAATTTCTAAGCAAACAGCTGGAGGCAGGGCTTTCTCCTATAGAGCTCAATTTTTATGGAATGGTCTGCCTACCCATGTGAGAGACGCAGACTTGGTCTCAACCTTTGACTCATCTCTTCAGTAGGTCCTATGATTGAGTGTAGTCTGACCCAGGAGTGTGAAGGTGAACGGAAAGGCACTGGAGCAACGAACTGCCCTTGCTGTCTCTGCCTGGCCGGTTCACCTCTCTCCACTGGGATTCTCTGCCTCTAACCCTATTACAGGGGCTGAGTCACTGGCTTAATGGTGCTCTTCCATGCCGTCCCTAAGAGGGGTGCGTCACTTGAGTGCGTTGAGTCACTGACGTGGTCTTCCTGTCTGGGTTGTGCCGTGGCGGAGATCTTTGTGGGCTATACTCGGCCTTGAAGATATCCCTCTAGTGGTGTGGGGTCTGTGCTTTGGCAAAATGGGTGGGGTTATATCCTACCTGTTTGGCCCTGTCCGGGGGTATCGTCGGACAGGGCCACAGTGTCTCCCAACCCTTCCTGTCTCAGCCTCCAGTATTTATGCTGCAGTAGTTTGTGTCGGGGGGCTAGGGTCAGTCTGTTATATCTGGAGTATTTCTCCTATTTCTCCTGTCTTATCCGGTGTCCTGTGTGAATTTAAGTACGCTCTCTCTCTTTCTCTCTTTTTCACTTTTTCGTTCTCTCTCTCTCGGAGGACCTGAGCCCTAGGACCATGCCTCAGGACTACGTGGCCTGATGACTCCTTGCTGTACCCAGTCCACCTGGCCATGCTGCTGCTCCAGTTTCAACTGTTCTGCCTATGGAACCCTGACCTGTTCACCGGATGTGCTACCTGTCCCAGACCTGCTGTTTTCAACTCTCCAGAGACAGCAGGAGCGGTAGAGATACTCTGAATGATCGGCTATGAAAAGCCAACTGACATTTACTCCTGAGGTGCTGACCTGTTGCACCCTCGACAACCACTGATTATTATTATTTGACCCTGCTGGTCATCTATGAACATTTAAACATCTTGGCCATGTTTTGTTATAATCTCCACCCGGCACAGCCAGAAGAGGACTGGCCACCCCTCATAGCCTGGGTCCTCTCTAGGTTTCTTCCTAGGTTCTGGCCTTTCTAGGGAGTTTTTCCTAGCCACCGTGCTTCTACACCTGCATTGCTTGCTGTTTGGGGTTTTAGGCTGGGCTTCTGTACAGCACTTTGTGACATCAGCTGATGTAAGAAGGGCTTTATAAGTACATTTGATTGATTGATCATAGCTTATACTATTGTTTTTAAAATCATAAGAACACTTTTCAGTGAAGAGGAAGATAACAAACTTCTGGGGACTGCTTTCTATTCAGCACTTGTGCTTGAGAGCCAGACACACTAAGGGTAGATTCTATCAGATCTGCACTAGTCGACACACGCATAGCGTTTGTTTTGGCGGTGTCAGAGGTGGAACTGTATTTTAGGTGTCAAATCCACAAGCAGCTCCTTGCGTTAAGCTTATTGTGGACACTGCAATTGGATGCAACAAAACCACCCAACTTTATAATCCAACAAATCCCATGCAGCCGCATTAGAAGTTCATGCAGCCGCGTTACAATTTCAAACACTCAAATAGGTGGTGTTCTATTGTCTAAACCACAATTGGACTCTATGCAAAAGGTCTTATTGTCTTCTCAGGAATTCAGCCATCTCTGTGTTGCTTTCCATATCCCCCATTTTGTCACACCTCTTTCAAGCAGTGGGTGTTGTTGTTTTACATCCTGTAGGCCTGATATCTGATTGGAGGTTAACTCCATACAACCCAGATGTTATAAAAGGGACTCAAATGCATAGTCTCTCTTTGTTCGTTAACTGCTGTGTTGAGATATACACGGCTTTTCTCACTCTTTCTCCCAAGAGCCATGGGCCTTGGCACAGGCCATGGTTTCTTTGTCTCTCTCTCTGATCATGCGTAGATACTTAATGTTTCATTAATGACACTATTGTCGTGTAACTTCAGCTTTATGTCTTGTATAATGTGTGGTTCATTTGACAATGTAATTAAATCTATTTACCTTTGATAGACAACTTTCAGACCTTTGTTATAGTAGCTCAACTATAGTTTCTTGAATATTGCTAAATCATCTTTATGGAGTCAGATAAACATTTTAATAGACTTTGTCACATTAATTACATAGGCTCATCACAGGTCACATGTGAGGTATATAATATCATATATGATAAATATAATTTCACTACAGGGATAATAAGGAAGGAAATGGTTTGTGACACACTAGAAAACCGCTCATACCTCAGCTCCAACACTGCCAAAACATCCGCTATGCTATCCTAAAAATGAGGAATAAGCAAGGCTTTGATTTCTGGTCAAACAGATGGAAAGGGGTTCTTAGAAAACATCTAGCAGAAAAAGTATTTAAAAAAATATTTAGAGCACATCAAATCACAATAATGTTTAAGTAAAGAATCCTGCCAAATAATATCATTTAAATTTTATTTTATAGAAATTATTTGCCTACTGTAAGTTTAAAAAATATTGCCTAGTGTCTTGTCATTCTGTTACCAAAAACCCAGTCCAAAAACCCACGTCTTCTCTTCCTCATGAAGAGGGAGGATAATAAAAGTTCACTGAAATAACCAGTAAAGGTAGACCTACCAGTTAGGTATAGCGTTTTCACTGATCATTTGGTTTATGATTTATTAAGTGATTAAAATGTATCAGTCTGTTACCAATTTGGTAACAGAATGTTCCCCCCAACAACAAAAAAAATCAGTAACAGAATGACTGCAACCGAATTGGCTACAATGGTAATTCATTAGTGCTGAGCGATTAACCAAAATGTTGGTTATTTTTTGGTTTTTAAACAACTAATTGACCAATGTAGGTTCAATTATTTGAATTCCATTTTATTGTGTTTTAAAAAAAAATCAGATCAAGCCTGAACTGTGCAATGTAGTAGGGAGTTGTAGTTTCCAACAGGCCACTATTTTACATAGTTTATCGCAGAAGACATGGTAATTAACTACAATGACCATAATCGATTGCTTGTTTACTTGCCCGGTCTGTGTCTGCTACCTTAGGTTATTAAGGTTATGGGGCAGTGAAGAAAAATGCGAGATTGAGAAGGATAGAATGCTTCACAAGGTACAGTATCTCTACTTGAAAATACATGATCTAAGTGATTGACAGTTGGTATTCAAATTTGGTGAATATTAATAAGTGATAAGCAGTAATGGGCAGTCATTACCATTATGGGATTTATTAATTGTTTTATTCTGTGTTGTTACAGCATCCATGTACTGTACATTGAAAATTAGCTGACATTTGGTCAGTCCAAATCTGAACAAATCATAGACGTCTGTGTCACGAGTTTGGACAGCACAGGACTGTATAGTACAGTAGAGCACAGTAGAGTACAATAAAGAAAAAATTGAGTATCAGTCAGTACAGTACAGCATAATTGACTGTATAGTAATGTACTGTACTTTACTGAACTATACTCCACTGTACAGTACTCTACTCTACTGTACTGAACTATACACTACTAATTTACTGTGCTGTGCTTTACTGTACTGTACTGTACGGTACTGAACTCTACTCTACTCTACTCTGCTGTGATGTCCAAACTTGTGAAACATAGACGTCTATGATTGGTACAGATTTGGTCTGCTCCGGACCAACCAACCATGATCAACAACTATACTTTCAGTAAATCTTAACATTTGGTACCAAAGATCGATCTGCAGGACTATAACCAACCTAATACACAGTCAGTCAGTTTCTTTTCTTGTGTCTAGTGCATTTGGGTCCATCCCTAAATGACGTTTAACTTCCAGGATGGAAGATAGTTTGAAGTCCAGAGGAGAAGGCAGAATCTGTCCAGTCTGATACATCCCACAGGATTCAAATGCCTCTATGGATCAGCACTATATCAATCTTAAGGTTTAGGGAGGGATTTTCTCCGTCCAAACTGTGATGATAGAATAATCCATCCAGAGAATGCTCTGTGGATCCTTACACAGACAGCACATCTGTCTGTTATATGGCAGCCACCCCAAAAGAAAAAGGACACAATGATGCTCTTAAAGGTCATAAACATGTTTTTCATAAAATTGGATGGTATTTGAAGGAAACCAGATCAAAGTATGAAAAATGACTGTTGCTTCTACATTGATAATGTTTGATCATAAAGTTACTGGTCCCCTGTCAAACACTTGGATTCATTACTAAGGGAACAAGGCGACATCACCTTAACTCTCATTTTAATACAGCAATGGTAATATGATATTCTCTCACCTAATTTAATTAAATAACTACTGCCATGTAACCAACATCGGAGAAGGCGTGTTTGCAGAGGGGAGTGGTTTGTATAGCTAGATAGCTGCTCTACCGGTGCCAAAACATGAATGTAGGGTATCAGCAAATATAATAAAAAGTTTACCCTATTCATCTATGGCAAAGATACGTATATATGTTTCCCCTTTCGTCTGTGTCTGGTGTTAGCTACTTACTGGCTAGCTAAGTCTTCAGCCAGCATGGAACAAAAGGGGGTTGTCTGAAGCACCTGTCAAGTCAACACATCCGTCAGTACTGCTGTGAACCGCATCACAAGAGACATGCCAAACAGGAGATGTACAGATGTAGGTTCTTAAGAGATTTTACTGATTATTTTACTGCAAGACTGCTCACTGCATCCAAGTTGCTTGCCATGGGCATTTCAGAGAGCTTTCAGTCAAGGTGAGTTCATGAATATAAGATCCCTGCCCACTCAGCCTGTCTTTTCAAACTTCCTGGTAGTTAGTCATGAGAGAAAAAGTACTGTTCAGGACCTTTTAAGGATATCATTTAAGTTTGCGTCTTCGGGATTGTAATATTATTTCCTGTCAGTGGGACGAATGAGAGATGTAGAGATACTTTCAAGCCATGTCTATTATTGTTGCAATATGTTAAAAAGGTGAGAAAATGTGGTCCTTTGTCAGTTTATGAGGAGAGCACTCCTGTCCACGCATTCAGTAATCTAATTAACTTGGGCTGAGATGAATAATGGCCAAATCATATCTCTGTCACTTGGAGCGCCCTCACAATGTAATAAGGCCTTTTGGGAGGAGAGGATGTTGAATATGGAGTTGTCCATGGCAATGTTTGTCCACTCTTTTTATTGGATGGATGACATACAACCAGCGCTCACTAACAAATGCCATTATCTCATTAGACCAAATGAAAAATCTGTTGTATGTCATGATGTACAGTATGTATGTAAAAAGCTAACTGTAGGGGAGAGTGGGGTAAGATGAGCAATCTTTTTGTAAAAAAGCTGAAGAACATCTATGTACTTTTTTCAGGTGCTGGAATTATCGGTGAATTTATGAAAAATAAAGAGGAAAATGCCGCAGACTGCTGCTCATTGTTTCGACCCTTAGGTGGAAGGTCCTATATATAGGGTCAGTGCTCAGTGACATCACTTGATGAAAAGGAAGTAAAGATATATAATATAGGTTCACAATATCAACATTCAATGTATCAAAATATATGCGCATACATGAGGAATTTGTTAGTAGAAAGCAAACATATGTTGTTGTTTTTGTTGAAATATTTCCATCTACTCTCTTTAATGTTCAATTGGCACACTGGGATTTCCAAGAAATCATGAATGTAAGAACAGCTTTTTCTATCTGAAGGTGACAAAAACCACTTTTTGATCCATAATGTCCTTCGTGTAATATTTCCATTACACCTTCAATCTTCACTGTGAGGCTATTGTTGTATATCTTCCTTGGCCTTGTGTTCTACATTGTAAATTGGAACATAGTATAATTGTTTTAGTGACAAGCATTAGTCCAGTCTCATCAGAACACAAGAAAAAATTAGAATAATGACATTGCAAGGCTGTCTTTGATCTTGTGACTTGCCAGTGTTCTCAGAGGCATGAGGGAAAATCTATTGAGAAAAGGGTCATTCGTCTTTGAAGTTATTTTATGTGGCCATATCAAAAAGTTAACCAAATAATAATCGAAAAGGAATATACTGTATATGAAATGCAGCATGCCTGGCAGACCCACCACAACAAGTTCAACAAGACGGAGCTGCTCTTCCTCCAAGACCTCTCCGTTACGGCTGACAACTCTATGGTGTCCCCCTCCCAGAGTTCAAAGAACCTCGGTGTGGACAATACACTGTCTTTCTCTGCAAACATCAAAGCAGTGACTCGCTCCCGCTCGCTCCATGCTCTACAATATCAGTGGAGTACAACCTTTTTAACACATGAAGCGGTGCATGTCCTAACAAAGGGATGTGTCATCTACCATCTGGACTACTGCAACTCTATGCTGGCTGGTGTGATATAAAAACTATGTGTTCATCTGATATTAATGGTTAACAATTACTATTTAATTAATAGTAAGATATTTCTGTCATACTAATGCTGTGTTTTTATGGTCTCAACTCTAGTTCCCTGCAGCTAATCTGGGCATACGGTCACTAGAGATGGCTTGAGCTGACAAATGAGTTAAAGACTGCACAAGAATGTGTTTTACTAGAGATAGCTTAGGAGTAGAACAATTCCTCAGTGTCTCAAAACCATCCTTGCATCTGGGAAACTAAGGCAGGGTGGGGTTAAGACAACAACCCTGTGCAGATAACAACCGGATGAACCCAGAGTGACTTATGACGCCCCTTGGTCTGCATGGGAGGGGTGGAACCAACCATGACAAAGCATTCTTAGTGTCAGCTACATAAATAACTCTGCATTTGTGTAAAGGTTAGGTTACTCGGTCCAACACTCAAGGGTGTTGGGTGAACCAGCCTCATTATTGCAATAATTAATCGATATTGAATAAAGATGATTGTTTGAAGAAATTACAAAGTCTCTCTCACTCGCTTGTGCCATCAAACACCTGAAGTTCTCACAGATCACTCTTCCACACTCACCACTGTCTCCCAGTTGAAGCTTGCATCA
This sequence comes from Salmo trutta, assembly GCF_901001165.1. Lineage (NCBI taxonomy): Eukaryota > Metazoa > Chordata > Actinopteri > Salmoniformes > Salmonidae > Salmo > Salmo trutta. Next base: position 11,456,187 of record NC_042989.1, on the reverse strand, counting down.
ATTTCAAGATCCTGGTGGTTGTCTACAGAGCAACAAGGGGAAGTGCCCCTCCCTACCTTCAGTCTATGATCAAACTCTACACCCCAACCCATGCACACTGTTCTGCCACTCTGGTCTCTTGGACCTCCCACCCATATTAAGGTCCTCCTCCCACTCACCCCAGTCGAAGCTTTTCTCTGTTCTGGCACCATAATGCTGGAACAAGTTTCTTTCTAACGTCAGGACAGCTTAGCCCCTGCCTATCTTCTGAAAACATATGAAAAGCCAATACCACGACGGCCCTTAAGAAACTACATTGGACTTTATGCAAACTGGAAACCACATATCCTGAGGACGCATTTATTGTAGCTGGGGATTTTAACTAAATGTAACAAATTTTAGGAAATCGCTATCGAAGTTTTTTCAACAAATTGATTGTAGTACTCGCTCTGAAAAAACACCGGACCACTGCTACTCCCCCTTTCGAGATGCCTACAAGGCCCTCCCCACCCTCCCTTCACAAATCAGATCACGACTCCATTTTGCTTCTCCCTTCCTATAGGCAGAAACTCAAACAGGAAGTACCCGTACTAAGGTCTATTCTACGCTGGTCTGACCAATCAGAATCCATGCATCAAGATTGTTTTGATCAAGCGGACTGGGATATATTCCGGGTAGCCTCTGAGAATAATATTGACGTATACATGGACACGGTGACTGAGTTCATCAGGAAGTGTATAGGGTATGTTGTTCCCACTGTGACTATTAAAACTTAACAAAACCAGAAACCGTGGATAGATGGCAGGATTCGCGCAGAACTGAAAGCACGAACCACTGCATTTAACCATGGCAAGGACTGGGAATATGGTCAAATACAAACAGTGCAGTTTTTCCATTCGTAAGGCAATCAAACAGGCAAACCGTCAGTACATAGACAAAGTGGAGTCGCAATTCAACGGCTCAGACGTGAGACATATGTGGCAGGGTCTGCAGACAATCATGGATCACAAATGGAAAACCAGCCATCACCTTCTCCTCCTGCTTTGAGGATAACAGAGTGCCACCGACGAGCCCCACTCTCGTTTTCAATGGCTCACGTGAGTAAGACATTTAAGCGTGTTAACCCTTACAAGGCTGCCAGCCCAGACGGCATCCCTAGCCACGTCTTTAGAGCATGCGTAAACCAGCTGGCTGGAGTGTTTACGGACATATTCAATCTCTCCCTTTCCCAGTCTGCTGTCCTAACATGCTTCAAGATGTCCACCATTGCTCCTGTACCCAGGAAAGCAAAGGTATCTGAACTAAATGACTATCGCCCCATAGCGCTCACTTCTGTCATCATGAAGTGTTTTGAGGGACTAGTCAAGGATCATATCACCTCTACCTTACCTTACACCCTAGAACCACTTATATTTGCTTACCGCCCCAATAGATCCACAGACGATGCAATTACCATCACCCTGCACACTGCCCTATCCCATCTGGACAATAGGAATACCTATGTAAGAATGCTGTTCATTGACTATACCTCAGAATTCAACACCATAGTACCCTCCAAGCTCATCCTTCATTTCAGGATTGGTGGGTCCCCTGCGGGACGGTTGAGCTAACGTGCATTAAGGTGATTAGCATGACATTTTAAGTAACAAGTACATTTCCCAGGACATAGACAGGTCTTATATGGGCAGAAAGCTTAAATTATTGTTAATCAAACTGCACTGTCCAATTTACAGTAGCTATTACAGTCAAACAATACCATGCTATTGTTTAAAACCTCTTACAGCTCCTTAAGGATAGGGGGCAGTATTGACAATTTCAGAAAAAATATGTGCCCATATTAAACTGCTTCCTACTCAAACTCAGAAGCTAGGATTTGCATATTATTAGTAGATTTGGAAAGAAAACACTCTGAAGTTTCTAAAACCGTTTCAATGGTGTCTGTGAGTATAACAGAACTTATATGGCAAGCAAAAACCTGAGAGAAATCCTACCAGTTTCCTATTGAATACACAGTGACGTAGTAATAATTGTGCACTTCCTATGGCTTCCACTAGATGTCGACAGTCTTTACAAAGTTGTTTGAAGCGTCTACGATGAACAGAGCCCGAATGACAAGGAGGGGAAGTTGTTGAGGCAGGGGGTGACATCACTTCTTGGAGCGCGTTCATGAGGATGGATCCCTCCCGTTCCAAAATCTTTTTCAAGACACAGGAACCGTCCGGTTGAAATATTACTGAATCTTCACGTTCTTCACGTTCATCCGCGCCCTTTCTACACTTGGAGTACTGGACGCACGAACAACAAGGAGTTATTTGGACATAAATTATGGACTTTATCGAACAAAACAACATTTGTTGTGGACCTGGGATTCCTGGAAGTGCCTTCTGATGAAGATGATCAAAGGTAAAGGAATATTTCTAATGCAATGTATGATTTTAGATGACTCCAAGATGGCGGCTATCTGTATAGCCTAGTATATTTTTCTGAGCTCAGTACTCAGATTATTGCAAAGAGTGCTTTCCTCGTGAAGCTTTTTTTAAATCTTTCTTAGCGTTTGCATAAAGGAGATGTTCATCTATAATTCTTTGAATGACAGTTTAATTTTGTATCAATGTTTATGACAAGTATTTTTGTAAATTGTGGCGCTAATTCACCGGCAGTATTTGAGGGAAAATATTTTCTGAACGTCACGTGCCGATGTAAAATGCTGTTTTTAGATATAAATATGAACTTTATCGAACAAATAATGCATGTATTGTGTAACATGATGTCCTAGGAGTGTCATCTGATGAAGATCGTCAAAGGTTAGTGCTGCATTTAGTTGTGTTTTGGGTATTTGTGATGCATGCTAGTTGCTTGGAAAATAGCTCTGTGGTTGTTTTTGTCGATGTACTCTCCTAACATAATCTAATGTTTTGCTTTTGCTGTAAAGACTTTTTGATATTGGACAACGTGGTTCGATTCAGGAGAAGTGTATCTATAAAATGGTGTAAAATAGTCCTATGTTTGAGAAACAGAATTTATTAGATTTGGTTGAATATGGCGCTCTGATTTTTTCGCTGGCTGTTGATCCCGGTTACGGGATCCGTGCGGCAACAGGTTTAAGGAGAGTGCACAACAACAAATTTTTTTTATAATGCAACTGGTTTGATACATTCACCTCTGAAGGTAAATAATGTACTTACATTCAGTAATCTTGCTCTGATTTGTCATCCTGCGGGTCCCAGAGACAAAATTTAGCATAGTTTTGTTTGATAAAATAAATGTTTATATTCAAATGTAGGAACTGGGTTCTACAGTTTGAATCCCTGCTGTGTCTGACTGCACACCCACCCCGGCCTGGCCATATAGATGTGTGAAAGTTAGTGTATAAGCTAATGATCCATAATGTATGACATTAATGGGAGTGTGTAAACTTACATTTTGTATTACCATATCATTTTTGTAGGTTCTCTATAGTTCTCAATAGCCAACATTACACGCTGTATGGTCTCCGTGGCATATAGAGTTGGAGTACTTAACCATTTCACATGTAATGTCAGCTGCATGTTTTATAGTCTTCTTAACCATTCGAGACATCCGGCTTCTCTTGGGTCTCTTTGGCATGAAATGTAAATTTTATCACGGGTGGTTTTATACTCTGGATTGGAAAAGGGCGGTTCCATGATGCCTGATGTACTGTTTGGCTCACAGGGGTGTGGCCACTGACTAGTTAAACTTTATATGAAAATCCATACTCATTTCGAAGGCTAACATCGTCACATCTTTTCACATAGTTTCAGGTTTAACCACATATGCTTCACAATATTTAGATGTAAACAACCAAAGACAGAGTAATGAGTGTATCCTGTCCTTCATGAGATCACCAAATGAAATACACTCATCATGACAGTCCCTTATGTGTCCTTGGACCACTCCCAATTTCTCAAAAATATCAATGTTGTTTAATTATTCAAACTTTTGATGCCCAAGTGTCTCTCTGTGTTCCACAGTTTACATTCCCATCTCAAACACTACAGAGCAAAGAGGCAGCCTATTTATGACCGTCCTAAAACAGCAGACTTCCCGCTCTCCCCCTCTACAAGAGAGAGCACACTGTAGAGTGAACCCACTGTAACCTGATCCTTCAGATCGTCGCAGGAGAGTTATGACACTGGTATATATTTTTATTTATCACAATTTTCTTTAACCAATTTTGTCTTTAATGCAGGGCCAACAGACAAGTTTTTTACTGAAATTGCAACCAGTTTTCTATGGCTTGTTTAAAAAAATAACGATATCTTGGAGATGATTTCCTTTCAAATAACCGAAAGTGAGCGATTGTAATCTGAATAAAGGGAAAAAGGACATTCTTGAACATGGGGTGAGACATTCTCGCTAATTTGTAAATAAAGCCAGTTTGTTATTTAGAATAATTTATTTCTGTTTTCAGAGGGCAAGAAACCAAAAACCCACCGTGCCTATTTTTTGAAGATCGTCAGTCCACATGTCAAGTGAAATTCCCCCATTGTATTTACCCAAGTTCTCTCTTAACTCCAGGACCACCAAAAGTTTTTGTCATTGTAGCCTGATTAAGGACTGCAGTGCCAGAGGAGAGACTCTCAGACTGAAAACACCTCCATTAATTACCACAGTTTAGAATACAGTGGGGGGAAAAAGTATTTGATCCCCTGCTGATTTTGTACGTTTGCCCACTGATAAAGAAAGGATCAGTCTATAATTTTAATGGTAGGTTTATTTGAACAGTGAGAGACAGAATAACAACAAAAATATCGAGAAAAATGCAGGTCAAAAATTGTATAAATTGATTTGCATTTTAATGAGGGAAATAAGTATTTGACCCCCTCTCAATCAGAAAGATTTCTGGCTCCCAGGTGTATTTTATTCAGGAAACGAGCTGAGATTAGGAGCACACTCTTAAAGGGAGTGCTCCTAACCGCAGCTTGTTACCTGTAAAAAAGACACCTGTCCACAGAAGCAATCAATCAATCAGATTCCAAACTCTCCACCATGGCCAAGACCAAAGAGCTCTCCAAGGATGTCAGGGACAAGACTGCAGACCCACACTAGGCGGGAATGGGCTACAAGACCATCGCCAAGCAGCTTGGTGAGAAGGTGACAACAGTTGGTGCGATTATTCGCAAATGGAAGAAACACAAAAGAACTGTCAATACCCCTCGGCCTGGGGCTCCATGCAAGATCTCACCTCGTGGGATTGCAATGATCATGAGAACGGTGAGGAATCAGCCCAGAACTACACGGGAGGATCTTGTCAATGATCTCAAGGCAGCTGGGACCATAGTCACCAAGAAAACAATTGGTAACACACTACGCCGTGAAGGACTGAAATCCTGCAGCGCCCGCAAGGTCCCCCTGCTCAAGAATACATATACATGCCCATCTGAAGTTTGCCAATGAACATCTGAGTGATTCAGAGGACAACTGGTGAAAGTGTTGTGGTCAGATGAGACCAAAATGGAGCTCTTTGGCATCAACTCAACTCGCCGTGTTTGGAGGAGGAGGAATGCTGCCTATGAACCCAAGAACACCATCTCCACCGTCAAACATGAAGGTGGAAACATTATGCTTTGGGGGTGTTTTTCTGCTAAGGGGAAGGACAACTTCACCGCATCATTTGACGGGGCCATGTACTGTCACATCTTTGGTGAGATCCTCCTTCCCTCAGCAACGGCATTGAAAATGGGTCGTGGATGGGTATTCCAGCATGACAATGACCCAAAACACACGGCCAAGACAACAAATGAGTGGCTCAAGAAGAAGCACATTAAGGTCCTGGAGTGGCCTAGCCAGGATCCAGACCTTAATCTGGAGGGAGCTCAAGGTTTGAGTTGCCAAACGTCAGCCTCGAAACCTTAATGACTTGGAGAAAATCTGCAAAGAGGAGTGGGACAAAATCCCTCCTGAGATGTGTGCAAACCTGGTGGCCAACTACAAGAAACGTCTGACCTCTGTGATTGCCAACGAGGGTTTTGCCACCAAGTACTAAGTCATGTTTTGCAGAGGGGTCAAATACTTATTTCCCTCATCAAAATGCAAATAATTTTATAACATTTTTGACATGCGTTTTTCTGTATTTTTTTGTTGTTATTCTGTCTCTCACTATTCAAATAAACCTACCATTAAAATTATAGACTGATCATTTCTTTGTAAGTGGGCAAACGTACAAAATCAGCAGGGGATCAAATACTTTTTTTCCCCCCCACTGTACTGATAGATCAGCATTCTAACTACCCCTTGTGATAGTGTGGTTCAATGATAGAATGCCACCCTCTACCACTAATGGTTGCAGCATGAGCTCATAACTTTTAAAAGGAAGAACCACTGTAGAAATAGTGCACATAGAACAGACCTACATCTTCTTAGACTTGCACCAGACTACCTTCCACACTCTTGCCTGCATCTAGCTGATCTATGGCGTAATCATTAGTCCAACAGTTGCAAACAATAGTTTCTATTGGACAAATTCAGGTATGTTCATCGCCATTTCGTTCCTTTTAAGAAATGTTTTTCAACAGAATCGGTGGAACGAATCCACCCCTGATCACATGCAAACAGTTCACTTTCATAGCCACGTGCAAATAGCTTAATGTATTCCTTCTCGCATCTACTCGCTCTCCCCCATCACCTTTTCCCTTCACTTGTGGACTTTAACTTCTTGCCGTTCCCCTAGGATAGGGGGCGCCACAGCGCATTTTGGAAAAAAATCGTTCCCATTTTCAACGGCCTACTAATCAAAGTCAGAAGCTAAGACATGCATATACTTATTTTATATGGATAGAAAACACCCTAAATTTTCTAAAACTGTTTGAATGGTGTCTGTGAGTATAGCAGAACTCGTATGGCAGTCAAAACCCCGAGACCGATTGAACCAGGAAGTGGAAATCTGAATTGTGGACTCGACTTCACAGCCTTCCCTATAAATCACAACGTAAAAAAATGAAAATTGAGCACTTTCCAGTGCTTCCACTAGATGTCCCCAGTCTTTACAAAGTGTTTTGAGGGTTCTACGGTAGAAACTCAGTGAAAGAGACGATGTGGCAATTGGTCACAGTCGGAGGGCCATGAGCATTGTGACGTTGGCGGCCGTGTCTGCCCCCACCTTTGGAAGTTTTTTGAAACACAATGAAATCGTCCCACTTGAATCTGATTGGCTTTCTTGTTGAAACAGGCCCTGACGATTTCTTGATACAACGTTTGACATGTTTGAACGACCCTCACTTACCGTAAACAGTCATTTTGCGTTAGACAGCTGCCGCCCACGGATCAACATTTGATTACAGCCTTAGGACGCGCTAGCAAGAGGAAGCTAATGGAACATAAAGCATGGACTTTTTCGACCGAAAATACATTTGTCATGGACCTGGGACATCGGGATGTGATTTCTGATGAAGACAACTAAAGGTGAGGGATTATTGGCGATATTATACAATATAAGATGTTTCTGCTATTGTTCACAGGTGGCGCCGAGCTACGTTTTCGAGCTCAATTTCTGGGTATCGCATCCCATTTGATCTCAAAGTGTGATTACCCTGTAAAGTTAATTTAAAATCTGTTTTGACTGGTGTTTTCAAGAGATATTCATCTATAAATCTTAGATTGACAATATATATTAAAAAAATCGTTTTCGAATAGTAATTTATAAAATTGTAGCAGTGTTTCCCGGGACGCATTATATGGGAAAATAGTTAGTCAACCTCAGGTGCCGATGTAAAATGCTGTTTTTATATAGAAATATGACCTTTATTGAACAAAAGATTGCATGCTGTGTGTAACATGATGTCCTAGGTGTGTCATCTGATGAAGTTTGTAAAAGGTTAGTGCTGCATTTAGCTGTTTTTTGGCTATATGTGATGCGTGTGCTTGGTTGGAAAATTCATATGATGCGATTTTTACAAAGTACTCCTCTAACATAATCTAATATTGTGCTTTTCCTGTAAAACCTTTTTGAAATCGGACAACGAGGGTCGATTCAAGAGAGGTGTATCTATAAAACGATATGAGACAGCCCTATATTTGAAAAAAAAAAAATATTGAATTTCGTTATGCTAATGTCGCTAGGAGTTTTCGCTGGAAAATGATCCCGCTAACGGGATGAAACATTCAAGAGGTTTTGCGCAACACATCAGTTGCCTGTGACCAGGCAAAACATTTTTTACAAACTTTGTCATCATTATTATCCCATACAAAAGAGTTCAAATGATTGAGTGACAGGTTGAAGAAAAATCTGTATCGCCACTACGCTGTGTCAGCACAATGACAAAAACCGGGAAGATTTTCAAATACCTAGCAGAGAAGGGCACCCATTGTTAGATGGGTAGAAATAAAAAGAAGCAGACATTGAATATCCCTTTGAGCATGGTGAAGTTCTTAATTACACTTTGGATCAATACATCCAGTCACTACAAAGATAACATTGTAATTACTCCACAATACTAACCTAAATGTCATGCCTACTCCCGCTCTGGCACTACTAACCACCAGTCCTGGCAATTATCATTATGCACAGCTGCTACCCATCATTACGCACACCTGGACCTCATCATCACTTTGATTACTCCCTCTTTATTTAGCCCTCTGTAGCCTAAGTCATCAGGCATTATTGGTTTGTTTTCAAGTTCAGTATGCTACTCCTGTTTTGTTGATCTGCCTTGTCTTATTATTGAACTCACCTTATGCAACTGCTTCCTAATTCACAGCGTATATGTAACACTAAATGACAGAGGGAAAAGAATGAATCCTATACAAGATAAAAATATTCCAAAACACGCATCTTCTCTTTTGCAATAAAAAAGGCACTAAAGTAATACTGCAAAAAATGTGACAAATAAATGCACTTTTTGTTCTGGATACAAACCATTACGCTTGGGGCAAATCCAATGAGTACCACTCTTCATATTTTCAAGCATGTTGTTTGCTGCATCATGTTATGGGTAATCTATGATTTTAATCGGCATAGTGAAAGCTATTATCCCTTTTTGATGCCACTTGTTAAATCTACTTCAATCAGTGTAGATCAAGGGAGGGGACAGGTTGGGGGGGGACATTACAGAGTATTTTGTGTAGATAATTGAAAATAATACTATTAAATCCTTTTTAATCCCAGTTTGTAACAACAAAATGTGGAAGAAGTCAATGGTTGTGTAAACTTTCTGAAGGCAATGTAATCTGCCACGATGGATATCAGAAATTGGCTTCATCAATATACCCATACCAGGCCAAAAAGAGAAGGAGAGCGATGAGCAGTATCAAACCACCGAGGCCGCTGCCAAGCCCAGCAGAGATGATGCTGTTGAGCTCCAGCTAGCTCCGCATGCAGAGCCCACCCTTCCATAAGCCTACCCACCCTTCCAGGATAATGTCTCCACAGCCCCCTCCACCTCTGACTGTTCCTGACAATCTTGGAACAGAGGAGCCAGCCCAGGTTATCCTAGAATCCTACCCCAGCCGCAGGTTTTCTGTCCAAAAACGTTAATTTAATAGCGAGTGGCTTAAATACTCGGTTATTGCAGATGCAGCATTTTGTTTCTAATGTTAAAAGTTTTGAGTTGGGTCCAATGCTAATGCAGACAAGGCCTTCGCCCAAGCTGGGCGTTCTGGATGCATGCCATTGATAGTATCAAGGGATTTTGCTCAGCACACATCAAGCAAAGAGCATTTGAAATGCACTGCACAAAATATAAGTTTGAAGTTCTATGTGAACATCGGTGTCAACACTTATTAATGATGGGCAGCTGGCAAGAAATCATGTGTATTTTTGGGCGATTGTGGACATTATTGACTTCTTTTTTTCAAACATTAACCCCTGGGAGGGACGTTGGACGCGATAGAGTCAAGACGGGATGGGGGAAGTGGACTTTTTCCGTCTATGATGGAATGTACTCTCCGAAAAGACAAGGAACTTGCCAAGGTGTTTAGCACCATACCCCACAATGCCACTTACACATCACACGATATTCAAATGAAATCATAGGGCTCATGAGTGGGGCATCCACAGCTACATGCGAGAACAAATGTTCCACTTTGACAAATGTGAACAGTCAGCATAGAAGAAGCATGCTACACACAAGGAGAGCATCAAGAAGGCTGCAACCCTTCTGAAAATATACTATAAGAAACAATCTAGCTGATTGTTTTTTATGAACAACTTAGTGGTATAGCCAGTGGTGTCATTTCAACAGAAATGTAGGGTATGAAATGGCAAAAATACTTCTTTTGCCAGCATAGGTTTTCAACTGCTTTGCGTTTGTATGTAGGGCGCTGTCCATGGTGCTGATAGAGCGCAGCGGAGATAGTGCGCCAACCTGTCACTTCTTGGTCAAAAGCACTCTATGGTGTCTGCATTTCAACTTTTTTTTAACCAGGCATTTAGTTAGCATTATTTTGGTAAGAGAGCTGTGTGCAAGCTGCATTCACATATGGTATTTCACACCTTCCATCCAAGATGGCGTAGCAGTCAGACGTCTTTGTCCTTAGTCTTGTCGTATCCCATGTATATATATATTTTCTTCGCATATCTTTCTATATATTTTTTTCTAAAAACTCAACCTCAAAACACTCTCCTGCAACCCGCCTCACAAATAAAAAAAAGAAAGTATTATTTACCTCAAATCTGAAATCAACAACAGAAGCTAGCCAGAGGTTAGCCAGTTCACTGGCTAACATTGGAGTTCAGCTAGCCAATGTTGGTGGTCATCAGCTAATCCTTAGCTCGAAAAGCGATTGGCAGTTTTGTACAGCGCGACTCAGACCAGAGCGTACCAGACCTATTTTCTCTCCATATCCCTGGATTTCTACCGCAGGCTCTGGACATTTACACCTGGATCTTGCAGCTAGCTAGCTGCTACCCGAGTGTCTATTGGCTAACATCGGTCCCGGAGCTAACATCTGAAGAGTTCCGTCAGCCATTCCTGGGCTACAATCGCCTATCCGGACCCATTTTACTGCCGAAGCGGAGCACCATCTGGCCTTCACGACTGGACTACCGACGTTATCTGCCCGAGGGAGTTATCCAACTGGCCCCTCCGTCGCGGCGTAACCTGAACACCCATCTGACTTCTGTAACCGTAATAGCCTTGGTTTCATGCATGTTAACATTAGAAGCCTTCTCCCTAAGTTTGTTTTATTCACTGCTTTAGCACACTCTGCCAACCCGGATGTCCTAGACGTGTCTGAATCCTGGCTTAGGAAGTCCACCAAAAACTCTGAAATCTTCATCCCTAACTACAACATTTTCAGACAAGATAGAACGGCCAAAGTGGGCAGTGTTGCAATCTACTAGTTCTGTCCTACTATCCAGGTCTGTACCCAAACAATTTGAACTTCTACTTTTAAAAATCCATCTCTCTAAAACCAATTCTCTCACAGTTGCCACCTGCTATAGAACACCCTCTGCCCCCAGCTGTGCTCTGGACACATATGTGAACTGATTGCCCCCCATCTATCTTCAGAGCTCGTACTGCTAGGTGACCTAAACTGGGATATGCTTAACACCCCAGCCATCCTACAATCTAAGCTTGATGCCCTCAATCTCACACAAATTATCAATGAACCTACCAGGTACCACCCCAAAGCCTAAAATACAGGCACCCTCATAGATATCATCCTAACCAACTTGCCCTCTAAATACACCTCTGCTGTTTTCAACCAAGATCTCAGCGATCACTGCCTCATTGCCTGCATCCGTAATGGGTCTGCGGTCAAACGACCTCCACTCATCACTGTCAAACGCTCCCTGAAACATTTCAGCAAGCAAGCCTTTCTAATCGACCTAGCCCGGGTATCCTGGAAGGATATTGACCTCATCCCGTCAGTGGAGGATGCCTGGTTATTTAAAAAAGAATGCCTTCCTCACTATCTTAAATAAGCATGCCCCATTCAAGAAATTTAGAACCAGGAACAGACATAGCCCTTGGTTCTCTCCAGACCTGACTGCCCTTAACCAACAGAAAAACATCCTGTGGCGTTCTGCATTAGCATCGAACAGCCCCCGTGATATTCAACTTTTTAGAGAAGTTAGAAACCAATATACACAGGCAGTTAGAAAATCCAAGGCTAGCTTTTTCAAGCAGAAATTTGCTTCCTGCAACACAAACTCAAAAAAGTTCTGGGACACTGTAAAGTCCATGGAGAATAAGAACACCTCCTCCCAGCTACCCACTGCACTGAGGATAGGAAACTCTGTCACCGCCGATAAATCCACTATAATTGAGAATTTCAATAAGCATTTTTCTACGGCTGGCCATGCTTTCCACCTGGCTACCCCTACCGCTGTCAACAGCACTGCACCCCCCACAGCTACTCGCCCAAGCCTTCCCCATTTCTCCTTCTCCCAAATCCAGTCAGCTGATGTTCTGAAAGAGCTGCAAAATCTGGACCCCTACAAATCAGCCGGGGTTGGCAATCTGGACCCTTTCTTTCTAAAATGATCTGCCGAAATTGTTGCAACCCCTATTACTAGCCTGTTCAACCTCTCTTTCGTGTCGTCTGAGATTCCAAAAGATTGGAAAGCAGCTGCTGTCATCCCCTTCTTCAAAGGAGGGGACACTCTTGACCCAAACTGCTACAGACCTATATCTATCCTACCCTGCCTTTCTAAGGTCTTCGAAAGCCAAGTCAACAAACAGATTACCAACCATTTCGAATCCCACCGCACCTTCTCCTCTATGCAATCTGGTTTCAGAACTGGTCATGGGTGCACCTCAGCCACGCTCAAGGTCCTAAAAGATATCGCAACAGCCATCGATAAGAAACAATACTGTGCTGCCGTATTCATTGACCTGGCCAAGGCTTTGGACTCTGTCAATCACCACATCCTCATCGGCAGACTCAATAGCCTTGGTTTCTCAAATGATTGCCTTGCCTGGTTCACCAACAACTTCCATGATAGAGTTCAATGTGTCAAATCAGATGGCCTGTTGTCCGGGCCTCTTGTAGTCTCTATGGGGGTGCCACAGGGTTCAATTCTTGGGCTTACTCTTTTCTCTGTATACATCAATGATGTCGCTCTTGCTGCTGGTGAGTCTCTGATCCACCTCTACGCAGACGACACCATTCTGTATACTTCTGTCCCTTCTTTGGACACTGTGTTAACAACCCTCCAGATGAGCTTCAATGCCATTACAACTCTCCTTCCGTGGCCTCAACTGCTCCTAAATACAAGTAAAACTAAATGCATGCTCTTCAACCGATCGCTGCCCGTACCTGCCCGCCCGTCCAGCATCACTACTCTGGACGGTTCTTACTTAGAATATGTGGACATCTACAAATACCTAGGTGTCTGGTTAGACTGTAAGCTCTCCTTCCAGACTCACATCAAACATCTCCAATCCAAAGTTAAATCTATAATTGGCTTCCTATTTCGCAACAAAGCATCCTTCACTCATGCTCGCCTCCCTACCTCTGAGGAAGCACAGTTCCCGCTCAGCCCAGTCAAAACTGTTCGCTGCTCTGGCACCCCAATGGTGGAACAAGCTCCCTCACGACGCCAGGACAGCGGAGTCAATCACCACCTTCCGGAGACACCTGAAACCCCACCTCTTTAAGGAATACCTGGGATAGGATAAAGTAATCCTTCTAACCCCCCCCCCCCAAAAGATTTTGATGCACTATTGTAAAGTGGTTGTTCCACTGGATATCTTAAGGTGAATGCACCAATTTGTAAGTCGCTCTGGATAAGAGCGTCTGCTAAATGACTTAAATGTAAATGTAAATTCTGCCAAACATACCCTCGTAAAACTGACCATCCTACCGATCCTCGACTTCGGCGATGTCATTTACAAAATAGCCTCCAACACCCTACTCAATAAACTGGATGCAGTCTATCACAGTGCCATCCGTTTTGTCACCAAAGCCCCAAATACTACCCACCACTGCGACCCGTACGCTCTCGTTGGCTGGCCCTCGCTTCATACTCGTCGCCAAACCCACTGGCTCCAGGTCATCTACAAGACCCTGCTAGGTAAAGTCCCCCCTTTCTCAGCTCACTGGTCACCATAGCAGCACCCACCTGTAGCACGCGCTCCAGCAGGTATATCTCTCTGGTCACCCCCAAAGCCAATTCCTCCTTTGGCCATCTCTCCTTCCAGTTCCCTGCTGCCAATTACTGGAACAAACTTCAAAAATCTCTGAAACTGGAAACACTTATCTCCCTCACTAGCTTTAAGCACCAGCTGTCAGAGCAGCTCAAAGATCACTGCACCTGTACATAGCCCATCTATAATTTAGCCCAAACAACTACCCCTTCCCCTACTGTATTCATTTATTTTGCTCATTTGCACCCCATTATTTCTATTTCTACTTTGCACTTTCTTCCACTACAAATCTACAATTCCAGTGTTTTACTTGCTATATTGTATTTACTTTGCCACCATGGACTTTTTTGCCTTTACCTCCCTTATCTCATCTCATTTGCTCACATTGTATATATACTTATTTTTCTACTGTATTATTGACTGTATATTTGTTTTACTCCATGTTTAACTCCGTGTTGTATGTGTCGAACTGCTTTGCTTTATCTTGGCCAGGTTGCAATTGTAAATGAGAACTTGTTCTCAACTTGCCTACCTGGTTAAATCAAGGTAAAATAAAATATTACAAGCAATTTTTATTACCAAAATGGCCTTGCTTTGGCGTGTAGTGCATTGTCCATAATGCTTATACAGGGCAACTGAGATAGGTTGGCGCAAAATCTCTAGCCTGACACTTCAAAAGCACTCAATCAATGGTCTCTGCATTTTAACTTTGTTTATTGTGGTTATAGAGTGATATAAGCATAATTCAATATTACTCCAATGCAAGAAACCCTCAAAAATGGTGCCCCCTCACCGATTTCAACTGCCCCCTTAGTCACTTTATCCTGGCACCAGGTCTGGCTCAGATGACTAATGGAGTGTTTATGTCGTCCATTATAATAATGCTCTGTAGGGAGGAGAAAAAGGATTTTGACATTATCCCCAATGCCTCATGAGGTTTCTCCATCTCCCCTCCTGGAAAACAGCACATATCATAAACAGCTCTAACTGATGCTGACCTTCACAAGGTCAGGTAATCGCAAAGTAATTGTCGGAGTGCCAATCATAAAAAAATGGTTTGGAAGCCAATCCACAGACCTTTATTAGGTTTTCATACCCTGCACACTGCAGCCAGGGCTCTGTGCCCCGCAAGGCCAAACACAGCCCATCTGATGTTCTCTGAGAAGAGTTCAGCAGGCCATCACTCTACTCCTGTTACCTTGGAGAATCACTGGCCAGCGGAGGGGAGGAAATGGGGGAGAGGAGAGAGGGGTAGGAGGAAAAGGAGATGGACCACTTGGAGAGGATGAACGACAGGGTGATTAGAAGACCCTCCTCAGTCCCTTCAGGCTTCTTATTCATTGAGAGGAAAAGGGAAATCTAGTGTACTGCACCGGCAAGAGTTTAATTGTCAATTGGTTAAACCTGAGAAAAAACACTGATTAGAATTCAGCTCATACTGACAATAATAAACCTTTCTGAGGAACAATTCTATACTAACTATAATAATCACTAGGGGAGGAAGAGGACGGGGTGCTCGACAACATTGTAAGTTGGGTATTATTAGTTGCATGTTAACACTTCACCGCTAGATATGAATTAGCACAGAAAGAAAGTATAACTAAACAGAGTTCATTATTTTTCTTTGAAACCAGTCAATACACTGAACCATAAGCTTTCATAAGTTAACACACAAAGTAATCTTTGATGCAATACACAATATCTATAAAGCAAACACAACATAATACAAGGCACGAATAACTATCTTATTCTCTAGTATAACTGTAATTATTTTCCCTTATCAAATTGTTCTCATCACAATGCTCATGTGGAGAAAATAAATCAAGGTGTTTGCTCAGCATGAAACATGTTCTGAAGAACTAACTCCAGAGCAAATCAAAACAAGAAATGTTCTCTATTGTAGTCTCTTGTCTTTTATGCTGAAGATAAATTAACTCGGAGGAAACAATAATTTGTGTTCCTCAAACGTTAGCCGCTCTCAAACTTTGAGATGTATTGTTGTGCTTTGAGGAGACTTGTGAGGAGAGCGTGGTCATGACTACACTATTACTGTTTGCTGTTGTCTTGCTGTCAACAGGAAACTGTAGGCTACATAGACAATATAGTGCGGGATGCATATCTTCACACCCGTAGGCCTATACATGAATGCAAAGATTAATGAGACAGGGTTGATGTCAACAAGTGTACACACTCACCTAACACTAAAATAGCTGGCAAGATTTTGGCACACGTTTTGATAACATTCCATGGGCTGTTACTTTGCTCTCTCGCTGTTATGCCAAAACTTGCTTTTCTCTTTCGCACTCTATTGCACCTATAGCATTTTTTTGTATTCACTGGGCAATAAGCCTGTACTAAATAATACTTGCCTATCTCGGCCTCCTGTAAGTTTAGTCTTTCTCGGTTTGAGTGTGAGTACCCAAACTCTGATACTAAGATATATAATGCTTCATTGATCTCTGTAAAGAGGGGTGCTCCCAGAACCCAAAACCCAGTGAGCCAGTGCAGAAAGCCACTTTAGAGGGATTACAGGACTGATCCTAGCTAATGTAGTGGAGAAAGCCAGTCACATTATACAAACACAAACACACCCCCTCACAAACACAAAGCAGTAAAACAAAGTGAGTATGTACATGCTGTGTACACACCCACACATATAGAATATCTGCCATAATTATTTACCTCCTCAACCTGTCCAAATCAGATTTTTTTATGTAGTTCCATTACCTAGTGCCTAAGACTGTGTGGTGTGTTCCTGGGCGTGTCACACCAGTGGGCAGATAGCATAATTTATATCACGCCCCAGGCTGCTTCTCAGTGTGTCTCCGAAACATGGGAATACTGCCTTGGGTATCAATACAGCATCTCCAGCACAACCTTAAAGGCTGCTGCTTCAAACGCAAACTAGGGTGTGTGTGTGTGCATTCACACATGCATCCGTATGTTAAGCATACTGCATTAATCACAAATTCTTCCCTCTGATTAATATTAACGTTGAACATGAAGAGTGACTTATGGGAAATGCAGCGAGCCATTTGTCATGTTGACCTCCAGGAAGAGCCTCTCCATCGTGGTGTTTGTCCCCCCAGGGGAGGTATCTGTGGAGCATAAATATCCAACATATTCCCAGGCTGAGAATGACTGCTTTGGCCTAAATGTGGACGGCATGGCTGGTGCATACAGTTGTTATGGTATCTCACGAAAGATCAGGCCATTTCTCAGAATGAGATGACCATCTGCCAATCTGATCAATCTGCCAAGAGTGTCCCCTTCTGTGTACTTCAGAACACAATGATTCTTTAAAACAACAGCATCAACATCATGCTTATGGTACAGTGGTAAACAACACACACAAATATTTTATATTTGTAGTATGATATGCTTCATATAAGACACAGACTACAAACGTAGTGTTTCAGACAAAATGGCGCTGACAGACACAGTTGCCTTGGTTCTATCTCCTAGCCTACTTGGCAGTATTTACATTTTTTTATTTTATTTATTACTTTATTTCCTCAGAACATTTACGGTATAATTTCCTATATCTGAAAAGAACTTCTGGACATTACATCAGCAATCACTCACCATAAATTTCATACATTACACGGACAGGACAAAATAACTCTCAGGGAAAAGGGGGAGCGGTATTTTTCATAATTAATAACTCATGGTGTGATTGTGGTAATGTACAAAAAATGAAAACATTTTGATCTGGAATAACTCAACATCAAATGCCAACCCCCATTACCTCCCACGATAATTTTAATCGGTTATTGCCATGGCCGTTTATCTCTCCCCCCCCCACTGACAAAGAAAGGATCAGTCTATAATTTTAATGGTAGGTTTATTTGAACAGTGAGAGACAAAAAAACGCATGTCAAAAATGTTATAAATTGATTTGCATTTTAATGAGGGAAAAAAGTATTTGACCCCCTCTCAATTAGAAAGATTTCTGGTTCCCAGGTGTCTTTTATACAGGTAACGAGCTGAGATTAGGAGCACACTCTTAAAGGGAGTGCTCCTAACCGCAGCTTGTTACCTGTAAAAAAAACACCTGTCCACATCAATTAATCAGCCATCAATTAATCAGATTCCAAACTCTCCACCATGGCCAAGACCAAAGAGCTCTCCAAGGATGTCAGGGACAAGATTGTAGACCTACACAAGGCTGGAATGGGCTACAAGACCATCGCCAAGCAGCTTGGTGCAATTATTCACAAATGGAAGAAACACAAAACAACTGTCAATATCCCTCTGCCTGAGGCTCCATGCAAGATCTCACCTCGTGGAGTTACAATGATCATGAGAACGGTGAGGAATCAGCCCAGAACTACACGGGAGGATCTTGTCAATGATCTCAAGGCAGCTGGGACCATAATCACCAAGAAAACAATTGGTAACACACTACGCTGTGAAGGACTGAAATCCTGCAGCGCCCGCAAGGTCCCCCTGCTCAAGAATACATATACAGGCCCGTCTGAAGGACAACTGGTGAAAGTGTTGTGGTCAGATGAGACCAAAATGGAGCTCTTTGACATCAACTCAACTCGCTGTGTTTGGAGGAGGAGGAATGCTGCCTATGCCCCCAAGAACACCATCTCCACCGTCAAACATGGAGGTGGAAACATTATGCTTTGGGGTGTTTTTCTGCTAAGGGGAAGGACAACTTCACCGCATCAAAGGAACGATGGACGGGGCCATGTACCGTCACATCTTGGATGAAAACCTCCTTCCCTCAGCCAGGGCATTTGAAAATGGCTCGTGGATGGGTATTCCAGCATGACAATGACCCAAAACACACAGCCAAGGCAACAAAGGAGTTGCTCAAGAAGAAGCACATTAAGGTCCTGGAGTGGCCTAGCCAGTCTCCAGACCTTAATCCCATAGAAAATCTGTGGAGGGAGCTCAAGGTTCGAGTTGCCAAACGTCAGCCTCAAAACCTTAATGACTTGGAGAAGATCTGCAAAGAGGAGTGGGACAAAATCCCTCCTGAGATGTGTGCAAACCTGGTGGCCAACTACAAGAAACGTCTGACCTGTGATTGCCAACAAAGGTTTTGCCAGCAAGTACTAAGTCATGTTTTGCAGAGGGGTCAAATACTTATTTCCCTCATTAAAATGCAAATCATTTTATAACGTTTTTCTGGATTTTTTTGTTGTTATTCTGTCTCTCACTGTTCAAATAAACCTACTATTAAAATTATAGACCGATCATTGCTTTGTAAGTGGGCAAACACACAAAATCAGCAGGGGATCAAATACTTTTTTCCCCCACTGTAGGTGAATGTAACGAATTACAAATACTATCGTTACTGTAATTGAGTAGCTTTTCAAAATCTTATTTTAGTTTTACTTAAGTATTTTTTGAATGAAGGACTGTAGTTCGCTACTTTTTTAAAACCATCTGCAACAGAGTACAATTTTGTAGGCTATCCACCATTATAGATCATGATGACACAGTAGGTTTGCAGAGCCGTAACAGAAACTGCTCATGTTGTGTAGTTAGTGACCAATCAAATCAAAATTCACAGGCCAATCAAATCAAGCTTTGCACACAAACTGGCAAAAATAACTTAGCTAGTTTGAGAAGTGTCATGAAAGGAAACGTTTTTATCAAAGCGGTGTGTGTGAAAAACAATGGAGACTGAGCAAAGTCAGAAGACTTTCCAGACAGACAAACTGTGTGTCTGAAAACAAGAGGGAGAATCCATATCCGCATCTCCTTTAAGCACAGGAGAGGGAACAGTGTAATCGTGCAATGCAAGCTTTGCTTATCCAGGATGATGGCGGTGGCAACCTACAAAAAGTCTGCCTCGTACTTGAGGAAACATGTAGAGGTAAAATAAATAGCTATGAATGATAAAACATTTCGCTATGGATAGCAATGTACGTATTCTGAACCTAGGTTAGCGTTAGCCTAGTTCTAGCATGCTAATGTGAGCTACAGTACACCGTATAAATAAAAAGTCACAAAAAACCATGATTGTGTAATGAAACCATGAAAAGTAGAGCACCTATGCTGATACCTGGTGTTTTGGAGGGTGTTTGAATGTAAACCCAATGTAAGTGCATCTCTGGGGCGGCAGGTAGCCTAGTGGTTAGAGCGTTGTCCTAGTAACCGAAAGGTTGCCAGAACGAATCCCCAAGCTGACAAGGTAAAAATCTGTCGTTCTGCCCCTGTTGGGGATATGGGGCAGTATTTACACGGCCGGATAAAAAACGTACCCGATTTAATCTGGTTACTACTCCTGCCCAGTAACTAGAATATGCATATAATTATTGGCTTTGGATAGTAAACACCCTAAAGTTTCTAAAACTGTTTGAATGGTGTCTATGAGTATAACAGAACTCATATGGCAGGCAAAAACCTGAGATTCTAACCAGGAAGTGGCTTGTCTGACAAGTGGTTGTTCTTCTTGCCTCTGTTTATTGAAGACTGAGGACCTTTGCTGTAACGTGACACTTCCTATGGCTCCCATAGGCTTTCAGAACCCGGGAAAAAGCTGAATGACGTAATTCAATGCCCAGGCTGAAACACACTAGCTCGTTTGGCAAGTGCTCTATCAGACGGCCATTAGACGAGGCTCGTGCATGAGGGGATAGCATGCTTTTACTTTTTCTCTCGTTGAATGTAAACAGGCTTTGCCAGTCGGAATATTATCGCTTTTTTATGAGAAAAGTGGCATAAAAATTGATTTTAAACAGCATTAAAAATGCTGTAAAATAGTCATATGTTTGAGAAATTGAAGTAATAGCATTTCTAAGGTATTTGAATAACGCGCCACGGGATTCAACTGGTTGTTGAGTAGCCCAGAGAGGTTAACAAGGCAGTTAACCCACTTTGTTCTTAACCTCTCTAGGACCGGCGGGACGAATTCGTCCCACCTACGCAACAACCAGTTGAATCCTGTGGCGCGATTTTCAAAACCTTTGAAATGCTATTACTTCAATTTCTCAAACATATGACTATTTTACATCTATTTAAAGACAAGACTCTCGTTAATCTAACCACACTGTCCGATTTCAAAAAGGCTTTACAACGAAAGCAAAACATTAGATTATGTCAGCAGAGTACCCAGCCAGAAATAATCAGACACCCATTTTTCAAGCTAGAATAATGTCACAAAAACCCAGAAGACAGCTAAATGCAGCACTAACCTTTGATGATCTTCATCAGATGACACACCTAGGACATTATGTTATACAATACATGCATGTTTTGTTCAATCAAGTTCATATTTATATCAAAAAACAGCTTTTACATTAGCATGTGACGTTCAGAACTAGCATACCCCCCGCAAACTTCCGGTGAATTTACTAAATTACTCACGATAAACGTTCACAAAAAGCATAACAATTATTTTAAGAATTATAGATACATTACTCCTCTATGCACTCGATATGTCCGATTTTAAAATAGCTTTTCGGATGAAGCACATTTTGCAATATTCTGAGTAGATAGCCCGGCATCACAGGGCTAGCTATTTAGACACCCGGCAAGTTTAGCCTTCACCAAAATCACATTTACTATAACAAAAATGTTCTTACCTTTCCTGTTCTTCGTCAGAATGCACTCCCAGGACTTCTACTTCAATAACAAATGTAGGTTTGGTCCCAAATAATTCATAGTTATGTTCCAACAGCGACGTTTTTTTCTTGCCTTCTTGACATTATCCCAATGGTAAATAACGGTCGTGCGTACGGCGCATTTCATGACAAAAGATTTCTAAATATTTCATTACCGTACTTCGAAGCATGTCAACCGCTGTTTAAAATCAATTTTTATGCCATTTTTCTCGTAAAAAAGCGATAATATTCCAACCGGGAATCTGCAATTAGGTAAACAGCCGAAGGAAAATACTGCACGGGGTCGAATCGGGCACGCGCCTAATTCCATTGTCCTCTGATGGGCCACTTGGAAAAGGCGATAATGTGTTTCAGTCAGAGGCTGCCTTGTCATTGTTCAGCTTTTTCCCGGGCTCTGAGAGCCTATTGGAGCCGTAGGAAGTGTCACGTTACAGCTAAGATCCTGACTCTTCAATAAACAGAAGCAAGAACAACAACACCTTGTCAGACAGGCCACTTCCTGCATGAAATCTTCTCAGGTTTTTGCCTGCCATAGGAGTTCTGTTATACTCACAGACACCATTCAAACAGTTTTAGAAACTTTAGGGTGTTTTCTATCCAAAGCCAATACTTATATGCATATTCTAGTTACTGGGCAGGAGTCGTAACCAGATTAAATCGCGTACGTTTTTTATCCGGATGTGAAAATACTGCCCCCTAGCCCAAATAAGTTATCTGACTTGCCTGGGTAAATATATATATATATATTTTTTTTTTAAGTGTTAATACCCATAATGTTTTAAAACAGAAATGAAGTACTCTGGAACACCCAAGGTGGTTCTTCAACCTGAATATTGGTTTTTTTAAGAGTGTTGTGGAAACACTTTTTGGCATTTCCGTGCATGTAAACGGCAGCATCAAAACAAAAAAACGATATTTATCATACAATTAATGGTTTATAATGCAAATGGTTAATATCCTAAATATTGATTGATGATAATGCTTTATTTGGACAGATTAGAAACAGGAGGGGCAGTAAGATGGCACATTTTGTGGGAATTTTACCAACACAACCAAACAGCCACACTGTAAGAAATTATTCTGGGGTGAATTGAAATTGATAAAATAAGTGGTTATAGACAGTGAGGAAAAAGGAGATGAGTCGAGTGTATTGGGAAGATGTTTGTTGAGGAAAAATGGTGCCAGACGTGGACCAGCGGGAGTAACATTTTTGGTTTCAGGGTGGGTGAGAAAGGAGTTGGGTGCAGTTGAATCAGTGATGGTAACGTGTAATGGACTTGTGATATGTTTGTGTTTCTTCTGACCAGAAGGAGCAGGCGCTCCTGTCACGCAACCTGCTTCTTGCTTTGCTCTTAGGAACAGGGATCCATTGAAAGGAGTGATTTCTTTGGTAGCGTTAAGTGTGGAGGTGGTGCAATCGAAGTCGTAAATTCCTGGTGTTTGTGACATCTGTCGTATGGTGCGACGCAGACCCGATGAGGAGCATGGTGAAACAGAGGTGTCACTGTCAGTGCTTGTGAGTCAGAGTCTTTACCCAACAATGCCATGTTACAATAAATCAGATATCCTGTTAGAACTTTTGTGCCGAATACACCGCGGTGTTTCAGGTTCAACGTTTATGGTCGTTTCTAGCAGCTTGTAGGTGGGAGATTCCAAGATGTGGGAAGTGTGCAGGAGGGCATGGGGGAGAGGATTGTGTAGTTTCAGTGGATAAAGTTGTGTATGTTAACTGTAGGGGTGCCCATGTTGCTGGGGATCGGAAGTGTCCGGTATGAGAGAGGCAGGTGGAAGTGGCCAGAGTATTGCAGAAGGTGTCATATGCTGAGGCAGTGAATAAAGTAGAGGAGGATGGGTCAAGGGTGAGGGATCCCTGTGAGTAGTAGATCTGTGCCAGCACAGAGGGATAGGCCAACGGGTGACATATGCATAAGTAAGGTTAGCGTCTTACCGTTCATAGCAATGGTTATCAACTGTACCGCAGAAATGGAATGTAAATCACAGAAAAAAGTATGTTTGCTGGATAAAAAATAAATATAACTGTAGCCCTGGACATAAACTTTACATAAGCATTCAAAACACCTTTAAGAAGCCGTTCATGACACATTAATGGGAGTAGAAGTAAGCCTATCATTCATTACATTAACCTTCATGATTGATGTACAGTTGAAGTCAGAAGTTTACATACACTCAATTAGTATTGCCTTTATATTGTTTAAATTTGGTCAAACATTTCGGGGTGCCTTCCACAAGCTTCCCACAATAAGTTGGGTGAATTTTGGCCCATTCCTCCTGACAGAGCTGGTGTAATTGAGTCAGGTTTGAGGGCCTCCTTGCTCACACATGCTTTTTCAGTTCTGCCCACAAATTTTCTATAGGATTGAGGTCAGGGCGTTGTGATGGCAACTCCAATACCCTGACTTTGTTGTCCATAAGCCATTTTGCTACAACTTCAGAAGTATGCTTGGGGTCATTGTCCATTTGGAGGACCCTTTTGCGACCAAGCTTTAACTTCCTGACTGATGTCTTGAGATGTTGCTTCAATATGTCCACATCATTATCTTTCCTCATGTTGCCATCTATTTTGTGAGGTGCACCAGTCCCTCCTGCAGCAAAGCACCCCCACAACATGATGCTGTCACCCCCGTGCTTCACGGTTGGGATGGTGTTCTTTGGCTTGCAAGCCTCCCCCTTTTTCCTCCAAACATAATAATGGTCATTATGGCCAAACAGTTCTATTTTTGTTTCATCAGACCAGAGGACATTTCTCCAAAAAGTAGGATCTTTGTCCCCATGTGCAGTTGCAAACCGTAGTCCGGCCTTTTTAATGGTGGTTTTGGAGCAGTGGCTTCTTCCTTGCTGAGCGGCCTTTCAGGTTATGTCAATATAGGTCTCGTAATTACTGTGAATATTGATACCTTTGTACCTGTTTCCTCCATTATCTTCACAAGGTCCTTTGCTGTTGTTCTGGGATTGATTTACACTTTACGCACCAAAGTACGTTCATCTCTAGGAGACAGAACGCGTCTTCTTCCTGAACGGTATGACGGCTGAGTGGTCCCATGGTGTTTATACTTGTGTACTATTGTTTGTACAGATGAATGTGGTACCTTCAGGCATTCGGAAATTTCTCCCAAGGATGAACCAGACTTGTGGAGCTTTACAATTTTGTTCAGAGGTCTTGGCTAATTTCTTTTGATTTTCCAATGATGTCAAGCAAAGAGGCACTGAGTTTGTCACTACAAAGATACAGGCGTTCATCCTAACTCAGTTGCCGGAGAGGAAGGATACCGCTCAGGGATTTCATAATGAGACCTAACAGTTAGAGTTTAATGGCTGTGATAGGAGAAAACTGCGGATGGATGAACATTGTAGTTACTCCACAATACTAACTTAATTGACAGAGTGAAAAGATGGAGGCATGTACAGAATAAAAGTATTTCAAGGCACTAAAGTAATACTGAAAAAAATGTGGCAGAGCAAATCACTTTTTGTCCTGAATACAAAGTGTTATTTGGTGAAAATCCATTACTAAGTACCACTCTCCATATTTTCAAGCATAGTGGGGGCTGCATCATGTTATGGGTATGCTTGTAATCGTTAAGGGCTGGGGAGTTTTTCAGGATAAAAAATAAGTTGAATGGAGCACAGGGAAAATCCTAGAGGAAAACCTGGTTCAGTATGCTTTCCACCAGATACTGGGGGATTAATTCACTTTTCAGCAGGACAATAACCTGAAACACAAGACCACATCTACACTGGAGTTGCTTACCAAGAAGACTGTGAATGTTCCTGAGTGACTTAGTTACAGTTTTGACTTAAATTGGCTTGAAAATGTATGGCAAGAACTGAAATTGGTTGTCTACCAATGATCAACAACCAATTTGACAGAGTTTAAAGAATTTTTAAAGAATATTGGGCAGGTGTTGAAAGCTATTAGAGACTTACCCAGAAATAGACACAGCTGTAATCGCTGCCAAAGGTGCTTCTAATCAAATCAAAATGAAATGAAATTGTCACATACACATGGTTAGCAGATGTTAATGCGAGTGTAGCGAAACGCTTGTGCTTCTAGTTCCGACAGTGCAGTAATATCTAACATTCACAACTACCTTATACATACAAATGTAAAGGTGGAATAAGAATGTGTACATATAAATATATGGATGAGTGATGGCTGCACGGCATAGGCAATATATGGTATGAAATACAGCATATACATATGAGGTGAGTAATGTAGGATATGTAAACATTATTAAAGTGCCATTATTTAAAGTGACTAGTGATACCTTTATTAAATCCATTTATAAAAGTGGCCAGTGATTTGGGTCTGTATGTTGGCGATGGCTGTTTAGCAGTCTGATGGCTTTGAGATAGAAGCTGTTTTCAGTCTCTCGGTCCCTGCTTTGATGCAGCTGTACTGACTGCACCTTCTGGATGATAGCGGGGTGAACAGGCAGTGGCTCGGGTGGTTGTTGTCCTTGATGATCTTTTTGCCTTCCTGTGAGGTTAGATGCTGTAGGTGTCCTGGAGGGCAGGTAGTTTTCCCCCGGTGATGCATTGTGCAGACCGCACTACCCTCTGGAGAGCCTTGCGGATGAGGGCGGTGCAGTTGCTGTACCAGGCAATGATACAGCCCGACAGGGTGCTCTCGATTGTGCATCTGTAAAAGGTGTTAGGGATTTATGTGACCAGCCACATTTCTTCAGCCTCCTGAGGTTGAAGAGGCGCTGTTGTGCCTTCTTCACCACGCTGTCTGTGTGGGTGGACCATTTCAGTTTGTTCGTGATGTGTATGCCGAGGAACTTAAAAAACTTTACACCTTCTCTACTACTGTCCGTTGATGTGGATAGGGGGGTGCTCCCTCTGCTTTTTCCTGAAGTCCACGATCATCTCCTTTGTTTTGTTGACGTTGAGTGAGAGGTTGTTTTCCTGACACCACACTGAGTGCCCTCACCTCCCCCCTATAGGCCTCAAGATATTGACTCAGGGGTGTGACTACTTATGGAACATGTTTTCACTTTGTCATTATGGGGTATTGTGTGTAGATGGGTGAGATTTAATCTATTTTGAATTCAGGCTGTAACACAGCACAATTTAGAATAAGTCAAGGGGTATGAATACTTTCTGAAGGCACTGTATCTGACATGATTGCAGTGGGAGGAGGCAGATGTGTCTCACAGGCGACTGTTTACAAGGCTGTCATTAATCAGGTCAAGCAAACAACTTTTAATGAGTTGTTAACCACCCTGCAACCTCAGTAGAAAGTAATCTCCAGACCTACTGGCCGTTCAAGAATACACGAAGCTGCCAATCACATGAGGAAGACTGTGATGGTGCACCTCAGTAGAGTCAATTATGTTGGCACCACCACCAATTGTTGGACAGCTCATCATAGACGTTACATCGGGGTCACATCGCACTGGATAGATGAAGAAACCCTGGAGAGAAGATCCGCTGCACTTGCTTGCAAGAGGTTGGAGGGTCCCACATCTTCGACGTGCTTGCAGGTGCCTTTGATGACATCCATTGTGCGTACAGGATCAGGGAGAAAGTGGTAAGAACCACAACTGACAGTCGATCGAACTTTGTCGAAGCATTCAATGTTTTTGGTGAGCGGAACTAGGCAGAAGTAGTGGAAGCACCAGACCGAGATGCCGAAGTGACTGCAGAGTAGGTTGAGAGTACCAAAACACATTTTCCATACTGGAAGATGACAGTGGCCTAGAGTATCAACTCCTTTGGCATGAGCGGTGTGTGTGTCACCTGCTGAACCTCATTGCAATGACAGATTCTGTCCTGGCAGAAGGGAATAGTGACTGCTACAAATGGTTGTCCAATTCAGCCTTTGCCAAATGCCAAGCAATGTGGAATAAAACTTGACGGTCAACCTTGGCTGCTGAAGTTGTAGAGCAATGGTCACCAGCTGGTCGATTGCATTCCTAGTCGATAGCCAAACATTTCTGTAAAAAAACCAATGATAAAGCCTTGTGTTCCTATAATTATTTATTTGTCTATTGCTGTTGGTGGTAGTTGCACCCGATTCCGCTGGCGTGCGTGCCGGGTAGGCACATTTTTCCCATATTGAACCATTTCATGTGTCTGAAGGTACAAACTCTGCCTTCCTGGTTGGCATAGAGAGAAAATCAAGTGCACTATATGCCTACCATTGGCCAATCAGATGGCTCAGATTTCCGTGTCTGCAGTAAGGTAGCAGGCATAAAAGAAAGCAAAAGCAAAATTAATACTGTGAGATTTCAAATCTTTTAAAACCATGACTAGAGAGAGACTGTCAACGAATACAGCAAAGTGCAGTTGTTTTTATGAGTGAGTTCATGCTTAAGTTCTGACTCAAAAATATCAAAAAAATGTATTCAACACTTATACAAGCCATAAAATGTGGGTTCTTCCTACTTCCACTCGCGCTACAACCAGCACTGCAGATGTAATGAATAAGTAGGAAAATGTATCGATAGGCTTGCGTTGTTATTATTAGCAGCTTGGGTCTTTTTAAATATCAAGAAATGTTTCACTATCTGTTCATAGGAGTAACAACATTAATTTGTGGATGAGTTTCGCTATCAGCTGGAAGATGGTGTCCCTTTTTGGTCAGTGTCAGCGGAGGAAAAGGAGAGCAGAGGGAAAGGCGGACCCTCACTCTGCTGCTCTTTCCCTCCTCTGAGACTGACCATCGGATGCCTGCACCATCAGCCCAGTAAAATAAAAATTAAAAGCAAATAATTTAAATGCACGCTCACTCAGTTCTGCCTCACAAGTAATGCAACATTGGATCTATTACCAGTGCGATCATATAGCCTACCTAAAAATCTGAAATATAATTAGAAAAAATGGTCCGAACAACAATGCACTGGCAGGGCAATTCAAGCAAAGCCAATATGTAGTGATAATGTATTGGGCCTATAGCCTACTGCACAAACCTTATTGGCACAGTACGGTTTTGAATATGTTAGTGTTGCATAGACTTTGTTTAAGTCATGTTAAACAAAAATCTGAGCGGTAGATGTTGGCTTTCATTTTGACTCAGAAAAGGTTTTTGACCACTGTTTTAGAGGATCTGTGTGCCCCTCCTCAAGAAACCAACACTCGACGCATCTAACGTCAAAAACTATAGACCTGTATCCCTTCTTTCTTTACTTTCCAAAGCACTTGAGCGTGCTGTCTCTGATCAATTTTCTCATTATCTCTCTCAGAACGATCTTCTTGACCCTAACCAGTCAGGATTCAAGACGGGTCACTCAACCAAAATTGCTCTTCTTTGTGTCACGGAGGCTCTCCGCACTGCCAAAGCTGACTCTCTCCTCTGTTCTCATCCTACTAGATCTATCCACTGCCTTTGACACTGTAAACCATCAGCTCCTCCTGTCCACTCTCTCAAGGCTGGGCATCTCAGGCTATGCATACTCTTGTATTGCATCCTACCTGGCAGGCCGCTCCTACCAGGTGACGTGGAGAGGATCTCTGTCTGCACCACGTACTCTCACTACTGGTGTCCCCCACGGCTTGGTTCTAGGCCCTCTCCTCTTCTTGCTATACCCCAAGTCACTCAGCACCGTCATATCCTCATATGGTCTCTCCTATCATTGCTATGTGGATGACACTCAACTACTTTTCTCCTTCTGACACCCAGGTGGCGACACGCATCTCTGCGTGCCTGGAAGATATCTCAACTTGGATGTTGGCCGACCACCTCAAGCTCAACCTCGACAAGACGGGACTGCTTTTCCTCCCGGGGAAGGCCTGCCTGCTTAACCTGTTAGGGTATAGGGGGCAGTATTTTCACGGCTGGATAAAAAAAAATGTACCCGATTTAATCTGGTTACTAATCCTACCCAGTAACTACAATATGCATATACTTATTATATATGGATAGAAAACACCCTAAAGTTTCTAAAACTGTTTGAATGGTGTCTGTGAGTATAACAGAACTAATTTGGCAGGCAAAACCCTGAGACAGATTCTGACAGGAAGTGGATACCTGATGTGTTGAATTGATTTTAAGCCTATACCATTGAAAAACAAAGGGAAGGAGGAATATTTTGGCACTTCCTATTGCTTCCACAAGATGTCCCCAGCCTTTACAAAGTGTTTTGAGTGTTCTACAGTGAGATCTGACTGAAGAAGAGCGTTGGAACGGCGATGGCCCATTAGACACCTGGCGCGCGATTTGATTGTGGGTACTCTCATTCCGAAACGTTTTAAAAGAGAACCCAATGGTCCGCCTTGAATTTTATTCATGTTCTGGTTAAAAAAGGCCCTAATGATTTATGCGATACAACGTTTGACATGTTTGAACGAACAAAAATATATTTTTTCCGTTCTTGAAGTGAAGTGAAGTCCGGCTGGCTTAGATCATGTGCTACAACACGGAGGTTTTTGGACATAAATGATGAGCTTTTTTGAACAAAACTTCATTCGTTATGGACCTGGGATTCTTTGGAAGTGACATCTGATGAAGAGAATCAAAGGTAATGGATTATTTATATAGTATTTTCGATTTTAGATCTCTCCAACATGGCGGTTAGTCTGTATCGCAATGCGTATTTTTCTGGGCGCAGTGCTCAGATTATTGCAAAGTGTGATTTCCCAGTAAGGTTAATTTTAAATCTGGCAAGTCCATTGTGTTCAAGAGATGTAAATCTATAATTCTTTGAATGACAATATAATATTTTACCAATGTTTTCTAATATTAATTAATTATTTTGTTGTGATGACTTGACTGCCGGTATTGGAGGGAAACGATTTCCTGAACATCAACGCCATAGTAAAACACTGTTTTTAGATATAAATATGAACTTGATAGAACTAAAAATGCATGCATTGTCTAACATAATGTCCTAGGAGTGTCATCTGATGGAGATTGTAAAAGGTTAGTGCATAATTTTAGCTGATTTTATGGTTTTGGTGACGCCTGTCTTTGAATTGACAATACACTACACACAGCTATTGTCAATGTACTCTCCTAACATAACCTAACTTTATGCTTTCGCCGTAAAACCTTTTTGAAATCGGAAAACGTGGTTAGATTAAGGAGATGTTTATCTTTCAAAGGGTGCCAGATAGTTGTATGTTTGAAAAACTTGAATTTTGACATTTATTTGGTTTCAAATTTGCCGCTCTTGAAATGCACCTGCTGTTGATAGGGTGCGCCACGGGTGGCACGCTAACGTCCCACATAGCCCCAAGAAGTTAAAGACCTCTCCTTCACGGTTGACAACTCCACAGTGTTGCCCTCCCATAGTGCAAAGAACCTTGGTGTGACACTGGACAACACCCTGTCGTTCTCTGAAAACATCAAAGCAGTGACACGCTCCTGCAGGTTCCTGCTCTACAACATCCGTAGAGTATGACCCTACCTCACACAGGAAGCGGCCCGTGATATGTGGTTTTCCCACCTAGTTATCTTAAGATGAATGCACTAACTGTAAGTTGCTCTGGATAAGAGCGTCTGCTAAATGACTAAAACGTAAAATGTAAATCTGTAGAGCATATCCAAATAAAGTGTGACCTACTTATCTACTGTACATATACTAGGGTTGAGATTCAAAGAAATATTTTAATGACTGGTGTGGCTTTGCAACAACTGATTTTTCCCAAAGAAAATATTCCAAAATGTTGTCATATAGGTTGTGTTTTTACCTTATGCATAATTTATTAGTGGCACATTGTCAAGTGAAAGAAAATTGAGCTGGAGTCTTAATCTGCAAATATCAAGTAAATAAAAACTTTGACCTTGAACAGTTACAAATACTTCTGTATTGGGAAACTAATATTTCCATAGACCTAATGTCACGTCCTGACCAGTAAAAGGGGTTATTTGTCATTGTAGTTCGGTCAGGGCGTGGCAGCGGGTGTTTGTTTTGTGTGTTTTGGTGTTTTATGTTTAGGTTTTCTATTTCTATGTTTTAAATCTAGTTTTCTATTTCTATGTTGGGGTTTTTGGTAGGACCTCTAATTGGAGGCCATATTTAGTTGGGGTTTGTTTCACTTGTGTTTTGTGGGTGGTTGTTTTCCTGTGTAGCCTATGTTGCCTTACGGAACTGTTTCGTCATTTTGTTTATTTTGTTTAACCTGTTGAGGACAGACGTTCCGCTAGCGGAACCCCATTCCGCCTGCAGAACCCCTAGCCAACAGCCAATGGCATCGCACGGCGCGAAATACAAAACCAACTAAAATACCACAATTCAATTTTCTCAAACAATCAACTATTTTACACCATTTTAAAGATAAGACTCTCGTTAATCTAACCACATTGTCCGATTTCAAAATCGCTTTACAGCGAAAGCAAAACATTAGATTATGTTAGGAGAGTACGTAGGCACAAATAATCACACAGCCATTTTCCAAGCAAGCATATATGTCACATAAACCCAAACCACAGCTAAATGCAGCACTAACCTTTGATGATCTTCATCAGATGACACTCCTAGGACATTATGTTATACAATACATGTTTTGTTCAATCAAGTTCATATTTATATCAAAAACCAGCTTTTTACATTAGCATGTGATGCTCAGAACTAGCATACCCACCGAAAACTTCCGGTGAATTTACTAAATTACTCATGATAAACGTTGACAAAATACATACATTATTTTAAGAATTATAGATACAGAACTCCTTTATGCAATCACTATGTACGATTTTAAAATAGCTTTTCGGCGAAAGCACATTTTGCAATATTCTGAGTACATAGCTCGGCCATCACGGCTAGCTAATTTGACATCCGCCAACTTCGGGGTCACCTAAACTCAGAATTACTATTAGAAAAATTGGATTACCTTTGCTGTTCTTCGTCAGAATGCATTCCCAGGACTTCTACTTCAACAACAAATGTTGTTTTGGTTCCAAATAATCCATAGTTATGTCCAAATAGCGGCGTTTTGTTCGTGCGTTCAGGTCACTATCCAAAGGGTAACGCTCGAGCGCATTTCGTGACAAAAATATTCCATTACCGTACTTAGAAGCATGTCAAATGCTGTTTAAAATCTTTTTTATGCTATTTTTCTCGTAAAATAGCGATAATATTCCAACCGGGCGACGTTGTATTCATTAAAAGACTGAAAGAAAAACATGGCGAGTTCTCGTGACTGCGCATCTCCAGTCTCACTGTCCCCAGGCTGACCACTTACAAACTCTGCTCCTATACTTTGCCCAGAGACAGCAGACACCCCATTCCACTTTCTGGCGGCTTTAGGGAGCCAATGGAAGCCTTAGAAAGTGTCACGTTACAGCACAGATGCTGTAATGTCGATAGAGATGCAACAGAAGGACAACAAATTGTCAGACAGGGCACTTCCTGTATGGAATCTTCTCAGGTTTTGGCCTGCCTTATGAGTTCTGTTATACTCACAGACACCATTCAAACAGTTTTAGAAACTTTAGAGTGTTTTCTATCCAAATCTACTAATTATATGCATATTCTAGTTTCTGGGCAGGAGTAGTAACCAGATTAAATCGGGTACGTTTTTTATCCGGCCGTGAAAATACTGCCCCCTATCCCAAAGAAGTTAAGTGTTCACTTTACCCGCAGCGCCTTGGTCCAATCATTACAACGCCTATGACACCTAATAGAAAAACACTGGCATGGCTGTGATTCTCAGTCTTCAGCTCTATTGACACTGGGAAGGAAATGCAACAGAGGTAGCACAACAATGGATACAAGCAAGCACATTAAAGGATTAGGGCTGGATCTGTAAGGTTGATTGGTATAAACTCTACAGTGTTTAGAAAATAATGGCTTTTTTATTCACAGCTAAAAGCAGAAGTCCCAGTTCAATATTGTGGCTCGTAGGCCTACTGACGCCCTACTACACCATATGTAATCAGATTACCTGCGAGTTCTATCTAGAGCAGGCCTGGACAACTCCTCAGGGGCCTGATTGGTGTCACACTTTGGCCCCTGTCCCAGCTAACACACCTGACTCTAATAATCAACTAATCATGATCTTCAGTTTAGAATGCGATTCGTTTAAATCAGCTGTGTTTGCTAGGGATGGGGGGAAAGTGTGACACAAATCAGGCCCCCGAGGACTGGAATTGCCAAGGCTTGATCTTAGAGGGCTTGTCTCTCTGATCTCAATGCCAAAACATGCACAACACTATTCCTATGTAGTCCCTATTGGCCTGTCCCATAATGGACTGTTGATTTACAACACAGTTACATATATATATATATATTAAACTCTGCCCTGCCTTGTATGGTCCCTACAGTGTCTTGCGAATGTATTCACCCCCCTTGGCATTTTTACTGTTTTGTTGCCTTACAACCTGGAATTAAAATAGATTTTGGGGGGGGGTTGTATCATTTGATTTACACAACATGCCTACCACTTTGAAGATGCAAAATATTTTTTATTGTCAAACAAACTAGAAATATGACAAAAGCATGCATAACTATTCACCCCCCCCCCCCCCTCCAAAAGTCAATACTTTGTAGAGCCATGTTTTGCAGCAATTACAGCTGCAAGTCTCTTGGGGTATGTCTCTATAAGCTTGGCACATCTAGCCACTGGGATTTTTGCCCATTCTTCAAGGCAAAACTGATCCAGCTCCTTCAAGTTGGATGGGTTCTGCTGGTGTACAGCAATCTTTAAGTCATACCACAGATTCTCAATTGGATTGAGGTCTGGGCTTTGACTAGGCCATTCCAAGACATTTAAATGTTTCCCCTTAAACCACTCAAGTGTTGCTTTAGCAGTATGCTTAGGGTCATTGTCCTGCTGGAAGGTGAACCTCTGTCCTAGTCTCACATCTCTGGAAGACTAAAACAGGTTTCCCTCAATAATTTCCCTGTATTTAGCGCCATCCATTATTCCTTCAATTCTGACCAGTTTCCCCATCCCTGCTGATGAAAAACATCCCCACAGCATGATGCTGCCACCACCATGCTTCACTGTGGGGATGGTGTTCTCGGGTGATGAGAGGTGTTGGGTTTGCGCCAGACATAGCGTTTTCCTTGATTGCCAAAAAGCTCAATTGTAGTCTCATCTGACCAGAGTATCTTCTTCCATATGTTTGGGGAGTCTCCCACAGGCCTTTTGGTGAACACTAAACGTATTTGCTTATTTTTTTCTTTAAGCAATGCCTTTTTTCTGGTCACTTATGTAAAGCCCAGCTCTGTGGAGTGTATGGCTTAAAGTGGTCCTATGGACAGATACTCCAATCTCTGTTGTGGAGCTTTGCAGCTCCTTTGGGGTTTATCTTTGGTCTCTTTGTTGCCTCTCTGGTTCATGCCCTCCTTGCCTAGTCCGTGAGTTTTGGTGGGCGGCCCTCTATTGGCAGGTTTGTTGTGGTGCCATATTCTTTCTATTTTTTAATAATGGATATAATGGTGCTTTGTGGGATGTTCAAAGTAATGTTTTCATAACTCAACCCTGATCTGTACTTCTCCACAACTTTGTCCCTGACCTGTTTGGAGAGCTCTTTGGTCTTCATGGTGCCGCTTGCTTGGTGGTGCCAGTTACGTTCCCCAGTTTCTGTGTTGTTTTCGGTTTGTGTGTGTTTGGATGTGTATATGTTTCAAGATGGCTTCCAAGCAGCTGATTGGTCGGCCCCATTACAGATTGGAGCTCTGACCCCGCCCTCTCGTCAGGAGATACAGCTGCCTGCAATTACTGACTCCTTCTGCAGCTTGAAAAGCCAGTGTTCCTTTTTTAGGGGAGAGCTTCTTTGATGTCCTGTGTTGGTTGTTGCCCAGTATATGTTATTGTAAAGTATGTTGTTGCCGATCTCGCAGAGGTATGTGTTTTGCAAAGCACTGTACATCTGTGTTTCAGGACCAGGGCTCGTTTTATGCTGACGATACGTTTGAGGGTTGATCAATCCCCCTGCCATTAGCTTGTCTCCATCTCTGCTCTCCCCATAATCCCACTCACCACCACATCGCAATCAGATCTTACTTAAAACCCTTTAACTCTGTCATAATTGTTTTCTGCAGCATTTCACGTTACTCCTATCCCTCTCAAAAAAATCACATTTGCATCACTATCTGTCTCTCATTAAAATCCAGATCCTCTTACAAAGAGTTTGTGTTTGCAAGGTCTGGGATTCTAGAGATTATATTTTGACGTATGAAGTCTTTAAAATGTATTTGTATACACAGTATATGAGAAGGTATTGCATTTGGGTTTAGTGATATGTCTTGGACAAATGAGCTGACCCTCTATTGATGGTTTGGGATGTATGGAGTTATCATGACAACCATATAAAAC
The DNA here is from genome assembly GCF_901001165.1 of Salmo trutta. NCBI lineage: Eukaryota > Metazoa > Chordata > Actinopteri > Salmoniformes > Salmonidae > Salmo > Salmo trutta. The sequence continues at coordinate 11,420,342 of NC_042989.1, read as the reverse complement.
ATATTTCTAAGGCCTTAAGGAGGCACCATCCCGGACAATAAAATTGAAATAAGGACCCTGGAAAAAGACAAAGAAAAAAGAAAAAAATTGTCAAATCAACCTACTGCCATGTAAAAGCCCGATACTTTCAAACTGTAAAGAAACACTTTATTGAAACTGGCACTTCCAAATCATATCACTGTCATATCTGTAGCATCACCATCTCCACATCATCTCAACAATTTTAGATGTTATTTCTCATGTAATACAATTGACATTTTGTACCAAATGAGCCAACAAGAGAGTGACAGTTGTACTTTGGAAATACACACAATGAAACATCAGAAACATTAATAAGGTTTGTTCTTATGTAACATAATTTATGGATGAAATAGAAAATAGAACAATGTCTAAGGTGGCAGGCTGAAAAAAACATTTTTAACAACATGAATAAAACTAGATGGAAAAAAACAGTAATAAACACATGCATGGGTCAACGATGGCCTTTGAGGTCAATAACTACCGATCTCATTGCCATTGTATCCTGACAAGTACAGCTAGTAGCATATGGCCCTTCACTGGATAAAAATACTGGCGCTAGCCTTCAGAATCACATTGTACTGTACACGGAGTGTACAAAACATTGAGAACACCTTCCTAATATGTGACTTTCTCTATCATAATCAGTCACCACATCATGAACAAACTATCATGGTCCAAACACACCAAGACAGTCGTGAGAGGGCTCGACAAAGCCTATTCCCCCTCAGGAGACTGAAAAGATTTGGCATGAGTCCTCAGATCCACAAAAAGTTATACAGCTGCACCATTGAGAGCATCCTGACTGGTTGCATCACTGCCTGGTATGACAACTGTTCGGCCTCCGACCACAAGGCACTAGAGAGGATAGTGCGTATGGCCCAGTACATCACTGTGGCCAAGCCTCCTGCCATCCAGGACCTCTATACCAGGTGGTGTTAGAGAAAGGCCCTAAAAATTGTCAAAGACTCCAGCCACCCTAGTCATAGATTTTTCTCTCTGCTACCGCATGGCAAGCAGTACCGGAGCGCCAAGTCTATGTCCAAAAGGCTTCTCAACAGCTTCTACCCCCAAGCCATGAGACTCCTGAACAGCTTATTTTTCCTTGAAGCCACACCATGTTCCTTGAAGAACTTTATCACTGCAGTCAGCTTTTTGTAGAAATTCTGAAATCAGAAAATGCATTATTTAAAACATTCCTTTATTAATATGTGCTGAAAGGCACAATGCATTCTCAGCTCTTTTATTTCTATTCATGATAGAGCCTACTACTAATTCTTTCTTAAAGTGTTGGGGCTAGGGGGCAGTATTTGCACGGCCGGATAAAAAAACGTACCCGATTTAAACTGGTTACTACTCTTGCACAGAAACGAGAATATGCATATAATAGGTATATTTGGCTAGAAAACACTGTAAAGTTTCTAAAACTGTTTGAATGGTGTCTGAGTATAACAGAACTCAAATGGCAGGCCAAAACCTGAGAAGATTCCATACAGGAAGTGCCCTGTCTGACAATTTGTTCTCCTTCTGTGGCATCTCTATCAAAAATACAGCATCTCTGCTGTAACGTGACATTTTCTCAGGCTTCCATTGGCTTTCAGAAGGCGCCAGAGAGTGGATTGACGTCTCTGCAGTCTCTGGGCGAAAAACAGCAGGAGTTTTTGTGAGTGGTCAGGCAGGGAACAATGACACGAGATGCGCGTCCACGAGACGACTCCATGTTTTTCTTTCAGTCTTTGAATGAATACAACGTCGCCCGGTTGGAATGTTATCGCTATTTTACGAGAAATCGATTTTAAACAGCGTTTGACATGCTTCGAAGTACGGTAATGGAATATTTTTAATTTTTTTGTCACGAAATGCGCTCGCGCGTCACCCTTCGGATACTGACCTGAACGCACGAACAAAACGGAGCTATTTGAATATAACTATGGATTATTTGGAACCAAAACAACATTTGTTGTTGAAGTAGAAGTCCTGGGAGTGAATTCTGACGAAGAACAGCTAAGGTAATCCAATTTTTCTTATAGTAAATCTGAGTTTGGTGAGGGCCAAACTTGGTGGGTGTCAAATTAGCTAGCCGTGATGGCCGGGCTATCTACTCAGAATATTGCAAAATGTGCTTTCGCCGAAAAGCTATTTTAAAATCTGACACCGCGATTGCATAAAGGAGTTCTGTATCTATAATTCTTAAAATAATTGTTATGTATTTTGTTAACTTTTATCATGAGTAATTTAGTAAATTCACCGGAAGTTTGCGGTTGGTATGCTAGTTCTGAACATCACATGCTAATGTAAAAAGCTGTTTTTTGATATAAATATGAACTTGATTGAACAAAACATGCATGTATTGTATAACATAATGTCCTAGGAGTGTCATCTGATGAAGATCATCAAAGGTTAGTGCTGCATTTAGCTGTGGTTTTGGTTTTTGTGACATATATGCTTGCTTTGAAAATGGCTGTGTGATTATTTTTGGCAGGGTACTCTCCTGACTATCTAATGTTTTGCTTTCGCTGTAAAGCCTTTGAAATCGGACAATCTGGTTAGATTAATGAGAGTCTTGTCTTTAAAATGGTGTAAAATAGTCATATGTTTGAGAAATTGAAGTTATCTTCTTGGGGCTATGTGGGACGTTAGCGTGCCACCCGTGGCGCACCCTATCAACAGCAGATGCATTTCAAGAGCGGCAAATTTGAAACCAAATAAATGTCAAAATTCAAATTTCTCAAACATACAACTAACTTACACCCTTTCAAAGATAAACATCTCCTTAATCTAACCACGTTGTCCGATTTCAAAAAGGTTTTACGGCGAAAGCATAAAGTTAGATTATGTTAGGAGAGTACATTGACAATAGCTGTGTGTAATGTATTGTCGATTCAAAGACAGGCGTCACCAAAACCATAAAATCAGCTAAAATTATGCACTAACCTTTTACAATCTCCATCAGATGACACTCCTAGGACATTATGTTAGACAATGCATGCATTTTTAGTTCTATCAAGTTCATATTTATATCTAAAAACAGCGTTTTACTATGGCGTTGATGTTCAGGAAATCGTTTCCCTCCAATAACCGGCAGTCAAGTCATGACAACAAAATAATTAATTAATATTAGAAAACATTGGTAAAATATTATTTTGTCATTCAAAGAATTATAGATTTACATCTCTTGAACGCAATCGACTTGCCAGATTTAAAATTAACCTTACTGGGAAATCACACTTTGCAATAATCTGAGCACTGCGCCCAGAAAAATACGCATTGCGATACAGACTAACCGCCATGTTGAAAGATCTAAAATCGAAAATACTATGTAAATAATCCATTACCTTTGATTCTCTTCATCAGATGTCACTTCCAAAGAATCCCAGGTCCATAACGAATGTAGTTTTGTTCAAAAAAGCTCATCATTTATGTCCAAAAAGCTCCGTGTTGTTAGCACATGATCTAAGCCAGCCGGACTTCACTTCACGAACGGAAAAAATGTATTTACGTTCGTTCAAACATGTCAAACGTTGTATAGCTTAAATCATTAGTGCCTTTTTTAACCAGAACATGAATAAAATTCAAGGCGGACGATTGGGATCTCTTTTAAAACGTTTCGGAACGAGAGTACCCACCAACTCGCGCGCCAGGGGTCTAATCGGCCATCACCGTTCCAAGTCTCTTATTCGGTCAGATCTCACAGTATAAGACTCAAAACACTTTGTAAAGGCTGGTGACATCTAGTGGAAGCCATAGGAAGTGCCAAAACATTCCTCAGCCCCTTTGTTTTTCAATGGCATAGGCTTAAAGTCAATTCAACACATCAGGTATCCACTTCCTGTCAATCTGTCTCAGGGTTTTGCCTGCCAAATGAGTTCTGTTATACTCACAGACACCATTCAAACAGTTTTAGAAACTTTAGGGTGTTTTCTATCCATATATAATAAGTATGCATATTCTAGTTACTGGGTAGGATTAGTAAGCAGATTAAATCGGGTACATTTTTTTATCCAGCCGTGAAAATACTGCCCCCTATACCCTAACAGGTTAAAGCATTTGAGGTATTTGTATTTCGCGCCACACGATTCCACTGGCTGTTGACTAGGGAGGTTAAATACCTCATGAACTTTGTATTACTGTTGCAACCCCAATAATAAAAGAAAACATACGTGTGTAGGAACTTGAATGATCCTCTTCAGATTTGCGTTTCACATGCTGGCTGTCAAGGGAATATCACATCCTCTGATGTTTACTTTGTTTGTTTGCTCCTTTTTGAGCTGACAGTTTCTTTGGAGATGTTCATGGAACCAACAATCTTGTCAAGGAGCACTAGATGTTATTCATGTAAAAAGAAAGTAGTCAGACCCCTTGACTTTTTCCACATTTTGCTATGTTACAGCTTCATTCTAAAATGGATTAAATACCGCATAATGACAAATCAAAAACAGTTTTTTTGAAATTTCTGCAAATGTATAAAAATAAAAACTGAAATATCACATTTACACAAGTATTCAGACCCTTTACTCAGAACTTTGTTGAAGCACCTTTGGCAGTGATTACAGCCTTGAGTCTTCTTGGTTATTATGCTACAAGCTTGGCACACCAGTATTTGAAGAGTTTCTCCCATTCTTCTCTGCAGATCCTCTCAAGCTCTTTCAGGTTGGATTGGGAACAGCTAGTTTCAGGTCTCTCCAGAGATGTTTGATCGGGTTCAAATCCGGGCTATGGCTGGGCCACTCAATGGACATTAAGAGACTTGTCCCGAAGCCACTCCTGTGTTGTCTTGGCTGTGTGCTTACGGTCCTTGTTCTGTTGGAAGGTGAACCGTCGCCCCAGTTTGAGGTCGCTTTGGAGCAGGTTTTCATCAAGGATCTCTCTGTACTTTGCTCCATTCATCTTTCCTTCGATTCTGACTAGCCTCCCAGTCCCTGCCGCTGAAAAACATCGCCACAGAATGCTTCACAGCCTCCACCATGCTTCACTGTAGGGATGGTGACAGATTTCCTCCAGACGTGACGCTTGGCTTTCAGGCTAAAGAGTTAGTCATAGACTGTTATCTCTGCTATCGCAAGGCAAGCAGTACCGGAGCGCCAAGTCTAGGTCCTAGAGGTTTCTAAACAGCTTCTACCCCCAAGCCATAAGACTACTGAACACCTAATCAACTGGCTACCCAGACTATTTGCATTGCCCCCCTCCCCCTCTTTTACACTGCTGCTACTCTCTGTTGGTATCCTCTATGCATAGTCACTTTAATAACTCTACCCACATGAACATATTACCTCAACTAACCAGTGCCCCCGCACATTGACTCTCTAGCAGTACCCCCCTGTATATAGTCTCGCTATTGTTATTTTACTGCTGCTCTTTAATTACTTGTTACTTTTATTTCTTATTCTTATCTGTATTCTATTTTTCTTTAAGCTGCATTGTTGGTTAGGGGCTAGTGAGTAAGCATTTCAGTGTAAGGTCTACACCTGTTGTATTCGGCGCATGTGACTAATACAATTTGATTCAATCTTGGTTTCGTCAGACCAGACTTGGTCTGAGTCATTTAGGTGCCTTTTGGCAAACTCCAAGTGGGCTATCATGTGCCTTTTACTGGCCTGATTGGTGGAGTGTTGCAGAGATGTTGTTCTTCTGGAAGGTTCTCCCATCTCCACAGAGGAACTCTGGAGTTCTGTCAAAGTGACCATCGGTTTCTTGGTCACCTTCCTGACCAAGGCCCTTCTCCCCCGATTGCTCAGTTTGGTCAGGCGACCAGCTCTAGGAAGAGTCTTGGTGGTTCCAAACTTCTTCCATTTAAGAATAATGAAAGCCTCTGAATGGCCTGTCTTGATACACAAGGGAAACTGTTGAGCATGAAAAACCCAGCAGTTCTTGACAAAAAAACGGTGCCCGTGGCACCTACTATGATACCCCTTTCAAAGGCACTTAAATCTTTTGTCTTGCCCATTCACCCTCTGAATGGCACACACACACAATTCATGTCTCAATTATCTTAAGGCTTAAAAATCCTTCTTTAATCTGTCTCCTCCCCTTCATTTACTGATTGAAGTGGTGACATCGATAAGGGATCATAGCTTTCACCTGGTCAGTCTATGTCATGGAAAGAACATGTTTTGTATACTCAGTGTATATTGGCAAAGCATTTGAATTCATATGTGTTTCCATGGCATTTGCATTGTTTATATATTTAAATATAAGCCGACTCTAGTTGTAAGTAAGTAAATCTATATGTTTTATTTATGTCAATATCTTTCTAATCAAACTTCACCAAGAATGCCTCTTGCAGTATATCCTTCAGAGGAACTTTGGAAAGTGTTTTTGATTAAATCTGACACATCTCTCAAACATTATAAACTCCCCTTTTGATCAACAGAGGCAGTATTGATGTGTCGAAGATCTGGCTTGTAACAATTATCAAAGTTCCATCTGCCTGTCAGTCATGGGGAGCGAGACGCTATACATACTATAGAGCCTGGCAGAAATTACAGGCCTGCCTGCCACTGATTGGATGCACGTCACACTCAGTCAGTACAGCTATAGCTGCTGCCAACATGGACTGTCATGATTAATCCAAGTGACAGCTATGAAAATATAGAATAATTCAGAAATCTTCCCCATCATAATGTATGGTACATTTTGATACATTTGACATTGTATTCATTTAGCAGACACTCTTACCCACAGCAACTTACTGGAGCAATTAGCATTAAGTGCCTTGCTCAAGGGCACCAACACATCTTTCACTTAGTCGGCTTGGGAATTCGAACAAGCAATCTTTCGGTTACTGGCCCAAATAGCATATTCACTTGTAATGGGGTGCTACAGTACATTCATTTTTGGACAAATAAACGAATGATATGTACCCATTGATTATTGAAGAATATAACTTATATATGCAACATGAGCTTAGTTCATAACTTTATAACCCAAAATATGAGCTTGTTTTTTCTCCAATGTTAGTAAACAAAGAAAATGCAAACAAACACTATATAGCCTCAAGAGATGGTTAAAACTACATTTTTTTTATTTAATGGATGATCATTGCATCCATAGCTCTGACTATGAATTTTAAAGTCATTAAATTTCTCCAGCACCATCCCTCAGCTTTTAATGAATCAGGGGTGGGGAGTCGGCTTTGTTATTGTTTCTACTTGCTGCTTTTAATGCAATATTATTATAATATATACTGAGAGATATATGGGTAATGCAAAGCACAAAGTAGTTACCGAGTGTTAAAAAATACATTACATTACATGTGTAGCTCATTTAGGGAAATGTATGAACTTGTCACGCTCTGACCTAGAGAGCTGTTTTTTCTCTGTATAGTTAGGTCAGGGTGTGATAGAGGGTGGGCATTCTATGTATGGTTTCCAATCGGAGGCAGCTGTCTATTGTTGTCTTTGATTGGAAGCCATACTTAGGCAGCCTTTTTTCCTTTAGTTTTCGTGGGTAGTTGTTCTCCGTTTAGTTGTATGTTGCCTGACGGAACTGTTTGCTGTCGTTTTGTTTCTTTTGTATAAGTGTTCATTTCTTCATCAAAATATATTATGAGCACGCAACACGCTGCGCCTTGGTCTCCTCCATATGACGCCTGTGACAGAACTACCCACCACCAAGGGACCAAGCAGCGTGATATGGAGCTATGGACAATTAAGGAGATAAGGAGGAGTATATATTGGGTTTGGAGGAGGTAGGGGCAGGAGAGGAGCGCCTCCCAGGAGAAAAGGTATTGGACAAGTGTCGTGGCCTACCGGGGAGGAACGAGAGGCACCCCCAAAAAATATTTTTTTGGGGGGGGCACACGGGTAGTTTGGCTGGGCCAGGGGAGAAACCTGAGCCAACTACCCGTGCTTATTTTGGTGAGCATGTGCCTGCCTCTCGCACTCTCTCTCCAGTGCGCCTCCATAGCCCAGTACGTCCTGTACCTGCTTCTCGCACTCTCTCCAGTGCGCCTCCATAGCCTGGTACGTCCTGTGCCTGCTCCTCGCACTCTCCCTCCAGTGCGCCTCCATAGTCCAGTACGTTCGGTGCCTGCTCCTCGCACTCTTCCTCCAGTAAGCCTCCATAGCCCAATACGGCCAGTGCCTGCTTTGAGCACTCGGTCCTCAGTGCGTCTCCCCAGTCTGGTGAGACCTGTTCCAGGTCCACGAAGAAAGCCTCTAGTGATGATCCATGGCCCGGAGCCTGTAGGGATGTTCCATGGCACGAAGCCTCCAGAGGTAATCCATGGCACGGAACCTGTAGAGATGATCCATGGCAAGGAGCCTGCAGAAACGGTCCCTAGTCCGGAACCTACAACGACACTCTCCAGTCCGGAGTCTCCAGCGACGCTCCCCAGTTCGGAGTCTTCAGCGGCGGCCTGCAGCCCGGAGTCTTCAGCGGCGGCCTGCAGCCCGGAGTCTTCAGCGGCGGCCTGCAGCCCGGAGTCTTCAGCGGCGGTTGGCGTCCCAAAGCCTCCGGCAATGATCCACGGTCTGGTTCCTCTGGACACAGAAGCGGGGGGATCAGTGGGCGGTGGGGGTGCTACGCCCTGAACCAGAGCCGCCACCAATTATAGATGCCCACCCGCACCTTTGGGGGGTAATGTCACGCTCTGACCTAGAGAGCTGTTTTTTCTCTGTTTAGTAAGGTCAGTGTGTGATAGAGGGTAGGCATTCTATGTTTGTATTTCTATGTTTTGTCCGGGTATGGTTTCCAATCGGATGCAGCTGTCTATCGTTGTCTCTGATTGGAAGCCATACTTAGGCAGCCTTTTTTCCTTTCGTTTTCGTGGGTAGTTGTTCTCCGTTTAGTTGTCGTTTTGTTTCTTTTGTATAAGTGTTCGTTTTTTCATTTAAATATATTATGAGCACGCAACACTCTGCGCCTTGGTCTCCTCCATATGACGCCTGTGACAACTTGTGAGATATCTACTTGGTAAAATGCCGTGATACATGTCAGGGGCTGAATAAGCAAGGACATGTCATTTTTTGCATGTGCACCCTATCTCTACATTGATCTTCAGTCTACAATACTTTTGTAGACTGCAGCTCATTCACAGCTGTATCCTAATTGTTTGCTTTGTGTGGTGACGCCTGACCTCAAAAGGCCTGTGGAGTTTTGCTTAGCCTAAGAGCTCAGTGAACTCGACGTATAGTGCATCTGTTAAAAAGCACACAACATAGTGAGAAACAGTAATGCACTCTTGACACAAGACAATGTTTGTGCAGAAATAGCCAACAGAGAACTGGGATGCTAAAGCGATGCACTGCAAAGAAGTGAAGAAACCAAATAATAAACCAAGACAGTGGAAGAGAGGAGATAATAATGAATCACAGTATTGATTTGTTTGCACTAGGGCAGGATGGGAAAACTAAAGTCTAAAAATGTGGCTGGCCTTCAACTCTGCTTTAGCACAACACTCTCAGCCTGAGAGAGACCATAATTAGAATGAATGAGAGCAAAAATCATTTAGGACATCACACAGATAGCTATTTCAATTGAATCAATAAACACACTAGAGGAGAATTCCCCTGAACATAACTGAAAATGAAAGGTTGATATTAATAAACATGGTCAATAGTTTATAGCTTTATATGAACAGACCTTCAGAATTATACGAATATCTAAATTATTCCTAACTCTCTTTCTAGGGAATGTCTGCATGCTGAAGAGATTAACTAGGATCCAAATGAAGCATACATCACTGTCATGGCTGCATTAGTTCTCTGCTGGAATGCCAGTCTATTACCATCAAGAATACTGAAAAATCATCAAAGTAAATAACAAAGGATGTTATGCTGTTGATCCGCACTGTTTAATCCTTGAGATGTTATGATTAATGTAAGGAGGGAGGATGAGTCGGAGAGTAAAAGGCTATGGGGCATGATGACATGCTTCCTATCACATCCTTACTGTTTAATTACGTCTTCCTCCTGAAACCATCTTGCAAGAAAACATCCCTACAATGGATGAAAAAACTGATTTAAAATCTTACATTAAGGTAACTTGATAAGTTTCTATAGATTTTGTGATTATGCTGTACATGTTTTTCAACATGACGCTGAACAGATATCACAGGTACAAAGTCCTAGTGAGTCTAACAAGTCTGAGCGACTGATTCAACCACCATGGACTTGTTATGCTGTCCTAATATGGTCACAGTACATATGGCTAATCAATAGATACAGTAGTTAAAGAGGCAATCTGCGATTGATACATACATTTTTATACTTTTAAATGAATAATATACACCCATTGATTTTTGATTAATGTAACTTAGAATTGCCTCATGAGCCTATTTTAACTGTCGTACTGGATCAGAACCCAAAATATAAGCTTGTTTTACTCCATTGTGTGTTAAAAATGTAAATAAACCATGTATAGCTTCAAAACATGATTAAAACAATAATTTTGATTGCATGAATGGTCATGCTTTGCATCCATAGCTCTGTCTATGAATTTGAGTGGTTATATTTCTATAGCCCCATCTCTCAGCTTTTTACCAAAAAAAACAGTGGTGGGGTTAGTACTTTGTTAATGTTTGAACTTAAGATTGCACCTTTAATGATGGAAGTAGACAAGACATGAGCAGCAGAATGTCCAAACGTCAGTGTGCTGGGCTTCTCTGCTAGCGGGGTGTTGGTCTGGCTGATTCCAAATCGGTTGAGCGGGATCTTCTGCTGTCTCTTTAGGCCTTTTAATTACATACTAAACTCTGGGCTTTACTGTCTGGGCTGGAGAACACCAGTGGCCAGCCTCACTATCACAAAGATTAAACCCATTCAGTCACTCTGTAAATGAACTTGCTCGCATCGAATGTTTTCATTGTCTATGGGCTCAGTGGTGTTTTCTTGATTCAATCTTGTTCTGAGGACAGCTCTGCCTCAAGGGCAGAACCAATGCTGCATTATGTAAAAAGAAAAATGAGGCCAGACAAGAGGCTTGCATGTTCTATATGTCTTTGTTGATATGAGGTGTAAAATGAGCCCTAGGCATTATCTTTGCTTAAAAACTGTATCCTGACTTTTAAAACGTATAGCACTGAATTGGGAAGCCTTTACATATGTGTAAACATTGTGAATGAGAGAGCCACTGTGGATCATAGGCATTTCAGTTCAGAATAAAACTGAAGTAAACCTTCTTGCGATGGAACATGGAAGGACAAACTGACACACAAGCCTGCAGGGAATAATGGACATGTCGAGCTGATCATCAGCACACAATTATAAGTAATGCAAAAAAACGTCCTTATGCAAAGATAAGTACATGTAAACATGAATTGACGAAAGTTTTTTGCATTCTGTTTTGTAGGGGAATTGAATCAGTCCATTCTATGAGATCTGCTGAAAAAGCTACCTGCATCCCCAACATGCTGTAATTAATTCCTGGTATGTAAGAGTAGAGTGACAAGTCTTCCTGAGCATTGTGCTGTCTGTGCTGTGAGGTAGCTGCATTGCCTTTCACATTTCATTAGCGGTTGATTGGTTTCTATCCCCATATTTCCCTTCTTCCAGTGGGATTATTAAACTGTAATGAGGACAGAGGATTTCTCAATGATAATCACTAATTCCACACCACATATTATGATTGGCGGCAGCAATGCATTTCTTCTCCTTTTTGGGATTGGGGATCTGTGAGAAAGAATAAATGAAGATTAAGAAAGCCTCTATTTTTCCTAATATTCTCCATTTGGTTGGATCCCAATGTCTAGGTGCAATATAATTAATATATTAGGAAAAAATGCTGATGGTAAGTAACCGAACTGGCACAATATCGTTGTGCATAGTAATACCTAGTTAGTTACATATACACTGAGTGTACAAAACATTAAGAACACCTGCTCTTTCCATGACAGACTGACCAGGCGAATCCAGATGAAAGCTATGATCTCTTATTGATACCACTTCAATCAGTGTAGATGAAGGGGAGGAGACAGGTTAACTTCTTTGGGCTATGTGGGACGTTAGCGTGCCACCCGTGGCGCACCCTATCAACAGCAGGTGCATTTCAAGAGCGGCAAATTTGAAACCAAATAAATGTAAAAATTCAAGTTTTTCAAACATACAACTATCTGACACCCTTTGAAAGATAAACATCTCCTTAATCTAACCACGTTTTCCGATTTCAAAAAGGTTTTACGGCGAAAGCATAAAGTTAGGTTATGTTAGGAGAGTACATTGACAATAGCTGTGTGTATTGTATTGTCAATTCAAAGACAGGCGTCACCAAAACCATAAAATCTGCTAAAATTATGCACTAACCTTTTACAATCTCCATCAGATGACACTCCTAGGACATTATGTTAGACAATGCATGCATTTTTAGTTCTATCAAGTTCATATTTATATCTAAAAACAGCGTTTTACTATGGCGTTGATGTTCAGGAAATCGTTTCCCTCCAATACCGGCAGTCAAGTCATCACAACAAAATAATTAATTAATATTAGTAAACATTGGTAAAATATTATATTGTTATTCAAAGAATTATAGATTTACATCTCTTGAACGCAATCGACTTGCCAGATTTAAAAATAACCTTACTGGGAAATCAAACTTTGCAATAATCTGAGCACTGCGCCCAGAAAAATACGCTTTGCGATACAGACTAACCGCCATGTTGGAGAGATCTAAAATCGAAAATACTATGTAAATAATCCATTACCTTTTGATTCTCTTCATCAGATGTCACTTCCAGGAATCCCAGGTCCATAACGAATGTAGTTTTGTTCAAAAAAGCTCATCATTTATGTCCAAAAAGCTCCGTGTTGTTAGCACATGATCTAAGCCAGCCGGACTTCACTTCACTTCATGAACGTAAAAAATATATTTACGTTCATTCAAACATGTCAAACGTTGTATCGCATAAATCATTAGGGCCTTTTTTAACCAGAACATGAATAAAATTCAAGGCGGACGATTGGGTTCTCTTTTAAAACGTTTCGGAATGAGAGTACCCAACATGAAGTCGCACGCCAGGTGTCTAATGGGCCATCACCGTTCCATGGCTCTTATTTGGTCAGATCTCACTGTAGAAGACTCAAAACACTTTGTAAAGGCTGGTGACATCTTGTGGAAGCAATAGGAAGTGCCAAAATATTCCTCAGCCCCTTTGTTTTTCTATGCCATAGGCTTAAAGTCAATTCAACACATCAGGTATCCACTTCCTGTCAGAATCTGTCTCAAGGTTTTGCCTGCCAAATGAGTTCTGTTATACTCACAGACACCATTCAAACAGTTTTAGAAACTTTAGGGTGTTTTCTATCCATATATAATAAGTATATGCATATTGTAGTTACTGGGTAGGATTAGTAAGCAGATTAAATCGGGTACATTTTTTTATCCAGCCGTGAAAATACTGCCCCCTATACCCTAACAGGTTAATTATACTGCAAACGAAAAGACAACATGTTTAATTTTAGACCATTTTATCACCTGAGCATTCTATAAGAGATAAAGAGAGGGGGGTGAACAAGATTGACACCAACCTAAGTACTAATCACATTCTATGGATTTAAGAAGAACTACTTCATGTAAGAAAAACCAGTCCAGTTCTGATTTTCAGTTGCCCTGGTTACCAGTTGAGTCTGGGCTCTCCGATAACCACCTCTGTGCTTGCTGGGAGCTTTTCATTCCAACACAGGCACTACATGAAACCCAGCCAGACTTTTAATGAACTGTCGATAGGGAGACCAAAGACTGTTGGAATACAGAGCCTCTACATTTACAAAAGCAACATCACAACAAGTCATGCTACTTTGTTAAATAAAAAAATCCAATCCCAACTGTAGTTGTTAATACTATGTACGGTGTGTTGTGACAATACAAAAGTGAAATCAAGTGTTCTTTACTGTGATGTGGTGTGTATCATTTGCATTCATCACCACTTGAGGATCATTCGCTACATATTTTGGTGCCCCATGTGAGGATGATTCTATATAGTGTGTATACGTGAGTGTTTAACCTGTTTGGGCTAGGGGGCAGTATTGAGAATTTTGGAAAAAAATATGTGCACATTTACATAATTGAGAATCCACTGGGCTGATGAAGCCAGTCAGTGATAGAGGTCAGAGCCCTGATGAGTGCTGTGCAACACAATGATGATGGAGGCCAAACTACACTATGCTTACAGTAAGAGAGACTCATCATTTGCATCTATTCACCTGTTGTCTTTATATGGGTTTAGCCTTGTTAGTTCTTCATTGAGGGCCCATCTACTGTAAACCAGACAAACCAGCCATAGACAGTGTTATGATCTTGTTAATTACTTATGTCCACTTTAACCTCCCTGGGCAAGGTGGGACGTTTGCGTGCCAGTGGAATTGCGTTGCGCGAAATACAAATACCTCATAAATGCTATAACTTCAATTTCACACCATTTTATAGATGCACTTCTCCTGAATCGAACCACGTTGTCCAATTTCAAAAAGGCTTTACAGCGAAAGCAAAACATTAGATTATGTTAGGAGAGTACCCTGCCAAAAATAATCACACAGCCATTTTCAAAGCAACTAGCATGCATCACAAATACCCAAAACACAGCTAAATGCAGCACTAACCTTTGACGATCTTCATCAGATGACACTCCTATGATATCATGTTACACAATACATGCATTTTTTGTTCGATAAAGTTCATATTTATATATAAAAACAGCATTTTACATCGGTGCGTGACGTTCAGAAAATATTTTCCGTCAAATACTGCCGGTGAATCAGCGCCACAATTTACAAAAATAATTGTCATAATTATAGATGAACATCTCCTTTATGCAAATGCTATGAAAGATTTCAAAAAAGCTTCACGAGGAAAGCACTCTTTGCAACAATCTGAGTACTGAGCTCAGAAAAATACACTAGGCTATACAGATAGCCGCCATCTTGGTGTCATCTAAATCATACATTGCATTAGAAATATTCCCTTACCTTTGATCATCTTCATCAGAAGGCACTTCCAGGAATCCCAGGTCCATAACAAATGTTGTTTTGTTCGATAAAGTCCATAATATATGTCCAAATAACTCCTTGTTGTTCATGCGTCCAGTAAGCTACTCCAAGTGTAGAAAGCGCGCGGACGATGTCGCGACAAAGTTAAAAAAAGTTGTATTTACATTCGTTCAAACATGTCAACCGTTGTAAAACAATCAATCTTTAGGGCATTCAGAACGTGAAGATTCAATAATATTTCAACCGGACGGTTCTTGTGTCTTGAAAAAGGTTTTGGAATGGGAGGATCCACCCTCGTGAACGCGCCCCAAGAAGTGATGTCACCCCCTGCCTCAACAACTTCCCCTCCTTGTCATTCGGGCTCTGTTGATCGTAGAAGCTTCAAACAACTTTGTAAAGACTGTCGACATCTAGTGGAAGCCGTAGGAAGTTATTACTACGTCACTGTGTATTCATTAGGAAACGACTTGAAGAGCGCCCATGCATCCAGATTTCCACTTCCTGGTAGGATTTCTCTCAGGTTTTTGCTTGCCATATGAGTTCTGTTATACTCACAGACACCACTCAAACGGTTTTAGAAACTTCAGTGTGTGTTCTATCAAAATCTAATAATATGCATATCCTAGCTTCTGAGTTTGAGTAGGAGGCAGTTTAATATGGGCACATATTTTTTCCGAAATTGTCAATACTGCCCCCTAGCCCCAACAGGTTTAAAGAACAGAGCGCCCATGCTTAGGTGCAGTGTGTGCATGCTTGTATTGTTGATTATTTCAGTACATGTGAAGCTCAAGTTCACATGCTTGTATTCAGAATCTTCCTTATTAGATCCACAAGTAATATGAATTAAGACACTACAATGGCAGCATGAATCATTACCTACAGTGTGCATCACAAATTCAGATGGAGCTTGTAGAAAGAGAGGAAGATTTTGACTCTGTAGCATAGCAGCAAGCAAGCAAGCTTTGACACAGCTTACTAAAGGAGTGCTGACGAGAACGAGGCGGCAGATC
Source organism: Salmo trutta (assembly GCF_901001165.1). NCBI lineage: Eukaryota > Metazoa > Chordata > Actinopteri > Salmoniformes > Salmonidae > Salmo > Salmo trutta. Next base: position 11,404,393 of record NC_042989.1, on the reverse strand, counting down.
AAAATCAGAGCTGGAGGTAAAGAGAACAATGGCTAGCATCTGGAAAATATATGTTTTTGGAAACAAGCAAGAAAACGGTGCAACTTACATTGAATGACTGGAACAGTACTAAATTACATTGTTGACAACAAAAAGAGTACCAGCATTGTTGAGTTTGATTGGCTCAAAAATGTAGTTTAAGAGAGCTGACTGCCCCTCTGACACCCTCCAATAAAACATTTACAGAGAATGTGGACGTATTCAATAATACATGTATCATTATGCACCATCATATTCCTCCAATTCATTTGTCACACTAATGCAAAAAACATGAAATAACTGCAGGAGCATATCATAGCTGAAAAAGATGTGCTACCTACAGGTGACTATTTCTGGACTTACACTAATGGAGCGTATATTTGTCATATATAATATCTGGAAAAGACTGATTGTTTATCGGAGGAAACTGAAAGCACATTTACTGCTTCGCTAGTTTTTATTTTCTTTAATGGATTCTTCCACTTACACATATATGGTGCTGGCTATGGATAGGTAATCATACATTCATCATATCTTTCCAATTAGTGACTTATTAGTGATAAAACTTATTCTTAAGTAACTACGTTCTGACAAATACAGTAAAATGTATAAATGTTTAAAAGACTTTAGAGCAGAGATAAACCTGGAGCAGACTGCACCTATCCTCTCCATTGAATATCTACGGATACCTTAAAGTAAGATGAAAAAAGAGTTTAGGGGCTCCAGTAAATAAGGGACATAAATTACGAGGACCAAGGGAATTGTTATTATGACTGGTTCACAACACCCTATTAGATCCAATCATTTGCAGAGAGTCTGTCTGATATATTTTTGTGTTTGTTTTTCCATAAACCTGATTGATGAACAGAGGGATCTGTGTCCATACCAAACTCTGGTGAGGAAGGTAAAGACCTATGCATATTTTACTCACATTAGAGAGAATCTATAAAACATGAGGGAATCCTTGCATTGTAGACTACAAGGAAATGCTCTAGCTAAGCACTGTTCATAAGGAGTTTCACCTTTGCCAATAACAATTATTTAAATTAATATATTTTGTAATTAAAACATGCATATCTTTTCTAAAAATACGTTGTTATCCATTTTATAAAAGTAATAAGGCACTTGAACCTGTGAATTATTGTGAATAACACATGGCTAAGGGCCGTTTCCCGGCACTCCGCTTCACGTCATGCTGAAGAACAGAGCTTAGCCGTGTATTATTCAGGATAATCCACAGCTTCTCATGCCTTGTTGCTTAAATACATGCCATGAATTAGCATGTCTCCAACCAAGTCAACAGCAATTCCATCAACAGCAATACAATTTCGGAGATGAGATCTAACACCGTTATTAGAAAAATCCCACTAGGTAAGCAGGCCTTTTTTCATGTAAGTGGTGAGACCTATCTACCGTTCCTATTTGTACTCATGGCTAGGTCTATATATTTAATTTTCTATAACTCAGACATAATATTAGGGCGTTTTCACACAAGTTAGTTTGCTATAGTTAGAATCAGAGTGATTATTTGTTACATTGTATTTTTTTATTTTGATCCGGCTAGTGACTTATTAGTGATAAAACTTATTCTTAAGTAACTACATTCTGACAAATACAGTAAAATGTATGAAAAATTGCCAAATAAAATGCTCATACAAAATCATGTGTTCATTTGTTTTTTTGGACAATAATGCTCACATTAAATCCATCTGTGCTCATCATGGAGCATCAGTTGTATCCCAATCTTCATATTACTTTCGCTTGCGGGAGGAAACAGTGTAATAGCCACTCTAATATCTGTGATGAGGGTGGAGACAGGCCGACTCTGCATCCGATGTGCTTATAAATGTGCTACTATTCACAAAATGTTTGAAAGATAAAGGTATTATATTGCATGCATTTAATAACAATGTGTTTACCTGAGAGTGGTGTGTTTTGAATTCTATTCCAACATCTCTGCCAACAAACCAGTTGACTGTTGAGATAATGTCTTCAAACCCCAAGAATGTGGCTCTGAAAATCAATTGTCAGAGATACTGTGATGCACGGTGGAGAAACAGTGTGAGAAATACCTAATAACAAAAGCAATCAACACCAATGTTGTGTTGAGTTAAGTGAACGGACATGTATTTGCTAACAAATCAAAAAACTAAGTGGGATCATGGGGAGGCTTTTTCCACATTTGTTGTTTGTGGCTCATCTGTAAACAGAAGCTGTCTCTACAAGTACACTAATGTTTTCACCTTCCCTTCCAACACTCACTGTTCATGGCTGAGTAATCTACGGATTTTACAGCACTGGAGTTTCCATCGCAACGTTGTCTTTTCTTGAAGAGTTCAGCACTTAACTATTATACGCAATTTGTGTGAATATTGGACTAAGCAGAAATACATCTCCAGCTTCCAAGCAAATTTCCTACTGACGTCAAAGTATTTTCTATGTGAAAATGTGAGCTAAATAGCCATAGATTAAGTTAGGATTTGACCCCAAGTACCTGCAATTACCATGTATGATAAGAGGACACATATTGTTTTCCTAATATGTAGAACTCAGTACATGAAAAACACATTTTGGACCAATGTCAGCTGGTCCTCCGTGGACAAAATGAAAGGTACTGAAACAATTCAGATATAAAGATAACACAGTGACCTACTGTTTTAAAGTGATACTTCCTACATCACACAATGGCATGAGTCAAATCACTAAAACAACCTTTAGTTTTAAACAGATGCAAAGATTTGACAAACAAAGATAAAACAAATGTGACTTGGGCCACTATTACATCTCTGTATAGTTTACATCAGTAGAAGAATAAATGAAAGAATTGGGTGAAGCAGACCGACTGCCATGGTCATCTGTCTGGCAGAGACCAGATGGCGCTATGATGATCGTCATCAGGTCTCTGACTCTCCGATCAGTCCCGTCGTCTGGCAATCACACATACACACACACTCTCAAACTGTTGTTAGCACTTGCTAAAGGGCCAGCATATGCGAAGGCAGCTAATAATAGCTAATATACTTTGTCCAAATAATAGCTAATGTTTTTTGCCTGCTGCCTTATCAAGCTCAATGGGTGGTTTGGAGTGGGATGGGGAGAGAGTGCTTGATATTCTTGATTAAAAATTAATGATTGACATCTATGATTAGAAATTGAAATGGGCACAGATAATAATATACAGTTGAAGTCAGAAGATTACATAGACTTAGGTTGGAGTCATTAAAGCTCATTTTTCAACCACTCTATGAATTTCTTGTTATTAACAAACTACAGTTTTGTTTTGGCAAGTTTGGCAAGTCGGTTAGGACATCTACTCTGTGCATGACACAAGTCATTTTTCCAACAATTGATTACAGACAGATTATTTCACTTATAATTCACTGTATCTAAATTCCAGTGGGTCAGAAGTTTGCATACACTAAGTTGACTGTACCTTTAAGCAGCTTGGAAAATTCCAGAAAATGATGTCATGGCTTTAGAAGCTTCTGATAGGCTAATTGACATCATTTGAGTCAATTGGAGGTGTACCTGTGGATGTATTTCAAGGCTTACCTTCAAACTCAGTGCCTCTTTGCTTGACATCATGGGGAAATCAGCCAAGACCTCAGAAAAAGAATTGTAGGCCTCCACAAGTCTGGTTCATCCTTGGGAGCAATTTCCAAACGCCAGCAGGTACCACATTCATCTGTACAAACAATAGCACACAAGTATAAACACCATGGGACCACGCAGCAGTCATACCCCTCAGGAAGGAGACGGGTTCTGTCGTACTTTGGTGCGAAAAGTGCAAATCAATCCCAGAACAACAACAAAGGACCTTGTGAAGATGCTGGAGGAAACAGGTACAAAGGTATCTATATCTACTGTAAAACGAGTCCTATATCGACATAACCTGAAAGGCTGCTCAGCAAGGAAGAAGCCACTGCTCCAAAACCGCCATAAAAAAGCCAGACTACGGTTTGCAACTGCACATGAGGACAAAGATCGTACTTTTTGGAGAAATGTCCTCTGGTCTGATGAAACAAAAATAGAACTGTTGGCCTTAATGACCATCGTTATGTTTGGAGGAAAAAGGGGGAGGCTTGCAAGATGAAGAACACCATCCCAACCATGAAGCACAGTGGCAGCATCATGTTGTGGGGGTGCTTGCTGCAGGAGGAACTGGTGCACTTCACAAAATAGATGGCATGACAAGGAAAGAAAAGTATATGGAAATATTGAAGCTACATCTCAAGACATCAGTCAAGAAGTTAAAGCTTGGTTGCGAATGGGTCTTCCAAATGGACAAGACCCCAAACATACTTCTAAAGTTGTGGCAAAATGGCTTAAAGACAACAAAGTCAAGGTATTGGAGTGGCCATCAAAAAGCCCTGACCTCAATCCTATAGAACATTTGTGGGCAGAACTGAAAAAGTGTCTGCGAGCAAGGAGGCCTACAAACCTGACTCAGTTACACCAGCTCTGTTAGGAGGAATGGGCCAAAATTCACCCAACTTATTGTGGGAAGCTTGTGGAAGGCTACCCGAAACGTTTGACCCAAGTTAAACAATTTAAAGGCAATGCTACCAAATACTAATTGAGTGTATGTAAACTTCTGACCCACTGGGAATGTGATAAAATAAATAAAAGCTGAAATAAATCATTCTCTCTACTGTCATTCTGAATTTTCACATTCTTGAAATGAAATGGTGATCCTAACTGACCTAAGACAGGGAATTTTTACTAGGATTAAATGTCAGGAATCGTGAAAAACTGAGTTTATATATATTTGGCTAAGGTGTATGTAGTAGTAGAGTAGGGGCCTGAGGGCACACACTTAATGTGTTGTGAATGTATTGTTATGTTTTTAAAATGCCCTCAGGCCTTAATTTTCCTGGACCCCAAGAAGAGTAGCAGCTGCCTTGGCAGCAGCTACTGGGGATCCATAATAAATAGAAAGACAAAAAGTTCTGATTAGGCAGATGCGCCACCATATATTCCTTCTAATAATCTCTGATAAGGTGAATTTTTAAATTGACTCAATTCATTATTTTATGTGACTGTAAACAAAGCCATAATAATCTCTTCAACTGTATTGTTTGTGGTAACAAAAGGCTTGGCCACTAAACATGTATCATTTTCTGAACAAACCAGGATTAACCCCTTAACATTCTGTCAATACAGTTATGTGGACTGGTAGTCATATTCAGGCTGTTGTGATGTATGGGCTTTCGAGCTTACTAGTAGGCTAATGCCTTTATTATTAATTAATGGCATAAGCATTTATGTAACACTTGTCGTTATGAATGGACCAAGGCGCAGCAGGAATGTGGATACTCATAGTTTTTTAATAAACATAAGTAAAGCATCCACAGGCAAAACAATAAACAATACTCACGACGACAGGAACAGTCTTACAGGCACACAAAACACAATGCAAGAACAACTACCCACAACCCCAAAGAAAAACACACACTACTATATAGGACTCCCAATCAAAGGCAACTCAACACACCTGCCTTCAATTGGGAGTCCAATCACAAACACAACACTTCACACACAAAAACCCTGCCACATCCTGACCAAAACTAACACAATTCCGCCCTCTGCTGGTCAGGACGTGACAATTTATGACAGTGAGATTCAACTTACTACATCAACCAAAGGTACATCTCTTCTGAGCAAGATTGTCAGACATTTCTGGAAAAAACATATTTCACATCATGACGTTTAGGCTACTGACATGGTTGAAATGCACCAAACGGTGCCTTCCCTTCAGATAGATGTGGTAGTAGTAACTGATGATGTGGTAGCAGGTGGGCGATGGGGGTAGTCACTTGGTGAATGTTTACTGCATCCTTTAGTCTGTTCCACTTTCACACATTCAGGTCAGGTGTGCACTGACCTGTTACGCTATCTAAGTATCACGCCTGCATACCACTCACCTGGGCACCAGCGGGAGGGTTCTCAGAGTTGTTGAATAGACACTGTGATCTATTATACATTATAAACAATGTGGTTTGAGCCGTGAATGCTGATTGGCTGACAGCCGTGGTATATCAGACCGTATACCATGGGTATGACAAAACATTTATTTTTACTGCTCTAATCACGTTGGTAACCAGTTTATATAGAAATAAGGCACCTTCGGGGTTTGTGGTATATTGCCAATATACCACAGTTAAGGGCTGTATCCAGGCACTCCGTGTTGCATTAGAACAGACTGTAACCGTGGTATATTGGCCATATACCACACCCCCTCGGGTCTTATTGCTTAAGTATGTAGCTATAATCATATACATGTAATCATATTGCATGTGTTATGTCTGGTCACTATCACAAAACTATTTCACTGTATCTGTCAGGGATTTCTTCGTCGTCAGACGATATGGCGAAATCATCGTCGGAAAATGAAGACCAATATGCAGCAGAGTTGAGATAAACTCAAAATGAATATACAAAATAACAAAACGCACTCACGATATACTGGACAGTCCTGTTAGGCTCACTCATGCTAAACAAGAAACAATCTCCCACAATTACACAGACAAACACACCCAACTAATATAGGACTTCCAATCAAAGGCAACACCACACAGCTGCCTTCAATTGGAAGTCCACCCCAATTAACCAAACATAGACATACAATTAACTAGATCAACATAGAAATACGTAAACAAGGAACAGTGCCCAAAAACCCCGGAAACTTAAATCAAATGCCCTTTTTAGAAAAACACCACCCCTAACCACATAAAACAAATACCCTCTGCCACGTCCTGACCAAACTACAATACCAATTAACCCTTATACTGGCCAGGACGTGACAGTATCTCAACTAAATTTCCTTTCGGGTAATGTTATTTAGGATTGTATAAATTCTATGACAACTACATTTTAAATTGTGTGTTTTTCCAAGTAATATACCAGCTGGCTCAACAGGCATGCACACTACTTCACTAATCACAGTGTTTTGTTATTGCACATTTTGTTTTCTGTGTATTTAATTAAGAAAGGGTGATATGAACACAATCTAATATTTATGTCAGTGGTAATGCTTGGTTGACCAAGCATTCCCGCTGTAAACCATTACTTTATCATCATGTAAATACAGATAGCCTCTTAGCCACAATGAAAATGCCCTTGACATGGAAAACACCCCATTTCATGTCCTCTCTTTAGATACGATTTTCCACCATGTTTATTTACTTTGTTTGCCTTTGTGTCTCACTGAGCAAAGCTTTCCTAATAGTGCCGTAATCAGATAAATGTCCTATTAATATGTTAAACACCTCAATATTGATCCTGGCCACAAGGTAGTTTAGACACACATTGGAAGATTACGAGGCAGCCATAATAGCACATGTTGTGCTATCTTTGATGTTTATCGATTAGATATTGTGTAGAAACCTAATGTGCATAATATTATACCCTTTTAGAATGAATGAGTATAGGAGATAAAAAAATAAATATGGGTTATGATATGGTTATTATATTTTCTGAGAGACACTCTAAGAGACATCCGAGAATGAATAATGCATTTACAAGAAGATATATTTAGCTTGTTGATATTCCAAGATTTGGAATCGTCATGTTTTTTCTATTACTGTCTACTTAACATTTGAACTTCTGCTGGTGTCAGCTATCGCCGGTTAACACTGATTAAATCTAGGCCTGAGTATGTAAATCATCTAATACTGTATATTGCTTAAAAATAACCCCAAACCCCTTATTTTAGAGTTTAAGAATGTTTTAATTGTTAACACTAGAACCACAGAAGCCCACTGCCGTTTGATTTTGTAATTAAAATAGATCTGCCATTTTGAAAGCAACACCCTGCTCCTTCCCTGAGTTTTCCTAAATATATATTTTTTTTAATTGCTCAGTTGTCAGAATCCCAAACAGAAAATTATCTTGTGGCTGTTTACCAGGTTTTTTCACACCTATTACTACCTTAAGGGGCCAAGAGAATTGGTGCCCAGGTGGGACATTGGTGCCCAGGTGCTAATGTGTCTCTCTTCTCACTGAATGAATGATGTAAATGGAAGACAGAAAATGATTATTGTGCACATGACTTATATAATTAATCATTAACATTTGTGCTATGCACTATTTATCAAATGTTTAAGGAAAATCATTTGACATTATTATATTTTACTGGACTTTGTTACTATTACTAATCAAATCTACACTGAACAAAAATATAAACGCAACATGTCCACCTAGCAGGTGTGGCATATCAAGAAGCTGATTAAACAGCATGATCATTACACCGGTGCACCTTGTGCTGGGGAAAATAAAAGGCCACTCTAAAATTAGCATTTCTTAAACACAACACAATGCCACAGATGGATGAATTTATGAGGGAGAGTGCAATTGGCATGCTGACTGCAGGAATGTCAACCAGAGCTGTTTCCAGATAATTTTTTTATTTAATATTTTTTTTTTAGCCCTTTTTCTCCCCAATTTCGTGGCAACCAATTGGTAGTTACAGTCCCATCGCTGCAACTCCCGTACAGACTCGGGAGAGGCGAAGATCGAGAGAGGTGAGTCCTTCGAAACATAACCCAGCCATAAACTACGGACAACAAACACAATTGCATTGTAATGATGGCAATTTGAATGCACAGAGATATAGTGACGAGATCCTGAGGCCCATTGTCGTCACCCATTCATCCGCCGCCATCACCTTAGCATAGGCTAAAGGGGACACCAGACAGCATTTTCTAAAGGGTACTTATTTGTTGAAAAGCCCAACAGTTCTAGGGTTAAATGGACCTAACTTTCCCAACTGTTGAGAGGCTCTGCTCAACAATTTATTATATTTAGCTCTCACTGTAAACAGAGAGCGCTCTCTAAAATTCATGTCAAGGACCAAGGATACCTTTGATTCAGCACCTTCATTGTTTATTAACTCCAAGATCGACCGCTGGCATACAGTAGATATTAGCGCGCCCCTTGTCTTGCAGTAACAGAACAATGCAGTCATCCCATTTGCTATGCCCTTAGAGCCCCTCAGAGACAAACAGTCTCTAGCTCTTAACTTGGAAACAAACCTGGCCGTTCTGTCTTTGAAGTCCTGTTAAGAGACAGTCAGGGCTGGTGTGTTATGAACCACTGATATATACAACCTCACTGCAAGCCTTAAGCAGGGCTTAGAGGCAGCCTCACTTTGAATAAATCAAAATAGTTTGTCAGGTCTTTGAACCAAGCAATACAAATTTCTCACATATAAGTGTTTTGGTTTTCTACATAGTGACCACCCTGAGGATGTCCTTTGTAAACATGAGGAGAGGGAGAAAGACCAAATATGGCTAATAGATCATATTTCCCTCTACAGAGGCTTATAGTTGAGAACGACAGGCTTTTAAAGTCCTCCACTGAAAGGCTGTGGAGACATAATCACTCTTTCATCTCCCACAAATGCTAGGATGCTGTTTGTTTTCTAATGACTCTTGACTTTTAGCGAATACCAATGAAGCCATCCTCTCCCAGCCTATCCCAGGCGAAGGTCATTTGAGCTAAGTACACTAACTCTATAATAGCCTACTCTTTTCTATGCCAAAGCTGCAGATCAAAACAATTTGACCGTTGATGCTGTTATTTTCTGTTTGATTTGAATGGACATCAACATTTGATGGACATCAACATTTGATGATTTCAAATAACATAGTGGCAAAACTTGAATACAAGGTCAAATCTTGTTAGATTAACTTTTCATGCATGGCTCAGAATTCCCTGCGTTTTTTTTCTTAGCATTCAGACTGGTTATTTGATGGTTCCCATCACTCAAATACGTATTTACTCACAAAGGACAAAATGGGTACCCACATGAACTAATTTGAACTTCCTGGTCTCCAGGAAAGTCATCAAATTCAAAGGGGTAAGTTTGCAATGCTTTCTCATTGAAAGCAGCAAGAGATTCTTCAAAAAACCCAAACCAAAAAGATTTTCACTAAATGTAATCCATAGAATAGTCATTTTAAGGAAGGATTGTTGACATGTATTGACATTTGAGAAATAAAACTTTTGGCCTACCTAGGACTCCATAACATTTGTGTCACATGAACATTTACTGCTTGCTCTGTAATGCGAGTCAAATGTAGATTTCAATAACATTTGTTTACATTAATTTATGAATATTGAAATATATTAACATGAATATTGAAAATATATACACTACCGTTCAAAGGTTTGGGTCACTTAGGAAGGTCCTATATTTTTAAAGAAAAATAAATGTTTTGTTAATTAAAATAACAAACTGATCAGAAATACAGTGTAGACATTTTTTATGTTGTAAATGACTAATGTAGCTGGAAACAGCAGATTTTTTTATGCAATATCAACATAGGTGTACAGAGGCCCACTATCAGCAACCATCACTCCTGTGTTCCAATGGCACGTTGTGTTAGCTAATCCAAGTTTATCATTTTAAAAGGCTAATTGATCATTAGAAAACCCTTTTGCAATTATGTTAGCACAGCTGAAAACTGTTGTGCTTATTAAAGAAGAAATAAAACTGGCCTTCTTTAGAGTAGTTGAGTATCTGGAGCATCATCGTTTGTGGGCTCGATTATAGGCTCAAAATCGCCAGAAACAAAGAACTTTCTTCTGAAACTCGTCAGTCTATTCTTGTTCTGAGAAATGAAGGCAATTCCATGCGAGAAATCGCCAAGAAACTGAAGATCTCGTACAAAGCTGTGTACTTCTCCCTTCACAGAACAGCGCAAACTGTCTCTAACCAGAATAGAAAGAGGAGTGGGAGGCCCCGGTGCACAACTGAGCAAGAGGACAAGTACATTAGAATGTCTAGTTTGAGAAGCACCTCACAAGTCCTCAACAGGCAGCTTCATTAAATAGTACCCGCAAAACACCAGTCTCAACGTCAACAGTGAAGAGGCGACACCGGGATGTTGGCCTTCGAGGCAGAATTCCTCTGTCCAGTGTCTGTGTTCTTTTGTCCATCTTTATCTGTTATTTTTATTGGCCAGTCTGAGATATGGCTTTTTCTTTGCAAATCTGCTGTGACGTGAAGAGGATCTGTGTCTGCACAACGTGCGGTTGACACTCAACTATTTTCTCCTTCCATCGTTCTGACACCGAGGTGGCGACATGCAGATATCTCCGCTTGGATGTCGGTCCACCACCTCAAGCTCAACATTGACAAGACAGAGGTACTCTTCTGGAGACCTTTCCATCATGGATGAAAACTCCACTGTGTCACTGGCATGCTGAAGAAGTGTGCTCTTCACGAATGAATCCCGGTTTCAACTGTACCGTGCAGATGGCAGACAGTGTTTATGGTGTTTGGTGTGCGATTAGTTGCTGATGTTAACGTTGTGAACAGAGTGCCCTATGGTGGAGGTCGGGTTATGGTATGGGCAGGCAGGCATAAGCTTCAGACAACGAACACAATTGCATTTTAGCACAGAGATACCGTGACGAGATCCTGAGGCCAATTGTCATGCCATTTATCCACCGCCATCACCTCATGTTTCAGCATGATAATGCGCAGCCTCATGTCGCAAGGATTTGTAAACAATTCCTGGAAGCTGAAAATGTCCCAGTTCTTCCATGGCCTGCATACTCACTAGACATGTGAGTATGTCTTTGGGCTTCCGAGAGCCACAGCTGTCTAAGGAACTTCATCTCATTGCAAGAGGTGATACTATAGTACCTGGTTTGAATCCAGGCTGCATCACATCTTGCTGTGACTGGGAGTCCCATAGGACGGCGCACAATTGGCACAGCGTCGTCCGGGTTTGTTGGCGTAGGCCGTCATTGTACATAAGAATCTGTTCTAAACTGACGTGCCTAGTTAAGTCAAGTTTAAAAACATATATACTGTTGATGTCGGAAGTTCACATACACTTAGGTTGGAGTCATTAAAACTCGTTTTTCAACCACTCCACAAATGTCTTGTTAACTAACTAAAGTTTTGGCAAGTCAGTTAGGACATCTACTTTGTGCATGACACAAGTCATTTTTCCAACAATTGTTCAGACAGATTATTTCACTTACAATTCACTGTATCTAAATTCCAGTGGGTCAGAAGTTCACATACACTAAGTTAACAGTGCCTTTACCTTCATTAGGGTAGGGGGCACTATTTTCACCTCCGGATGAAAAGCATGCCCAAAGTAAACTGCCTGCTACTCAGGCCCAGAAGCTCTGATATGCATATAATTGGATAGAAAACACTCTAAAGTTTCCAAAACTGTTGAAATAATGTCTGTGTGATTAAATGTCAGGAATTGTGAAAAACTGAGTTTAAATGTATTTGGCTAAGGTGTATGTAAACCTCCGACTTCAACTGTGTATATATATATATATTTTTTAAAATAAATGTCCCGCATTGAGCATTTTTGGATGCTCTGGATCGACGTGTGTCCAGTTCCTGGCAATATCCAGCAACTTCGTGCAGCCATTGAAGAGGAGTAGAACAACAATCCACAATTTACAATCAGCCTGATCAACTATGTACGAAGGAGATGTGTCGTACTGCATGAGGCAAATGGTGGTCATACCAGATACTGACTGGTTTTCTGATCCACGTCCTAACTTTTTTTTTTAAAGGTATCTGTGACCAACAGATGCATATGTGAAATCCATAGATTAGGGCATAATGAATGTATTTCAATTGACTGATATCCTTATATGAACTTTAACTCAGTAAATTCTTTGAAATTGTTGCATGTTAAGTTTAGATTTTTGTTCAGTGTTCAGCTATTTTGGACTGATCAATGTAGATATTTTCAAATACATGCAACTAAAAAGTTTTGACGTGAAATCTTTTGGATCAATCTTTAGGGAATCCTATTTTAATCAGAAAATGATACTCATATGCTAGTTACAGAGCATTTGGAAAGTATCTTTTTCCACATTTTGTTACTTTACAGCCTCATAAAATGTATTTGTCACACCCTGATCTGTTTCACCTGTCCTTGTGCTTGTCTCCACCTCCCTCCAGGTGTTGCTTATTTTCCCCGGTGTATTTATTCCTGTTTTTCCTATCTCTCTGTGCCAGTTCATCTCGTTTTTCCTAGCTCCTTTTTTCCCAGTCTTTGTTTTTCCTAGCCCTCCTGGTTTTGACCCTTGCCTGTCCTGACGCCGAACCCGCCTACCTGACCACTCTGCCTGTTCTGACCTCGAGCCTGCCTATCGCCTGGTATTGTTTGGACTCTGACCTGATCACTGAACCCCTGCCCGTCCTGACCTTGAGCCTGCCTATCGCCTGGTACTGTTTGGACTCTGACGTGTTTGATGAAATCTCGCCTGTCCCCGACCTGCCTTTCGCCTACCACTTTTGTTATAATAAATATCGGAGCTCAAGCATCTGCCTCCTGTGTCTGCATTTGGGTCTCGCCTTGTGCCTTTATAGCATTAAATGTTTTTTTCCCCCTTATCAATCTACAGACAATACCGGAAATATCACATTTACATAAGTATTCAGACCGTTTACTTAGCACTTTGTTGAAGCACCTTGGCAGCGATGACTGCCTTGAGTCTTCATGGGTATGACACAACAAGCTTGGCACACCTATATTTGGTTAGTTTCTCCCATTCATCTCTGCAGATCCTCTCAAGCTCTGTCAGGTTGGATGCACAGCTATTTTCAGGTCTCTCCAGAGATGTTCGATCAGGTTCAAATCCATGCTCTGGCTGGGTCACAAAAGGACATTCAGAGACTTGTGTTGTCTTGGGTGTGGGCTTAGGGTCGCTGTCCTGTTGTAAGCTAAACCTTCGTCCTGAGCGCTCTGGAGAAGAAATTCATCAAGGATCTCTCTGTACTTTGCTCCGTTCATCTTTCCCTAAATCATGACTAGTCTCCCAGTCCCCGATGCTGACAAACATCCCCTGCCAACACCATGCTTCACTGTGGGGATTGTACCAGGTTTCCTCCAGACGTGATGCTAGGCATTCAGGCCAAATAATTCAATCTTTGTTTCATCAAACCAGATAATCTTGAGTCCTTTATGTGCCTTTTGGCAAACTCCAAGCTGGCTATTATGTGCCTTTCACTGAGGAGTGGCTTCCGTCTAGCCACTTGACTATAAAGGCCTGATTGGTGGAGTGCTACAGAGATTGTTGTCCTTCTGGAAGGTTCTCCTATCTCCATAGAGGAACTCTGGAGTCAGAGTCAGAGTGTTGTCATTATGGGCATATTGTGTATAGATTGATTAGGAAAAAATAAAGGTGTAATAAGGTCTGAATACTTTCCGAATGCACTGAAAGATATACAAAACCTTGCAGAGATCCTATTTAACTGACAAAAAATATTAACTTAAAAATAACTGATATTGGCACAAGAACGTTGGAACATAACAAACGAAATTACAGGTAACAAAAATGGACGCTTTCTCCAGCATAAATTAATGTGTAGCATGTATTATAAAATTAACAAAATTCACAAATTCTACAGCACAACATGTCTTAAGTGTAAAACTATGTAACGGCTGTCTTTGGAAGAAGAGGACTAATGTGCAGCGTGGAATTTGTTCATCTTTTATTTTGGATGAAAAAGGCACTTCAAAGAAAAAACAAATGACAGCCAAACAGTTCTGTCAGGTATACTCACAAAACAGAAAATAACCAGCCAAACAGTTCTGTCAGGTATACTCACAAAACAGAAAATAACCACCCACAAAACCCAACGGAAAACAGGCTGCCTAAGTATGACTCCCAATCAGCGACAACGATGTACAGCTGTCCCTGATTGAGAGCCAAACCATGCCAAAACAAAGAAATACAAAGCATAGAAAAAAGGACATAGAATGCCCACCCAAATCACACCCTGACCAAACCTAAATAGAGACATAAAAAGGGCTCTCTCAGGTCAGGGCGTGAAAGTACACCCCCCCCCCAAAGGTGCGGACTCCGGCCGCAAAACCTGAACCTATAGGGGAGGGTCTGTGTGGGCATTTCTCCGCGGTGGCAGCTCTGGAGCAGGACGCAGACCCTGCACCACCACTGGCTCACCCCACTTAGGTGGCGCCTCTAGAGCGGGGTTCCTCGCCGCGGGCCCCGGACTGGAAAGCGACTCTGGCTGCGCCGGAGGACAGGCGGGGCGACTCTGGCTGCGCCGGAGGACAGGCGGGCGACTCTGGCTGCGCCGGAGGACAGGCGGGCGACTCTGGCTGCGCCGGAGGACAGGCGGGCGACTCTGGCTGCGCCGGAGGACAGGCGGGCGACTCTGGCTGCGCCGGAGGACAGGCGGGCGACTCTGGCGGCGCCGGAGGACAGGCGGGCGACTCTGGCTGCGCCGGAGGACAGGCGGGCGACTCTGGCTGCGCCGGAGGACAGGCGGGCGACTCTGGCTGCGCCGGAGGACAGGCGGGCGACTCTGGCTGCGCCGGAGGACAGGCGGGCGACTCTGGCTGCGCTGGATTCCCCAGGCTGGGGAGACTTGCAGGAGGCCTGGCTCTGGGCGCAGGACTCACCAGGCTGGGGAGACATGCAGGAGGCCTGGCTCTGGGAGCAGGCACAGGACTCACTAGCCTGGGGAGACTTGCAGGAGGCCTGGCTCTGGGCGCAGGCACAGGACTCACCAGGCTGGGGAGACTTGCAGGAGGCTGGCTCTGGGCGCAGGCAAAGGACTCACCAGGCTGGGGAGACTTGCAGGAGGCCTGGCTCTGAGCGCAGGCACAGGACTCACCAGGCTGGGGAGACATGCAGGAGGCCTGGCTCTGGCCGCAGGCACAGGACTCACCAGGCTGGGGAGACATGCAGGAGGCCTGGCTCTGGGAGCAGGCACAAGACGTGCAGGGCTGGGGAGGTGCACAGGAGGCCTGGTGCGGGCACAGTCTTCACCAGACGGCTAGCACGCAGCTCAGGACGAGTATAGAGAGCTGACTCAGGTGACATCAATTCGAGGACACGCTCCGTAGGGCGAATGTCATGCCTCATGCACCAACACAGGAGCTCTCTCATATCTCTCTCCTCCAATCTCCCCATCAACTCCTTCACTGTCTCTGCTTCGCTCCCGTCGCTCACCTCCAACTTCACCCCGACAGGCTCTGGTTCCATCCTCGGCACTGCCGACCTTCCCGTGTGCCCCCCCCGAAAAAAATCTTGGGGCTGCCTCTCCTCTTGCCGTGCCAGCCGATCCTCCCAGAAACGCCGTTCTGCCTTCGCTGCCTCTATCTCCTCTGGCGGGCGGCGGTATTCACCAGCCTGTCTCCAGGGTCCCTTTCCGTCCAGTATCTCTTCCCAAGTCCAGGAGTCCTGAACCCTCTGCTCCTCCTTACCACTCTGCTTGGTCCGTTGTAGGTGGGTAGTTCTGTAACGGCTGTCTTTGGAAGAAGGGGACCAAGGTGCAGCGTGGAATTTGTTCATCTTTTATTTTGGATGAAAAAGGCACTTCACAAAGAAAAAACAAATGACAGCCAAACAGTTCTGTCAGGTATACTCACAAAACAGAAAATAACCACCCACAAAACCCAACGGAAAACAGGCTGCCTAAGTATGACTCCCAATCAGCGACAACGATGTACAGCTGTCCCTGATTGAGAGCCAATTTAGGCCAAAACAAAGAAATCTAAAGCATAGAAAAAAGGACATAGAATGCCCACCCAAATCACACCCTGACCAAACCTAAATAGAGACATAAAAAGGGCTCTCAGGTCAGGGCGTGACAAACTAATAATGGCTCAAAAATGTTTGCCTTCTGGGAATGCTTTAAATTCCTAAAGTTATGGCTGGTGTTAGAAAGTTGGTTGTCAAAAGTATGACAATGTAAATGTACTTTTAACCCGTCTATCTGCTTATTTCAAGACATGTCATATGAGGGGGCAGTGAGATACCCAATGGATTGGACCATATTCTTCTCTTCAATTATCTTGAAGAAATGTATACTTTTTAAACACTGGAAATCAACCAATCTTGCATTCATAAGACAATGAAAAAAATCATACGCTTCATTATCTAAATATTGAAAGAGCATGGGCGACGGAGAGGAACAAAACGGTGCATTTTGAGGACATGTGGCGAAGACTACTAGTGCAGGCACTGGCGATAGGGGTGAGAACAGATGGGTCTGGGCAGGAGAGATGTTATGTTGTCTTTTGTACGTGTATGTTTTATTTATTTGAAACACTTTTCTTTAGGTTGTGGTAACATTGTAGGGACATGACAAGTGATATGTCCCAAAACACCAAAATATGCACGGTTTAAATTAGGGTGCACAGGACATTCCCTTAATGTTGTAAGAATGTTGACAGAACACCTGGTCTAAGTTCTTTAAAGATTCCTATAACATTTAATTAAGTTATGGGAGTTGTCTGGGATGTTGCAAGAATAATCTTGTGATATTCACAACTGTTGCACATAACATTCCCACAATGTTCCGCAATTTCCAAATATTTGGTTTTTATAACTTTCATAGCATATTTGTTTTCGGCTTAACATAATGTTCACACAATATACATTTTACTTTGTCTTGAAGATCCTTAGAACATTTCAAGAACATTTAGAAAATGTTCTATTTAAGTTTTACTTAATATTACCACTACATTTTTAGCATGCACAAGAAAGCAGATTGGAACACATCCCCATTGTGTTTTTCTCCAGATGAAATAGCAATTCACATTTGAGGACAGTATTGTAGGCCCACTACAAGGTCATATAGACACACATGATATTCATAGGACATTTTTTGAACAGCATTTAATCATACAAACACAACCATGTTTTACACTTCATATGTTGACAGTCTGCGCGTGTGGGGTTTCAACATACATGTAACGATGTGCGCTAAGAGTTGGGAAGCAAGTTCAGGGAGTGAGTGTTTTAATAAATAAACGGAAGATAATACAAACCACGAACAACACACAGACAGGAAACAGAAACAATAATGCCTGGGGAAGGAACCAAAGGTAGTGACATATATAGGGCAAGTAATCAAGGAGGTGATGGAGTCCAGGTGAGTGTCATAATGTGCTGATGAGCGTAACGATGGTGACAGTTGTGCGCTATAACGAGCAGCCTTGTGACCTAGAGGCCAGAGAGGGAGCACACGTGACAATATAGCCATGGAAATATGGTCAATCAAGAATTCCATGCTTCCTTTTTAGCCACCTTAGACATAACTAACCCAGGGAAACACTGGTAACTTTTAATCTGAGGACCAGTAGGTTGACAGCTGTGTCATACAGATTGCAAAATAGCTGGGAAGAGATCTTTGATGTATCGATTCCATGGCAGAAGGTGTACAGTCGTGGCATACCATTTTTGAGAATGACACAAATATCAAGTTTGCTGCTTCAGTGTCTTTAGATAATTTTGACAGATGTTACTATGGAATACTGAAGTATAATTACAAGCATTTCATAAGTGTCAAAGGCTTTTATTGACAATTACATGAAGTTGATGCAAAGAGTCAATATTTGCAGTGTTGACCATTCTTTTTCAAGACCTCTGCAATCCGCCCTGGCATGCTGTCCATTAACTTCTGGGCCACATCCTGACTGATGGCAGCCCAATATTGCATAATCAATGCTTGGAGTTTGTCAGAATTTGTGGGTTTTTGTTTGTCCACCCGCCTCTTGAGGATTGACCACAAGTTCTCAATGGGATTAAGGTCTGGGGAGTTTCCTGGCCATGGACCCAAAATATCGATGTTTTGTTCCCCGAGCCACTTAGTTATCACTTTTGCCTTATGGCAAGGTGCTCCATCATGCTGGAAAAGGCATTGTTCATCACCAAACTGTTCCTGGATGGTTGGGAGAAGTTGCTCTCGGGGGATGTGTTGGTACCATTCTTTATTCATGGCTGTGTTCTTTGGCAAAATTGTGAGTGAGCCCTCTCCCTTGGCTGAGAAGCAACCCCACACATGAATGGTCTCAGGATGTTTTATTGTTGGCATGACACAGGACTGATGGTAGCTCTCACCTTGTCTTCTCCAGACAAGCTTTTTTTCCGGATGCCCCAATCAATCGGAAAGGGGATTCATCAGTGAAAATGACTTTACCCCAGTCCTCAGCAGTCCAATCCCTGTACTTTATGCAGAATATCAGTCTGTCCCTGATGTTTTTCCTGGAGAGAAGTGGCTTCTTTGCTGCCCTTCTTGACACCAGGCCATCCTCCAAAAGTCTTCGCCTCACTGTGCGTGCAGATGCACTCACACCTGCCTGCTGCCATTCCTGAGCAAGCTCTGTACTGGTGGTGCCCCGATCCCGCAGCTGAATCAACTTTAGGAGACAGTCCTGGCACTTGCTGGATTTTCTTGGGTGCCCTGAAGCCTTCTTCACAACAATTGAACCCCTGTCCATTAAGTTCTTGTTGATCCATTAAATAGTTGAATTAGGTGCAATCTTACTGGCAGCAATATCCTTGCCTGTGAAGCCCTTTTTGTGGAAAGCAATGATGACGGCACGTGTTTCCTTGCAAGTAACCATGGCTGACAGACGAAGAACAATGATTCCAAGCACCACCCTCGTTTTGAAGCTTCCAGTCTGTTATTCGAAGTCAATCAGCTTGACAGAGTCTCCAGCCTTGTCCTCGTCAACACTCACACCTGTGTTAACGAAAGAATCGCTGGTCCTTTTGTGGCAGGGCTGAAATGCAGTGGAAATGTTTTTGGGGGGGATTCAGTTCATTTGCATGGCAAACAGGGACTTTGCAATTAATTGCAATTTGTCTGATCACTCTTCATAACATTCTGGAGTATATGCAAATTGCCATCATACAAACTGAGGCAGCAGACTTTGTGAAAATTTATATTTGTGTAATTGTCAAAACTTTTGGCCACGACAGTATGAGTTGATAGATAAAACGACGCAAGATTCACGACTTCGTGCCTTTCAGCTAAAATTATTGTACAGAATTCTTGCCACCAACAAAATGTTGAATATTTTGGGCATACAATCGCAGCTCTGTCACAGCTCATCGCAGCTCTGCTTTGTTGTGAGGATACGGAATCAATAGACCATTTGTTCTGGTATTGCTCTCAGATAGCCTGTTTCTGGTCTCAGGATCAGGAATGGCTGAAAAAGTTTAAGATTAATTAAAAATGTTCCCTAGAAATAGCACTGTTGAAAGATCTGAAGATACCTCGTCAGTCAATTACTAATATACTAATAGTCTTAGTAAAAGTATTTATCTTCAACTCGCAATACGTGGATTCGATTAGAAAGACTCAAATTGTACATCACAGAAAGAGGGTGGTCAGCAGAGGTGGGATAGTCTGAGGGAAACTGAGGGTTGGGTTGTGGAACTGGAGACAAGTGGAAGTGGAGTTGCTGGGTGGGGGATAGAATGACCGTCAAAGATAAAAGTAAAAAGTAAAGTCAAAATAAACAAACCAAAAAGTATGTTTGAATGACACTGAGGGGCAACACTGTCTCATACAATACCTGTTTGCCTGAGGCTGATGCCGCACAGGTGCTTGTATGCGTGTACACATGCATATAACACACTAGCATTCAAACGTACACATGTACAGACACACACATACATGTAAATAGTGCCACACATGCACTCAAACATGTACAGTTGGCCTTGCTGTTTTTTTGGTGTCTTGTATTTTTGTATTGTTGTTTTGCAGGGAGAGGTTTTGTTTTTTGTTTCGTATTTTCGGGGGGGGGGGGGGCTCGGACGGTTGAGGGACAGCTCTCGGGGAACTGTGGGGGGATTTTGTATGGTTGTTGGCCTGGTGGTTGGGAGCTTGGGCCGGTGGCCAATGGTTCCGGTCCCCATTTTAACTTGGTGGGATATCTGTCAACGTGCCCTTAAAACCTGTTGGGGCTAGGGGGCAGTATTTTCACAGCCGGATGGAAAAACGTACCCAATTTAAACAGGTTACTACTCTGTCCCAGAAACTAGAATATGCATATTATTAGTAGATTTGGATAGAAAACACTCTGAAGTTTCTAAAACTGTTTGAATGGTGTCTGTGATTATAACAGAACTCATATGGCAGGCAAAAACCTGAGCAAAATCCAAGCAGGAAGTGGGAAGTCTGGTGCTTGTAGTCCTTTCAAGTGATTGCCTTGACTGTATACAGTGAGTTAGGGTTTATTTGGCACTTGCTAAAGCTTCCACTAGATGTCAGCAGTCTTTAGAACGGTGTTTGAAGATTCTATGGTGAATTTGAAGGGACTCTGAAAAACAGCAAAAGAAAGATGCCTATGGTCCCTGTTCATCTGCGTGAACGTGCCTTAGGCATGCTGCAAGGTGGCATGAGGACTGCAGATGTGGCAAGGGAAATACATTTCTATGTCCGTACTATGAGACGCCTAAGATGGCGCTACAGGGAGACAGGACCGACAGCTGATCGTCCTCGCAGTGGCAGACCACGTGTAACAACATCTGCACAGGATCGGTACATCCGAACTTCACACCTGTGGGACAGGTACAGGATGGCAACAACAACTGCCCGAGTTACACCAGGAATGCACAATCCCTCCATCAGTGCTCAGACTGTCCGCAATAGGCTGAGAGAGGCTGGACTGAGGGCTTGTTGGCCTGTTGTATGGCAGGTCCTCACCAGACATCACTGGCAGCAACGTTGCCTATGGGCACAAAAAGTGCTATGGGCACAAAAAGTGCTCTTCACTGACGAGTCGTAGTTTTGTCTCACCAGGGGTGATGGTCGGATTCACATTTATTGTCGAAGGAATGTGCTTTACAATGAGGCCTGTACTCTGGAGCGGGATCGATTTGCAGGTGGAGGGTTGGTCATGGTCTGGGGCGGTGTGTCATCGGACTGAGTTTGTTGTCATTGCAGGTAATCTCAAAGCTATGCGTTACAGGGAAGACATCCTCCTGCCTCATGTGGTACCCTTCCTGCAGGCTCATCCTGAAATGACCCTCCAGCATGACAATGCCACCAGCCATACTGCTCGTTATTGTGTGTGATTTCCTGCAAGACAGGAATGTCAGTGTTCTGCCATGGCCAGCGAAGAGCCCGGATCTCAATCCCATTGAGCACATCTGGGACCTGTTGGATCAGAGGGTGAGTGCTTGGGCCATTCCCCCCAGAAATGTCAGGGAACTTGCAGGTGCATTGGTGGAAGTGTGGGGCAACATCTCACATCAAGAACCGGCAAATCTGGTGCAGTCCATGAGGAGGAGATACCCAGTTCTGGCCCCATCAAAGCTCCATGTGTCCCTAGACAGAGGAGGGGCCAGGCTTAATGTTAAACAGCACTTGGTTAAATATTCACGTGGCACTCAGGCAGCCAGGCTATTTCCAGGACCCCCAGAGTACAGCAAGACTCTCGGCAGTTGCATAACTTAAAAGGGTAATGATGTAAGTAAGCATTTCAGTGTTAGTCTCCAACGTGTTGTTTACGAAGCATGTGAAAAATACATTTGATGTAATGTGTGAAGATATCCAAGTAAATAATGACAATTAACCGAGGACTATGCCACTCTCAGTTTATTGATGATTTATTGATGATGAGCTACACTGTACATTATATGAAAAAGTAATATTTTATTTTTATAGCACTGGCAAATGTAGGTACTGTACATGAATTCCATATTATAAATATTCTTCCTTTTCTGGGCTGTCTGCTGTGTGCCATATTCATGTTGACAGAGCATTGGAAATGTGCTAGTTTTTGTCAATGCAGGGTGCTAGGAGGTAAAATGTTGTTTACACACTTCAGATGGGCAAAATACATTATGGAGCATTATTCACTATGCTTGGGTGGACCCTGTCCCTCAATATTTTCTTCAAACTGACAGTGGCAATGGTCTTGCCTCAATAAAACTCTTCAACTGCAAGGAACACTGTGGAAGATCTGAGAAATGTTGTCCATGTGGAGAAATTTTTATTTATAAACATTTCTGTATCTGCATTCAACATTTTTGGCCTAATGGCTAAAGGCTGACAGTACAAGTTGCTCAAGGAGAGAGTGAGTGAGAGAGAGAGACTGCAGCACCAGACTAGTATATTGCACATTTCACACAAAACAGAGAGAGAGAGAGTAGCACAATCACAATCAGCAAAGTAGTATGGGTTGCAACTCTGTCACTCTGTCGCATCATTGCCGTCCCACAGACGCTGCAACCACATTGATGTCCAAATGTGGTCTAATGAATTTGAATGGGAGCTAATGACTGCTTCGCCCAGTGATGTAGCGGATTCACTAAACCTCAAGTCCGAATCAAGTCCCAGGTCCCCTGTGCTCGAGTCCAAGACACCAATGGTAGTCACGAGGGCTGAAGTCCGAGTTGCCGTGCTCGAGTCCTGGTCCAAGTGCTCAAGTCTGAGTCACAATAAAGTTATTTACCCTGTCAGATATAGTGTGGTGGCAAGAGGGATTTAGTCTAGAAATAGTTTTCTATTCATTTTCCTTTCTTTCTGTGCCACCAAATGTTTGCATATAGACTACTGCTAATGTTACCAGGGCCCTGTTCAGTTACAAAACGTTGTCGAGCGTTGCAGATAGAAATTCCATAAATAGAGCCATTTTTATACTTTATTCAACATGTCAGAGAGGGGTATTTGTTCTACATAGCATATTTTTAACTGAACATTCAAAAACCTTGATTCCTGTTGTATGCGCCCCAGGTTGTTAGCTATAGCTAACTAATGAGTAAGGTTGGTAGGTTACTTTCTAAATGTAATCCGTTACAGTTACCTGTCCAAAATCTTTATCAGTAACGTAACTTTTGGATTACCCAAACTCAGTAACACAATCAGATTACTTTCCCCTTAAGAGCCATTAGAAAAGGACAAAATTGTATGTTACCAATTGAACGACATCTATTGCAGGATAAATCAGTGTTAAAGTTTACATAGCTGGCCATATATGGCCATTAGGCACATACATTTTTTTTTATCTGCATGAATTGAGCAATAAAAGCCCAACTTCTATTCCATATTCTGGGATCCACACTATGCAGCTGTTGCAAGAGTGCATTTTTCACTGGCTGTCCGCTGGTTTCAAAAACAATGATTGATATGCAGCTTAAACTTCTTGAATTCAACCATTATTGGGTTCAAATACACATTTAGATTTGTGAACAGCCATCCACAACAACCACAATACATACAGTAAAGCGCAAATAGCTAAATGAGAGAGCAGCAGTGTGATTAACATCAATGCGCTATGTAGATATCAATAATAAGTAGTATACGTATCGTCGTAGACTACACCACCGCTGTCATCCTTACCTCGAAGTGTTTATTCAAGTTAGATAATCTTTGAATGCCGACAGAAGTCGCACCATTGGAAGACATAGCTTGGCCTACTGTAGCCTACAAAAGCCTATTCCTGCTCATTTCCCGCAATCCATCAAACACATTTGGTGTGTCATCATAGTGGTCTCTGACTTGTTGTCAGACTCGCTCATGTGGAACAAACTTAAACGTGCACCTTTTTTCAATGCTGATTTGAATGTCATTGAGAAAACAGAGAAGTGTCAAAGATTTTTTTTCACACACATCCTTTCTGAATTCAAAAGTATCTGTAATCTGATTACAGTATTTTTGCTGGTAACGTAACGGATTACAGCTACTGTTTTTTTGTAATCCCTTACATGTAACGGTTTACATCTAATGCGTTACTCCGCAACCCTGATAATGAGGTAACATGACTGAAAAATGAGTGGCCTAAACAAATGGTTAACTGTTCGATCCACAAGTTGGCTAGTTTTAGAACAGCCCACGATATGCTTATGAATGTAAAATGCAACCTGCCAATGCACAACAGAAAGAAAAAACCTAACGCTGTATTATGGGTCATATCTTTTGAACGGTAATGGCTAGAATCAAGCTGTTTTCTCTGATGAAAAGAGGGAGACTTGGCTAGTACGTTGGCTACAGAACTTGTGAGACTACAAATGAAAAAACGTTTATATACTTGAGAGAAAAACATTGCTAGACTGTTGTTTTACTATTAAACTTAATGCTGCTATTATTTCAAATTTTGTAAAAGCAGCTTGTGTTTCTCAACTAGGCAAAGAGTATCTAACTAGAAGGCTGGTGGTGACTGGTTAGCTACGGGGAAGCAAGAGGATGTGGAGCAGAGCTTTTGCCATCCTTCCCATTGCTGAACAGAACTACGCTGCACATCTGTGTTTCTAATATTCATTGTGCTTATCACTGAAAAGCTTTCAATCTTGCCAAAAACTTTTGTCCGGTAGTCAGATTTTAGTAACAGAGATCATTTTGTCTCATTTTAGTCAACTGAATTAAAAAAAAAATTGTTTTGTTATATTTCTTCTGGGTATACTTATGTAAATTATAGTCTTGTCAGTTGCCACTGAAAAATAGGTGTTTGACGAATATTTTTGTCACAATTTTAGATAGCTAGCATTTGTCAGTGTTGTAGCTAGTTAGCTAGCCATGCTTGTTATAGCAGAAATTATTTTGTATTTTTTAACTTTGTACTTTTCTTAAAGTATTTCTGGTTAAACTAAGAGCAATTAGCTAGCTAGCTCTGGTCCAAGATATCGATTTGATGTGATGGACCGATTTATGTGATGGACCAAAGCTATTAACTAGCTAGTGCTATAAAATCCAGCTGCACTTTCCTTTCATTGCTCCCTTTCCTTTTATCATTTTCAAGCTTCCTTTCCTTTTTGCCTGCACACATATTAAACAGACAGTCACAGGAGAAGTGCGTATTAATCCTGTTGTAGAATTCATTGTAGTCCAACAAATGACTAAAATGAACGAGTAACTCAGACAAACTAATAATGACTCTTGAGTCAGTAAAAACAGTAGTTCAAAAATAATGAATCGATTGCAAACTGCATATCACTACTGCAGTAAAGCTACATTCAGGCCAGTTTTAGTGACAGGGCGTGCTGCGGGACTGCAGCTAGATGCATCTCAGCTAGCTACCCAGCAATACCCAAGGATAGATCCAGTCTTGTTAAGGGTCCTAGCAGGGGCAGAACCCATTTTGTTGTTTTTAGCTAGGTTTCTTGTTTTCTTCTCCCTTTTGGTCAAGCTTTGGCCCCAGTTCAGCTCAGCAGGCAATCTAATCTAAACATTTATTTAGTAGGCCTATAAACTACTTCATAAATGTAAAAAATGTGCTAATAAGAATTATACACTTTAAACTTAATGGAGTCTATATTCATACAATTATCAACTAACACTAGAACCGCCTTTCAGAATATAAATACCCGCTAGAGAACATTGCCGGGCATCCCCTTAGCATATACATCACATGCATATCAACCTGCAAGGTGCGCAAACATGCTTAATAAATAAATGCTTTATAAATAATGCATAAACTATTGTAAATGATTCATTGCATGAAGAAATATCAATGGGAATATATCAATTAAAAAAACAACAATAATTATTTGTTTAGATAGAGTCAAGGATATGTTTTGTATAATTCTACAAAGTCCTAGAAAAAAACGTAGGCATATAGCCTATTTTAGTTCCCCTTACAATAAAAGCATTACAGTGTAATCAATTTGATCAACTTTATTTGTAGATTCAATTAGTAATAGAGTTATAGTAATTAAAAAAGTCCAGTTACAGCTTCTTTTGACAAAGTATAAACGAAAAATATGATAATAATAATAATATAACCAGCCAGGTGCACAGATGAAATTATTTGCTCTATTCCTAAACAAAAGCACCAGTGCATGATTAATTGCATAAATAAATGTGTTAATATATTCATGATAAGATTTTTTAAAAAGTCATTGATTGCATCAGACACTGTAATGCACCCTTATAAACTGTGCCTTTACACATTCATCAATTGCGTCTTCTCTTTATGGTTCGGGTCCACAGCCAGCACACATCTTCAGTGTTTAGTGTGAGTAAGCACCACAAACAAATCGATTCTACTGCAGAGTTTTCATGGGTGTTGTTTCGTGTACACCTGCCGACTAGACATTGTGTCTTATTTTTCCCAAGTGGGAGCTGTGGTGTGGAGCGGCCTGCTTGGCTGCTGTAGCTTCTTTCTTGGCGTTCATGTGGTTCTCACGAAGCTTACATGCCAGATCCAGTGGGCTGCATGGTGTTGAGGACACAAACACACATTTATTTTACATCTGTACACCGTGAGTGTCGCTTTACCACTTTCCATCACTGTTGGGGGGCAGCTCCCGCCTTTGTTTGTTCATTGTTCCGAGCAGGCTTGTCTTCTTTGCAATCAACTCATCTGCCAGGGAAATTGATGTGAAGAAGTTGTTCATGGTCACATTTCTGCCTTTGCCCATGTAAGGCTCCACGAGTCTCAAAACTACAGTCTCAGACAGTCGCTCACCCACTGGCCTGGTTTCATCTTTCCCCAGTTAAGCTGGTGTATAACATTTGTATCTTTTATGTATGTTTATTATGAGAATTTCTGTTTTGTTGAGTTTCACGCTCTACAATTTCACCGGATGTTGTTTGAGACAGTGGATTACTGAACAAAACAGATGTTTTTGGATATAAAGAGGGACTTGATCAAACAAAACAAACATTTATTGGGTAACTGGGAGACTTGTGAGTGTAACCATATGAAGATCATCAAAGGTAAGTGATTCATTTTATCGCTATTTCTGACTTTTGTTACTCGTCTACTTGGCTGGTTACTGTTTAATGATTTGTCTGCTGGGCGCTGTTCTCAGATAATCTCATGGTTTGCTTTCGCCGTAAAGTATTTTTGAAATCTGACACCGTGGTTGGATTAACAAGAAGTTAATCTTTAAACCGATGTATACCACATGTATGTTTCATGAATTTTTATAATGAGTATTTCTGTTTTTGAATTTGGTGCTCTGCAATTTCACTCGATGTTGGCCAGGTGGGACAGTAGCGTCCCACACCCCCTAGAGACGTTAATTGTCAGCCATTTGTCAGTGCTAGTTTAACCCCCAGAGGACATCTTTGAGAAGCATTTGATAGTCTTCAATATTGGCATTACTAAAGAATTTAAAACCTTTTTTGTAAGAACATGGTATATGGGATTGATTTGAATAAATGTTGCTTAATGAATTTGATTAACATTATGGTGTTTCTATTCCAATGAAAACAGAAAACGAAACCCTCAGTGTTTCCGTTAGGATGGAACAGAAAATATGGCGCTGTACAACGTGACGGTCAGGAGTAGGCTACAGAACTAAGAGCATAAGAGGATTCTAAATTAATATCTAAGGGGTATAACATTTCCACCCCCTAATTGTAGTGTAACCAATACCCAAATGGAGATTCAGTGAAAATAAACATCTCATTGATTTATCAAGACCAGTCCCCATGCTTGTCTCAGAGCAGCGCAAAACATTTCTGAAATAGTTATTGCTTCAAATCCTATTACTTCTAACTTCGATATGCTTTTAAATAAATAAGACCTACACCCCTTTTAACAGCACATTACTCAACAATAGTCAGACTAATTTCACCAAAAGCCGCCTCATGGGTCTCCCGGTGCTGGCCGGCTCGGGTATTAAACCAGCATCTGTAGCAACGCAGTTTGCACTGTGATGCAGTGTCTTAGACCGCTGCGCCACTAGGGAAGCCACATCCACAAAGGTTTTAATGCTGATCAATTGCCTTGCACAAAGCATCAAAATACAGAGAGGCTAGGTGTTGGTAAAGGTATATTGTCCTGCTAATAGCCCATAATGGGCGATTATAATAATGTACATGGCTTCCAGGTCAGGATAACCAAAACATTTCTTTATTAAAGACTATCAAAGAATGTTGGTACTTATTTATTTTCATCCAAAGCCATGAATGAGTGAGTCACTCAGCTTTATGTAGGTGCCGGGGCTATATGACTATGCCGTCAACTTGATTGATATAACGATATTTTGGAGATCATTTTTTATTAATTTTTTTACGAAAGTGTGAGATTGTAATCTGAATCAAGGCCCAAATAATATTTGTAAAGGCCAAAACATAAATATTTGCTTTTAGAGAGAGAAACCCTGGGCCAATTGTGCGCCGCCCTATGGGACTCTCAATCACGGTCGGATGTGATACATAATAATAATAATAATACTTTTCCCCCTTCCACATGTTAAAGGTTCCAATTGATAAATGTTTTTTTATAAATTACGATATTTGAGTTTAACCACAATATTTGTTGTATTATTTGTTCTGTCTTTTTCGGGTAGATTAAACTGACATTGCAACCAATCACAGCCGGTTGTGATACAGCCAACCTAACTAAGAAATACATTTTACGATAGAATGCTCCCCCTACCCTCCTTCTAGGCAAGTCTGTTGTCCTGCTAATAGCCATACTGTAGTAAACATGGTAAAGTGCCTAGTTTCTTACGTAAGAGAGAGCAGGCCATGTCCAGACTTTGTCGGTGACCTCAAGTACACTGTCTTTAATGCTTTTTCGGATTGCATCAGTCATGGACAGAAACTTCTGAGACACAGTATTAATGATGAACACCCGGAGGTTCACTGGTAAGCCACATTTGCCTTGGGATTGGGGTGAGGAGTACTGGAAAGGTGTGACTTTCAGCTTACAATAGGCCATAAGTATACAGCAGATTGCCGATTGTCCTCACTTTGATTATGCTGTAACAACACACTGTAGCACCATGAAAAGGATCTCAATTCATTTAAGTGAGCAGATTAGGGCTTTCAGTAGGAACGGAAAATCTACTGGAGACATTTCAAAAATACAAATGTGTGCTTTTCATGTCATTTTTTGTTAAATCCCGTTTGGATTTAAGTACAACTTTGACTGACGCCTTTAGTGAGAGGTCTAATGCTCTAATATTTAATCATTTCTGCCCTCCGAATTCGTATCTAAGGGGCATTTTTCGCACCATTATTAGTTCCATTGTTTTAGTTTGAACGTGCAGACAGGCACTAAGAACAGCGAGAATGTTTCCCTAGCCAGTGCCATTATTAATGCAATGCCCCTTAAAGTGTTGCTCTGTGCTACCCAGTGCGGTGGGGTGGGGGTCCACCCCCCATCTCCTCCTCCTTTCCCCATGGGCTAGGTCTGTCTTCTGTGCGCTGCTCTGTGGCCCGTCCCATGCCTCCTGCCTTTGTGCCTTGAACCTCGTGCGCCTACCGCTATCTCAGTGGATAAAGCTGGAGAACTGCAAGTCAATCCCATTGTGCGCCACTCAGGAGCCATGACCCATTTGACCAACATATATTGTCCTGCTAGAAACGTTGTTTGCAGAATTCACAGCCTGCTACGCTTATGAAACACAGGGTTGCTTATATATCTGTGAGAATATCTAAGGGGCTTTTATATAGTTCTAAATGAATGAATGAATAATAATAATAATAATAGCTTTGTTTGAAAAATAACATTTTGGAGATGATTTCGTTTTCAAATAACGTAAAGTGAGCGAGAAAAAGGCCATTCTTGAACATGGGGTGAGACATTGTTACTAATTTGTAAATAAAGCCAGTGTGTTTTTTAGAATAATTTATTTATGTTTTTAGAAAGCGAGAAATCAAAAGCCTACCATCAGGTCATGGGTCTCCCGGTCGGCACTAACCAGTCAGTAGTAGGCTACACTACTACAGTAAGAGCAAAATAATCCTAATATTTCCACACCCTAAATGTAATCTAAGTTTCTCTTAGAATAAAAACCTTAGTGTAACAACAGTTTTAGTAAGTAATAGTAGTAACAAAAAAACAAGTGTATTTTTCCAGGTGTGCGCTGCAGGACAGAGGAATAGCAATTCTTACACTATTGTTCTAAATTCAATCACCTTCTTCATCCTAAGTTCATTGAAATACATTTTGAAGTCGTGCCGAATTATCATTTTCCATGTGGTTTATGTCGCCCACTCATTGTCAGTTAGAGACAAAGTATCGCCTTGGGACCCAAAAGCAAAATCAGTGCTCTAACTCCGCCTTGCGCTGGTCTGGAGCAATGAAGTAGTGACGCAGGGTACCGTACTAAACCACAAATTACCTCTAAATCCCGCAGCATAATCGCAAAACTTTTAGTTTAGCAACCACTTTAGTAGCCATAATAAGCCTGCCCGTGAGTGGTCATGTGCTGAATGCACGGACAGCACAGATACTTCTGGAAAAGGAAAACATTTTTAACAAGAGCTGCACCTCTTGAATTTTGAGAGTTATTTGACAAATGTAAGTGTCATTGAAACTGCAAAATATGCTCTTTCAGATACTATATAGAAATCACAATATCATCTGAAGGATGATTTGAAAAAGCGATGGTCCTTTCCCTGCATCAGTCAATTACAAGATGTCCCCTTCTCTTCTTGTACATTTTGAGAACTAATAGGCCTAATATTGACACTCATCAGATTGTCAATTTAATCGTGTCTATAGGCTAACTCTTATTATGTGTGAAATTTGTTTAGGTGTAGTTTCGATGGGACAGCTGTACAGGTTGAATGGCATTGTTTGTGTCCTGTTCATCAACTTGGATAAAGTCAAGGATATGTTGTGCATTATTCTAAAGGCCTACTGCAACACTTAGCATGTTATCATTACTCTTACAATACATTTGATTAGTAATAGAGTTACAGTAAATAAAATAGTCCTGTAACAGCTTTTTTTTACAAAGTAAAATGTCAAAGAGAATGGTATCATCCTGCGAGCCTTGCGGTAGAATTATTAAAATGAGCGCGAACGCTGATAAATAGGCATAACACAAACTCATGAAGACACTATTGCTTTTCTAAATTAAATCAACCTCTTCACCCTCATCATTCAGTTAAGCCTAATTTAAATTTGATTATGAAGTAACTTGCACAATTATCGCCTATTCCATCCATTTGTCATTCATTCAGTGGGCTGGCATTGTTTGCTTCGCTGGATAGAGTAAAGGATACTACTGTATGTTATGCATTATTGTTTTCATTTCCCTTACAATAAATATGATTAGTAATACAGTTATAGTAAATAAAACAGTCCCAAAACAACTTATTTTTACAAAGTAAAATATAAAAGAGAATGTTATCAACTCACAAGACATGCGGTCAAATTATTTGCTGCTGATAAATAGGTATAACAAAAACTCATCATTCAACTATTGTCTTTCTAAATGAAATCAACTTCTTTACACTCCTTATCATTCAGTTAGGCCTAATTTAAATGAAATTGTGAAGTAAGGCACACAATTATCCCCTTTTATCCATTTGTCTTTCATTCAGTGAGGAGAGAGAGACACATTAATGCCTGGCTGGATAGCAACGTCCTACAGCGCATTGTCTTGGCGGATTAAGTTAGGAATAGGTGTGAAAAAAACAGGTAAAATGGCTCTAAATACTTTCTTGTTTGTGACTTCAAAATTCTGGCAAATGAGGAGTGTAAAATGCAAATATTCAGGGAAGGATCAGGACATAGCTTTTTTGGGGGGCAGATTTTTTTCATTTACATTTTCTTTTCATGTGCTGGACCAACAAACGCATCACAAGAGAACAACTGTGTTACTATGCCTGGTGTTAGCTCCACATCTGGTTGAATGCGTTGTATGCCCATCTGTCAGTCGCGAACCACTTTACAAGTACAGATGATGAGCAAAGACTTTGACTTTGATCAGTGATTATAACCTCTCCTAGTCTACCTTATTATGTTGTTCTGTCAGCTCTACAATGGTGAGATCCTTGTTTGGATACATTAATGTGAAGAAACTATACAGATCATTCCTATCTTCACTTGCTATGACAAACAGCTGTTTGGGGGCAGGTAGCCTAGTGGTTAGAGTGTTGGGCCAGTAACCGAAAGGTTGCTGGATTGAATCCCCGAGCTGACAAGGTAAAAATATGTTGTTCTCCCCCTGAGCAAGGCAGTTCCCTAGGTGCCGAAGACGTGGATGTCGATTACGGAAGCCCACTGCACCTCTCTGATTCAGATGGGTTGGGTTAAATGCGGAAGACACATTTCAGTTGAATGCATTCAGTTGCACAACTGACTAGGTATCCCCCCTTAATGTCTGAGCTCATTTCAAATTCAACACTGGTCAAATCTTTATTCTCACTCTGATCAATGGTATGTACTGTAAGTGCTTGTTTCCATCAGGGCCTACGTGTATGTCATCTTTCTCATGACCGCCTGCTGATAAGTTTCTCATATCATCAAGGTCAGATGGCCAGATGGCCAGACCATGCTCTTAAAACCTCTTGGTTTCCCTAAACCTTTCTCATGAACTGAACTGAGAAGCTGTGATTGTTGGTCTTCTGTTAAAACCTTTCTCATGAACTGAACTGAGAAGCTGTAATTCTTGGTCTTCTGTTTACCTATGAAACCATTTGCTCGCTGAGATGGAAAGCACCAGAAACCATATACTGGACCAGGGTTTCCCAAACACGTTTAGTTTTCTTGCCCTAGCACTATACAGCTGGTTTAAATAACCAACTCATCATCAAGCTTTGATTATTTTAATCAGCTGTGTAGTGCTAGGGCAAAAACCAAAATGTGCACTCAGGGCGGGCTCCAGGACCGAGTTTGGGAAACCCTTTACTGCACCATAGTCCAAAACGCATTTCTTCAAGTGGCTATGGAGGTGCATATTTGGTGTGCAATACTGTTTTTTGTACAACCTTGCAAAGCTCTCACAGAACTGTTGCAAGTGGAGATGAGTCTCTTCAACTCGCTCCATTGTTATATATATATTGTGCATAAGGTGGTACAGGTTTTGACAAAATGTGTCTAGCAATCATAACGGGCATCCTCAAAAAGTCCCTTAAGAACGAATGAGTACACACACACACGTCCACACATGTCCAATTGTTCCATTCTTGTGCATTGAAATGAGAAAACCCTGATGAGATTTTAACGGGTAGTTGGCCTATGTCTGCAGGTGCTTTCAGAGCATTAACTTTAGGCTGAATATTTCTTAGTATTCCATCATCCAGCACACCAATATTCTTCCAGACGGTTAAAACGTGTTTTGCTGTACCCAGTAAAAGATTATGCATAGAGTCAACTACAGCCATGTCTATGGGCATGAAATATGGCAATTTAAATAGCTGGCACCAGTTTCAGTCTCTATTGTTTTCCTCTCTGCCTTGGTCTTCTCCTGTGTCCACATACCCCTTGCATTTTGTGAACTTCATTCTGACGTTGTAGTACATGGTTGTCCAACCACTGCATGATGTAATCTGCTTTTATTTGGGGGGGGGGGGGGGGTGTGTGTATCTGTAGGTATTTGTTGCAACCTTTATGAGCTTGACCTGGATCTGTGTTGTTGAACAGATAAAAAGATATTGGTGAAATCCCAAGTAGGCTACATGAAAGTAAAAAAACATCCCACTAACATTTTTTTTTTAAATAAACAGGGATAAAGTAGCCACCTTAATAAATTGTTATGACATATTATTGATGTACACTGGTTGTTAGTTGGAGAATAGGCTACTGGTGGACAAGATTATAAATGCTTTTACAGAGGAGACACAAACAACTCAATAATACACACATGTACAGTACCATGTTCATCCTGCTAAAATAATTGGGTCTGTTCTTGCTGCAATGGCAATTCCTCAGGAAAGGTGGCTGTGTCTTGTTGTTCAACTCTCCATTGATGAGTGAATTTATCATAGAACTTAGCTTTCTGTTTGTATTATGCTGTTGTTCCCAAAAGTCTGAGCAGGGGCACACTTTTATGGTCCAAGTCCTGGGTTAGAGATCATCTGCCTTGCACTTTGACATGCTAGCAACACTAAATATTTTCTTACAGCCAATCGTCAATAAATAATATTTAAGGCATATGTATTTTATGTAGGATTACTGATGCAGGCTTTGAGCATAGTCTTGTGGATCCGTGCATCAAGAGCCAAAGATGGTGGATTAATGAAGATGTCTTACTCAGGTCGTTTACAATTGAAAAAACGTCACAGTTCCGATCTCCTTAAGGGGTGGCTCTATACGAACCCCCAAAAATGTGCCAACTGAGTTGTCTCACCTCCTCTTCCATCTCTGCTGGAGTGACCATATTCAGTCATTGCGAGCAACGCACTTGTATCACAGAGTTTATGTTTTGATGGAACAGGAAATATAGCTCATGAAGCACTGCCACAAACTCACCAGCCAATCAAATGCATGGGAATAGAAGGGGGCATAGTGATTGAAAGGTAAATAATCCAATCAAACAAACAAAACCAGAAGTGAGGACGTGATGGTTGAAAATGACCAATCAAATGAATGCAATTTGAAAACTCTGCCATAACACTTCCTTTTAAAAGGCACAACAATTCATTGGGAGGGGTTTTCTACTGGCATCATGTGAAAATATATATTCCTGTAGCTAACAATGAACAACTCTGAGAATTTCTACTCGTCGCACAAAGCCATGGAAATGTTTGTGGATAACTTTTATAACTGTACTCTGAATATTCTATATCCCATGGCCACAACCTTCCGAATGCGACTCTGCAACAAGGTAAGAAGCAGTCTTATTATTTGTCAACAAAGCAATTTATCTACGCTAGCTAGCACTGTAGCAGCTTTAATGTTAGCAGAGGTATCTAGCTAGATAGCTAAGTTTAATTACTACAGCCAATATAGTCTATATCTAACGTTACTAGCTAGTTAACAAAAGTTGTAGATAACATGATCACGTTACATGGATTTTAGTTGTAAGAGAAAGAAATTGTTTAGAAGACTTATGTTTTGACTAAAACAAGCTAATGTTAAATGGCAAGCAAGGTTAGATGGCTAGGTAGCTACCAAAGCATAGTTGTCTAACGTTAGCTACCCAATGTTGGTGTAAAAACGGATAACTTGGTAATTAGCTAGCTAATGTTAGTTAATCACGGCTAGTAAAATACAGCAAAGGAGACAAGTGGCTGCAGACTGTTTATTTTTTTTCTTTAATACAATTAGTTTGTGGGGCCTGCCATGAGTCTCTTCATGCAAGGGAATAATGCATCACAAAACAAGGGCATGGATTTCCAACCATTCATGGCCAGACTTAATCAGATGCCGGACTACAACACGGTGGCTGAAAGGCTGATGTCACAAGTAGCTCAACTATTCCAACAACAACAACAACAGCGACAGCAGAGCACTTCTCTAGCAACTGCACTGGAACGGGCATTCGTCAAGCAAGATGGAATGATGAGTCTTCCCTGTGGCTCAGTTGGTAGAGGATGGTGTTTGCAACGCCAGGGTTGTGGGTTCGATTCCCACGGGGGGCCAGTACAAAAAAAAATGCATGAAATGAAATGTATGCATTCACTTACTGTAAGTCGCTCTGGATAAGAGTGTCTGCTAAATTACTAAAATGTAAATGTAAAATGATGAGCTGTGTTTCCTTGCACATTGGTGGTAGCTAACGATATTTTAATCCTGTTCATTTTCTACTGATGGTCTGGAGTGCTACATTTGCTCCTCTTGCTCCTGGCCGATATGACCAAAGGCAAACGCCGGCAACGAAGAAGAGGAAGGAAAAGGGGACTCCAAGCTAGGCTGAGAAGACGGGCTAAACAGCATCCTCTTCCTAGTATCCTGATGGCTAATATCCAATCGCTGGAAAATAAGCTTTGTGAACTCAGAGGCTTCAATCACTGAGGGACATAAGGAAATGCTGTGTCTTTGTTTTTACTGAGGCGTGGCTTACAGACAACACACTCGACTCTGCTATTCAATCTGACGGCATCTTCATATTCCGACTGGATCAAACGGCGGCTTCTGGTACGAGTCAGGGGCAGGGTATGTTTCCTCACAAATAATTCCTGGAGTACTGAAGTTAACATCGTTAACTTCTGTTTACCCGACCTGGATTTTCTGATGCTAAAATGCAAACCCCACTGTATGCTGAGCGAATTCACTTGTGTTATTATCACAGCTGTGTACATACCGCCACAATCAAACGTCAAGATGGCACTCATCGAATTGTACAAGATCATTAGCCAGCAAGAATCTTCTCACCCAGAAGCAGTCTTTATTGTCGCTGGTGACTTTAACCAAACCTGTTTAAAGGCTAGGGTCCATTTTTTCTCAAAGTAAACTGCCTTTTGCTCAGGCCCTGAAGCCAGGATATGTGTATAATTGGTACCATTGGATGGAAAACACTCTGAAGATTGTTTAAATGTTAAAATCATGTAGGAGACTATAACAAAATAGATATGGCCGTAGAAAATCCAAATAAAAACCCACAGGAAACTTATTTTTTGAGAGCCCATGTTCTTCCAATGGAAGAGGGAAAAAATTGAATCTAGCTCCCAGTATGCAATTCCTATGGCTTCCACTGGGTGTCAGCAGTCTTTGTTCAAGGTTTCAGGCTTGTTTCTTCCAAAACGAGGAAGAATAATGAGTTTTAGTACAGGGACACAGACTTGGAAATTTGTGTTTGCGCAAACAACGAAGAGGACACGCACATGCTAATATTGTTTTCCTAATGAACACACTTCTTTCCATATGAAATATTATAGTTTAACCTGTTGGGGTGTAGGGGGCAGTATTTTCACGGCCGGATGAAAAACGTACCCAATTTAAACAGGTTACTACTCTGGCCCAGAAACTAGAATATGCTAATTATTAGTGGATTTGGATAGAAAACACTCTGAAGTTTCTAAAACTGTTTGAATGATGTCTGTGAGTATAACAGAACTCATATGGCAGGAAACAACCTGAGAAAAATCCAAGCAGGAAGTGGAAAGTCTGAGAATTGTAGTTCTTCTTTTGATTCTCTATCAAAACTACAGTGTCTGTGGGGTGACGTTGCACTTCCTAAGGCTTCCATTGGCTGTCAACAGCCTTCAGAAAGTGTTTTGAGCATTCTCCTGTCACTGGGCAGATAATAGGAGCTCAGTTACTGAGTGGACTGCCTGGAGACAAAGGGATTGCATATGCTCGGTCCCGCAAGCACACCATTCCTTCTTTTTCTTCTTGAATGAATATGCTATTGTCCGGTTGGAATATTATTGCAATTTTATGTTAACCTGTTAGGGCTATGGGGCAGTATTGACACGGCCGGATAAAAAACGTACCCGATTTAATCTGGTTACTACTCCTGCCCAGTAACTAGAATATGCATATAATTATTGGCTTTGGATAGAAAACACCCTAAAGTTTCTAAAACTGTTTGAATGGTGTCTGTGAGTATAACAGAACTCATATGGCAGGCCAAAACCTGAGAAGATTCCATGCAGGAAGTGGCCTGTCTGACAAGTTGTGTTTCATCTTGGCTCTGTTTATTGAAGACTGAGGATCTTTGCTATAACGTGACACTTCCTACGGCTCCCATAGGCTCTCAGAGCCCGGGAAAAAGCTGAACGATATCGAGGCAGCCTCTGGCTGAAACACATTATTGCCTTTGCCAAGTGGCCGATCAGAGGACAATAGGCTTAGGCGCGTGCCCGAGTCGACCCCATGCTTTATTTTCTTTCATCTGTTTACCTAATTGCAGATTCCCGGTCGGATTATTATCGCTTTTTTACGAGAAAAATGGCATAAAAATTGATTTTAAACAGCGGTTGACATGCTTCGAAGTACGGTAATGAAATATTTAGAATTATTTTGTCACGAAATGCGCCGTGCGCATGACCCTTATTTACACTTTGGATAGTGTCTTGAACGCACGAACAAAACGCCGCTGTTGGAACATAACTATGGATTATTTTGGACCAAACCAACATTTGTTATTGAAGTAGAAGTCCTGGGAGTGCATTCTGACGAAGAACACCAAAGGTAATCAAACTTTTCTAATAGTAAATCGGAGTTTGGTGAGGGCTAAACTTGCTGGGTGTCTAAATAGCTAGCCCTGTGATGCCGGGCTATCTACTTAGAATATTGCAAAATGTGCTTTCACCAAAAAGCTATTTTAAAATCGGACATATCGAGTGCATAGAGGAGTTCTGTATCTATAATTCTTAAAATAATTGCTATGCTTTTTGTCAATGTTTATCATGAGTAATTTAGTAAAATTATAAAACCAACTAAAATACCACAATTCAGTTTTCTCAAACAATCAACTATTTTACACCATTTTAAAGATAAGACTCTCGTTAATCTAACCACATTGTCCGATTTCAAAAAGGCTTTACAGCGAAAGCAAAACATTAGATTATGTTAGGAGAGTACATAGACACAAATAATCACACAGCCATTTTCCAAGCAAGCATATATGTCACATAAACCCAAACCACAGCTAAATGCAGCACTAACCTTTGATGATCTTCATCAGATGACACTCCTAGGACATTATGTTATACAATACATGCATGTTTTGTTCAATCAAGTTCATATTTATATCAAAAAACAGCTTTTTACATTAGCATGTGATGTTCAGAACTAGCATACCCACCGCAATCTTCTGGTGAATTTACTAAATTACTCACGATAAACGTTCACGTAACAATTATTTTAAGAATTATAGATACAGAACTCCTTTATGCACTCGCTATGTCCGATTTTAAAATAGCTTTTCGGTGAAAGCACATTTTGCAATATTCTGAGTAGATAGCCCAGCCATCACTGGCTAGCTATTTAGACACCCACCAAGTTTAGCCCTCACCAAAGTCAGATTTACTATAAGAAAAATGTTATTACCTTTGGTGTTCTTCGTCAGAATGCACTCCCAGGACTTCTACTTCAATAACAAATGTTTGTTTGGTTCAAAATAATCCATAGTTATGTTCAAATATCCTCTGTTTTGTTCGTGCGTTCAAGACACTATCCGAAGGGTAAATAAGGGTGACGCGCCCGAAGCGTTTCGTGACAAAATATTTCTAAATATTCCATTACCGTACTTCGAAGCATGTCATCCGCTGTTTAAAATAAATTTTTATTCCATTTTTCTTGTAAAAAAGCGATAATATTCTGACCGGGAGTCGTTGTTTTAGTTCAAAGACAGAGAAAATAAAACATGGGGTCGCCTCGTGCACGTTCCTCAATCTCATTGTACTCTGATCGACCACCATCCAAATGCGCTAATGTTTTTCAGCCAGGGGCTGCAAAGACATCATTCAGCTTTTTCCCGGGTTCTGAGAGCCTATGGGAGCCGTAGGAAGTGTCACAGCAAAGATCCTCAGTTTTCATTAAAGAGAGTCAAGAAGCCCAAGAAATTGTCAGACAGGCCACATCCTGTAAGGAATCTTCTCAGGTTTTTGCCTGCCATATGAGTTCTGTTATACTCACAGACACTATTCAAACAGTTTTAGAACCTTTACGGTGTTTTCTATCCAAAGCCAATAATTATATGCATATTCTAGTTTCTGGGCAGTAGTAATAACCAGATTAAATCGGGTACGTTTTTTATCCGGCCGTGTAAATACTGCCCCCTATCCCTAACAGGTTAATCTATAATTCTTTGAATGAAAATATTACATTTTAACAATGTTTTCGAATAGTAATTTTTTAAATTGTAGCGCTGATTCATCAGAAGCATTTGAGGGAAAATATTTTCTGAACGTCACGCGCTGATGTAAAATGCTGTTTTTATATATAAATATAAACTTTATCGAACAAAAAATGCATGTATTGTGTAACATGATGTCCTAGAAGTGTCACCTGATGAAGATTGTCAAAGAGTCTGTGATGCATGCTAGTTGCTTTGAAAATGGCAGTGTGATTATTTTTGGCAGGGCACTCGCCTAACATAATCTAATGTTTTGCTTTTGCTGTAAAGCCTTTTTGAAATCGGACAACGTGGTTCGATTCAGGAGAGGTGTATCTATAAAATGGTGTATAATAGTCATATGTTGAGAAATTGAAGTTATAGCATTTATGAGGTATTTGTATTTCGCGTGACGCGATTCCACTGGCTGTTGACTAGGGTGGGACGCAAGCGTCCCAGGTTCCCAGACAGGTTAAGTGTTTTTACATACAGCCGGGAAGAACAATTGGATATAACAGCGACGTCAACTTACCAACATAACAACGGGGAATACGACTTTCCCGAGGCGGATCCTTCGTTGGCACCACCACCCAGGACATTGGATCTAATCACAGAGGCCGACCCAAAACATCATCACCGCAGAAGAGGTAGACGGTGCACACCTCCTACCGATTCCGAGTATATTACTTGCCAATGTCCAGTCTTTAGACAACAAGGTAGACAAAATTAGGGCAAGGAATGCCTTCCACAGAGACATCAGAGATTGTAACATTCTCTGTTTCACGGAAACAGAGACGGGATGAGTTTCTTCATGCGTCGCGCCAACAGAAATAAGACAGGGCGAGGGTGTATGCTTCATGATTAACGACTCATGGTGTAATCATAACATACAGGAACTCAAGTTCTTTTGTTCACCTGACCTAGGATTCCCATTGGTTATCCTCTCTCAACTAGGAAGTTGAGGTTTGTAGTTTTTCAAGTGATTGCCTATCCAGTATACAGTGTCTGTGGGGTCATTTTGCACTTCCTAAGGCTTCCACTAGATGTCAACAGTCTTTAGAATGTTGTTTCATGCTTCTACTGTGAATGGGGAGAGAATAAGAGGTCTTGGAATCAGATGAGTGAGAAAAAGACATGAGCTCAGTGGCGCGCTCCCGTGAGAGCTAGCTGTGTTCCTTTTCTTTTTTGAAGACAAAGGAATCGTCCGGTTGGAATATTATGGAAGATTTATGATAAAAACATCCTAAAGATTGTTTCTATACATCGTTTGACATGTTTCTACGAACTGTAATAGAAGTTTTTTGACTTTTCATCTGAACTTACTGCGCGAGCACAGTGCATTTGGATTACTCGACTGAACACGCGAACAAAAAGGAGGTATTTGACATATATATGGACTTTATCAAAACAAATGAACATTTATTGTGGAACTGTGATTCCTGGGAGTGCATTTCGATGAAGATCATCAAAGGTAAGTGAATATTTATAATGTTATTTCTGAGTTTTGTTGACTCCACGAAATGGCGTGTTTCGTTTGGTGACTGAGCGCTGTACTCAGATTATTGCAAAGTGTGCTTTCGCTGTAAAGCTTTTTTGAAATCTGACACAGCGGTTGCATTAAGGAGAAGTGTATCTATAATTCTTTGAATAACAGTTGTATATTTTATCAATGTTTATGATGAGTATTTCTGTAAATTGATGTGCTCATTCACCGGAAGTTTTGGGAGGCAAAACATTTCTGAACATTACACGCCAATGTAAAATGGGGTTTTTGGATATAAATATGAACTTTATCGAGCAAAACATACATGTATTGTGTAACATGAAGTCCTATCAGTGCCATCTGATGAAGATCATTAAAGGTTAGTGATTAATTTTAGATGTATTTCTGGTTTTTGTGATGCCTCTCCTTGCTTGGAAAATGGCTGTGTGGTTTTTCTTGTCTAGGCGCTGTCCTAACATAATCTAATGTTATGCTTTCGCCGTAAAGCCTTTTTGAAATCGCTAGCGTCCCACATACCCCAGAGAGGTTATTGTCACAGCCGTGTATATCCCCCCTCCAGCAGATACCATGACGGCCCTCAAGGAACTTCACTGGACTATGTAAACTGGAAACCATATATCCTGAGGCTAAATTAATTGTAGCTGGATATTTTAACAAAGCAAATTTGAGAACAAGGCTACCTGAATTCTATCAGCATATTGATTGTAGCACTTGCACGGGCAATACACTTTATCACTGCTACTTTAACTTCTGTGATGCATACAAAGCCCTCACCTGCCCCCAGGTGGTGAAGGTAGGAGACAACACCTCTTCTTCGCTGATCCTCAACACTGAGCCCCCTCCTGCACTCCCTGTTCCTCTATGACTGCGTGGACATGCACGCCTCCAACTCAATCATCAAGTTTACAGACGACACAACAGTAGTGGGCTTGATTACCAACAACGACGAGACAGCCTACAGGCAGGAGGTGAGGGCACTTGGAGTGTGGTGTCAGGAAAACAACCTCTCACTCAATGTCAACAAAACAAAGGAGGTGATCGTGGACTTCAGGAAACAGCAGAGGGAGCACCCCCCTATCCACATCGACAGGACAGCAGTGGAGAAGGTGGAAAGTTCCTTGGCGTACACATCCCAGACAAACTGAAATGGTCCACCCACACAGACAGTGTGGTGAAGGCGCAACAGTGCCTCTTTAACCTCAGGAGGCTGAAGAAATTTCTTATCACCTTCACAAACGTTTACAAATGCACAATTGAGAGCATCCTGTTGGGCTGTATCACCGCCTGGTACGGCAACTGCACCACTCCAGAGGGTGGTGCGGTCTGCACAACGCATCACCGGGGGCAAACTACCTGCCCTCCAGGACACCTACAGCACCCGATGTCACAGGAAGGCCAAAAAGATCATCAAGGACAAAAACCAGGAGCCGCTGCCTGTTCACCCAGCTACCATCCAGAAGGCGAGTTCAGTGCAGGTAGATCGAAGCTGGGACCGAGAGACTGAAAAACAGCTTCTATATCAAGGCCAAAAGACTTAAACCGCCATCACTAACACAGAGAGGATGCTGCCTACAAACAGACTCAAATCATTGGCAACTTTAGTAAATGGATCACTCGTCACTTTAAATAATGCCACTTTAATAATGTTTACATACAGTATCTGACGTTACTCATCTCATATGTATAT
Source organism: Salmo trutta (assembly GCF_901001165.1). Classification (NCBI taxonomy): domain Eukaryota; kingdom Metazoa; phylum Chordata; class Actinopteri; order Salmoniformes; family Salmonidae; genus Salmo; species Salmo trutta. Next base: position 11,361,068 of record NC_042989.1, on the reverse strand, counting down.
ACTGTATTTTATACTATCTATTGCATCTTGCATTTGCCGCTCGGTCATCGCTCATCCTTGTATTTATATGTACAGTTGAAGTCGGAAGTTTACATAGACTTAGGTTTGAGTCATTAAAACTCGTTTTTCAACCACTCCACAAATTTGTTGTTAACAAACTGTAGTTTTGTCAAGTCGGTTAGGAAATCTACTTTGTGCATGACACAAGTCATTTTTCCAACAATTGTTTACAGACAGATTATTTAATTTATAATTCACTGTATCACAATTCCAGTGGGTCAGAAGTTTACATACACTTTAGAAGCTTTTGATAGGCTAATTGACATCATTTGAGTCAATTGGAGGTGTACCTGTGGATGTATTTCAAGGCCTACCTTCAAACTCAGTGCCTCTTTGCTTGACATCATGGGAAAATCAAAAGAAATCCGCCAAGACGTTAGAAAACACATTGTAGACCTCCACAAGTCTGGTTCATCTTTGGGAGCAATTTCCAAACGCCTGAAAGTACCACATTCATCTGTACAAACAATAGTACGCAGGTATAAACACCATGGGACCACGCATCCGTCATACCGCTCGGGAAGGAGACGCGTTCTGTCTCCAAGAGATGAATGTATTTTGGTGCAAAAAGTGCAAATCAATCGCAGGACCATGTGTAGATGCTGGAGGAAACAACAGGCTCAAAAGTATCTATATCCACAGTAAAAAGAGTCCTATATCGACATAACCTGAAAGGCCGCTCAGCAAGGAAGAAGCCACTGCTCCAAAACAGCCATAAAAAAGCCAGACTATGGTTTGCAACTGCACATGGGGACAAAGATTGCAATTTTTGGAGAAATGTCCTCTGGTCTGATGAAACAAAAATAGAACTGTTTGGCCATAATGACCATTGATATGTTTGGAGGAAAAAGGGGGAGGCTTGCAAGCCGAAGAACACTATCCCAACAGTGAAGCACGGGGGTGGCAGCATCCTGTTGTGGGGGTGCTTTGCTGCAGGAGGGACTGGTGCACTTCACAAAATAGATGGCACCATGAGGATGGAAAATTATGTGGATATATTGAAGCAACATCTCAAGACATCAGTCAGGAGGTTAAAGCCTGGTCGCAAATGGGTCTTCGAAATGAACAATGACCCCAAGCATACTTCTGAAGTTGGTGGCAAAATGGCTTAAGGACAGCAAAGTCAAGGTCTTGGAGTGGCCATCACAAAGCCCTGACCTCAATCCTATAGAAAATGTGTTGGGCAGAACTGAAAAAGCATGTGCGATCAAGGAGGCCTACAAACCTGACTCAGCTACACCAGCTCTGTCAGGAGGAATGGGCCAAAATTCACCCAACTTATTGTGGGAAGCTTATGGAAGGCTACCCGAAACGTTTGACCCAAGTTAAACAATTTAAAGGCAATGCTACCAAATACTAATTGAGTGTATGTAAACTTCTGACCCACTGGGAATGTGATGAAAGAAATAAAAGCTGAAATAAATCATTCTCTCTATTATTATTCTGACATTTCACATTCTTAAAATAAATTGGTGATCCTAACTGACCTAAGACAGTGAGTTTTTACTAGGATTAAATGTCAGGAATTGTGAAAAACTGAGTTTAAATGTATTTGGCTAAGGTGTATGTAAACTTCCGACTTAAACTGTACATTTTCTTATTCCATTCCTTTAGATTTGTGTGTATTAAGTAGTTGTTCTGGAATTGTTCAATAAGTTTTTAGATATTACTGCACTGTCGGAACTAGAAGCACAAGCATTTCGCTACACTAGATTTAACATCTGCTAACCATGTGTATGTGACCAATAAAATTGATTGAGGAGACCATCATTATCCAAGTGCATAAGAAAAACAAGATGACATGCCCAAATGACTGTCGCGCTGACCTCGGTCATTATGAAGTGCTTCAAGAGGCTGGTCATGGCCCACATCAAAGTCAGCATACCAGGCACTATGATCCCACTCCAATTTGCCTACCACTCCAACAGATCCACGGAAGAGGCCTTTTCCATCGCTATTCACATGATCGAAACACATCTGGACAAGAGGAACACCTATGTGAGAATGCTGTTCATTGACTACAATTCAGCCTTCAACACTATTGTTCCCCCCACACTCAACACCAAGCTCAGAGCCTTGAGTCTGGACACTGCCCTCTGCAACTGGACCTGGACTTCCTGATGGTTATACCACAGGCTGTGAGGATTAGCAACAATACCTCCTCACACTGACTCTTAATGTCAGCAAAACAAAGGAGTTGATTGTTGACTTCAGGAAGCAGAGGAAGAAACATGCCCCAATCCATATTAACCTGTTGGGGATAGGGGGCAGTATTTGCACGGCCGGATAAAAAAACGTACCCGATTTAATCTGGTTACTACTCCTGCCCAGTAACTAGAACAGGCATTTAATTTGGCTTTGGATAGAAAACACCCTAAAGTTTCTAAAACTGTTTGAATGGTGTCTGTGAGTATAAAAGAACTCATATGGCAGGCAAAAACCTGAGAAGATTCCTTACAGGAAGTGGCCTGTCTGACCATTTCTTGCCCTCCTTGATCATCTCTAACAAAAACAGGGGATCTCTGGCATGACGTGACACTTCCTATGGCTCCCATAGGCTCTCAGAACCCGGGAAAAAGCTGAATGACGTAATTCCAGGCCCAGGCTGAAACACACTAGCGCTTTTGGCAAGTGCTCTATCAGAGGGCCATCAGACTGAGGCTCGTGCTTGAGGGGATCCCATGCTTTTACTTTCGCTCTCTTTGTAATAAAAAACAATTTCCCGGTCGGAATATTATCGCTTTTTTACGAGAAAAATGGCATAAAAATGTATTTTAAACAGCGGTTGACATGCTTCGAAGTACGGTAATGGAATATTTAGAATTTTTTTGTCACGAAATGCGTCGTGCTCGTAACCCTTATTTACCCTTTCGGATAGTGTCTTGAACGCATGAACAAAACGCCGCTATTTGGATATAACAATGGATTATTTGGGACCAAACCAACATTTGTTATTGAAGTAGAAGTCCTGGGAGTGCATTCTGACGAAGAACAGCAAAGGTAATAACATTTTTCTTATAGTAAATCTGACTTTGGTGAGTGCTAAACTTGCTGGGTGTCTAAATAGCTAGCCCTGTGATGCCGGGCTATCTACTTAGAATATTGCAAAATGTGCTTTCACCGAAAAGCTATTTTAAAATCGGACATAGAGTGCATAAAGGAGTTCTGTATCTATAATTCTTAAAATAATTGTTATGTTTTTTGTGAACGTTTATCGTGAGTAATTTAGTAAATTCACCGGAAGTGTTCGGTGGGAATGCTAGTCACATGCTAGTCACCTGCTAATGTAAAAAGCTGGTTTTTGATATAAATATGAACTTAATTGAACAGACATGCATGTATTGTATAACATAATGTCCTAAGATTGTCATCTGATGAAGATCATCAAAGGTTAGTGCTGCATTTAGCTGTGGTTTGGGTTTATGTGACATTATATGCTAGCTTGAAAAATGGGTGTCTGATTATTTATGGCTGGGTACTCTGCTGACATAATCTAATGTTTTGCTTTCGTTGTAAAGCCTTTTTGAAATCGGACAGTGTGGTTAGATTAACGAGAGTCTTGTCTTTAAAATGGTGTAAAATAGTAATATGTTTGAGAAATTGAAGTAATAGCATTTCTAAGGTATTTGAATTACATGCCACGGGATTCAACTGGCTGTTGAGTAGGTGGGACAGAGAGGTTAACGAGACTGCGGTAGAGTCACGAGATTTAAGTTCTTCGACGTCCACATCAATAGGACTTGTCATGGACCAACACAACACAGCTCCTCTCAAGAAGGCGCAACAGCGTCTCTAGTTCCTAAGGCGGCTGAATATATTCCTCTCCAAATACCACCGCTGCACCGTCAAGAGCATTCTGACTGGTTGTATCATGGCCTGGAGGGGGAATTGCTCCGTCCACGACCAAAAGGCTGTCTAACGGGTGTTGAATATGGCCCAGTACATCACTGGGACGGTGCTCCCACCCATCTAGGACATCTACAGTACTTGAAACGGTGCCTGGTGAAGGCACACAGCATCATCAAGGACCACACGCACCCCAGCCATGAACTGTTCTCTCCCTTACCGTAGGGCAGACGATATCGAAGCATGAGGTCTGATGCCAAAAGGCTCAGAGACAGTTTCAATCTTCAAGCCATCAGACTGCTGAACACTTGAACTGGACTGACCATCTTTTCGGATTCACCGCACCATAGCATACATGCACTCACTCATGCATGCACACACACACACATACAGTGCCTTTCGAAATCTTTCCACATTTTGTTACATTAAACTTATTCTAAAATGGATTAAATAAATAAAAATCCTCAAGTCTACACACAATACCCCATAATGACAAAGCAAAAAATAGTTTTTAGAAATGTTTGCAAAACTGAAATACCTTATTTACATAAGTATTCAGACCCTTTACTATGCGACTCAAAATTGAGCTCAAGTGCATCCTGTTTCCATTGATCATCCTTGAGACGTTTATAAAACTTGATTGGAGTCAACCTGTGGTAAATTCAATTGATTTGACATGATTTGGAAAGACACACACCTGTCTAAATAAGGTTCCACAGTTGACAGTGCATGTCAGAGCAAAAACCAAGCCATGAGGCTGAAAAAATTGTCCGTAGGGCTCTAAGACAGGATTGTGTCGAGGCACAGATCTAGGGAAGGGTACTGAAAACATTTCTGCAGTATTGAAGGTCCCCAAGAACACAGTGGCCTCCATCATTCTGCAATGGAAGAAGTTTGGAACCACCAAGACTCTTCGTAGAGCTGGTCGCCCGGCCAAACTGAACAATCAGGGGAGAAGGGCCTTTGTCAGGGAGGAGATCAAGAATGCAATTGTCACTTTAACAGAGCTTTAGAGTTCCTCTGTGGAGCTGGGAGAACTTTACAGAAGAACAACCATCTCTGTAACACTCCACTAATCAGGCCTTTATGGTAGAGTGGCCAGACTGAAGCCACTCCTCAGTAAAAGGCACATGATAGCCTGCTTGACGTTTGCCAAAAGGCACCTAAAGACTCTCAGACCATGAGAAACACGATTCTCTGGTCTGAAGAAACCAAGATTGAACTCTATGGCCTGAATACCAAGTGAATCTTCCTGGCACCATGCCTATGGTGAAGCATGGTAGTGGCAGCATCATACTGTGGGAATGGTTTTCAGCGGCAGGGACTGGGAGACTAATCAGGATCGAGGTAAAGATGAACGGAGCAAAGTACAGAGAAATCCTTGATGAAAACCTGCTCCAGAGTGCTCAGGACCTCAGACGGGGGCAAAGGTCTACCTTCCAACAGGACAACGACCCTTATCACACAGCCAAGGCAACTTATGAGTTGCTTCGGGAAAGTCTCTGAATGTCCTTGAGTGGCCCAGCCAGAGCCCAGACCTAAACCCGATCAAACATCTCTGGGTGACAAAGCTTGAGAGGATCTGCAGTGAAGAATTGGAGAAACTCCCCACATACAGTTGTGCCAAACTTGTAGAGTCATATCCAAGGAGATAATCGCTGCCAAAGGTGCTTCAACAAAGTATTGAGTAAATGGCCTGAATACTTATGGAAATACTGATATTTCATTTTTTTACATTTAATACATTTCTAAAAACAGATTTTGCTTTGTCCTTATGGGCTATTTCGTGCAGTTTTATGAGGGATTTAAAAAACATATATTTTAGAATAAGGCTGTAACGTAACAAACTGTGGGATTTGAGTATTTTCTGAATGCACTGTATACATTCATGCTACACACACATCACAACTGCTGATACCAGACGTATTATACCTCTCAATTTATACACTTGCCCTCTCATTGTTTGTTTGACAAAACAGGGTAAGGTCGGCATGCTACCGATTTCAGGCATACTTGAAGCCTGTGGTATTCTTTGCGATATCTCCATGGTAATTTGACTCAGTTCATGTCTTTGCTCTAGAACCTGTTTGTTATTTTCTCAGGCTGACACATTGACTGTCAGGATCTCTCGTCTCCACGGAGTGTTGTTAACACCACATGGATCTCCTTATCAAACAGTTGGTGGAGAAACCAGATTTTGAGTGTTCAGAGATAAAACACCTAAGTTTGGCATGGAAGTGGCTGGCAGGCATGGAAGTGGCTAGTCTATTTTGCACATTATGACTAAATGTGTAAAATAGCATGAGATTAGCTATAACACTGCAAATGTTTCTCTCTGTTCCATGGAGAAAAACTATCCTCAAAGAAAAATAGATATACTTACAGTAACAAAAATATAAATGCAACACGTTTCATGAGCTGAAATAAAATGTTCCATACGCACAAAAAGCTTATTTCTCTCAAATTTTGTGAACACATTTGTTTATATCCCTGTTAGTGAGCCCCTCATTTGCCAAGATAATCCATCCACCTGACAGGTCTGACATATCAAGAAGCTGATTAAACAGCACAATCATTACACAGGTGCACTTGTGATGGGGACAATAACAGATCACTCTAAAATGTGCAGTTTTGTCACACAATACAACGCCACAGATGTCTCAAGTTTTGAGGGCTCAGGCAATTGGCATGCGGACTGCAGGAATGTCCAACAGAGCTGTTGCCAGATAATTGAATGTTAATTTCTCTACCATATGCCACCTTCAATGTCGTTTTAGAAAATTTGGCAGAACGTCCAAGTGGACTCACGATCGCAGACCACATGTAATCATGCTAGCCCAGACCTCCACATCTCGTCTGAGACCAGCCACCCGGACAGCTGATTGGGTGGGCCTGACTCCCCAGCTGCTCCAATGTCAAAAGGTAATTTAAGTCACCCCAACAACAGTTGCACATCTGGATGTGTTGAGTGATTATGGCGTATTGACTTAATTAAACAGTCTTTCACTTAATTTAGATAGTAAGCCTCTTTAGAGGGACTAGAGTGTTAGTGAATGCACTGTACATGTTCACCAGTTGATACATATTTGAATGTGAAGTAGATGGTCTGTAGACTGTCAACTAAGCTCAACTTGTATTTCACTTCATTTGGATCGTCCCAAAGCATATCTTAAGATCAGTGGCGGTCGGTGCCTTTAAGATGAGAGAGGACACTTATTATTTTTCATGAACATGGCCTTATTTCTTTTACTGTCACGCCTGCTCCCGCTCTCCCTCCGCCAGGCTCCCCAGCATTACGCACTCCCGTCACAATCAGTATGCACACCTGCCTTTCCCCGTCACGCTCATCAGCGCATTATTGGACTCACCTGGACTCAATCACCTGTTTATTACCTCCCCATCAGTTCCCCATCTCTGCTCCCCGCTGCTGCATCAGTGTTCGTATGTCATTGTTACCTGTATGCTGACACTGTTCCTGGCTGGTTATCTGTCTGTTCTGCATTAAATATTCAACTCCCCGTACCTGCTTCTCATCTCCAGTGTCGGTCCTTATAGAATGAAGCAGCCATTATACAGAGCATAGGGGAGTGCTGGTGTTCTGGTTGGTGGCAACGTCGGGTCTGGGGACCGCCCCCGATGGAACCGGGGGTGCCTAAGCCAGCTCGCCTGGCTGTCACGCCCTAGCTGGCTCGAGAGGTTCTTGCCCAGGTTGACTCGGAAGGCGCCTGTCATACGTCGGGCCTAAGCCGGATCGTCAGGTGTCTACGCCCAGCCGGCAAATCAAGCTGCTACGCCTCCGCTGGATCATCGGGCTCCCACACCTCAGTGGGATCAACAAGCTGTCACGCCTCAGCCGTAGCGTCAGGCTCCCACGCCTCTGCCGGTTCGTCGGGATTTTACGCCCAGCGCCCGTGCCTCGGCCGGCCCGTCTGGCTCGCCCAGGTGGGATGCCGGGTGGTGCCCCTGGGGGGACGGGGGGGTTGGGGGGCTACTGTCTCGCCTACTCTCCCAGCATTATGCACTCCTGCCACCATCAGTACGCACACCTGAATTCCCCGTCACGCGCATCAGCGTATTATTGGACTCACCTGGACTCAATCCCCTGTTTATTACCTCTCCTATATTTGTCAGTTCCCCAGCTCCGTTCCCCACTGCTGCATTAATGTTCGTATGTCATTGTTACCCATGTGCTGACGCTGTTCCTGGCATGCTGTCTGTTCCGCATTAAATGTTCAACTCCCTGTACCTGCTTCTCATCTCCAGCGTCGGTCCTTATAATTACAGCATATTTGATGACTGTCATTCATATTCCACTCACCCAGTTCAATTTAACATCGATATGTTTAGGCTACTAAATGATACTCACATTTTTCCTATACCCATCATCAGTTTGCTACAACCTAGCCTATGAATGAAAGTTTACAACGTAGTTGCACACAGGTCGAGAGAGAAATTTGAGGTGACACACAGACATATAGTGACACAATCAATACTGCCTTGCATCTAGCTAGGTGTAAACATTAGTCCAGCAGTTGCAAACAAGAGGTTCTATTGGACAAATCCAGGTATGTTTATCCCCGTTTGATTTTGGTGCCGGTTTGCTTCTTACAACAGAGTCAGTGTACTGAATACACCCATGATCACACGTAAACACAGTCACCTTGTATTCCTTCTCGCATCTATGCACTCTCCTCTCACATTTTCCCTACACTTGTGGACTTCAACGCACAACATCTTTAAAGCCAAACCATGTCAAAACCGCTAAACATAGCCTACATCGTTGTCACCCTATTAGCTAAAGTATTGTCATAGTCAATATAGCGAATAGAACTAACGGCTTAGTAAACCTGCTACAATCATGCAGTAACATCAGTCAACAGTTCAATAAGCAGTTTAGCAGTTACACAAGCGGGCACTGGTGACAAGAAATGTGTAAAACCAAAAGCAGCTTACCTTGACTAAGAAGAGTTCCAGTGTTGTGTTGGATAGTCATAAACAGCAAGCTAACATTGCATCCCTCCCTCTGAACAGGGTGTTTGAGTAGGCTAAACTAGCTAGCTAGCTGCATTTGCTAGCTAAGTAAGTTTGCAAGTTTGTTGTTCATCTTTAGATGGTCTTGGCATTTGTACAAGCATATCTGTACTGACAGGCTACAGATATTTATTATACTTTTTTCACCTTTATTTAACCAGGTAGGCCAGTTGAAAACAAGTTCTCATTTACAACTGCAACCTGGCCAAGATAGAGCAAAGCAGTGCGACACAAACAACAGTGAGTTACATACGTGATTATCAAACGTACAGTCAATAACATAATAGAAAGGGCTATATACAGTGTGCAAATGTAGTAAGATTAGGGAGGTAAGGCAATAAATAGGCCATAGTGGCAAAATAATTACAATTTAACAATGAAACACTGGAGTGATAGATGTGCAGAAGATGAATAAGCAAGTACTGGGGTGCAAAGGAGCAAAAAATAAATAAAAATAGGGGGGTGAGGTAGTTGGGTGGACTATTTATAGATGGGCTATGTACAGGTGCGATGATCAGTGAGCTGCTCTGATAGCTGGTGCTTAAAGTTAGTGAGGGAGATATAAGTCTCCAGCTTCAGTGATTTTTGCAATTCGTTCCAGTCATTGGCAGCAGAGAACTGGAAGGAAAGGCGGCCAAAGAGTAGTTGGCTTTGGGGGTGACCAGTGAAATATGCCTGCTGGATCGCGTGCTACGGGTGGGTGCTGCTATGGTGACCAGTGAGCTGAGATAAGGCGGAGCTTCACCTAGCAAAGACTTATAGATGACCTGGAGCCATTGGGTTTGGTGACGAATATGAAGCAAGGGCCAGCCAACGAGAGCATACAGGTCGCAGTGGTGGTTAGTACACTGCTCAAAAAAATAAGGGGAACACTAAAATATCACATCCTAGATCTGAATGAATGAAATAATCTTATTAAATTCTTTTTCTTTACATAGTTGAATGTGCGGACAACAAAATCACACAAAAAGAATCAATGGAAATCCAATTTATCAACCCATGGAGGTCTGGATTTGGAGTCACACTCAAAATTAAAGTGGAAAACCACACTACAGGCTGATCCAACTTTGATGTAATGTCCTTAAAACAAGTCAAAATGAGACTCAGTAGTGTGTGTGGCCTCCACGTGCCTGTATGGCCTCCCTACAACGCCAGGGCATGCTCCTGATGAGGTGGCGGATGGTCTCCTGAGGGATCTCCTCCCAGACCTGGACTAAAGCATCTGCCAACTCCTGGACAGTCTGTGGTGCAACGTGTCGTTGGTGGATGGAGCAAGACATGAAGTCCCAGATGTGCTCAATTGGATTGAGGTCTGGGGAGGTTGAGGTCCATAGCATCAATGCCTTCCTCTTGCAGGAACTGCTGACACACTCCAGCCACATGAGGTCTAGCATTGTCTTGCATTAGGAGGAACCCAGGGCCAACCGCACCAGCATATGGTCTCACAAGGGGTCTGAGGATCTCATCTCGGTACCTAATGGCAGTCAGGCTACCTCTGGCGAGCACATGGAGGGCTAAGCGGCCCCCCAAAGAAATGCCACCCCACACCATGACTGACCCACCACCAAACCGGTCATGCTGGAGAATGTTGCAGGCAGCAGAACGTTCTCCATGGCGTCTCCAGACTCTGTCACGTCTGTCACATGTGCTCAGTGTGAACCTGCTTTCATCTGTGAAGAGCACAGGGCGCCAGTGGCGAATTTGCCAATCTTGGTGTTCTCTGGCAAATGCCAAACGTCCTGCACGGTGTTGGGCTGTAAGCACAACCCCCACCTGTGGACGTCGGGCCCTCATACCACCCTCATGGAGTCTGTTTCTGACCGTTTGAGCAGAGACATGCACATTTGTGGCCTGCTGGAGGTAATTTTGCAGGGCTCTGGCAGTGCTCCTCCTGCTCCTCCTTGCACAAAGGCAGAGGTAACGGTCCTGCTGCTGGGTTGTTGCCCTCCTACGGCCTCCTCCACATCTCCTGATGTACTGGCCTGTCTCCTGGTAGCGCCTCCATGCTCTGGACACTACGCTGACAGACACAGCAAACCTTCTTGCCACAGCTCGAAATGATGTGCCATCCTGGATGAGCTGCACTACCTGAGCCACTTGTGTAGGTTGTAGACTCCGTCTCATGCTACCACTAGAGTGAAAGCACCGCCAGCATTCAAAAGTGACCAAAACATCAGCCAGGAAGCATAGGAACTGAGAAGTGGTCTGTGGTCACCACCTGCAGAACCACTCCTTTATTGGGGGTGTCTTGCTAATTGCCTATAATTTCCACCTGTTGTCTATTCCATTTGCACAACATCATGTGAAATTTATTGTCAATCAGTGTTGCTTCCTAAGTAGACAGTTTGATTTCACAGAAGTGCGATTGACTTGGAGTTACATTGTGTTGTTTAAGTGTTCCTTTTATTTTTTCAGCAGTGTATATGGGGCTTTGGTTACAAAACGGATGGCACTGTGATAGACTACATCCAATTTGCTGAGTAGAGTGTTGGAGGCTATTTTTAAATGACATTGCCAAAGTCAAGTATCGGTAGGATAGTCAGTTTTACAAGGGTGTGTTTGGCAGCACGAGTGAAGGATACTTTTTTGTGAAATAGGAAACTGATTCTAGATTTAATTTTGGATTGGAGATGCTTAATGTGTGTCTGGAAGGAGAGTTTATAGTCTAACCAGACACCTAGGTATTTGTATTTGTCCACATATTCTAACCTGTTTGGGATAGGGGGCAGTATTGAGAATTTTGGAAAAAATATGTGCCCATTTTTAACTGCCTCCTACACCAACTCAGAAGCTAGAATATGCATATTATTTTTCAGGTTTGGATAGAAAACACTCTGAATTTTCTAACACTGTTTGAATGGTGTCTGTGAGTATTACAGAACTCCTATGGCAGGCAAAAACCTGACAAGGTTTCATGCAGGAAGTACCCTGTCTGACAAGGAGTCGTGCGTCTTGCATCTGTTTATTGAAAAGTAAGGATCTTAGCTGTAACGTGACAATTCCCAGGGCTCCGATAGGCTCTCAGAACCCGGGAAATACCTGAAGGTTGACGAGGCAGCCTCAGGCTGAAACACATTATCGCCTTTGGTAAGTGGCGGATCAGAGGACCTTTGAATGAGGCGCGTGCACAATTCGCTCCTGAGGAGAAATGTAATTCGGCTGTTTAGGCTCAATGCATATTCCCGGTCGGAATATTATCGCTTTTCTACGAGATAAATGGCATAAAAATTGGTTTTAAACAGAGGTTGACATGCTTCGAAGTACGGTAATGGAATATTTAGAATTTTTTTGTCACGCCAATGCGCCATGCGCGAGACCGTGATGTTGCATTCTGATAGTGTCTAGAACTCACGAACAAAACGTCGCTGTTTTGGATATAACGATGGATTATTTGGGACCAAACCAACATTTGTTATTGAAGTAGAAGTCCTGGCAGTGTATTCTGACGAAGAACAAGCAAGGTAAGAACATTTTTCTTATAGGAAATGTGATTTTGGTGGAGGCTGACCTGGGTGGGTGTCTAAATAGCTAGCCCTGTGATGCCGGGCTATGTACTTAGATTATTGCAAAATGTGCTTCATCCGAAAAGCTATTTTAAAATCGGACATATCGAGTGCATAGAGGAGTAATGTATCTATAATTCTTAAAATAATTGTTATGCTTTTTGTGAACGTTTATCGTGAGTAATTTAGCAAACTGTTAGTAAATTCCCCGGAAGGTTGCGGGGGTTATGCTTTTTCTGAACGTCACATGCTAATGTAAAAAGCTGTTTTTTGATATAAATATGAACTTGATTGAACAGACATGCATGTATTGTATAACACAATGTCCTAGGTGTGTCATCTGATGAAGATCATAAAAGGTTAGTGCTGCATTTAGCTGTGGTTTGGGTTTATGTGACATGATATGCTAGCTTGAAAAATGGGTGTCTGATTATTTCTGGCTGGGCACTCTGCTGACATAATCTAATGTTTTGCTTTCGTTGTAAAGCCTTTTTGAAATCGGACAGTGGGGTTAGATTAACGAGATTCTTGTCTTTAACCTCTCTAGTACATGTGGGACGAACTCGTCCCACCTACGTAACAGCCACTGAAATCCAGTGGCGCGATTTTTGAATCGTTAGAAATGCTATAACTTCAATTTCTCAAACATATGACTATTTCACAGCTATTTAAAGACAAGAATCTCGTTAATCTAACCCCACTGTCCGATTTCAAAAAGGCTTTACAACAAAAGCAAAACATTAGATTATGTCAGCAGAGTGCCCAGCCAGAAAAAATCTGACACCCATTTTTCAAGCTAGCATATCATGTCACATAAACCCAAACCACAGCTAAATGCAGCACTAACCTTTTATAATCTTCATCAGATGACACACCTAGGACATTGTGTTATACAATACATGCATGTCTGTTCAATCAAGTTCATATTTATATCAAAAACCAGCTTTTTACATTAGCATGTGACGTTCAGAAAAAGCATAACCACCGCAAACTTCCGGTGAATTTACTAACAGTTTGCTAAATTACTCACGATAAACGTTCACAAAAAGCATAACAATTATTTTAAGAATTATAGATACATTACCCCTCTATGCACTCGATATGTCCGATTTTAAAATAGCTTTTCGGATGAAGCACATTTTGCAATAATCTAAGTACATAGCCCGGCATTACAGGGCTAGCTATTTAGATACCCACCCAGGTCAGCATCCACCAAAATCACATTTCCTATAAGAAAGATGTTCTTACCTTGCTTGTTCTTCATCAGAATACACTGCCAGGACTTCTACTTCAATAACAAATGTTGGTTTGGTCCCAAATAATCCATCGTTATATCCAAACAGCGACGTTTTGTTCGTGAGTTCTAGAATGCTTCTTCGCGGTGTCGCGCATGGCGCATTGGCGTGTCAAAAATGTCTAAATATTCCATTACCGTACTTCGAAGCATGTCAACCGCTGTTTAAAACCAATTTTTATGCCATTTATGTCATAGAGAAGTGTTAATATTCCGACCGGGAGTATGCATTGAGCCTAAACAGCCGAATAAAATTTCTCCTCAGAAGCGACTCATGCACGCGCATCATTGAAAGGTCCTCCGAGCATCCACTTACAAAAGGCGATAATATATTTCAACCTGAGGTTCCCTCGTAAACCTTCAGTTATTTCGCGGGCTCTGAGAGCCTATTGGAGCCCTGGGAATTGTCACGTTACAGCTAAGATCCTTACTTTTCAATAAAAAGAGGTAAGACGCACGACTCCTTGTCAGACAGGGTACTTCCTGCTTGAAGCCTTGTCAGGTTTTTGCCTGCCATAGGAGTTCTGTTATACTCACAGACACCATTCAAACAGTTTTAGAAAATTCAGAGTGTTTTCTATCCAAACCTGAACAATAATATGCATATTCTAGCTTCTGAGTTGGTGTAGGAGGCAGTTAAAAATGGGAACATATTTTTTCCAAAATTCTCAATACTGCCCCCTATACCAAACAGGTTAAATAGCTGTAAAATAGTCATATGTTTGAGAAATTGAAGTAATAGTATTTCTAACGATTCAAAAATCGCGCCACTGGATTTCAGTGGCTGTTACGTAGGTGAGACGAGTTCGTCCCACATGCGCCAGAGAGGCTAAGTCAGAACCGTCCAGATCAGTGATGCTAGACGAGCGAGCGGGTGTGGGCAGCGATCGGTGTAAGAGCATGCATTTAGGGGGCAGTATTTTCACGGCCGGATAAAAAATGTACCCGATTTAACCTGTTTGGGCTAGGGGGCAGTATTGAGAATTTTGGAAAAAATATGTGCCCATTTTTAACTGCCTCCTACACCAACTCAGAAGCTAGAATATGCATATTATTGTTCAGGTTTGGATAGAAAACACCCTAAAGTTTCAAAAACTGTTTGAATGGTGTCTGTGATTATAACAGAACTCCTATGGCAGGCAAAAACCTGACAAGGTTTCATGCAGGAAGTGGCCTGTCTGACAAGGAGTCGTGCGTCTTGCATCTGTTTATTGAAGAGTAAGGATCTTAGCTGTAACGTGACAATTCCTAGGGCTCCAATAGGCTCTCAGAACCCGGGAAAAACCTGAACGATGACGAGGCGGCCTCTGGCTGAAACAGATTATCGCCTTTGCCAAGTGGCCGATCAGAGGGCCATTGAATGAGGCGCGTGCACGATTCGCCCCCGTGGCGTATTTTCATTCGGCTGTTTAGCTAATTGCAGATTCCCGGTCGGAATATTATCGCTTTTCTACGAGATAAATGGCATAAAAATTGATTTTAAACAGCGGTTGACATGCTTCGAAGTACGGTAATGGAATATTTAGAAATTTTTTGTCACGTAATGCGCCATGCTCGTGGCCGTGATTTGCCTTTGGGATAGTGTCTAGAACGCATGAACAAAACGCCGCTGTTTGGATATAACGATGGATTATTTGGGACCAAACCTACATTTGTTATTGAAGTAGAAGTCCTGGGAGTGCATTCTGACGAAGAACAAGAAAGGTAATAACATTTTTCTTATAGGAAATGTGATTTTGGTGAAGGCTAATCTTGCCGGGTGTCTAAATAGCTAGCCCGTGATGGCTGGGCTATGTACTTAGAATATTGCAAAATGTGCTTCATCCGAAAAGCTATTTTAAAATTGGACATATCGAGTGCATAGAGGAGTAATGTATCTATAATTCTTAAAATAATTGTTATGCTTTTTGTGACCGTTTATCTTGAGTAATTTAGCAAACTGTTAGTAAATTCCCCGGAAGTTTGCGGGGGGTATGCTTTTTCTGAACGTCACATGCTAATGTAAAAAGCTGTTTTTTGATATAAATATGAACTTGATTGAACAGACATGCATGTATTCTATAACATAATGTCCTAGGTGTGTCATCTGATGAAGATCATAAAAGGTTAGTGCTGCATTTAGCTGTGGTTCAGGTTTATGTGACATGATATGCTAACTTGAAAAATGGGTGTCTGATTATTTCTGGCTGGGCACTCTCCTGACATAATCTAATGTTTTGCTTTCGTTGTAAAGCCTTTTTGAAATCGGACAGTGTGGTTAGATTAACCTGTTGGGACTAGGGGGCAGTATTTTCACGGCTGGATAAAAAAATGTACCTGATTTAATCTGGTTACTAATCCTACCCAGTAACTACAATATGCATATACTTATTATATATGGATAGAAAACACCCTAAAGTTTCTAAAACTGTTTGAATGGTGTCTGTGAGTATAACAGAACTCATTTGGCAGGCAAAACCCTGAGACAGATTCTGACAGGAAGTGGATACCTGATGTGTTGAATTGACTTTAAGCCTATGCCTTAGAAAAACAAAGGGGCTGAGGAATGTTTTGGCACTTCTTATTGCTTCCACTAGATGTCACCAGCCTTTACAAAGTGTTTTGAGTCTTCTACAGTGAGATCTGACCGAATAAGAGCCATGGAACGGTGATGGCCCATTAGACCCCTGGCGGGCGAGTTGATGGTGGGTACTCTCGTTCCGAAACGTTTTAAAAGAGATCCCAATCATCCGCCTTGAATTTTATTCATGTTCTGGTTAAAAAAGGATTTAATGATTTAAGCTATACAACGTTTGACATGTTTGAACGAACGTAAATATATTTTTTCCCCTCGTTCATGAAGACAAGTCCGGCTGGCTTAGATCATGTGCTAACAACACGGAGCTTTTTGGACATAAATGATGAGCTTTTTTGAACAAAACTACATTCGTTATGGACCTGGGATTCCTTGGAAGTGACATCTGATGAAGAGAATCAAAGGTAATGGATTATTTACATAGTATTTTCGATTTTAGATCTCTCCAACATGGCGGTTAGTCTGTATCGCAAAGCGTATTTTTCTGGGCGCAGTGCTCAGATTATTGCAAAGTGTGATTTCCCAGTAAGGTTATTTTTAAATCTGGCAAGTCGATTGCGTTCAAGAGATGTAAATCTATAATTCTTTGAATGACATTATAATATTTTACCAATGTTTTCTAATATTAATTAATTATTTTGTTGTGATGACTTGACTGCCGGTATTGGAGGGAAACGATTTCCTGAACATCAACGCCATAGTAAAACGCTGTTTTTAGATATAAATATGAACTTGATAGAACTAAAAATGCATGCATTGTCTAACATAATGTCCTAGGAGTGTCATCTGATGGAGATTGTAAAAGGTTAGTGCATAATTTTAGCTGATTTTAGGGTTTTGGTGACGCCTGTCTTTGAATTGACAATACAATACACACAGCTATTGTCAATGTACTCTCCTAACATAACCTAACTTTATGCTTTCGCCGTAAAACCTTTTTGAAATCGGAAAACGTGGTTAGATTAAGGAGATGTTTATCTTTCAAAGGGTGTCAGATAGTTGTATGTTTGAAAAATTTGAATTTTGACATTTATTTGGTTTCAAATTTGCCGCTCTTGAAATGCACCTGCTGTTGATAGGGTGCGCCACGGGTGGCACGCTAGCGTCCCAAATAGCCCCAAGAGGTTAACGAGATTCTTGTCTTTAAATAGCTGTAAAATAGTCATATGTTTGAGAAATTGAAGTAATAGTATTTCAAACGATTCAAAAATCGCGCCACTGGATTGAAGTGGCTGTTACGTAGGTGGGACGAATTCGTCCCACATGCGCCAGAGAGGTTCAACTGGTCACTACTCTTGCCCAGAAACGAGAATATGCATATTATTAGTAGATTTGGAAAGAAAACACTCTAAAGTTTCAAAAACTATTTGAATGGTGTCTGTGAGTATAACAGAACTCATATGGCAGGCAAAAACCTGAGAAGATTCCAAGCAGGAAGTGTCCTGTCTGACCATTTGTAGTCCTTCTGTTGCATCTCTATCGAAATTACAGTATCTGTGCTGTTACTTGACACTTTCTAAGACTTCCATTGGCTCTCTAAAGCCTTCAGAAACCGGATTGACGCGTCTCCTGTCTCTGGGCAAATAACAGCAGCAGAGTTTGTCAGTGGACTGCCTGGTGACAGAGAGACTGGCGATGCGCGTTCACAAGACCTCGCCATTTTTTTCTATCCCTCTTTAAATGAATACAACGTTCTCCGGTTGGAATATTATCGCTATTTTACGAGAAAAATAGCATAAAAATGTATTTTAAACAGCGTTTGACATGCTTCTAAGTAAGGTAAAGGAACATTTTGAATTTTTTTGTCACGAAATGTGCTCGCGCATTACCCTTTGGATAGTGACCTGAACGCATGAACAAAACGGAGGTATTTGGATATAACTATGGATTATTTGGAACCAAAACAACATTTGTTGTTGAAGTAGAAGTCCTGGGAATGCATTCTGATGAAGAACACAAAGGTAATCCAATTTTTCTAATAGTAATTCTGAGTTTAGTGAGCCCCGAAGTTGGCGGGTGTCTGAATAGCTAGCCTTTGATGGCTGAGCTATGTACTCAGAATATTGCAAAATGTGCTTTCGCCGAAAAGCTATTTTAAAATCTGACATAGCGATTGCATAAAGGAGTTCTGTATCTATAATTCTTAAAATAATTGGTATGTATTTTGTCAACGTTTATCATGAGTAATTTAGTAAATTCACCGGAGGTTTTCGGTGGGTATGCTAGTTCTGAACATCACATGCTAATGTAAAAAGCTGTTTGTTGATATAAATTTGAACTTGATTGAACAAAACATGCATGTATTGTATAACATAATGTCCTAGGAAGATCATCAAAGGTTAGTGCTGCATTTAGCTGTGGTTTGGGTTTTTGTGACATATGCTTGCGTTTGAAAATGGCTGTGTGATTATTTTTGGCTGGGTACTCTCCTGACAATCTAATGTTTTGCTTTTGCTGTTAAGCCTTTTTGAAATCAGACAATGTGGTTGGATTAATGAGAGTCTTATCTTTCAAATGGTGTAAAATAGTCATATGTTTGAGAAATTGAAGTTATAGCATTTTTAAGGTTTTTGTATTTCGCGCCACGCTCTACCATTGGATTTTGGTGAGGCGTTCCGCTAGAGAGGTTTAACCTCTACGGGCTAAGGGGCAGTATTGAGAATTTTGGAAAAAATATGTGCCCATTTTTAACCGCCTCCTACACCAACTCAGAAGCTAGAATATGCATATTATTGTTCAGGTTTGGATAGAAAACACCCTAAAGTTTCTAAAACTGTTTGAATGGTGTCTGTGAGTATAACAGAACTCCTATGGCAGGCAAAAACCTGACAAGGTTTCATGCAGGAAGTGGCCTGTCTGACAAGGAGTCGTTCTTCTTGTCTCTGTTTATTGAAGAGTAAGGATCTTAGCTGTAACGTGACAATTCCTAGGGCTCCAATAGGCTCTCAGAACCCGGGAAAAACCTGAACGATGACGAAGCAGCCTCAGGCTGAAACACATTATCTCCTTTTCCAAGTGGCCGATCAGAGGACCATTGAATTAGGCGCGTGCGCGATTCGCCCCCGTGGCGTATTTTCATTCGGCTGTTTAGCTAATTGCAGATTCCCGGGTCGGAATATTATCGCTTTTCTACGAGATAAATGGCATAAAAATTGATTTTAAACAGCGGTTGACATGCTTCGAAGTACGGTAATCTAATATTTAGAATTTTTTTGTCACGTTCTGCGCCATGCGCACGACCGTGATTTAGCATTCTGATAGTGTCTAGAACGCACGAACAAAACGCCGCTGTTTGGATATAACGATGGATTATTTGGGACCAAACCTACATTTGTTATTGAAGTAGAAGTCCTGGCAGTGCATTCTGACGAAGAACAGGAAAGGTAAGACCATTTTTCTTATAGGAAATATGATTTTGATGAAGGCTAAACTTGCCGGGAGTCTAAATAGCTAGCCCGTGATGGCTGGGCTATGTACTTAGAATATTGCAAAATGTGCTTCATCCGAAAAGCTATTTTAAAATCCGACATATCGAGTGCATAGAGGAGTAATGTATCTATAATTCTTAAAATAATTGTTATGCTTTTTGTGAACGTTTATCGTGAGAAATTTAGCAAACTGTTAGTAAATTCCCCGGAAGTTTGCGGGGGGTATGCTTTTTCTGAACGTCACATGCTAATGTAAAAAACTGGTTTTTGATATAAATATGAACTTGATTGAACAGACATGCATGTATTGTATAACATAATGTCCTAGGTGTGTCATCTGATGAAGATCATAAAAGGTTAGTGCTGCATTTAGCTGTGGTTTAGGTTTTTGTGACATTATATGCTAGCTTGAAAAATGGGTGTCTGATTATTTCTGGCTGGGTACTCTGCTGACATAATCTAATGTTTTGCTTTCGTTGTAAAGCCTTTTTGAAATCGGACAGTGTGGTTAGATTAACGAGAGTCTTGTCTTTAAATAGCTGTAAAATAGTCATATGTTTGAGAAATTGAAGTAATAGCATTTCAAACGTTTTAAAAATCACGCCACAGGATGACACTAGCTGTTACGTAGGTGGGATGAATTCGCCCCGCCGGTCCCATAGAGGTTAACACAATATCCAAAGAAGGGCCAGAAGTATGCAGAATGGTGTCGTCTGCGTAGAGGTGGATCAGGGAATCACCAGCAGCAAGAGCGACATCATTGATGTATACAGTGAAAAGATTCGGCCCGAGAATTGAACCCTGGGGCACCCCCATAGAGACTGCCAGAGGTCCAGACAACAGGCCCTCCGATTTGACACACTGAACTCCATCTGAGAGGTAGTTGGTGAGCCAGGCGATGCAATCATTTGAGAAAGCAAGGCTGTTGAGTCTGCCGATAAGAATGCGGTGATTGACACAGTGGAAAGCCTTGGCCAGGTCGATGAATACGGCTGCACAGTATTGTCTTTTATCAATGGTGGTTATGATATCATTTAGGACCTTGAGCGTGGCTGACGTGCACCCATGACCAGCTCGGAAACCAGATTGCATAGCGGAGAAGGTACGGTGGGATTCGAAATGGTCAGTGATCTGTTTGTTAACCTCTGGGGTATGTGGGACGCTATTCAACAGCCAGTGAAATAGCAGGGCGCCGAATTCAAAAGAACAAACATCTAATAATTCAAATTTCTCAAACATACAACTATTTATTATATCCCATTTTATAGATACACTTCTCGTTAATCCAACCACATTGTCCGATTTCAAAAAGGCTTTACGGCGAAAGCATAACATTAGATTATGTTAGGACAGCGCCTAGACAACAAAAACCACACAGCCATTTTCCAAGCAAGGAGATGCGTCACAAAATCCAGAAATACAGCTAAAATTAATCACTAACCTTTGATGAT
The DNA here is from genome assembly GCF_901001165.1 of Salmo trutta. Lineage (NCBI taxonomy): Eukaryota > Metazoa > Chordata > Actinopteri > Salmoniformes > Salmonidae > Salmo > Salmo trutta. The sequence continues at coordinate 11,339,880 of NC_042989.1, read as the reverse complement.
TTTCATCAGATGGCACTCATAGGACTTCATGTTACACAATACATGTATGTTTTGCTCAACAAAGTTCATATTTATTTCCAAAATCCATTTTACATTGGTGTGTAATGTTCAGAAATGTTTTACCTCACAAAACTACCGGTGAATGAGCACATCAATTTACAGAAATACTCATCATAAACGTTGATAAAATATTCAACTGTTATTCAAAGAATTATAGATACATTTCTCCTTAATGCAACCACTGTGTCAGATTTCAAAAAGCTTTACAGCGAAAGCACACTTTGCAATAATCTGAGTACGGCGCTCAGTCACAAAACCAAACCCGCCATTTTGTGGAGTCAACAAAACTCAGAAATAGCATTATAAATATTCACTTACCTTTGATGATCTTCATCGGAATGCACTCCCAGGAATCCCAGTTCCACAATAATGGATCTTATTCTCTCCCCATTCACAGTAGAAGCATAAAACAACATTCTAAAGACTGTTGGCATCTAGTGGAAGTATTAGAAATTGCAAAATGACCCCACAGACACTGTATATTGGATAGGGAATCACTTGAAAAACTACAAACCTCAGATTTCCACACTTCCTGGTTGGATTTTCTCTCAGGTTTTTGCCTGCCATATGATTTCTGTTATACTCACAGACATCATTCAAACAGTTTTAGAAACTTCAAGTGTTTTCTATCCAAATCTACTAATAATATGCATATCTTAGCTTCTGGGACTGAGTAGCAGGCAGTTTACTCTGGGCACCTTCTTCATCCGGACATCAAAATACTGCCCCCTACCCCGATGAAGTTAACTTGGCTTTCTAAGACTTTAGAAAGGCAGGGTAGGATAGATTTAGGTCTGTAACAGTTTGGGTCTAGAGTGTCACCCCCTTTGAAGAGGGGGATGACTGTGGCAGCTTTCCAATCTTTAGGGATCTCAAACGATACGAAAGAGAGGTTGAACAGGCTAGTAATAGGGGTCGCAACAATTTCGGCAGATTCTTTTAGGAAGAGAGGGTCCAGAATGTCTAGCCCGGCTGATTTGTAGGGGTCCAGATTTTGCAGCACTTTCAGAACATCAGCTATCTGGATTTGGGTGAAGGAGAAATGGGGGAGGCTTGGGCGAGTTGCTGTGGGGTGTGCAGGGCTGTTGATCAGGGTAGGTGTAGCCAGGTGGAAAGCATGGCCAGCCGTAGAAAAATGCTTATTGACATTCTCAATTATCGTGGATTTATCGGTGGTGACAGTGTTCCCTAGCCTCAGTGCAGTGTGCAGCTGGGAGGAGGGGCTCTTATTCTCCATGGACTTTACAGTGTCCCAGAACTTTTTGCTACAGGATGCAAATTTCTGTTTGAAAAAGCTAGCCTTTGCTTTCCTAACTGCCTGTGTATATTGGTTCCTAACTTCCCTGAAAAGTTGCATATCATGGGGGCTATTCGATGCTAATGCAGTACGCATTTCAACAGATATGCTGCTGGTATTCTACAGATGGTTTGTTGACTATAGACTACCTTGTTCAAAATTATAAGATATGCTGTTGAGATGCTACTGAAAGGCTAAAGACATGCTGATGAAATGCTTCTGACAGTCTACAGCAAAATCAAAGGTGTACATTTTGCTCCAAAAGTGTTAAATGTACACTATTTTCGGTGAATATGAGTCCGACTGAACTGGGGTTAAAATAATACTTTAGAAAGTGTTCAAGATTTAACTCTGTTCCAGTGTTCCCCATAAAAGTGTGCAAATGAACTTGATTGTGGTGTTTGCATAGCTCTACCGTAGAGTAATAAGCAACATCTACAGTGTAAAACATAACACTTGATTTCGAGCAAACTGGACTCACTTTGCTTAGTGCTGACGCTGTTACACTTTCTCAGTGTAAGAAATGACCACCTGTAGTATTATTTATTTTTGTGTAACATAAAATGAATCAATCAATGTACAAAACACAGATATTAAAAACAATCCCCCAAGAAATCTACATGCAGTAGAGCATGCAGGCGTGGTTTTGATGGAACTGTTTTACTCTCCACAGTGTAAAACAATAACTCTGGTTATTAACACCAACACTGGGGGTTATTTTACACCACTGAGGGTTAATTTCACTCTTACAGTCAACACTAGAAATGTTACACTGAAAAATAAACAGCCAATTTGCTGTGTGTAGACTACAAACACTTTCTTGTTGAAAGACAACAGACATGCAGTTTACATGTTGCTGATAGTTTGTAGAGCGTCTACAGATGGACCATCCAAATAAAGTGTTACCAAGACGGTAGTCTCTTCCTTGATAGGTTGGTAATTCATGTTACAGAGTGGAAGGAGTTTTGATGATTGAGACTGAATGTATTGTTCCCCTGTGAATTCTCTATTTACACCTTGATTCTTAGTGTGATTTTCTTGATTGGACCTTGATATAGAGAAAAAGTGTCAATAATAATAATAATACATGGGATCAAAGTTAAAGTTAAACTGTAGTTTGTTTGTATCCTGTGTGGTGAATTATTATTGTGAGTATGAATGGAGTTTAGGCCATGAAACTGTGTGTATGCTAATTTATAAAGGTTGTTGAACTAATCAGAAAAGAGTAAATTGCCTAGGATCAGAGAGCAGAATCAGGCCCAGAACAGAAGATGGACGGGGTGTGATTCTGACATCTGGCTAAACGAAGAGAGGACCGTAGACATTCCACAGGGGAAAGGAGGGAAACTCATTGGGGTCATAAAATGTATAGCTGGGGAGGTGACGCCTACAAGGGAAGAGTATAACATGTGTGTTGTGAGCTTTCTAAATGTATGCACTCAGCTAACTGTATCCTTGGTATTAAACACTTGAAACTTCTCTTGCGCTTTTGGTCTCAATTACTTATTGCAAAGAGGTTGCAGTAGCATTGTCTTTTAACAGAACTCCAACAGCAGCAGGTGCAATTGAAATGTCTAAACGTCTCTGAAATGTGGTGGTTATGTTCAATACAAGTTCAACAAAAACACTAACTCCTTGAGTGCAAAAGAACCTTCAGAAACAGTAAGTCATTCTGACAACACAAGCCTCGTTCACTTCATTAATTCCTTCATATGCGATACTGGGAACTGGACTGTGAGGAAATGCAACAGTCGTGTGGGTGTTAATCTACAGAAGCTAATGTAAAGGTTTCTGGTGTGTTTGTGCATGCATGAGTGCGTGTGTGTGCATTAGTCCCCAGATCCATCAAAGTGTGAAAAAGCACCAGATGGGGCCTAACCACTTTAATACTATATGAGTTTGTGAAGTTTTAAATGAAGCCCTGGGAGTCACACACAGGCTGTTGAGTGATTGTTTAGATGGCCTGCTTAATTTGGCATGGCTGATTAAGTGCGTACGTCAGGGAGAAGGAAGGAAGTGTGAGAGGTGGACGCAGCATGGCACACGCCTTGCCTCTCTGCTCCGAGTGACACGTCAACACACCAGGGTTGCCCCTGACAACATCCCTCAGAATAGATCCCCCGTGATGATGATGACTCTGTGTTGAATCTTTTCTCAGTGACAGACGCAGAGGTCCACGCACAAAGAAAGCTGTTCCATGAAAATCATCCTTGTCTACATTGAGGTCCATGTACAGACAGGGCTGTGCAGAGAAAAGATGGGTAACAAATGCTTATGTACTGCTTATGAATGTGTTATGTAGTCCCGAAGATACCCTATTAAGTGTTTATAAGGAAAGATACATCTGGCACCTTGTATCCAATTTACATACAAATAATCCCTACTTTGTTTTTAAAAATGGAAATGCTAACATTATCCACATTCACACCTCTTTTTCAGTTTCTCTCAAAACTACAGAGATACAATTATATGATCCAGACTAATACAACTGATGCACGGCATCAATGACAAGAACTAATGGTTCCTGATTATGGATTTTGATGCACCAATCAAACCTGTGGCAGCCTCTGATCACGAGATGTGTTTGTCTATAGTGCTGACATCTATGGAAATCAACTCATTGTTATTCTCTCTGATGAATGGCATGTGTCGTTGGTCAAGGTGAACAGAAAATGATTAGAAAATAATCACGCATTGTGTAAATGCATAGCTTTGTGCAGTGTAGCCATTTGTTGGCTTGGCTGTGTGTTTATATTATATAGAGAATTGCTGGCTGCATGGCCACAGGTAATACCGCCATGCTGCTGTATTATGATGATTAATGATCTTCTTTTAAAAGATGCAAATTGCTTTGTGAAAAGCATCACCATTTTGTTCTAGCTGGTGCAGGTAATCTGTTCTCTCCTTTGTTTTAAGTGGAAGGCAGCTGTCCAGTCTCTGCATTTGGCTTGACTTTACAAGCGGTGTGTTAGATTGCACCAACTCTTAAGAGAGGAATTTGATCCAGGGGGTTGATTTATTTGATAAAAAGGATGGGTAACACGTTAAGTTGACTACATATCCATAATGAATTTATTACACATCTATAAGCATTTCATAAACATGTTATAACAGGTCCTTACCACATTAATTAAATATATCCATAGCATACAGGGGTGCTACTTTGGTTTTAGAAGTGGGGGGACATAATATTATTCTTATTATTATTTGTATATTTTATCCAGTCGGATAAACAGCCTACCCGAGCACTCGGAGGTGTCCGCATGGTCCTAAAGCACAATGTTGCCTAGTTTTGTATCACATTCCAATGATAAAACTGGGAGGGGGACAAAAATGCAATTTCAGAATGTGGGGGGGTGTCCCCCAGTAAGTTGTGCCCCTGATAGCATATCTATAGCACATTCATGTCATACTATACAAGAGCTCATATTTAGGTATCTTAATAGATGAGTTAATACAAAGACAGCGTAATGTCATCATTATGACTGTTCTCAAAAGTGTGCTTCTGCCATACCAGTGTTAGTGAATATTCCAAAAGGCCAAACCCCATTTAGAAAATTATGCCGATATATAGCCTGTACCAGCCCTATTTTCCCCACCGGCTGGTATAGGGCCTTAACTTACCTTTTGCTTCTTCTTCTTACTGAGGTCCATGGTGCATGAAGATCCCCACAAGGTTGAATCCTAGGGGTACATTTTAAGGATGAAATCGTGTAGTTGAGGGGCATATCATAACTCTTTCGTAACTCATTAACAGCCCACCTCCACATCTAAATGACTTTGGCCACACTGGACTATAACACACATATGAATGGTCTATGTATGAATTCTATCCAGTCAAAGTAAAGTAAAATCTATTTTCCCATTCATGAAGCATTTATAGCTAAGCACTTACTCGTAATTAACGTTGCAGTTTTCCACTGGTCTATAGCACCAACATTAAAGGTCTATGTATGAATTCTATGCAGTCTCTACTGTCATTTGTATTTTTCCATTCATAAAGAATTTTTAAAGAATCTATAAAGCATTTGTAAACGTGCCTCACTTATAAAAAGGAATACTGACACAACACAGGATGTTAAAGGAAATTTTAACATTTTATTTCATTTTTTGGGAGGGCAGGGTTTTTAATTTTATTTACTTAACTAGGCAAGTCAGTTAAGAACAAATTCTTATTTACAATGACGGCCTAACAAAAAGTATCCTGCAGGGACGGGGGCTGGGATTAAAAAAATAAATAAAAATATAGGACAAAACACAGATCACGACGAGACAACACAACACTACATAAAGAGAGACCTAAGTCAACAGCATAGCATGGCAGCAACACATGACAACTCAAAGATAAAACAAATTATGGTGCCTGGTGGTAGAAAGATACAAACCAGTAGTCTTATGAAGTAATAGTTTTATTTTCTGTATCATTGAAGTTCAAGTACACCCTCCTCTAAAATGTTCTTGCAACTTTTGACACATTCCATTTTCATAGATGGTAAAACATAGCGTGCAGTGCAACCAATCTCAAACTCCCTCCATGTGAATTGGAAAACAGATAATGCATCGTTCCTCCTCTGCCTAGATTAACATTTTATTCTTATCCTAGAAATGAAGGGAAATCTATTGTGGATTGTTTCCCTTTTTTTGTTCTCATCTTCATTTTCTTCTAAACGAGAAAAATAATCTGTATGCAAGAGCTGGAACACAACAACAAAGGTAAATTGAAATGTCTTTTTTTATTCATGTGAAGAGTTTGTTGGTGCAAGGAACCGCTGTATGGGGATATTGCAGCACAAATTAAGGTTGACAGTACAAGCCGTCCCTGGCATCCATGCAAGGTCTTGTGAGGCTTTTTTGTTATATACAGTGCCTTGTGAAAGTATTCAGATCCCTTTACTTTTTCCACATTTTGTTACGTTACAGCCTTATTCTAAAATTGATTAAAAAAAATAATTTCTCTCATCAATCTACATACAATAATGACAAAGCAAAAACAGGTTTTTAAACATTTTTGCAAATGTATGAAAAAAACAACTGAAATAAAACATTTACATAAGTATTCAAACCCTTTACTTAATACTTTGTTGAAGCACCATCGGCAGCAATTACAGCCTTGAGTCTTCTTGGGTATGACACTACAAGTATGTCACACGATTATTTGGGGAGGTTCTCCCATTCTTCTCTGCAGATCCTCTCAAGCTCTGTCAGGTTGGATGGGTAGCGTTGATGCACAGCTATTTTCAGGTCTCTCCAGAGATGTTAGATCGGGTTCAAGTCCAGGCTCTGGTTGGGCCACTCAAGGAGTTCCAGAGACTTGTCCCGAAGCCACTCATGCGTTGTCTTGGCTGTGTGCTTAGGGTCGTTTTCCTGTTGGAAGGTGAACGTTCGCCATAGTTTGAGTTCCTGAGTGCTCTGGAGCAGGATCTCTCTCTGTACTTTGCTGAGTTCATCTTTGCCTCGATCCTGACTAGTTTCCCAGTCCTTGCCGCTGAGAAAACCCTCCACAGCATGATGCTGCCACCGCCATACTTCACCGTAGGGATGGTGCCTGTTTTTTTCCAGACGTGACACAGCATTCAGGCCAATAGTCTTTAGGTGCCTTTTGGCAAACTTTAAGAGGGCTGTCATGTGCCTTTTACTGGGGAGTGGCTTCTATCTGGCCAGTCTACCATAAAGGCCTGATTGATGGAATGCTGCAGAGATGGTTGTTCTTCTGGAAGTTTCTCCCATCTCCACAGAGGAACTCCAGAGCTCAGTCAGAGTGACCATCGGGTTCTGGGTCACCACCCTGATCAAATCAAATGTATTTATATAGCCCTTCTTACATCAGCTGATATCTCAAAGTGCTGTACAGAAACCCAGCCTAAAATCCCAAACAGCAAGCAATGCAGTTGTAGAAGCACGGTGGCTAGGAAAAACTCCCTAGAAAGGCCAAAACCTAGGAAGAAATCTAGAGAGGAACCAGGCTATGAGGGGTGGCCAGTCCTCTTCTGGCTGTGCCGGGTGGAGATTATAACAGAACATGGCCAAGATGTTCAAATGTTCATGAATGACCAGCATGGTCAAATAATAATCATAGTAGTTGTCGAGGGTGCAACAACTCAGCACCTCAAGAGTAAATGTCAGTTGGCTTTTCATAGCCGATCATTGAGAGTATCTCTACCGCTCCTGCTGTCTCTAGAGAATTGAAAACAGCAGGTCTGGGACAGGTAGCACGTCCGGTGAACAGGTCAGGGTTCCATAGCCGCAGGCAGAACAGTTGAAACTGGAGCAGCAGCATGGCCAGGTGGACTGGGGACAGCAAGGAGTCATCATGTCAGGTAGTCCTGAGGCATGGTCCAAGGGCTCAGGTCCTCCGAGAGAAAGAAAGAAAGAGAGCATACTTAAATTCACACAGGACACCGGATAAGACAGGAGAAATACTCCAGATATAACAGACTGACCCTAGCCCCCCGACACATAAACTACTGCAGCATAAATACTGGAGGCTGAGACAGGAGGGGTCAGGAGACACTGTGGCCCCATCCGATGATACCCCTGGACAGGGCCAAACAGGAAGGATATAACCCAAAGCACAGCCCCCACACCACTAGAGGGATATCTTCAACCACCAACTTACCATCCTGAGACGAGGCCGAGTATAGCCCACAAAGGTCTCCGCCACGGCACAACCCAAGGGGGGGCGCCAACCCAGACAGGAAGACCATGTCAGTGACTCAACCCACTCAAGTGACGCACCCCTCCTAGGGACGGCATGGAAGAACACCAATAAGACAGTGACTCAGCCCCTGTAAGAGGGTTAGAGGCAGAGAATCCCAGTGGAGAGAGGGGAACCGGCCAGGCAGAGACAGCAAGGGCGGTTCGTTACTCCAGTGCCTTTCCGTTCACCTTCAGACTCCTGGGCCAGACTACACTCAATCATAGGACCCACTGAAGAGATGAGTCTTCAGTAAAGACTTAAAGGTTGAGACCAAGTCTGCATCCAGCTGTTTGCTTAGAAATTCTAGGGACAATTAGGTGGCCTGCGTCTTGTGACCGTAGCGTACATGTAGGTATGTACGGCAGGACCAAATCGGAAAGATAGGTAGGAGCAAGCCCATGTAATGCTTTGTAGATTAGCAGTAAAACCTTGAAATCAGCCATTGTCTTAACAGGAAGCCAGTGTAGGGAGGCTAGCACTGGAGTAATATGATCACATTTTTTTTATTCTAGTCAGGATTCAAGCAGCCGTATTTAGCGCTTTATTTCGGGTAGCCGGAAAGTAGAGCATTGCAGTAGTCCAACCTAGAAGTAACAAAAGCATGGATTAATTTTTCTGCATCATTTGTGGACAGAAAGTTTCTGATTTTTGCAATGTTACGTAGATGGAAAAAAGCTGCCCTTGAAACAGTCTTGATATGTTCTTCAAAAGAGAGATCAGGGTCCAGAGTAACGCCGAGGTCCTTCACAGTTTTATTTGAGATGACTGTACAACCATCAAGATTAATTGTCAGATTTAACAGAAGATCTCTTTGTTTCTTGGGACCTAGAACAAGCATCTCTGTTTTGTCCGAGTTTAAAAGTAGAAAGTTTGCAGCCATCCACTTCCTTATGTATGAAACACAGGTTTCTAGCAAGGCAATTTTGGGGCTTCACCATGTTTCATTGAAATGTACAGCTGTGGGGGGGGGGTGTTAGAATGGCATTTATGTATTTTGTATATAGTTCTTTCCTTCAAAATGTATCACTGTACCAATTTGGCCACTTGCTTCTTTGCTTCTGGGCCTGAGCTACAGGCAGTTAGATTAGGATATGTCTTTAGGCGGAAATTGAGAAGAAGGGGGGATACGCCGAAGAAGTTAATTAATAAAGGTATCACTAGTCACTTTAAATAACGCCCCTTTAATAATGTTTACATAGAGATATCACTAGTCACCTTAAATAATGCTACTTTAATAATGTTTACATATCCTACATTACTCATCTCATATGTATATACTGTATTCTACACCATCTACTGCGTCTTGACGATGCCGCACGCCATCGCTCATCCATATATTTATATGTACATATTCTTATTCATCCCTTTACATTTGTGTGTATTTGTGTTTGTATAAGGTAATTGTTGTGAATATATTAGATTGCTTGTTAAATATTACTGCATAGTCAGAACTAGAAGCATTTCGCTACACTCGCCTTAACATCTGCTAAACATGTGTATGTGACCAATACAATTTGATTTGATTTGATCAAGAATGGTCCAACACCGAAAGGACATCTAGCCAATTTGACACATCTTTGGGAAGCATTTGGGTCAACATGGGCCAGCATCCCTGTGTTTGGTATACTCAGTGTATATGTGACTCGTTTCAGGAAACTAGGCATATGTCGCGCATCACTACTTCAAAGAAGAAGCATTTGAATATAAAAACATTTTTGGCAGAAATGCCGCCTCGAATATGTGAACTGTCATGTGCCTTAATAACACATTTGTATTCCATCCATAAATATGAATACAATTGTTAAATCACAAGCCTAGTTTGTTTAGCCACGGAAAAAGACAGGAATCTTCCCACTAGCCATGATTGGCTGAGATAATGGATGGGCTGGACATGCCGAGAGATGAGTTTGGATTGGTCTGCCACGTAGCATGCTTTTGTCTATAACATGAGCTGTTCAGTACGTGTTGACAGTCCTTTCGACAGTGTTGTTTTTGAAAGATACAACATTAGCCATCAAGAACTACAAAAGTTTTGCTACTTTTCTCAACAACATTGATGCCCTGAATTTTCGAGGTGCAATCGACATATCAGTTGGAAAAAGTGATGGGCTACTTTCTGCACATGCCATAGTCAGTGTGAACTGGAGTGTCTTGACACAACGTTGGCCAAACAAGATGCAGCCATAAACAAAATAGAGTTAAATGGTTCCATTCTGCCGTGAATCGTTCATCAATGAATACGGGTCTAGCAACATTTTCAAAAATCATTTTCAAATTTAGTCAGAAAGTCGTATTTATTTCAAGCTAAAGCGTGCTGTTAGTTAGCTAGCAAACGTTAGCTTGCTGGCTCACTAGCTAACGTTACGTGTATGACCTGTGTAGTAATATTATTCTAATCTGAAAGCCATTTGCATTGCTAATTATAGCCTAATGTTAGCTACCTAACATTGAACCAAGTTTGTTAGCTTTAGCTACCTGCAGATTCATACAACAGCTATGACAATGTTTGTATTGGTAGTAGTATGAGTTGGGATTATGCCAGTTCATTGTTTAGCTAGCTACATGTCTAAACAAAAGACAAAAGACACTTCGGCCGGATTATTACATGACCAATCAAATTAGCAAGGTGTGTCTGGCGGTGATTACAGTCATCTATTGTATTTCATGAACATGTGTACTCGACAATAGTGACCCATCCACTTAGTTAGATGTGGCTGGGGGCGGTTATAGCATTTCATTCACATGACCCGTCAATTTAGACAAGTGTGTCAGGTAAGCATCATTTAATAATGATAAAGTATTTATAAAGTGTTTTCTTTCTGGACACTTTCTGTTTTTGATATTGATACTATGCAAGTAACCACTTCACTGTACCATTTACACCTTCTGTATCCTGTACAGGTGACAAATACATTTAGATTTTATTTGATATAGCGTGTGTTTACAGGTTAAGATGTTGTCAGCCAGCTATATATGGTGATTATTTGAACTAGCTAGCCAGCAAACAATCTAGAAATGAACCAAAAAATTGTTTATTTAAAAAAAATCTTTATTTAACTAGGAAAGTCAGTTAAGAACAAATTCTTATTTTCAATAACAGCCTAGGAACAGTGGGTTAACTGCCTTGTTCAGGGGCAGAACAACAGATTTGTACCTTGTCAGCTCGGGGATTCGATCTTGCAACCTTTTGGTATCTAGTCCAATGCTCTAACCACTAGAATACCTGCTGCCTGGTTTTCTAGATTGACATATACTAACATACATTTTTAAACAGGTGGGTTTAATGGTGTTCAAATATCCAGTTATGCTATTTTGGAACACCAGGCTGCATGATGTCATTTCTGTGTTTTATATTTTTTCATAACAACAAGTATGATGTCACTGCGACAACTGTATACAGACATGTCGATAGACTCAGCATAAACCAGCTTTTAGTCTTGAAAACTTTGGTTGTACACTACCGTACTCACTGTTTAGCACATTAAAGAGATGGGTGGGGCTAAGGCTTAAGAGGGTGTGAACGACGCTGAATGGGTGTAGAAAAAGAAGAACTCTCCAGTTGGTGTACCAAAATGTTCAAGGGCCATTTTCTCAAAAGTGGGGTTACAAGTTGATCAACTTTCAAAGCATAATTACTTTCCCATTGTTCATGTAGTGTATGATATACCATTTTCTAGCCCTCTACTTTTATCCATTTAAAATGTTGCTACATGAGACCGAATTGAGCCGGTTGGTCACATATATTTCCAAAACACTATATGCACCAATTTTTTGTTTCTTTACTCCGAAATGATTGCTTTTGAGTACTTTCATATGTGTGTGTAAAATATTACTGTTTTTTTGTTCATATATTTTAGTTGTGTATGAAAATGTTTTTTTTTTGCTAAATGCTATATATCCATTATTTAGCTGGAATGGAATGTTCATGTCCTGTATATTTCACCGTGATACTGTATGTGGTTTTCTCACCTAGCTGCATGCACTTCCTGTAAGTCACTCTGGATAAGAGCATCTGCTAAATTACTAAAAAGTAAAATGTAAATGTTTGTATAGAATTATTATTACAAAATATAAAAAATATTGATGTCACAAATGTATAATTTGTACAGTTCTTTATTAAAAATGTAGTTATTTGATACATTTTACTGTAAAACTAGCAGTACTAATTATTTCTCTGAGAGTAAGGTGAATATATAGCATTTTGCAAAAAAAATATTATTTGTCTCTCTGAAATGAAAACATCAAGTGATAGATTTTTAACAAATATGTCTGTCATTGAACAACCCCATGCCGTGATTAGATAGTGAAAAAACAGCAATCTCTTTCATAATTTCTTCAAACAATAAAATCTAATTTACCAACATTTCTGAAAATGGATATAGCGTTTTGGAATCAAACTCTTCATATCTCATCAAATTGTGTATGTCTTATTTCCCAAGACCACAGGACGAGTTACTGAAAGCAGGCAGATTGGGTTGTGTTCTTTTGAGGGCTCCTGGTTGTTCACCAGGGGTTTTTACTCTGCATCTGACCTCACAAAGGGTTGAGTCCAACTGTTATTTGTGCAAAAGCAAAAGGTATAGCACATGCTAGCTTGTGTGTGCCTGTGTGTTTGAAAGTGCCTGGTGTTGTTAAGTGTGACAGAGAAGAGGCCATGGGATTATCAACAGGGTTAGAGAGGTTTCACAGAGCGGGTGAACAGTGCTGTCTGGGGCTTTAATATCTTATGTCAGTCTGATCACAGACACTGGAAGGACAGAAACATACACACACTCACCAATGGATGCATTCACACAGACAGACAGACACACACTCACACAGTACTGCCAGACATTCCATTTCAAGCTTGGCATGAAGTTTAAAGCTTAGACTGCTAAACACAGATAATCCACCAGATGCCCAATCATTCACAGCAAACCGGCAGACAAATAATGGGGATATGATAAACATATTGGTCATTATTTATTCATCCATTCTGAAATGGTAGAATTACCATCGATATGAAGAGAGTAAAGTCAAGTTTTTCACCTCTCTGTAATGTGTTGTCTGAGTCCAGCGATGGACATGCATCCTGATTAACTGACAACTTTTGACAGATCTGAGTAGACACATTTAAAACCACAGTAACATGTATGGGGAAGGATGGTCAAAATAGAATAATTCACAAACACATCATTCATTTTTGCTAATTATTTTCAGGGGGAAACTTTGTATCCTGTGTTTTTGATTGAACACAAACATAAAAATCCATATTTTCAACCTTCATTTGCAAGCATTTTAGCGAGCTGTGCTGTTTAGAACATTTTGTCTGAGGTGACAGTGCAACAATCTACTCCATCACTGTGATCCACTGAGTACTGTCTGAAAGCTCATGCCAGGTGATCTGTGATCCACCAGTGTCGTCTGTCTCCAAGCCCATGCCAGGTCAGGATATCAGCTCCAGGAGACCTCATCACCTCAATCAACCCCCTGCCAATTACCCATGTAGGAAGCTACCCCGGGTCACCCAGACGCAGACGGACAGAAATCAACTAAAAGGTCTCTGTGAGCGTGTCTGGCTAACCTCAAAGGCTGCAGGCATTAGTCACACCAGGTGAACAGACAGAGGAGAACAGAGGGAACACAGGCAGGAGTGCCACAGAGGGAGGGATATGGGGAGTACCAAGTGGAAGGCTGGACTAGTGTCTGACTAACAAACAGTCTGCAACTGATTTCTCGCTCTCTCTGTCAGTCTCGAAAGTATAGCACAAAAGATACTTCAAATGTCCTGGCATTTGAAATAAAAAGTAATGATAATCTGATTTGTCATTGTTGATAGAGGGAGGTCTAATATTGAATTGATTCTGATTTTTCACAGAGCAATACCAGTGAAACTGTCAAGTCTCTAATTACTGTAGCCCATGCTGTACTGTACATTCAGGGGAGCCATTTATGGATGAGATGTTTGTTGGCATTTCCCTAGTGTTGGGAGGTTTCCCTCTAATCACCCTGTCTTCTTCAATTCAGGTCCAGTCATGCACTTGATATCCACCCATTAAAGCCATCTGATAAGCACTGTTTATAATGGCAGCAGCCAGTGGCAGCACCAGTGTGGGCTGGACTCAGACTCACAGAGCAAACCCAATAGAGATAAGTCCCATTAATTAAACAACAATGTTTGCCCAGGCACTGATCTATAGTCAGGTCCATAATTATTATCAAAAAAGACTTGTACAAATACTCAGCTATATTGTATGCTAAAAATGTTATTGGGAAATGATATTACTGTATACTAATACAATTGCTCAGAGAAAGAGATTTTGTTTAACAAGTCATCTTTTTTTCTCAAAAAGATATGGGTAGATATTATTGGCACCCCTGATTTCAATACCTTTCAACACCTCATCTTGTGAAGATAACAGGCACTGAGTCTTTAAAAAATATTTTATGAGATTGGAGAACACATTGGGAGGGATCTTCGACCATTCCTCGTTACAGAATCTTTCCAGATCATTGATGTCATTTATCTGTGCTTATAGACTGCCATCTTCAATTCAAACCACAGGTTTTCAATGGGGTTCAAATCCGGAGACTGAGATGTGGAGAATGTAGATTTGTTTAGTATTGTTAAGGATTTTGATGTTTGCTTGGGTTCTTGTCTCGCTGGAAGATCTACTTGTGGCCAAGTTTCAGCCTTCCAGCAACCAGGTTTTTGGCACAATTGTCTTGGTACTGGGTAAAGTTCATGATGCCATTGACCTTAACAAGGGCCCCAGGACCAGTGTAAGCAACATAGCCCAATAACATCAAACATCCACCACCACACTTTAAAAAATCCACAAAGAAATGATTGACCACAAAATCAACTTTTAACAATGGCCATCTCAGTCTCCATTAAAGACCTATGGGTTGAACTGAAGAGGGTAGTCCATAAGCACAGACAAATGATATCAAGGATCTGGAAAGATTCTGTATGGAGGAATGGTCTAAGATCCCTCCCAATGTGTTCTCCAATCCCATAAAACATTTCAGTCCAAGTGCCATTATCCTTGCAAGGTGAGGTATTAAAAGGTGTTGAAAACAGGGGTGCCAATCAGTTTGACCCCTATCTTTCTGAGAGAAAAAAGTATTACTTGTTAAACAAAATCTCTTTCTCTGAGCAATTGTATTTGTCACGTCCTGACCATAGTAAGATGTTATTTTCTATGGTAGAGTAGGTCAGGGCGTGACAGGGGGTGTTTTGTGTTTTTCTATGTTTTCTATTTCTATGTTCTTATGTTCTAGTTTTTGTATTTCTATGTTGGTTTGTTTGGGATGATCTCCAATTGGAGGCAGCTGGTCCTCGTTGTCTCTAATTGGAGATCATACTTAAGTAGGGGTTTTTCTTCCTGGGTTTTGTGGGTGATTATTTTGAGTAGTGTTTGTTTCTCCTCTGCGTCACGGTTTGTTGTTTTGTCAATTCAGTTTATTTATGTATTGCAAAGTTACACAGAGTAATAAAATGTGGAACTACACACACGCTGCATCTTGGTCCTCTCCTTATGACAGCCGTGACAGTATTAGTATAAAATAATAATTTTCCTTTTTAATTTTTTTATTTAACATAGCTCAGTATATGTATTTTTTTTATTGTATACAGTCATTTTTACTCATCTTTATCAAGGGTGTCAATAATTTTGGACCTGACTGTATACACTTCTGACTGTTGACCTTTGGAAAGTTTGACGACAGATGCGTGCTCTTTAATAATTGTTTATTACCTCAAAAGGTATTATGCCAGGATGAACCCTCACATCCTCCAGCCGGGTGGAATTATCACTTGCACCGCAGCATATGGGGCCCGGTGTGTTCACACCCCGCACCCCGCCACCCACTACCAACACACCTAAACATAATTTTCAGATTGTACCACTGAGAATAAAAATTCAGGGCCAGGCCAACGCGACGCTTCTATGTATAACTTAATTAAAAGTTAAGCATAAGGAGAGCTTTTTAGAGAAAATATATAAATAAAAAAACTCCTGTTGTCCGCAATTAAATCAATTTCACTGTTTCCGATCCATCATCAGCAAAGTGCTGTGACTGAAAACAAATCAGTGCATCAGCAACCAAAGCAACAAACAGCGAGCTAGCTCATCGATGGTAATTACAAAATTTAAATCAAGCAAAAGCCATGGCAATTTGGTGTTTTGCTTTAATTGTGTAATGGCAGTTATTTTCCAACTAGGGAGCGGTTCTAATTTGTTTGCTTGATTGATTTATTCTTAAGGTAAATGCTCTAATAGGTGGAGAGGCATGAGTAAATGAACAATGTTTTCTAATGGAGGGAATCATTTGACTTTACCTGCTGTGTCTCTCTACCAACACTGTCAGCCCTTGTCTAGGCTGTGTGTTGGTGGCTATACAGATGAAACCATTATGGCTTTTGTGGACAATAACACACAACTAGTCTCAGTCAAAAACATATATGCTTTGAAATTGGAAATGCTTTATTCTTTCGGTTTCACATGTGTGCTCTAACCTGGATGAGACTGATTAGTTATTTGTATCAAAGGTCATCGCATGGGTGATGCATGGGTCAGTAACATTTAGAATCATAAAGACCCAAACGTGTTTCAAATGTACCTATACCCGCTTTATCGCATGTGAAGACCCCCCCAAAAAAGAACAATCTACCTGAAACTGCTGTGTTTTATGCTTGCCATATCAGGGCTACCTCTCTACTAATTTAATAAGCCATGTTTCTGACCTCTCTCCCTCTGCTGAAACTCTGTTTTGACAATTTCACCTCTGCTGTTTTATGCCCTGTGCATCTCTCAGCAGACACACACAGACTGACAGAATGTTCTGCATCGCTGCTGTAAACAGTTTTGGTTCTGCAGTACAGATGGATGATGAACTAAGACATGAAAGCTTCCTCTCATTCCTCTGGTGATTATTCTTCCCCAGTAGGTACGTAGATGCATCTGTATTCCACATCGTTGTCCTCTCCAGGCATAAGTAATCACAGTAATAACGCTGGTAGTAAAATTGCGCGTTTGTTCTCAATGGGAAAAAATAAAACATTCACTGTTCACTTCAAACATCAGGAAGCATTAAATCATCCTCTCTCTCACAGACTATGCTAGGTGTAGAATACAAAAGCAGGTAGGTTCTTTCATCTGAAGATTATACATGAGTGTGCACGTGCATGGGAGTGTGTGTGTGCTCAAACAGCCTTATTTAGAGAAGTAGTCCATTCCAGAACAGCATGTAACTCATCTCCAAAACCTGGGCACTTTACCGGAGTCCCCCCATTGGACTGGGGTGCATGCAGGTCTATTCTACATGTCCATAAGGGAGAGGAATACTTATATGTAAAACATGTACTTTGACTTTGAGGATCTGAAAACCACAAATCATTAGCTTGTAGAGACACATGTCAAAGAGGAGTGTATTTTAGTTAAGTCCTCACACTGACAGACAGTTAGGCAGGCGATCATGACACACACACACACACACCAGGGACTGACTGATATTACAAGTATTCCGTGGCAATCCAGTCATTACCTTTGATATGCCCTGAAGACAATGGGTGACCTCACAGTAAGTGAAATGTTATTTTAACTCCTGAGAGAAAGTTGTCTGACTCTGGATGACATTCACCCCACCATTCTCCCCAAACCCAAAACCCCAAACGTATATCCTTGTGGCAGTTACGTCCCTTTCAAACGGACAACTTTGCTTGAATATTGAAAAGAGAACCCAACTGGTGAACCAAGAATGAATTATTAAATCTAATTTCAGCAATAGTCAGTACGTTTCCACCTTATTTCAATGCATTCCCTGTCTTGGATTACAGACAATAAATATTTTTTGTAAAACTGAGAGAAGAATAGGAAAAGGTGGTTGACTGAAGAGAGGCTGTCTGTTTTTGCAGCTTCCCCTGTGAATCAGCAGGTGTGATATCTGACATGACAGGGTTCGCACGGAAGAGACAAGTGTTGTGCCGGCTGGTCACTTAGGACCCACAGATGTGTGACACCACCCTGTCAGTCTGGAATGGAGTGTGGATTGAGCCATGACACACCGGTGTCACATCTAGTCCATCGCCACAATGACTAAATGACTGATCCCTGTCTCTCAACTGTTTCTAGCTAGCCACTCCCTGACTTAGCACTGTGTCATGACTGTCCTGTGAGGATTCAAATAGGTCAGATCAGCTTTGCAATAAATAACTTCAACCAGATCTCCTCTCACCCTCAGAGCGGGGAGAAGGGAACTGGTGGGGGTTGACAGCTCACACCCTGTTGTAAATCAAGGAGAGAACATTCAGCATCTCCCTCTCCAAATTCACCCAAGGAATGTGCCTTTGTTTCAACACACTTTTCCCACTGAAACTCTAACACATTCTTAAGCGAACTATTGGAACAATATGTCTAACATAGAACGTGAGGAATGGGCAGAGGTGACCTAAAAGAACACTAATGTCATATTGTGTTTTATTTTGTGATGTCATTAAAAATGTTATAAAGCAAATACTGTAACTTGAAAAGTATACACACTGTATGTGTGAAGGGGCCATCTGATACGTTGTGCATGAAATATGAAAAATGATGAAAGTGTTTTTGTTAAGAGAGGTCCATGATTTTTGGAGCCATAAGAGATAATCATTTTACATAACTTTGCACAATGACAAGTCACGCCCCTGAGAGAGGTCAGAGAGTGTGTCAGCCTGATGAAACTGCCCCTTTCTAACGAACTGAATTTGATGGGTTAAGAATTTACATATCAGACCAGATAGACTTTGACCTGCAGCTCACCTTTAAAATGGGTGAACTCTGAATCTCAACACAAGTTAGAGGCGATAAACTCACCTCCCGGACAATCACTGGTATGGCTGATTAGCTGTCCTAAGTAAAGAGAAGAAAGCGAATTTAAGTGGGACCATTCTAATACTCTCGTCAAACCCTTGTATTCCGCTACTCTCATCACCTCACTGGGAACCATCATCGCGGCTGGCTAGCCTATCTTCAAAGAAGCATCCTCCACAGTGAATAGAAGGAGAATACATTTGTAGTTCTGTTCAGGACTACACGACAAGTCAACGGATACTGGACGACTGCAGAGGAGAATAACAGTAGAAGACGGTGGGGACCCCTTTTGGACAATCAGAGCTTTACAAGTGTGCCATGAAAAGGCCCAAGAAGGCCCGGTTAGGAGAGATACACAGCAAACCAAGGCATTTCCTCGTCAATACATTCATGATTTCTTACTCCAAGCGGGCAGTGTTTTTGTGCAAAGTATAAGTGAGAGTAGTTTATAAATGTACCAACGTTAAGTGTCTCTGTCTCTCTCTCTCTCTTGCCCTCTCCATGTACTTTGTAACAAGCAGCCATATTGTTGTCAGTCCACTAGGGACCTGTTTCTAATGTATTAAGTGTGTATGTATATCCTGTGTTACCATTTAGTTAGCTAGCAAATAAATAAATACAACTATTTGTTTAGTACTGAATCATAAGTAAGGCTCTGGTTTTTGCAGATGCCGGAGGTTACAACTGTTCAGAATGATGATATGAGGTTATGATTAATAAGTTGACTGTTTATGGATGTGACAGGTAAAGACCTTTAGAGTTTAATTCGGGAGATGGTAACTCTTTAAAGAACCGCTCTCATGGGGCCCCAAATCCTAATGAGTTGATTGCTACATGATTCATTTCATCGGATAGCAATTATACATAGTTAGTTGATTAGATATTTTTTCTAAGGGGTGGATCAGCTTAATATTGCAGAAAGATTGTAATTGTCTGCATAATTTCCAATCCCCCATATATATTTTTTGTAAATGTATGCATACATATACACATATATACAAACACATACCTATATAGACATACATACTTTTTTTAGAATATACCTTTATTATTCCCCGCAAACCCTACCACCCATCCCCAATTGGAGTAAACTAATAAACAATAACACTTAGGCTTCTACCTTCAGTTTATACATCTTATACACATTTTACAGACACAATCTACTTTACAATAGTTATATTTTATTTGTTTTTAGTCCTTCCTCTATTTCTGATGTCCATCCAGTTTGATTTCTATTTGTAACTGTGCTATTTCATAAAATCTCTAAACCTATATACATTTTACAGACCCCGTATGTTTCACATCGGTTATCTTGTTATTAGTCCCAGCCTTCAGCTCCATTCAACCTCTCCCATCTATCTCTCAACACCATCCATTTTGGATTTCTATTTGCCATATATTTTTCAACTGTGCTGTGATGCTTTACAAAAGTACTGATCCTTTCTATTCTCATAACTTCTACAGATTGTAATTTAAGAATGAACATTTTTGCTAAAATAGTTATATTATTTATTGATTGACTATGGCTTTTCAAATCACCCAGTATTGCTATCTGCAGCGTTAGTTCTAGGAAAATGTTGCAATTCTTCAGCCATTTGTCACGTTTGTCATAAGAAGGAGTGGGCCAAAGTGCAGCGTGATTATCGTTCCACATTTTTATTGAACTGTGAAACTATGCAATACATATAAAAAAACTCAATAACAAAACAACAAACCGTGACGCAGAGGTCAAACATACACTAACTCAAAGACAATCTCCCACAAACCCAGGTGGGAAAAACACCAACGATGACCAGCTACCTCTAATTGGAGATCATCCCAAACAAAACCCAACGTAGAAATACAAAACTAGAACATGACAACATAGAAAAACGAAACTAGAAAACCCCCGTCAAGCCCTGACCTACTCTACCATAGAAAATAACAGCTTTCTATGGTCAGGACGTGACACCATTCCTGGACCTGTGACCAAAAAGGAGCTACATATGGACAATACCAAAATAAATGATCTAATGACTCTGCCTCCTCACAGCAAACTCTGCAGAGCTGGGAAGATTGTATCCCCCATATATATAACATTTTATTGGTTGCATGAATTTTGTATAGTAATTTAAATTGAAAAATGTCAGGTTTTGTACCCGGCATTGTTTTGGTTATCAATTCATAAACCATGTGCCATGGAATGGGTACATCGAAAATCTCTTCCCAACTATTTGCAATTTATATGGCACAGCTGTCAGTTTTTTGGTCCTTAAATGAAATCGGTTTATGTTTTTATTCATCACACTTTTCTTTAACCATTTATGTTATTTAACACAGGGCCGACATACAAGTTCCTTACTTTTTCCCTTTCTACTTGCCTCTTCCATTTTTGTGTTAATGCTGCAATTAGTTGGTTGTAATTTTGGGTAGAGCAGACATTTTCATATGTCTGTGCTAGCTGCATGTGTGACATAACTCCACCAGTCCTATTTATGAAATCATTCACTCAAATTATGCCTTTTATAAATATTTCTTCGAAAAATACATTTTTTTAATCAATTAGTATATTTGAGTTTAACCACAATATTTGTAGTATTATTTGTTCAATCTTTTGAGGTGGATTAAACTGAAATTGCAACCAACTTTCTAAGGCTTGTTTAAAAAATAACGATATTTTGGAGATGATTTCCTTTTCAAACAACCGAAAGTCAACAGAATAAAGGGAAAATGCCATTCTTGAACATAGGACGAGACATTCCTACCAATTTACTTGAGAACCAGTTTGGATGACTGATGCCTTTAGTGAGAGATCTAATGCTTTAATATTTAATAATTTCTTCCCTTCGAATTCATATTAATGATATAAATAGGCCCTTTTAATTTTGTCTGGCTTGCCATTCCAAATAAAATGGAATATTTTTTGTTCATATAATTTAAAAAGCAGGTCACTAGGTGTTGGCAAAACCATAAGCAAATAGGTAAACTGTGATTATTTCTTTCTTTTGGGATTTGTATACCGAGTATATCCACATCTCCATCAAACCATTTAATTGGTAAACTACACGGTAATGTAACATTTGCATTTTTTAGAGATCCAATACGTAATATTACTTGGTTTTAATCCAGAGAGGATAGAAAAAGTATCTATATCCTCTATGAGGCTGTGGAGAGATTCTAATTGTGGTTTTAAAAGAAAACATGAATCATCAGCGTACAATGACAACTTCGTTTTTAAGCCACGGATATCTAATCCCTTAATATTATTGTTTGATCTAATTTTAACAGCTAACATTTCGATGGCAATAATAAATAGATATGCCGATAGTGGACAACCTTGTTTTAATCCTCTAGATTGTTTAAAACTTTCTGAGATGTAGACATTATTTATTATTTTACACCTTGGGTTACTATACATAACTTTAACCCATTTTATAAGAGATTCCCCAAAATTGAAATATTCTAAGCATTTATGTATAAACTCCAGTCGTACTTTATCAAAATCAGCTATGAAAACCAGGCCTGATGTCCCCGATATTTCATAGTGTTCTATTGTTTCCAGTACTTGTCGAATATTATCTCCAATGTATCATCCATGTAAAAAACCTGTCTGATTAGGATGAATAATATCTGACAATACTTTTTTAATTTTATGCACTAAGCATTTTGCTAGGATTTTTGCATCACAACACTGAAGTGTAAGAGGTCTCCAATTTTTTAAATAGACTGGATCATTATATATACCACTTGGGTCCTGTTTCAGTAATAATGATATCAGACCTTCTTGTTGTGTGTCTGATAATCTACCATTTATATAGGAGTGGTTAAAGCATGCTAATAATGGTCCTCTGAGTATATCAAAAAAAGTTTTGTATACTTCCACTGGTATGCCATCCAGCCCTGGAGTTTTCCCAGCCTTAAAGTCTTTAATTGAATCAAGAAGTTCCTCCTCTAATGTGGCCTTCACATGAGTCTTTCTGTACAGATGTTAATTTTACATTATTATTAGGAAAAAATCCATGCAATTAGTTTCAGTTAGTGGAGATGGAAGAGACTGAAATTAAAACCCATTCTTAAAGTACTTTACTTCCTCTTTCAAAATATCATTCGGTGAATCATGCGTGACTCCATTTGTGACAAGTTTCAACACATTTTTTGGTAGCATTTCGATATTGAAGATTGAAAAATAATTTGGTGCATTTTTCTCCATATTCCATCCAGTTCGCTTTATTTTTGTAATATACACTGTTCAAAAAAATAAAGGGAACACTTAAACAACACATCCTAGATCTGAATGAAAGAAATAATCTTATTAAATAGTTTTTTCTTTACATAGTTGAATGTGCTGACAACAAAATCACACAAAAATAATCCATGGAAATCCAATTTATCAACCCATGGAGGTCTGGATTTGGAGTCATACTCAAAATTAAAGTGGAAAACCACACTACAGGCTGATCCAACTTTAATGTAATGTCCTTAAAACAAGTCAAAATGAGGCTCAGTAGTGTGTGTGGCCTCCACTTTGCCTGTATGACCTCCCTACAACGCCTGGGCATGCTCCTGATGAGGTGGCGGATGGTCTCCTGAGGGATCTCCTCCCAGACCTGGACTAAAGCATCCGCCAACTCCTGGACAGTCTGTGGTGCAACGTGGCGTTGGTGGATGGAGCGAGACATGATGTTCCAGATGTGCTCAATTGGATTCAGGTCTGGGGAACGGGCGGGCCAGTCCATAGCATCAATGCCTTCCTCTTGCAGGAACTGCTGACACACTCCAGCCACATGAGGTCTAGCATTGTCTTGCATTAGGAGGAACCCAGGGCCAACCTCACCAGCATATGGTCTCACAAGGGGTCTGAGGATCTCATCTCGGTACCTAATGGCAGTCAGGCTACCTCTGGCGAGCACATGGGCTGTGCGGCCCCCCAAAGAAATGCCACCCCACACCATGACTGACCCACCGCCAAACCGGTCATGCAGGAGGATGTTGCAGGCAGCAGAACGTTCTCGACGGCGTCTCCAGACTCTGTCACGTCTGTCACGTGCTCAGTGTGAACCTGCTTTCATCTGTGAAGAGCACAGGGCGCCAGTGGCAAATTTGCCAATCTTGGTGTTCTCTGGCAAATGCCAAACGTCCTGCACGGTGTTGGGCTGTAAGCACAACCCCCACCTATGGACATCGGGCCCTCATACCACCCTCATGGAGTCTGTTTCTGACCGTTTGAGCAGACACATGCACATTTGTGGCCTGCTGGAGGTCATTTTGCAGGGCTCTGGCAGTGCTCCTCCTGCTCCTCCTTGCACAAAGGCGGAGGTAGCGGTCCTGCTGCTGGGTTGTTGCCCTCCTACGGCCTCCTCCACGTCTCCTGATGTACTGGCCTGTCACCAGGTAGCGCCTCCATGCTCTGAACACTACGCTGACAGACACAGCAAACCTTCTTGCCACAGCTCACATTGATGTGCCATCCTGGATGAGCTGCACTACCTGAGCCACTTGTGTGGGTTGTAGACTCCGTCTCATGCTACCACTAGAGTGAAAGCACCGCCAGCATTCAAAAGTGACCAAAACATCAGCCAGGAAGCATAGGAACTGAGAAGTCTGTGGTCTCCACCTGCAGAACCACTCCTTTATTGGGGGTGTCTTGCTTATTGCCTATAATTTCCACCTGTTGTCTATTCCATTTGCACAACAGCATGTGAAATTTATTGTCAATCAGTGTTGCTTCCTAAGTGGACAGTTTGATTTCACAGAAGTGTGATTGACTTGGAGTTACATTGTGTTGTTTAAGTGTTCCCTTTATTTTTTTGAGCAGTATATTACACTGGATATTTCTTGAATAAGTTCCTCCATTTATTTTAGTTTTTCCTCTAACTTATTCTATGCCTCTATGGTACAGTTTTTATTGCTATCTAACTGTGCTGTTAGTCCCTCAATTTCCTTTGTTAATATGGACTCCTTTGATCTGAATTGCTTTTGTTTTAGAGATGAATACTGACTTGCATAGCCTCTAAATGCACATTTAAAAGTGTTCCATACAATAAGGGGATCTGCTGTACCTATGTTATGTCTGAAAAAGTCAGTTATAAATGGTTCTGTCCTAGTTCTAAACAATTTATCATCTAGTAGGCTTTGATTAAATTTCCAATATCCTTGCACACATGGAAATCTGTAAGAGTAATATATATGCCAATTATGCCAATTATGTGATGCATTCTGTCCCCTATCAACACTTTTTTAAACTTTTGGTGACAGAGAGAATGGCATAAGTAAGTAGTCAAGACGACTAGCTTGATTAAGCCTCCGCCATGTATATCTCACTAGGTCAGGGTATTTTAGTCTCCATATATCCACAAATCCCAATATATCCATGACATTCATGATTTCCTTAAGTGCCTTAGGGTGATAGTTTGTAGTGTGATTTCCTTTCCGGTCCATAGAGGTATTTAAGACCATATTAAAATCTCCCACCATAAAGATAGAGTCTAGTGTTGCTTGTAGAGTTGATAAATTCTTATATATATTTTCAAAGAAGCTTGGATGATCATTATTTGGACCGTATAGGTTAATTAGCCATATCTGTTTATTGTTCAATAACATATTTAAAATAATGCATCTACATTGATGATCATCAACCCTTTTGAATTTCTTTGCCCATGGGAGAGATATATTTTGCTCCCCCAGTCCAGTCTTTTTCCACAAACTTCATCTTAAATTGTTGAATGAGTTTCCTGTAAACAATAGATATTATATTCCTTCTGTTTTAGCCAGGTAAATACTTTTCGTATCATCTGCTAAGCCATTACAGTTGTAACCACTTACAACAATTATATTTATCAAAATATATGTTTGTAAACGAACCATTAAAAAGTAACATGATGATTGAGTATCTATATAACTGTACCATGATATTTGCATTGCTACTAAGTAAACCTCCAATTGGTCCCCACTCTTCCACCCACTAAAGCCTGGTTAGGAGAGATACACAGCAAACCAAGGCATTTCCTCGTCAATACATTCATGATTTCTTACTCCAAGCAGGCGGGGTTTGTGTGCAAAGTGGGAGTAGTTTCTAAATGTACCAACATTAAGTGTCTCTGTCTCTCTCTCTCTTGCCCTCTCCATGTACTTTGTAACAAGCAGCCATATTGTTGTCAGTCCACTAGGGACCTGTTTCTAATGTATTAAGCGTGTATATTTATCCTGTGTTACCATTTAGTTAGCTAGTATTAAATAAATAAACCAATTTGTGTAGTACTGAATCATAAGTAAGGCTCTGGTTTTTGTAGATGCAGGAGGTTACGACTGTTCAGAATGATGATATGATATGAGGTTATTATAAATAAGTTGGCTGTTTATGGATGTGATAGGTAAAGACCTTTAGAGTTTAATTCGGGAGATGGTAACTCTTTAAAGAACCGCTCTCATGGGGCCCCAAATCCTAATGAGTTAATTGTTACATGATTAATTTCATCGGGTAACAATTATAAGTAGTTAGTTGATTAGATAAATAACAGTCATCAGATTAATGAAAGTAAAGTCAAGACAACTGCATGGCGTACGCTCTGGAATGGCATTAAATTGAGACAGCTAGCTGTCACTGTTCTTGTCAGAAAAATATAAGGGAGGTTGTTTTTTCTTCAGTAGCCCTATATAATATTTGTCTCTCAGCGCAGGTAATATAATCAAGAGTACGTGGACAGAAAAGTATGCACACTGTCAAGTTCAGATAAAGACAGGTAAAGTTTGAGTCCATTCAATACAAACTCACACAGCTCCCTCTTTTTAAGGTGTGACACCACACATAAATCTAACACGCAACAAAATATCGTTGATCAATACCTGTCAGAAAAACAACAGAGCTTTAAAGATGAGAGAGTGGAGATGACACCCAATGTTGCACTGTGATAAGGAGGCATTGAGGGCCTTACTATCAGTTAAGTCAGTTTTTTTAAGTCTTTGGCGCTGTCTCTTCTTAGTTAATCTCTCTGATTGGACGCAGCTCGGGAGGATGAGGAAATAAGAAGCCCATCTGGGAACATTGATTGGGCAGCTGGTTTCCGGGAAGATGTGGAGGAGATTGACATCTTGCTGGCCTGTCTGCCAAGCCCCTGTTGCGAGGTGAAGGCTTCTTAACTGGCCCTCTGAGCCCTCTGTCACGATTAGAAAGTGCAGGCTGATAACTAACCATGAAATAGGCCTAAACAGGGAGCTGAGGGAGGCAGTGGACAAATAGAGGTTTGATCAATGTAAATAGAAGCTATACAACCATAGGGTATGTATGACACAGAGAATATTGGAGTTCCAGGAACTGGCCTAATTCCATAAGGGTGCAAATGTATCATCACCATTCCAACCATGACTCATTGTTTTCTAATCATTGCCATGACATCCAGTATGTACTTAACGTTCTAATATAATTAGCGTAACAGTTGCCACG
Organism: Salmo trutta; assembly: GCF_901001165.1. Lineage (NCBI taxonomy): Eukaryota > Metazoa > Chordata > Actinopteri > Salmoniformes > Salmonidae > Salmo > Salmo trutta. Next base: position 11,312,575 of record NC_042989.1, on the reverse strand, counting down.
AGTCCCTGAAGGATTAAGTGTTGAGCTTCATTTCATCTTCAAAGCCACACAGTATCTGCCCATCTTTATGGTTTAGAGAGCCCGGTTAATATCAAAGGCATATTCAGTAAAATCAACTGAAAAACCTGTTCTATAAATGGAGCGTCATCACAGAACCCAAACACCTAGAGAATGGCTTAGCTAACTGCTAACCATGTGTGTGTGCATGCATGTGTTTGAGTCATGGGTTGTGTGGGAGAGGAGAGCTCAGTGTATCCAACACCAAAGGGTCCAGCTGGAAAGGGTGAAAGGAACACTGTGATGATGCTGACCTCTGACATTTTAATCCATATTGAACCATCTTGCTCTCTTTCTCTCTGCCTCCCTGCCTACAAGTGACACAGCCCTGTGAAGCACTAACCTTTAAGAGCATCTGCTTTGACAAACCCTGAAACTGGCGTGGTTCTCCCAGCCCTGGCATGGCCAGGCAGGCTGGCAGAGCCGAACAGAAGGGGACAGCCTTGAGTGTCCGTGCCCTCTGCCCTCTGGTTGGACTTTGACCTGGCACCCTACTCTCTACTTGGCTCTGGACCATTAATCAGTGCCTTCAGCCTGGCCTTGAATGAACACCCTGCTAATGAGTCTGCAGCGCTGCACATGTTGTGGATCTGCTGCCTGCCGCAGCCTATTGTTATGCAAACAGATTGGTTTAAGCTGCACAAAGCATTGGTTTAATTGCACCCAGATAAGTGGCTAAGGGAGGCCTCTGCAGTAGAGAAGCCTTTTGCAAATAGGATGATTGTCCGTGTGTCTGTATGTGTGTGTGTGTTCATGCATGTGTATGTGTGTGTGAGGCCGGAGATGTCTGGAGCCAGCCCAGTGGACAGTTAATTCAGTGAGGAGAAGAATCAGAGAGATGAGAGGCTGATCGCACTGGGCAGCCCAGGGATTGGTTTTGGCTTAGGAGTAGAACAAATGGCTGTGCAGTTCAGTGCCTGTGTGCCAAAGCCCTAAAATAGACATGGCTCTGTGGAAACCTAATTTCAATAAACACCATGAGTGGCGTGTCTTGTCTCTTGTTTTAATGAAATTCTCTGAATTATTTGGCCACGCTATAATGGTATAACAGGAAGCTGTTACAACAGCTGTTACTGGTGCACATAACAATGTCAACATGGTGAATTCTATTGACTGCTAGATCACCTTGAAGATGCTTTAAAGGCTGAGGCAGCACAGCATATCCTCAATGATTGTCTCAAAACGGTTCTTAGAATTATTTTCTATATGTCAATTGACCTCTCTTATTAATCAATATGATACTACTGTTGGTGGTTAGACAAAGCTCTTGTTATATACTGTAGCCTATAGTCTATTGGCCATATTATGCCAGATGACTGGAGGCTAGTAATAAACTCACTAAACTATGCCCTTCATTGTGTCCACACAGGCCTATTTTAGTATTTAGACACCAATCATTATGATGATGTTATGATCAGATGAATGATCTGCCATTATTCCTGCTGCATCTCTTTCCCAGTGGCGTTTTCAGTGCTTCTCAGTGGTGGTTAACCAGCCAACAGGCTACAGTGATAATCATGCTGGGCTCCCAGGGTTTGGGTACTTAGATTCAGATACTTTGTCTGGCCACACCGGATTCATCACCAAACCACTCGACCGGGACAGCCAGGGGTGAAGGTTTGTATCAAATCTATGGTTAGTACCGGCTGGTTCCGGCTGTTCCTGGTGCTTGTCCTCACCCTAAGAGGCATGGCCTGACCGACGTCGCCGTGGCACTGTCTCTGTCTGCCTGCCTACCAGTGTGGACCAGGCAGTTTGCAGAGACACATAGCCTACTGCACAAACAAAAGGCTGGAATTAAAAGCTCCAGTAATTCCTATGATATTGAATATTTCTCTCTCTCACTGCGAAAGCGATAGGGGAGGGAGGGCAACATTGTGTTGTGCGGCACACACAAAGGATAAAAATATGTAAGCCACCATACTCATTCCCCACATTGACAAGCAAATAACATGAACTCATTAGCTATATCCAAATGTATAGTTTTTTTCTGTTTCTATTGAGGGGCCAAATGAGAATGGCGTTAAATCCCAATATGGTAGAACCAAAAGAAATATGCCAGCACTTCATGGCACAGTGACTTGTAACATATTTGTTTGTTCTTTTTTTATAAAATGTACTCAAAGGCTTGTGATGCCGGCGTTCTAAAGCTGTTCCTATATATTGTTAAAATATATAATATATATTGTTATCCTTTCTCTCTTTCTTTTTTCCCTTTTATATGTGTCTGTACGCAGATAGGAAAACATTTTCAGAAATTTGGAGAAATTAGCTTTAATGGATTGAAGAAATTATAAAAGAGATGTGTGTTATTTCACTATCTACTAAGCAATATGGAATTGTTTTAAGAAGGTCATAACAAGGAACATTTAGCTATTTGATTTAGAATTTTAAGAACCCTTGAAGTATCAAATAAATATATATGTGTGTGTGTGTGAACTGTTTAAGGAAACTAGACGTATGTCGCAAGTCACAAATTCACAGGAGAGCTATTATAAGGTTTTTTGGGGGCGGGGTCAAAATGCGTTTTTTTGGCAGAAATGCCTTCTGGATCATGTGAACTTTCATGTGCCTTAATGACAAACTTGTATGCCATCTGTAAATACGAATATAATATTTCAATTATGAGCCTTGTTGGTTAAGCCACAGAAAAATTCAGCAACCTTCCCACTAGCCATGATTGGCTGAGATAATGAGTGGGCTGATTGTGTCACGTATGCTCCCGCTCACCCTCCCTGGTGCTCGAGGGTGCCAGGCTGCCCAGCATTACGCACTCCTGCCACCATCATTACGTACACCTGCTTCCCTCGTCACGTGCTTCAGCGATTCATTGTACTCACCTGGACTCAATCACATGTGTCATTATGTCCCCTATATCTGTCTGTTCCCCAGCTCTGTTCCCCGCTTCAGCATTAATTGTCGTTTGTCGTGTTACCCGGTTCTGACGCTGTTCCTGTCCTGTCCCATGTTGTGCAAAATTAAATGTTCATTCTCTACTCCAGCGTTGGTTCTTAAAGGTTGGTCTGCCATATAGAAGGCTTCGGTATATTTGAGCTGGTCAGTCTGTGTTGGTAATCCTGTCGAACGCGGCTTTAAAAAATATATATATTGTGTACTGGAGCTGCATAAGTTTTGATCTCCACTTTCTGGAGGATCGAGTTTTGAAATCAGTGGAATTAGAGAATGATAGCTAAAGAGATGGAGAAACACCTGTCGCCGGATTACATCTTCAAAATAAGGGCAACCATAGCATGGCATCTGTGACAGGGAGACGTGTCCATCATGCATGATTATGTATACAGGAAAGATAGTCTAGCGTTAGCTAGCTACATTTTCAGAAATTACATGTTTCTAATTTTGACAGAAAGTGGTTTCATTTCAAAGTCTACTGTTAGCTAGCTAACGTTATGTTGTGGGTGTTGTGGGTGTTTCAGGGAAAAGGTGTACATTTGACCTCCATAATCTAGGACGTGACAATGGTTAATAAAATCTCTCCATTTCCACCCATTTTCCACCCATGTCTTGCAGACCTTCTCATACAGCTGCAACTGTATATGCATTCGTAAATCAAGACCTTTCTTGAGTTGGGCTCTGGGATGGTGCAACTGTTGAGAATGTGAGCCTATGGTTGTGTGGGGGGAAAGGGTTGAGTGTGTATGAGTGTATGGGTGTATGTGCGTATCCCACAACTGTTGCGAAGGAGTAATAGATGTTAGGGACAAAATTGGATGATTCACAATAATTGTTTGTTAATATAGTAATTGCTTGCAATGTAATTTTGGTAGTGGCGAGACTGGTGAGAGGTAAAATCCTTTGCATAAATTGCCAACATTACTACAAATATTAATAGCTAATTATGGAAAATAAGAAACAATATTTTTAATATATATATATATATATATATATATATTGATGGCTATATATAATACAAATCGAGGTGAAGGTGATGGAAATGCATTTGGCGGTTGATCTACTTCTGTTCTGTAAATGGCACTGTGTGCATTTTCCCAGTCTTTTCAAGGCTATGGGATATCAAATCAAATCAAAGTTTATTTGGATATGGGGGTTGGGGGTGGTCTCACAGGCATCAACTCTGGATGAGGAGGGCTTTTAGCGGGTGGAATAGTGGGGACCAATTGGAAGTTTACTTAGTAGCAATGCAAATATCATGGTACAGCTATATAGACACTTAATCATCATGTTACTTTTTAATAGTCCGTTTACAAACATATATTTTGATAAAAATAATTGAAAGTTGTGTCTCATTATGGTAAGTGGTGAAATAAGTATTGCCAGTTACAATTGTAATGGCTTAGTAGTGTCACACCCTAACCATAGAGAGCCCTTTGGGTTGGGGGGTACTGTCACGCCCTAACCATAGAGAGCACCCTGGGTTCTCTATGGTGTATAGGTCAGAGTGTGACTAGGGGGCTTTCTAGCATTTCTATTTCTATGTCGGTATTTGTATGGTTCCCAATTAGAGGCAGCTGATTATCGTTGTCTCTAATTGGGGATCATACTTAAGTTGCCCATTGTTCCCACCTGTGTTGTGGGATATTGTTTTCAGTTAGTGCCTAAGTGCGCGCTGTACTGGACGTTCATTTATTCTTTGATGTTTTTGTTAAGTTTCACTTTGAAATAAAGTATGTGGAACTATACGCACGCTGCACCTTGGTCCGCTCCTTTAGACGAACGTGACAAACAGATAATAAGAAAAGACGATGAGTATCTCCTTGCCAAAAAAGAAGGAATATAGTATCCATTGTTTACAGGAAACTCATTCAACAATTTAAGATGAAGTTTTGTTGAAAAAGGACTGGGGGAGAGGAATATGTTTCTCCCATGAGCAAAGAAATTCAGAAGGGGAAAATTGTCCACACAGTTCATCAAGGTATATAGATTATTTTAAATATGTTATTGGACAATACAGAGATATGGCTTATTAACCTATATGGTCCAAATAATGATTATCCAAGCTTCTTTGAAAATATACATATGAATTAATGAAATCTACAAGCTACACTAGACTCTATTATTATGGTGGGAGATTGTAAAAACGCCTTAAATACCTCTACGGACAGGAAAGGAAATCACACTACAGACTATCACCCTCAGGCACTTAAATATTGGAATTTGTGGATATATGGAGACTTAAATACATTGACCTAGTGAGATATACATGACGGAGGCTTAATCAAGCTAGTCGTCTTGACTACTTTCTTATGCCATTCTCACTGGCACCAAAAGTTAAAAATGTGTTGATAGGGGACAGAATGTGGTCGGATCATCACATAATTGGCATATATATTACTCTTACAGATTTCCAAGTGGGCGAGGATATTGGAAATTTAATCAAAGCCTACTAGATGATAAATTGTTTAGAACTAGGACAGAAGAATTTATAACTGACTTTTTCAGACATAACATAGGTACAGCAGATCCCCTTATTTTATGGGACACTTTTAAATGTGCCTTTAGAGGCCATGCAATTCAGCACTCACCTATAAAACTAAAGCAATTTAGATCAAAGGAGTCCATATTAACAAAGGAAATTGAGGGACTAACAGTACAGATAGATAGCAATAAAACTGTATCACAGAGGCACAGAATAAGTTAGAGGAAAAACAAAAATAAATGGAGGAACTTATTCAAGGAAGATCCAGTGTAATATATTATAAAAATAAAGCGCACTGGATGTAATATGAGGAAAAATGCACCAAATTATTTTTCAATCTTCAATATAGAAATGCTCCCAAAAAAAATGTGTTTGAACTTGTTACAAGTGATGGAGTCACGCATGATTCACCAAATTATATTTTGAAAGAGGAAGTAACGTACTTTAAGAATGTGTCTTAATTTCAGTCTCCTCCATCTCCACTAACTGAAGCTAATTGTATGGATTTTCTTCTTAATAATAATGTAAAATTAACATCTGTACAGAAAGACTCATGAGAAGGCCAAATTACAGAGGAGGAACTTCTTGATGCAATTAAAGCCGTTAAGGCTGGGGAAACTCCAGGGCTGGATGGCATACCAGTGGAAGTATACAAAACCTTTTTGCTATACTCAGAGGACCATTATTAGCATGTTTAATCCACTCCTATATAAATGGTACATTATCAGACACACAATAAGAAGGTCTGATATCATTATTACTGAAACAGGACCCAAGTGGTATATATAAAGATCCATTCCATTTAGAAAATTGGAGACCTCTTACACTTCAGTGTTGTGATGCAAAAATCCTAGCAAAATGCTTGGCGCATAGAATTAAAAAAGTATTGTCAGATATTATTCATCCTAATCAGACAGGTTTTTTTACATGGACGATACATTGGAGATAATATAAGACAAGTACTGGAAACAATAGAATACTATGAAATATTGGAGACATCAGGCCTGGTTTTCATAGTTGATTTTGAAAAGTCTTTTGATAAAGTACAACTGGAGTATATATATAAATGCTTAGAATATTTCAATTTTGGGGAATCTCTTATAAATGGGTTAAACATTTACATTTACATTTACGTCACTTAGCAAACACTCTTATCCAGAGAGACTTACAAATTGGTGCATTCACCTTATGATATTCAGTGGAACAACCACTTTACAATAGTACATCTATATCTTTTTTGGGGGGGGTTAGAAGGATTACTTTATCCTATCCCAGGTATTCCTTAAAGAGGTGGGGTTTCAGGTGTCTCCGGAAGGTGGTGATTGACTTCGCTGTCCTGGCATCGTGAGGGAGCTTGTTCCACCATTGGGGTGCCAGAGCAGCGAACAGTTTTGACTGGGCTGAGCGGGAACTGTGCTTCCGCAGAGGTAGGGGGGCCAGCAGGCCAGAGGTGGATGAACGCAGTGCCCTTGTTTGGGTGTAGGGACTGATCAGAGCCTGAAGGTACAGAGGTGCCGTTCCCCTCACAGCTCCGTAGGCAAGCACCATGGTCTTGTAGCAGATGCGAGCTTCAACTGGAAGCCAGTGGAGTGTGCAGAGGAGCGGGGTGACGTGAGAGAACTTGGGAAGGTTGAACACCAGATGGGCTGCGGCGTTCTGGATGAGTTGTAGGGGTTTAATGGCACAGGCAGGGAGCCCCGCCAACTTCGAGTTGCAGTAATCAGTCGGGAGATGACAAGTGCCTGGATTAGGACCTGCGCCGCTTCCTGTGTAAGGCAGGGTTGTACTCTACGAATGTTGTAGTGCATAAACCTACAGGATCGGGTCACCGCCTTCATGTTAGCGGAGAACGACAGGTGTTGTCCAGGGTCACGCCAAGGCTCTTAGTACTCTGGGAGGATGACACAATGGAGTTGTCAACCGTGATGGCAAGATCATGGAACGGGCAGTCCTTCCCCGAGAGGAAGAGCAGCTCCGTCTTGCCGAGGTTCAGCTTGAGGTGGTGATCCGTCATCCACACTGATATGTCTGCCAGACATGCAGAGATGCGATTCGCCACCTGGTTATCAGAAGGGGGAAAGGAGAAGATTAATTCAGTGTCGTCTGCGTAGCAATGATAGGAGAGATCATGTGAGGATATGACAGAGCCAAGTGACTTGGTGTATAGCGAGAATAGGAGAGGGCCTAGAACGGAATCCTGGGGGACACCAGTGGTGAGAGCACGTGGTGCGGAGACAGATTCTCACCACGCCACCTGGTAGAAGCGACCTGTCAGGTAGGACGCAATCCAAGAGTGAGCAGCGCCGGAGATGCCCAACTCGGAGAGGGTGGAGAGGAGGATCTGATGGTTCACAGTATCAAAGGCAGCAGATAGGTCTAGAAGGATGAGAGCAGAGGAGAGACAGTTAGCTTTAGCAGTGCAGAGAGCCTCCGTGACACAGAGAAGAGCAGTCTCAGTTGAATGCCCAGTCTTGAAACCTGACTGATTTGGATCAAGAAGGTAATTCTGAGAGAGATCGCAATAGAGCTGGCCAAGGATGGCACGCTCAAGTTTTGGAGAGAAAAGAAAGAAGGGATACTGGTCTGAAGTTGTTGACATCGGAGGGATCGAGGGTAGGTTTTTTGAGAAGGGGTGCAACTCTCGCTCTCTAGAAAATGGAAGGGATGTAGCCAGCGGTCAAGGATGAGTTGATGAGTGAGGGGAGGTAAGGGAGAAGGTCTCCGGAAATGGTCTGGAGAAGAGAGGAGGGGATAGGGTCAAGCGGGCAGGTTGTTGGGCGGCCGGCCATCACAAGTCGCAAGATTTCATCTGGAGAGAGAGGGGAGAAAGAGGCCAAGGCATAAGGTAGGGCAATGTGAGCAGGACCAGCGGTGTCGTTTGACTTAACAAACGAGGATCGGATGTCGTCGACCTTCTTTTCAAAATGGAAGACGAAGTCATCCACAGAGAGGGAGGAGGGGGGAGGGGGAGGAGGATTCAGGAGGGAGGAGAAGATGGGAAAGAGCTTCCGAGGGTTAGAGGCAGATGCTTGAAATTTAGAGTGGTAGAAGTGGCTTTAGCAGCAGAAACAGAGGAAGAAAATATAGAGAGGAGGGAGTGAAAAGATGCCAGGTCCGCAGGGAGGCTAGTTTTCCTCAATTTCCGCCCGGCTGCCCGGAGCCCTTTTCTGTGAGCTCGCAATGAGTCGTCAAGCTACGGAGCAGGAGGGGAGGACCGAGCCGGCCGGGAGGATAGGGGACATAGATAGTCAAAGGATGCAGAAAGGGAGGAGAGGAGGGTTGAGGAGGCAGAATCAGGAGATTGGTTGGAGAAGGATTGAGCAGAGGGAAGAGATGATAGGATGGAAGAGGAGAGAGTAGCAGGAGAGAGAGAGCGAAGGTTGTGACGGCGCAATACCATCTGAGTAGGGGCAGAGTGAGTAGTGTTGGAGGAGAGCGAGAGGGAGAAGGATACAAGGTAGTGGTCGGAGACTTGGAGGGGAGTTGCAGTGAGATTAGTAGAAGAACAGCATCTAGTAAAGATGAGGTCAAGCGTATTGCCTGCCTTGTGAGTGTCTCAGCCTCCAGTATTTATGCTGCAGTAGTTTATGTGTCGGGGGGCTAGGGTCAGTCTGTTACATCTTTATTATTCTCTTGTCTTATCCGGTGTCCTGTGTGAATTTAAATATGCTCTCTCTAATTCTCTCTTTCTTTCGGAGGACCTGAGCCCTAGGACCATGCCTCGGGACTACCTGGCATGATGACTCCTTGCAGACCCCAGTACACCTGGCCATGCTGCTGCTCCAGTTTCAACTGTTCTGCCTGCGGCTACGGAACCCTGACCTGTTCACCGGACGTGCTTGTTGCACCTTCGACAACTACTATGATTATTATTATTTGACCATGCTGGTCATTTATGAACGTTTTAACATCTTGACCATGTTCTGTTATAATATTCACCCGGCACAGCCAGAAGAGGACTGGCCACCCCTCATAGCCTGGTTCCTCTCTAGGTTTCTTCCTAGGTTTTTGGCCTTTCTCAGGAGTTTTTCCAAGGGAGTTTTTCCTAGCCACCGTGCTTCTTTCACATGCATTGCTTGCTGTTTGGGGTTTTAGGCTGGGTTTCTGTACAGCACTTTGGGATTTCAGCTGATATACGAAGGGCTATATAAATACATTTGATTTGATTTGATTTGGTAATCCATGTTTCCGTCAGCGCCAAGAAGTCGAAGGACTGGAGGGTAGCATAGGCTGAGATGAACTCTGCCTTGTTGGCCGCAGACCGGCAGTTCCAGAGGCTGCCGGAGACCTGGAACTCCACGTGGGTCGTGCGCGCTGGGACCACCAGGTTAGAGTGGCAGCGGCCACGCGGTGTGAAGCGTTTGTATGGCCTGTGCAGAGAGAAGAGAACGGGGATAGACAGACACATAGTTGACAGGCTACGCTAATGCAAAGGAGATTGGCATGAAAATTAACTAAACAACTGGGGAAGTGAGAGAGCAGGGCCTCCCTCACTAACCATTCACTGAAACACTCAAATATAACTTTTCCAACTTCCACTTTAGAAATTATAATTGCTGTAAACTACAGTGGTTCAAAGTTTCCAGGAATAGGCTCAAGCTTAGTTTATGTATATTAACCCTAGGTATAATGGCTACATCTCAGAAAGTTTTAAACAATCTAGAGGAGTAAAACTAGGTTGTCCACTATCGGCATATCTATTTATTATTGCCATCGAACTGTTAGCTGTTAGGGCTAGGGGGCAGTATTTACATGGCCGGATAAAAAACGTACCCGATTTAATCTGGTTACTACTCCTGCCCAGTAACTAGAATATGCATATAATTATTGGCTTTGGATAGAAAACACCCTAAAGTTTCTAAAACTGTTTGAATGGTGTCTGTGAGTATAACAGAACTCATATGGCAGGCAAAAACCTGAGAAGATTCCTTACAGGAAGTGGCCTGTCTAACCATTCCTTGAGCTTCTTGCATCTGTTTATTGAAGACTGAGGATCTTTGCTGTAACGTGACACTTCCTACAGCTCCCATAGGCTCTCAGAAGGCGGGAAAAAGCTGAATGATGTCATTCCAGCCCCAGGCTGAAACACACTAGCGCTTTTGGCAAGTGGCCGATCAGAGGACAATGGGCTTAGGCGCTTGCACGAGTCGACCCCATGCTTTATTTTCTTTCGTCTTTTTACCTATATGCAGATTCCCGGTCGGAATATTATCGCTTTTTTACAAGAAAAATGGCATAAAAATTGATTTTAAACAGCGGTTGACATGCTTCGAAGTACGGTAATGGAATATTTAGAAATGTTTTGTCACGAAATGGGTCGTGCTCGTCACCCTTCTTTACCCTTTCGGATAGTGTCTTGAACGCACGAACAAAACGTCGCTGTTTGGATATAACTATGGATTATTTGGGACCAAACCAACATTTGTTATTGAAGTAGAAGTCCTGGGAGTGCATTCTGACGAAGAACACCAAAGGTAATAACATTTTTCTTATAGTAAATCTGACTTTGGTGAGTGCTAAATAGTGGTGTCTAAATAGCTAGCCCTGTGATGCCGGGCTATCTACTTAGAATATTGGAAAATGTGCTTTCACCGAAAGCTATTTTAAAATTGGACATATCGAGTGCATAGAGGAGTTCTGTATCTATAATTCTTAAAATAATTGTTATGCTTTTTGTGAACGTTTATCGTGAGTAATTTAGTAAATTTTTTGTAAATTCACTGGAAGTTTGCGGGGGGTATGCTAGTTCTGAACGTCACATGCTAATGTAAAAAGATGGTTTTTGATATAAATAGGAACTTGATTGAACAAAACATGCATGTATTGTATAACATAATGTCCTAGGTGTGTCATCTGATGAAGATCATCAAAGGTTAGTGCTGCATTTAGCTGTCTTCTGGGTTTTTGTGACATTATATGCTAGCTTGAAAAATGGGTGTCTGATTATTTCTGTCTGGGTACTCTGCTGACATAATCTAATGTTTTGCTTTCGTTGTAAAGCCTTTTTTAAATCGGACAGTGTGGTTAGATTAACGAGAGTCTTGTCTTTAAAATTGTGTAAAATAGTCATATGTTTGAGAAATTGAAGTAATAGCATTTCTAAGGTATTTGAATAACGCGCCACAGGATTCCACTGGCTGTTACGTAGGTGGGACGATTTCGTCCCGCCGACCCTAGAAAGGTTAAAATTAGATCAAACAATAATATTAAGGGATTAGAAATCTGTGACTTATAAACTAAGGTGTCATTGAAAACTGATGTTTCATGTTTTCTTTTAAAACCACAATTAGAATTTCTCCACGGCCTCAGAGGATCTAGATCTAGAATGTTTTGCTATCCTCTCTGGATTAAAGCCAAATTATGATAATCAAATTATAATATTACGTATTGGATCACAAAAAAAAGCTAATTTTACATTACAATGTATTTTACCAATTAAATGGTCTGACAGAGATGTGGACATACTTGGTATACAAATCCCAAAAGAAATAAATTCTCACTCCAATACATTTTTATAGAAAGTTAGCAAAAATAGATAAGATCTTGCTACCATGGAAAGGAAAATACCTGTCTATTTGTTGAAAATTCACCCTGATTAACTCTTTAGTGATATCACAGTTTACGTATTTGCTTATGGTTTTGCCAACACCTAGTGACACGCTTTTTATATTAAAGAAACAAAAAAATATCAATTTTATTTGGAATGGCAAGCCAGACAAAATTAAAAGGGCCTATTTATATCATTAATATGAATTCGGAGGGAAGAAATGATAAAATATTAAAGCATTAAACCTCTCACTAAAGGCATCAGTCATACAAAAGTTATACTTAAATCCAAACTGGTTCTCTAGTAAATTGGTAGGAATTTCTCATCCTATGTTCAAGAATGGCCTTTTTCCCTCTTTTCAGTTGAAACCTGATCATTTTCGGTTGTTAGAAAAGGAAATCATCTCCAAAATATTGTTATTTTTTAAACAAGCCTTAGAAAGTTGGTTGCAATTCCAGTTTAATCCACCTGAAAAGACAGATCAAATAGTACAACACATATTGTGGTTAATCTCAAATATACTAATTGATTAAAAAAAGTATTTTTCGAAGAAATTTAAAAAAAAGTATAATTATAGTGAGTGATATCATAAATAGGACTGTTGGAGTTATGTCACACATGCAGCTAACACAGACATTTGGAAATGTCTGCTATTCCCAAAATTACAACCAACTAATTGCAGCATTAACGCAAAAATGGAAGAGGCAAGTTGAAGGGGAAATAGTAAGGAACTTGTATGTCGGCCCTGTGTTAAATAACATAAATGGTTCAAGAAAACTGTGATAAATAAAAACATATACCAATTTCATTTAAGGACCAAAAAACTGACAGCTGTACCAGATAAATTGCAAATAGTTGGGAAGAGATTTTCGATGTACTCATTCCATGGCACATGTTTTATGAATTGATACGCAAAACAACGCCGAATTCAAAACCTCAAATTTTTCCATTTAAATTACTATACAAAATTCATGCAACCAATAGAATGTTATATATATGGGGGAAACAATCTTCCCAGCTCTGCAGATTTTGCTGTGAGGAGGCAGAGTCATTAGATCATTTATTTTGGTATTGTCCATATGTAGCTCCTTTTTGGTCACAGGTCCAGGAATGGCTGAAGAATTGCAACATTTGCCTAGAACTAACGCTGCAGATAGCAATACTGGGTGATTTGAAAAGCCATAGTCAATCAATAAATAATATAACTATTTTAGCAAAAATGTTCTTAAATTACAATCTGTAGAAGTTATGAGAATAGAAAGGTTCAGTACTTTTGTAAAGCATCACAACACAGTTGAAAAATATATGGGAAATAGAAATCCAAAATGGATGGTGTTGAGAGATAGATGGGAGGGGTTGAATGGAGCTGAAGGCTGGGACTAATAACAAGATAACCGATGTAAAACATACGGGGTCTGTAAAATGTATATAGGTTCAGAGAATTTGTGAAATAGCACAGATACAAATAGAAATCAAACTGGTTGGACATCAGAAATAGAGGAAGGACTAAAAACAAATAAAATATAACTATTGTAAAGTAGATTGTGTCTGTAAAATGTGAATAATATGTATAAACTGAAGGTAGAAGCCTAAGTGTTATTGTTTATTAGTTTACTCCAATTTGGGGATGGGTGGTAGAGTTTGTGGGAAATAATAAAGGTATATTCTGAAAAAAGTATGTATGTCTTTGTAGGTATGTATACAGTATATGTGTATATGTATGCATAAGTGTATGTACATGTATGTATATTTACCAAAAAAAGATATGGGGTATTGGAAATTATGCAGACAATTACATTGATGGAAGCAACAATCTTTCCGCAATATTAAGCTGATCCACCCCTTACCTTTTTTTAAATCTTTTAAATAAAAGAAAACAACGTTATGTGTATGACGTTATTATTCGTATCCCAGAACCATTTGGTTTGCTAGTTAGAGCCTAATGTTAGCTAGCTAACATTGAACCTGGTTGGTTAGCTCCCAGCAGATTCATGCAGGGTAGTAATGACATGATTTGGCACAATGTTCATTGTTGTTTAACTAGCTCGTTAGCTAACGTTACATGTGTGATCTTACACGTTGTTTACCAAGCAAAGTTCATTGTTTTCCTAAATAGCTAGCTACATGTCTTAAGCTAAAGTGTACTGTTCACTAGCTAGCATTAAATACGGCCAGTGTCAGTAAATGTCGGCAAAAAAGCGCAATGAAATTGTTCCCAGCAGAGCGGGTTAGGCTGTTTTTATCTTTTCCAGAGTCAAGTGAGAGCTCTGAAAGCTCCAAGAGTGAAATGAGATGGGTGGGGCTAAAGATTAAGAGGGTGTGAATGATGTTGAATGGGTGTAGACAAAGCACAGCTCTTCACTAGATACCAAAACATTCAAAGGCCATTTTCTCAAAAGTGAGATTACAAGTTATCAACTTTCAAGGCGGAATTACTTTCCCATTGTTCCTCAAAAATGCAGTGTATGATACAGTTGGAGTCATTAAAACTCGTTTTTCAACCACTACACAAATTTCTTGTCAACAAACTATAGTTTTGGCAAGTCGGTTAGAACATCTACTTTGTGCATGACACAAGTATTTTTCCAACAATTGTTTACAGACAGATTATTTCACTTATAATTCACTGTATCACAATTCCAGTGGTTCAGAAGTTTACATACACTAAGTTGACTGTGCCTTTAAACAGTTTGGATAATTCCAGAAAATGTCATGGCTTTAGAAGCTTCTGATAGGCTGTGTACCTGTGGATGAATTTCAAGGCCTACCTTGAAACTCAGTGCCTCTTTACTTGACATCATGGGAAAATCAAAAGAAATCAGCCAAGACCTCAGAAATACATTTGTAGACCTCCACAAGTCTAGTTCATCCTTGGGTGCAATTTCCAAACGCCTGAAGGTACCACATTCACCTGTACAAACAATAGTACGCAAGTATAAACACCATGGGACCGCGCAGACGTCCTACTGCTTAGGAAGGAGATGGGTTCTTTCTCCTCGAGATGAACGTACTTTGGTGCGAAAAGTGCAAATCCATCACAGAACAACAGCAAAGGACCTTGTGAAGATGCTGGAGGAAACAGGTACAAAAGTATCTATATCCACAGTACAACGAGTCCTATATCGACATAACCTGAAAGGCTGCTCAGCAAGGAAGAAGCCACATCTCCAAAACTGCCATAAAAAAAGCCAGACTATGGTTTATAACTGCACATGGGGACAGAGATCGTACTTTTTGGAGAAATGTCCTCTGGTCTGATGAAACAAAAATAGAACTGTTTGGCCATAATGACCATCGTTATGTTTGGAGGTAAAAGGGGGAGGCTTGCAAGGTGAAGAACACCATCCCAACCGTGAAGCACGGGGGTGGCAGCATCATGTTGTGGGGGTGCTTTGCTGCAGGAGGGATAAGGAAGGAAAATTATGTGGATATATTGAAACAACATCTTAAGACATCAGTCAGGAAGTTAAAGCTTGGTCGCAAATGGGTCTTCCAAATGGACAATGACTCCAAGAATACTTCCTAAGTTGTGGCAAAATGGCTTAAGGACAACAAAGTCAAGGTATTGGTGTTGCCATCACAAAGCCCTGACCTCAATCCTATAGAAAACTTGTTGGCAGAACTGAAAAAGCGTGTGCGAGCAAGGAGGCCTACAAACCTGACTCAATTACACCAGCTCTGTCAGGAGGAATTGGCCAAAATTCACCCAACTTATTGTGGGAAGCTTATGGAAGGCTACCTGAAACGTTTCACCCAAGTTGAAAAATGTAAAGGCAATGCTACCAAATACTAATTGAGTGTATGTAAACTTCTGACCAACTGGGAATGTGATGAAACAAATAAAAGCTGAAATAAATCATTCTCTCTACTATTATTCTGACATTTCACATTCTTAAAATAAAGTGGTGATCCTAACTAATCTTAGGCAGGGAATCTTTACTAGTATTAAATGTCAGGAATTGTGAAAAACTGAGTTTAAATGTATTTTGCTGAAGTGTATGTTAACTTCCGACTTCAACAGTGTATGTATATATATATATACACTGCTCAAAAAAATAAAGGGAACACTTAAACAACACAATGTAACTCCAAGTCAATCACACTTCTGTGAAATCAAACTGTCCACTTAGGAAGCAAAAATGATTGACAATAAATTGCACATGCTGTTGTGCAAATGGAATAGACAACAGGTGGAAATTATAGGCAATTAGCAAGACACCCCCAATAAAGGATTGGTTCGGCATGTGGTGACCACAGACCACTTCTCAGTTCCTATGCTTCCTGGCTGATGTTTTGGTCACTTTTGAATGCTGGTGGTGCTTTCACTCTAGTGGTAGCATGAGACGTAGTCTACAACCCACACAAGTGGCTCAGGTAGTGCAGCTCATCCAGGATGGCACATCAATGCGAGCTGTGGCAAGAAGGTTTGCTGTGTCTGTCAGCGTAGTGTCCAGAGCATGGAGGCGCTACCTGGAGACAGGCCAGTACATCAGGAGACGTGGAGGAGGTCGTAGGAGGGCAACAACCCAGCAGCAGGACCGCTACCTCCGCCTTTGTGCAAGGAGGAGCAGGAGGAGCACTGCCAGAGCCCTGCAAAATGACCTCCAGCAGGCCACAAATGTGCATGTGTCTGCTCAAACGGTCAGAAACAGACTCCATGAGGGTGGTATGAGGGCCCGACGTCCACAGGTGGTGGTTGTGCTTACAGTCCACACCGTGCAGGACGTTTGGCATTTGCCAGAGAACACCAAGATTGGCAAATTCGCCACTGGCGCCCTGTGCTCTTCACAGATGAAGCAGGTTCACACTGAGCACATGTGACAGACGTGACAGAGTCTGGAGACGCCGTGGAGAACGTTCTGCTGCCTGCAACATCCTCCAGCATGACCGGTTTGGTGGTGGGTCAGTCATGGTGTGGGGTGGCATTTCTTTGAGGGGCCGCACAGCCCTCCATGTGCTCGCCAGAGGTAGCCTGACTGCCATTAGGTACCGAGATGAGATCCTCCGACCCCTTGTGAGACCATATGCTGGTGCGGTTGGCCCTGGGTTCCTCCTAATGCAAACAATGCTAGACCTCATGTGGCTGGAGTGTGTCAGCAGTTCCTGCAAGAGGAAGGCATTGATGCTATGGACTGGCCCGCCCGTTCCCCAAACCTGAATCCAATTGAGCACATCTGGGACATCATGTCTCGCTCCATCCACCAACGCCACGTTGCACCACAGACTGTCCAGGAGTTGGCGGATGCTTTAGTCCAGGTCTGGGAGGAGATCCCTCAGGAGACCATCCGCCACCTCATCAGGAGCATGCCCAGGCGTTGTAGGGAGGTCATACAGGAACGTGGAGGCCACACACACTACTGAGCCTCATTTTGACTTGTTTTAAGGACATTACATCAAAGTTGGATCAGCCTGTAGTGTGGTTTTCCACTTTAATTTTGAGTGTGACTCCAAATCCAGACCTCCATGGGTTGATAAATTGGATTTCCATTGATTATTTTTGTGTGATTTTGTTGTCAGCACATTCAACTATGTAAAGAAAAAAGTATTTAATAAGATTATTTCATTCATTCAGATCTAGGATGTGTTATTTTAGTGTTCCCTTTATTTTTTGGAGCAGTATATATATATATATATATATATATATGTGTAAACATTTTAATTTGTGTAATTTAGCTCTTATCCAGAGTGGCTAACAGTAAGTGCATTCATCTTAATAAATATAACTAGGTGAGACAACCACATGTCCCAGTCAAATTTGCAGGATATGAACATTTAATTCCAGCTATACAATGGATATATAGCACTTAGCAAAGAAGCCTTGTCCCTTGACAGTCTAGGTGCAAGCCGGCTGTTTTATCTGCCAACCACAGAGAGATCAGCCCACTACTCAACACTAATACTAAAAGACAGGGAGTCAGTGGAAGGGCTGTGGGGCGCCATCTTCCTTTAGAAGTTTAGGGTCTGTGGACAGATATACTCTACAGGCGACAGCACATTTCAAAAAGATGAATAATACAGGCTCGGCTCTAGAGGAGAGAAGGGACTCTGCTTGACATTCTCCATAATGTAGCTCGGAGCAAAATGACCCATTGCCATCCTAAAATTGACGATTCAACAGTAATTAGAGGGAATCTAAACATCTCGACAACAACAGGATGAATTGACTGTAGGCCTAAAAACATCTCGACAACAACAGGATGAATCGACTGTAGGACTAAGCAGATAATCTCTTTGTTTACAGACAACAATGTTTTTTCCATCAGCATTTTGTCTTGTATTTGAATTGATTTTAATAGTCTATTGACGCATGCACCGGCGTGTCAATCTAAGTAATATAATAAAAAATCTCCATCAAAATCCGTCAATTTTAGCTAGAGATATCAGGGGATGTCTCAATCCACCGCATCCACCTATGTTGACCTTCCACATCTGCATTGGAAGGTGGCCGAGCTTCAGCGGTGTTTGTCAGACCATGAAACATCCCAAAAATTGGTCTTCACACGAAAACGTCTGTAGTGTACAAACGGTTTGGCCTAGAAAACCATTATGACCACTCTCACTAACACGATGGTGTTCTCCGTTTTGCTCTATGACCCCCACAAATGTCACTGGGCTCGTGTAAAGGTAACCAGTACCGGTTAAAAATGTTTATGGAAGTATGGAGGTAGTTTTGTGCCCCCCCCAAAAAGGGGTAAAATATGTGTCCAGAAAACAAAAATATGTTCCTTGGCTTTCTTATATCTCCTAGATATAGGAAAGACTCTTAAAAATCTTATTCCTTATTCCTGCCATTTATGAATGTGTTATTCAATGTGTTTCTATGGGCTGTATTAGTAAAATTCATGGTATGACCATCTTAAAACAATTCCATGTGTTAGTTTAGTTGACCCCCTCCCCACCACCCTTTTAGAGGCTCAGCACAATGGACTATGCAAGTGGGCTACACAAGGGTCCAGGATTAAAATAAGCACAATTTATTATAAGTAAATTATTCATCAGCAAAACAAATGTGCTTAGTTTATAATTCATAAGAAACAGTAGCCATATTTGATGAAGACAGGATTATAAGGATAGTATGTAACTTTGTTGTAGCACAAAGCAGTCAGAAGACTTGAAGACCCGACTGAGATAATGGACCAATTCTTGGAGGAACTGTAAGATGAGCATGCTTACGACAGAGCCAATTATAAACCCGCTTATCCAACAATGCCGTCAGTCATAAATTAGACATTGGAAAAGCATCTAACATCCACTAACTGCTAACACAGAGCTTGATTTGTGAACACCAAAACAAACATTTAATGCTTTTGAACTCAAAATTACCTTTTCTGACCAACAAAGCAATTGGTTGTGTGCTGTTTTTCATTCAGCTCAATTCATTTTACAGTACCATGACACCATAATCCTATCTGTCATATCTTTAATCTGAGTTTAGAGGAATGTGTGTTCTCAGGTCTGGAGGGAAGCCAAAGTCATTCCGCTACCCAAGAGTGGTAAAAGCGACCTTTACTGGCTCTAACACCAGACCAATCAGCTTGCTG
Source organism: Salmo trutta (assembly GCF_901001165.1). Lineage (NCBI taxonomy): Eukaryota > Metazoa > Chordata > Actinopteri > Salmoniformes > Salmonidae > Salmo > Salmo trutta. The sequence continues at coordinate 11,293,035 of NC_042989.1, read as the reverse complement.
TCAGCTCTTAGCAAATGTGTGTTTGACCAAATACAATGCAATATCTCTGTAAACAAATTGACAAATGACTTTCAGCATGTGTATAGAGAAGGGCACTCAATATGTACTGCACTGACACAAATGACTGATGATTGGTTGAAAGAAATTGATAATAAGAAGATTGCGGGAGCTGTACTGTTAGATTTCAGTGCAGCCTTTGATATTATTGACCATAACCTGTTGTTGAGAACTTGTGTTTTATTGCTTTTCAACCTCTGACATTTCATGGATTCAAACCTATCTATCTAATATAACTGAGGGTTTTCTTTAATGGAAGATTCTCTGATGTTAAACATGTAGAGTGTGGTGTACTGCAGGGCAGTTCTCTAAGCCATCTACTTTTTTATATTTTTGCCAATGACATGCCACTGGCACTAAACAAAGCCTGTGTGTCCATGTATGCTGATGATTCAACCATATACGTGACAGCAACCACAGCTAATGAAGTCACTGAAACCCTTAACAAGGAGTTGCAGTCAGTTATGGAATGGGTGTCCAGTAATAAACTGGTCCTGAACATCTATAAAACTAAGAGCATTGTATTTGGAACAAATCCTTCCCTAAGCTCTAGACCTCAGCTGAATCTGGTTATGAATGGCATGGCTGTTGAACAAGTTGAGGAGACTAAATTACTTGGCATTACCATAGATTAGGTCTGTCCATAATAAAGAGATGTTCAGATTTTTTTTTACACCACACTCCACAAAGAAAGTCATGCAGGCTCTAGTTTTGTCTTATCTTGATTATTGTTCAGCCATGTGGTCAAGTGCTGCTAAAAAAATACCTAGTTTGTTACATCTGCTACTGCCACGCCCTCTAGTTCTCATCCTGTGTCTCCCTAACCTGCCGCCACTCCACCAGTGCTCTCTTCCTCTGTGTGATTGTGTGGGTGGAGACAGGTGTGCTGGAGGCAGAACAGATCCCCACCAGCTGCAACCTGTTCCATAACCAAGACCTAGACAAATAATCAGCCCTGCCACTTCCACGCTACCAGAATATAACCTCTGCTCAGTCAGTCTGTTTTTTAGCCGTTTGTTCCTGCTTAGATACTTTTTTCATGTTATGCCTGTTTTCCCTTGCCTGGCACTGTTTTCCTCTCCGCTACAGTTCTGCATGCTCTGGCTTTGGCCCCTGTCTCCAGTCCCACGCTCGTCAATCCTGCTACTCTGTTCTGGACCCCCCCCCACCCCACCCCCACCACTTCACTGCATCCTTGGATTCCTCTCTGGATCTGCTTACCCAGTCCCAACTCCCCTCGCTCCAGCCTCAGCGTCTGCACCGGGCTTCCTGCAATCCGCCCGAGCTTCCCCTGGCCTGCACCCCATCTTCTCCCTGTTTCAATAAATACATTGGTTTCCTCATCCCAGTCTCCTCATCTGAGTCTGCTCTTGGGTTCACCTGTTCCACTCCACGTGACATAGTTAAGCTGCAGTTGACCCAAAACAGAGTGGCACATCTTGCTCTTCGTTGTAATCAGAGGGCTAATATAAATACTATGCAGTTTCTCTTGGCTAAGAGTTGAGGAGAGACTGACTGCATCACTTTTTCTTTTAATAAGAAACATTAATGTGTTAAATTCCAAATTGTTTCCATAGTCAACTTAAACACAGCTCTGACACACACACTTACCCAACCAGACATGCCACCAGGGGTCTTTTCATAGTCCCCAAATCCCCAGAAAAGAAAGTAAGTGTACAGTATTATATAGAGCCATTATTGCACGGAACTCCCATCTCATATTGCTCAAAAACAGCAAATCTGTTTTTAAAAAAAATCTGATAAAACAACACCTCACAGCACAACGCCTCTCCCCTATTTGACCTAGATATTTGTTTTGTGTGTATTGATATGTAGGCTATTTGGGCCGTTTTAAAATGAATGAAGTTCTATATGTGAACTGTTCTTGTCTAGTGATGTTCTGTATTAATGTCATGTCTCATGTCCTATGTGGACCATAGGAAAAGTAGTTGTGGCTTTTGCAGCAGATAATGGGGATCCTAATAAAATACAAAATAATCAGTTCTTGTAAGGGCACAGGTCGAGACCCAGATGCAGACACGGGAGGCAGATGGCTTGAGTCTCTAATATTTATTATAATGCAAGGGGCAGGCAAGAGAATGGTCGTGGACAGGCAAAAGATCAAAAACAAGGTCAGAGTCCAGGAGGTACAGAGTGGCAGGCAGGCTCGAGGTCAGGACAGGCGGTATGGTCAGGCAGGCGGGTTCAGAGTCAAAGCAGGCAAGGGTTAAAACTGGGAGGACTAGGAAAAGAGAGATCAGAAAAAGCAGGAGCACGGAAAAACACGCTGGTTGACTTGACAAGACAACAGACAAACTGACTGGCAACAAACAAACAGGGAACACCAGATAAATAAATAATAAATAATTACCCAGGGACTAATGGGGAAAACGGGTGACACCTGGAGGTGGGTGGAGACAATCACAAAGACAGTTGAAACAGATCAGGGCATGACAGTTCTAACTGAATATATACTGCTCAAAAAAATAAAGGGAACACTTAAACAACACAATGTTACTCCAAGTCAATCACATTTCTGTGAAATCAAACTGTCCACTTAGGAAGCAACACTGATTGACAATAAATGTCACATGCTGTTGTGCAAATGGAATAGACAACAGGTGGAAATTATAGGCAATAAGCAAGACACCCCCAATAAAGGAGTGGTTCAGCAGGTGGTGACCACAGACCACTTCTCAGTTCCTATGCTTCCTAGCTGATGTTTTGGTCACTTTTGAATGCTGGCGGTGCTTTCACTCTAGTGGTAGCATGAGACGGAGTCTACAACCCACACAAGTGGCTCAGGTAGTGCAGCTCATCCAGGATGGCACATCAATGCGAGCTGTGGCAAGAAGGTTTGCTGTGTCTGTCAGCATAGTGTCCAGAGCATGGAGGCGCTACCAGGAGACAGGCCAGTACATCAGGAGACGTGGAGGAGGCCGTAGGAGGGCAACAACCCAGCAGCAGGACCGCTACCTCCGCCTTTGTGCAAGGAGGAGCAGGAGGAGCACTGCCAGAGCCCTGCAAAATGACCTCCAGCAGGCCACAAATGTGCATGTGTCTGCTCAAACAGTCAGAAACAGACTCCATGAGGGTGGTATGAGGGCCCGACGTCCACAGGTGGGGGTTGTGCTTACAGCCCAACACCGTGCAGGACGTTTGGCATTTGCCAGAGAACACCAAGATTGGCAAATTCGCCACTGGCGCCCTGTGCTCTTCACAGATGAAAGCAGGTTCACACTGAGCACGTGACAGACGTGACAGCGTCTGGAGACGCCGTGGAGAACGTTCTGCTGCCTGCAACATCCTCCAGCATGACCGGTTTGGCAGTGGGTCTGTCATGGTGTGGGGTGGCATTTCTTTGGGGGGCCGCACAGCCCTCCATGTGCTCGCCAGAGGTAGCCTGACTGCCATTAGGTACCGAGATGAGATCCTCAGACCCCTTGTGAGACCATATGCTGGTGCGGTTGGCCCTGGGTTCCTCCTAATGCAAGACAATGCTAGACCTCATGTGGCTGGAGTGTGTCAGCAGTTCCTGCAAGAGGAAGGCATTGATGCTATGGACTGGCCCGCCCGTTCCCCAGACCTGAATCCAATTGAGCACATCTGGGACATCATGTCTCACTCCATCCACCAACGCCACGTTGCACCACAGACTGTCCAGGAGTTGGCGGATGCTTTAGTCCAGGTCTGGGAGGAGATCCCTCAGGAGACCATCCGCCACCTCATCAGGAGCATGCCCAGGCATTGTAGGGAGGTCATACAGGCACGTGGAGGCCACACACACTACTGAGCCTCATTTTGACTTGTTTTAAGGACATTACATCAAAGTTGGATCAGCCTGTAGTGTGGTGTTCCACTTTAATTTTGAGTGTGACTCCAAATCCAGACCTCCATGGGTTGATAAATTGGATTTCCATTGATTATTTTTGTGTGAATTTGTTGTCAGCACATTCAACTATGTAAAGAAAAAAGTATTTAATAAGATTATTTCTTTCATTCAGATCTAGGATGTGTTGTTTAAGTGTTCCCTTTATTTTTTTGAGCAGTGTATTTAACCAAACTGCAGATTTTCTTAGACCTGTCCATTGGCAATCACTTTAATTTGTTACAATTAGATCAGCATTCAGAGTTGCCCTGAGATAAGAAGTCCTTGACAATGGGGGAAAAATACTAAATACTGAGATTTTGCCAGAATGAATTCCATGATATATCTGTATGGCAGAGTGTACTCATTTTGGGCAGAACTTTGAATGGAAGATGCAATTGAATCTAACATCTTCTCCTTTGAAATGTTACTATGTCAGAAGGGGAGGAATTTATTTTTATTCTTTCTTCAAATTGAGTTCAAGTCTTTGTAAAGAGAGGCACGTAGTTCTGAAAGTAGTCTCCTTTCAAAAACATGTTTGTGTGAGAGAGGCCAGGATACAAACGTCTTCAAACAAAATTATAATAACACTTTTGAAAATATGCTTGAAAAGATGGCCGTAAGGAGCAAAGTAAGAAAATACTATGAAGCACACAGATCATTGCTCCTCTTTTAGACAAGATAGAACTAGTTGTTTTACTCAGCAATAAGTACTTCTGGAGTATTATTACTACAAACGATGTATCTAAGTATGTTAATGTCTTGCTTTGAGTCTTATTTATAGAGCAAAAACAGACAACACAAAGCAAAACTGAATTATTACTATTGTTTATTCTGAGCCTTTATTCACCCACCACAGCATTACCATCGTTTTGTCTCATTTAGCTAGTAAGAGGGTCACAGCAGTGTTTTCCATTGTTGCTAAGGTCACAGCCTTTTTCAATCCTTTAGTGTTGGCAGGAGCAGAGTTGATGAGTGCCAGAGAGAGCTAGTGTGCCGACCGGCCACTCACCACACCATCCCTCGCTTCATTTAGGGTAGAGGGTGGAGATATCCGCTGAGTGGCCTGGTTGCTCTGGTTCCCTGTTGGGCACCTCGCCACCATGGCAGCAGGCAGTTCCACTGTGCCCTTTCCGCCCACCTCTTTTCATCTGCCATGTGCTCAGCATGCATTGTTTTCCCTAAACAATGATGTGTGCGGCCATTTTGAGACCCTTATCCAAAGTGTTGTCCTTCTATTGAATTGTATCTGTTCTAAGGACCTGAATATTGAATGACCTACATGTGGCTCAGCTGTTGAGTGGGAGCTAGTAATGCCAAGGATGCGGGTTAATTTCTTGCAGGGTTCACAAACACATACAAAAAAATTATGCACACACTGTACTGTAAGTCGCTTTGGATAAAAGTGACATACATGATTATTATATTTTGCTGTTACAAACCTTGATGTTGTAGTAGGATAACCTTTTCCCATCCTGTTACTGATTCATAGAGGGAATGTATCTCTTCAGGCCATAGAAGGGCATAGCACACGTTAGAGCCTCTCAGTTAAGAGGAAGTCTGGAGGATATGGAAAGTTGAGTAAAGAGATTAAGATGAGGGTATTGTGTTTATGGTAAAATCACATTGGGATGCACCTGTGCTCTCCTCTCTGAACCACTACAGCAGGGTGTTACGCAGCGTTCAGTGAATGAATGTGTTAGTTAATCCTATGTGTTTATCTGTGGCCAATCCTCAATCTCCTCCAGGTGACCTTGACCAATAAATACAGTTGGTGGTCCCGTGATGCTCAGTTCGTAGAGCAGGGTGTTTGCAACGCCAGGGTTGTGGGTTCGATTCCCACGGGGGACCAGTCTGAAAAAATCTATATATAATTTTTATGAAATGTATGCATTCACTACTGTAAGTCGCTCTGGATAAGAGCTTCTGCTAAATGACAAAAAAATAAACTTTTGAAGTTGGAACTTTACATACACATAGGTTGGAGTCATTAAAACTTGTTTTTCAACCACTCCACAAATTTCTTCTTAACCAACTAAAGATCTGGCAGTCGGTTAGGACATCTACTTTGTGCATGACAACAATTGTTTACAGACAAATTATTTCGCTTATAATTCACTGTATCACAATTCCAGTGGGTCAGAAGTTAACATACACTAAGTTGACTGTGCCTTTAAACAGCTTTGAAAATTCCAGAAAATGATGTCATGGCTTTAGAAGCTTCTGATAGACTAATTTACATCATTTGAGTCAATTGGAGGTGTACCTGTGGATGTATTTCAAGGCCTACCTTCAAACTCAGTGCCTCTTTGCTTGACATCATGGGAAAATCAAAAGAAATCAGCCAAGAACACAGGAAAAAAAGTGTAGACCTCCACAAGTCTGGTTCATCCTTGGGAGCAATTTCCAAATGCCTGAAGTTAACATGTTTATCTGTACAAACAATAGTACGCAAGTATAAACACCATGGGACCACGCATCCGTCACACCGCTCAGGAAGGAGACGCATTCTGTATCCTCGAGATTAACGTACTTTGGTGCGAAAAGTGCAAATCAATCCCGGAACAACAGCAAAGGACCTTGTGAAGATGCTGGAGGAAACAGGTACAAAAGTATCTATACCACAGTAAAACATGTCCTATATTGACATAACCTGAAAGGCTGCTCAGCAAGGAAGAAGCCACTGCTCCAGAACGACCATAAAAAAAGCCAGACTAAAGTTTGCAACTGCACATGGGGACAAAGATCGTGCTTTTTGGAGAAATGTCCTCTGGTCTGATGAAACAAAAATAGAACTGTTTGGCCATAATGGGGAGGCTTGTAAGCCGAAGAATACCATCCCAACCGTGAAGCACGGGGGTGGCTGCATCATGTTTTGGGCGACCTTTGCTGCAGGAGGGACTGGTGCACTACACAAAGTAGATGGCATAATGAGGATGGAAAATTATGTGGATATATTGAAGCAACATCTCAAGTCATCAGTCAGGAAGTTAAAGCTTGGTCACAAATGGGTCTTCCAAATGGACAATGACCCCAAGCATACTTCCAAAGTTGTAGCAAAATGGCTTAAGGACATCAAAGTCAAGGTATTGAAGTGGCCATCACAAAGCCCTGACCTCAATCCCATAGAACATTTTTTGGCAGAACTGAAAAAGCATGTGCGAGCAAGGAGGCCTACAAACCTGACTCAGTTACACCAGCTCCGTCAGGAGGAATGGGCCAAAATTCACCCAACTTATTGTGGGAAGCTTGTGGAAGACTACCTGAAATGCTTTACCCAATGCTTTACCCGTTCAACAATTTAAAGGCAATGCTACCAAATACTAATTGAGTGTATGTAAACTTCTGACGCACTGGGAATGTGATGAAAGAAATAAACACTGAAATAAATCATTCTCTATTGTGTTGTGTTGTTCTGACATTTCTTAAAATAACGTTGTGATCCTAACTGACCTAAGACAGGGAATCTTTAATTTGATTAAATGTCAGGAATTGTGAAAAACTGAGTTTAAATGTATTTGGCTAAGGTGTATGTAAACTTTCGACTTCAACTGTATGTAGTTTATTACATAATCAGTACCTATAGGTAGTATTCAACTGGCATTAGATTAGTTAGTTATGTCGCTGTGACCATAACGTTTAACAATATGTACCTCGATTCAGAAAACTGGGCATTTGTCGCAAGTCACGACTTCACAGGAGAGCCGTTTCACATTTAAAAAAAAATTGAATTCTTTGGCAGAAATGCCTTCTCGAACATGTGAACTCTCATGTGCCTTAATAACAAACTTGTATGCCATCTGTAAATATGATTACAATTGTTAAATTACAAGCCTTGTTGGTTAAGCCACAGAAAAAGCAGCAACCTTCCCACTAGCCATGAGTGGGCTGGACATGCCGAGAGAGGCTTTCGGGTTGGTCTGCCATCATCAGTCTGTGTTGGTAATCCTGTCGAACGCGGCTTTAAAAAAAATGTATTGTGTAGTGGAGCTGCATAAGTGTTGCTCTTCACTTTCTGGAGGATCAAGTTTTGAAATCAGTGGAATTAGAGTATGATAGCTAAAGAGATGGAGAAAACACCTGTCTACGCGCTAGCTATCTCTAGGCTAGTGGGTTTGAGCGATTGTTAGCTTACGTATTAATGGTTTGGAAGGTAATGTTTGTAGCATTGTTTAGCACAGACCTCCAGTCATTTGTAGCTTTTGGAAATTGACACTGCAAGTACAGTAAGTTATATAAAATGTGATGGTACAATGTGATGGATTTACATTTCAAATAGCTTTTTTTGCTAGACGCAAAATACTACAGATTGAATAGCCTCAGATTATATGCACTATTGATTTGACCGTTAGTGAAAGGTAATATGTGAATGTGTTTGAATGTATGGAAATCATTTTTTTGAACTTGTGATCTTTATTTCTGATACTGAAATATGGAATGTGAAGCCTTAATACTACAATGCAATCTAATGTCTAATTGATTTTGATTAAAAAAAAGATGGAAAAGGATTAACAAAAGAGAACAATATTTTAATATATCTTGGAGAATGCCTATTACTGAACATTACTAACTTTTCTTTGTCTCATAATTTCACCCTCTTAATTCAGGTCTATTATCTGCTGACCAAGTCTCTGTCCGAAGCATGTAACATAAACACTATTATCCATGAGTCTATGCAATTTATTGACTTGTTAAGCACATTTTTACTACTGAATTTATGTAAGCTTACCATAACAAAGGGGTTGAATACTTATTGACTCAAGACACTTTTTGAGTATATTGTAAATATTTTGAAAAACGTGTAGGCCAGTGACAAAAAATCAAAATGTAACACAACATAAATGTGGAAAAAGTCAAGGGGTATGAAGACTTTCTGAAGGTGCCCCCCAAAAATGTGGGGCACCTTCTTATGCTGTATCTCTTAGATATAGGACAGACACTTTAAACAAACTTCTTTTTGATTTATTTTTGGACTATCTGTTTTTCCATGTATGAATCTATAATTCAATGTGTTTCCATGGACTAATATCAGTGAAGGGAGTAGAGTCTGTGTGTTCATTAGCAATCATTGTTTGAAGTTTATTAGCGCTGCCTGTTTGGATATTATTGCCCTGAAGTACATCAGAAAGGCTTCCATAACAACTATAGTATAGACCTTTTTAAATGAATCACATACTTCAATTACATGATTTATTCGTGAATTCCATGCTGAAGATGTAGAATTAGTCTGTGACCTCATCCATTTAAAAATTCAAGTTGATTCAATCTGTTCACTCTTTATTAACAGACAGGAGGAAGGCCACTCAAACAAACCTCTATTGGGAGAAGGCCAAAGACCACAGGGCAGAGGCTTGATTGGATATATGACTTATCTTTGATCAGTAGCTACTAATATATTTTCCAGTAGTCCTTCTCAAAGGACCAATCAATCATCACAGGTCAAGCTCACTCCAAACTCCAGTTGGTCAGATCTTGCAAGTAATGAAATAAACAACCCAAAGTAGCAGGACTTTCATTTGAAGGCTAAGAGTTAACTAATGATCCCATTGGGTGTGGTTAATGTCCCCTAAACTCAAGGACTTAATTTCTGTGCTTGTCCCACTCATTGCTTTAAACTTGTTGTCGTCTTTCGATGTGAAACCAACCTCTTCTATTACTTAACTTGTTTTCAATAGCTGAGGCAAGTTTGGGAGACAAGCATTCGATAACACTGGTCATAGCACATTACCTGTATCCTTTCTCATCTCGCATAGAGTTCCCTGAGGCACATCCAGGAGATGCAACAGTACCAGACCTGTAATTGCTTATTGATCAATATCAATAAAAAGCTCAATTCTCCATCTGCTCCAAAAACAGCAATTTATGTAAACAACAACAAACTGAGATGTGCGTTTCTCAGTTGAGATGGCTCTATCCTTTCATGCACAGTAAGTGTAGTCAGTAAAGTCATTTTACTACAGATTAGAGATGAGAGATCAATATCAATTTTTATGGTTAATCTAGCAGTGTGCTTTGTAGCATAGCGTTTAAGTAATACCATTTACATGCTCATGTTGAGTGCTATTGGCTTGTGTTTTACAGCTGAGCGGTCAAGTCAAAAGTGAAGCGAGGGAAACAGACATTCTCTATCCCAGTCTTATGCATAAATCACCTGAGCATTGAAATCGCAATAGGCCCCAAGATTGTCCAATACTTTTTCCATTCCCATATTATCTGCAAACACAGGTAGGCCTACTGTATGAACTATGTGAAGTAATGGCTTTGATTTCTGGTCAAACAGATGGAAAAGGGGTCTTAGAAAACATTTACCAGAAAAAGTATTAGAAATACATCAAAACACAATAATGTTGGAGTAAAGACCCCTGCCAAGTAATAGCAACACTTGTATTTAGTTTTGGAGAAATGATAACCTTCTGTAAATGTAATTAACATTGCCTTGTGTCTTGTAATTCCGTTACCAAAAACCCACTCTTGAAAGGAGGGAGGATAATGAAAGTTCACAGAAGTAACAAGTAAAGGTAGACCTACCTATTGTTTATATTATTTTTACTGATATAATTTTTTTTATGAATTATTAATGAAGTGATTAAAACTCATTCAGTCTGGTCACTCTCGCTGCCTCTCTATCTCCAGTTAATGTTTCCTCTCCTGGCTCTTACTGACACGTACCCATGAGCACCCCTCTTTCCATTTATTGCAACCAGTATCCGCATCCACTGAGCACTGACCGACTCCGGACGTCCATGGACGTTGAAAAGTAGTTGACATTTGGCCAGTTCTCCCTGGCCTTCATTTCAATGTCCATAGATGTTGTTTTTTGGGCCGGAACGGCCTTGATTTCCACGTCTTCTTGGTGACCGAACAAAATCTGAACCAAACATAGACGTCTATGTTTCACAAGTTTGGACAACACAGTACAGTACGGTGAAGCACAGAGTAGTGTACAGTACAGTTAAGAAAAGTAGAGTATAGTTCAGTACAGTACAGTAGAGTTCAGTAAAGTACAGTATAATGTATTGTACTCTACTGTACTGTATTGAACTATACTGTACTCTACTGTGATGTGATGTGCTGTACTGTACTCTACTGTGCTGTACCATGATGTTTAAACTTGTGAAACATAGACATGGGTTCAGATTTAGTCTGCTCTGGACCAACCAAATTTGGTCTTGTTTGGGGGTGGAGCTCATTACAATAACAGCCATTGTGTAGAATAATACCCATTTTTGCAAAGGATGAAGTTGAGTCTCACCTTATTTGGATAGTACAGATTGTCCAGTTGTAGATGCTCTACAAATAGTCATACTAGCAAAAATCTGTTGATAAGCAACTGCTTGCTAAGGTTAGGTTAGGGTTATGGGAATGGTTAAGGTTAGTTGAAATGTTACTGATAGTCTGTAGATAATCTATAGATGGATTATCAAAGTAAAGTGTTAAATGTGTAATTTTTTAAATTGAACCTTTATTTAACTAGGCAAGTCAGTTAAGAACAAATTCTTATTTACAATGATGGCCTACTGGGGAACAGTGGGTTAACTGCCTTGTTCAGGGACAGAACAACATATTTTTTACCTTGTCAGCTCGGGGATTCGATCCAACAGCCTTTCGGATTTACGAAGTATATGAGGAAATGATCAATTAGTGACTGGTATGATATCTATATATTCTGAAAACAATAATTCATTAAACAACCTTTTCCGTGGTGCTCCAAATTCCAAATTCCTAATGAGTTAATTGTTACATGATGAATTTAATGTAGTAGGTAATTATTCTCCCCTACCTCACCTCGCTCATCAACTCATCCTTGACCACTGGCTACGTCCCTTCCGTCTTCAAGAGAGCGAGAGTTGCACCCCTTCTGAAAAAACCTACACTCGATCCCTCCGATATCAACAACTACAGACCAGTATCCCTTCTTTCTTTTCTCTCCAAAACTCTTGAACGTGCCGTCCTTGGCCAGCTCTCCTGCTATCTCTCTCAGAATGACCTTCTTGATCCTAATCAGTCAGGTTTCAAGACTGGGCATTCAACTGAGACTGCTCTTCTCTGTGTCACGGAGGCTCTCCGCACTGCTAAAGCTAACTCTCTCTCCTCTGCTCTCATCCTTCTAGACCTATCTGCTGCCTTTGATACCGTGAACCATCAGATCCTCCTCTCCACCCTCTCCGAGCTGGGCATCTCCGGCGCGGCCCACGCTTGGATTGCGTCCAACCTGACAGGTCGCTCCTACCAGGTGGCGTGGCGAGAATCTGTCTCCGCACCACGTGCTCTCACCACTGGTGTCCCCCAGGGCTCTGTTCTAGGCCCTCTCCTATTCTCACTATACACCAAGTCACTTGGCTCGGTCATATCCTCACGTGGTCTCTCCTATCATTGCTACGCAGACGACACACAATTAATCTTCTCCTTTCCCCCTTCTGATAACCAGGTGGCGAATCGCATCTCTGCATGTCTGGCAGACATATCAGTGTGGATGACGGATCACCACCTCAAGCTGAACCTCGGCAAGACGGAGCTGCTCCTCCTCCCAGGGAAGGACTGCCCGTTCCATGATCTCGCCATCACGGTTGACAACTCCCTTGTGTCCTCCTCCCAGAGTGCTAAGAACCTTGGCGTGACCCTGGACAACACCCTGTCGTTCTCCACTAACATCAAGGCGGTGACCCGATCCTGTAGGTTCATGCTCTACAACATTCGCAAAGTACGACCCTGCCTCACACAGGAAGCGGCGCAGGTCCTAGTCCAGGCACTTGTCATCTCCCGTCTGGATTACTGCAACTCGCTGTTGGCTGGGCTCCCTGCCTGTGCCATTAAACCCCTACAACTCATCCAGAACGCCGCAGCCCGTCTGGTGTTCAACCTTCCCAAGTTCTCTCATGTCACCCTGCTCCTCCGCTCTCTCCACTGGCTTCCAGTTGAAGCTCGCATCCGCTACAAGTCCATGCTGCTTGCCTACGGAGCTGTGAGTGGAACGGCACCTCCGTACCTTCAGGCTCTGATCAGGCCCTACACCCAAACAAGGGCACTGCGTTCATCCACCTCTGGCCTGCTCGCCTCCCTTCCTCTGAGGAAGCACAGCTCCCGCTCAGCCCAGTCAAAACTGTTCGCTGCTCTGGCACCCAATGGTGGAACAAGCTCCCTCACGACGCCAGGACAGCGGAGTCAATCACCACCTTCCGGAGACACCTGAAACCCCACCTCTTTCAGGAATACCTGGGATAGGATAAAGTAATCCTTCTACCCCCCCCCCCCCCCGAAAGATTTAGATGCACTATTGTAAAGTGGTTGTTCCACTGGATATCTTAATGTGAATGCACCAATTTGTAAGTCGCTCTGGATAAGAGCGTCTGCTAAATGACTTAAATGTAAATGTAAATGTATTCAATAAATAGCAGTCATCACATTAATGATAGTCTCGTCACCTGATATTGTACATTTCTACCTTGGAGTACCTTTTCAGGCTACATCCCCATGAAGAGAATGATATTGATATCTATAATTATGCATTTCTGTGTAATACAGATCAGGGACCTGTTCCGTTACCGCAATTTGGTTAGCAGGTGTAAATACACTTCCCTTACTGTATAGTTCAATAACCAAAAGAGATGTTTTCAAACTCAAGGTGTCATGTCATAGCTGACACCCCATTCTTTCTGAAAACATTTTTGAATCTTATTTCAGAGGAGATATTTAACAAAGTCTTAGGAAACTGTGATTGCATAAAAAACGGAGGTTGATTTTACCGTAATTCTGTTACCAAAATGTGAAATATGCACAGTTCTTCTAGTAAATGTGTTTTTGTGAAATGCTCTCAGTAAACTGTTCAAAGCAGTCATTATGCATAGAGTTGTCTGGTTTGTTAAACTTAAAAATCAGTTTTTTTTGGCATACAAATTAAAGTGAAAAATCTGAGTCTCAGCGTAATTCTGTTACTGTGGAATTGCCTTTTATCAGATGACATGCAGTAACTTCAGCCCTGCATTGTTTTTGGGTTGTAGGACAGGTAGGAAACTGTTACTATAGTAACAAGGTGTGAGTGTGAGGAGTGAGACTTATAGGTCGTTATCAATAAAACGTCACAATACGGTGCAGAGCGTTCAATTTGGCTGCTGGGGGATACAAGGAGACCACCAGCTCTACTAAAACCATTACATTTTACATTTACGTCATTTAGCAGACGCTCTTATCCAGAGCGACTTACAGTAGTGAATGCATACATTTCATTTCATGCAATTTTTTATTATTTTTTTGTACTGGCCCACCGTGGGAATTGAACCCACAACCCTGGCGTTGCACACACCATGCTGGCGTTGCAAACACCATGCTCTACCAACTGAGCCACAGGGAAGGCATCTACTTGCCATTTAAGGAATTGTTAAATAAATGTTATAACTATTTGGTTTTAATATCATCACCTCTTGAAGAGCATAGTCAGAACTACACATTTCAAATCAAATTTATTTGTCACATACACATGGTTAGCAGATGTTAATGCCAGTATAGCGAAATGCTTGTGCTTCCAGTTCTGACCATGCAGTAATATCTAACAAGTAATATAATCTAACAATTTCACAACAACTACCTTATACACACAAGTGTAGAGGAATGAATAAGAATAAGTACATAAAAATATATGAATGAGTGATGCCCGAACGGCATAGGCAAGATGCAGTAGATGGTATAGAGTACAGTATATACAGATGAGATGAGTAATGTAGGGTATGAAAACATTATATAAAATGGCTAGTGATACATTACATCAAGATGGCAAGATGCAGTAGATGGTATAGCATACAGTATATAAATATGAGATGAGTAATGTAGGGAATGTACGCATTATATAAAGTGGCATTGTTTAAAGTGGCTAGTGATACATTTATTATATACATTTTTCCATTATTAAAGTGGCTAGAGTTGAGTCAGTATGTTGGCAGCAGCCACTCAATGTTAGTGATGGCTGCTTAACAGTCTGATGGCCTTGAGATAGAAGCTGTTTTTCAATCTCTCGGTCCCCGCTGTACTGACCTCGCCTTCTGGATGATAGCGGGGTGAACAGGCAGTGGTTCGGGTGGTTGTTGTCCTTGATGATCTTTTTGGCCTTCCTGTGACATCGGGTGGTGTAGGTGTCCTGGAGGGCAGGTAGTTTGCACCCGGTGATGCATTGTGCAGACCTCACTACCCTCTGGAGAGCCTTACGGTTCTGGGCGGAGCAGCTGCCGTACCAGGCGGTGATACAGCCCGACAGGATGCTCTCAATTGTACATCTGTAAAAGTTTGTGAGTGTTTTTGGTGACAAGCCGAATTTCTCCTGAGGTTGAAGAGGCGCTGCTGCGCCTTCTTCATCACGCTGTCTGTGTGGGTGGACCATTTCAGTTTGTCCGTGATGTGTACGCCGAGGAACTTAAAACTTTCCACCCTCTCCTCTACTGTCCCGTCGATGTGGATAGGGGGCTGCCCCCTCTGCTGTTTCCTGAAGTCCATGATCATCTCCTTTGTTTTGTTGACATTGAGTGTGAGGTTATTTTCCTGACACCACACTCCGAGGGCCCTCACCTCCTCCCTGTAGGCCGTCTCGTCGTTGTTGGTAATCAAGCCTACCACTGTAGTGTCGTCTGCAAACTTGATGATTGAGTTGGAGGCGTGCATGGCCACGCAGTCGTGGATGAACAGGGAGTACAGGAGAGGGCTGAGAACACACCCTTGTGGGGACCCAGTGTTGAGGATCATCGGGGTGGAGATGTTGTTACCTACCCTCACCACCTGGGGGCGGCCTGTCAGGAAGTCCAGGACCCAGTTGCACAGGGCGGGGTCGAGACCCAGGGCCTCGAGCTTAATGACAAGTTTGGAGGGTACTATGGTGTTAAATGCTGAGCTGTATGAACAGCATTCTTACATAGCTATTCCTCTTGTCCAGATGGGTTAGGGCAGTGTGCAGTGTGATGGCGATTGCGTTGTCTGTGGACCTATTGCGGCGGTAAGCAAATTGGAGTGGGTCTGGGGTGTCAGGTAGGGTGGAGGTGATATGGTCCTTGACTAGTCTCTCAAAGCACTTCATAATGACAGAAGTGAGTGCTAGGGCGGTAGTCATTTAGCTCAGTTACCTTAGCTTTCTTGGGAACAGGAACAATGGTGGCCCTCTTGAAGCATGTGGGAACAGCAGACTGGGATAAGGATTGATTGCATATGTCTGTAAACACACCACCCAGCAGGTCTGCGCATGCTCTGAGGACGCGGCCGGGGATGACGTCTGGGCCAGCAGCCTTGCAAGTGTTAACACGTTTAAATGTTTCACTCACGTTGGCTACAGTGAAGGAGAGCCTGCAGGTTTTGGTAGCGGGCCGTGTCAGTGGCACTGTATTGTCCTCAAAGTGAGCAAAAAAGTTGTTTAGTCTGTCTAAGAGCAAGGCATCGCGGTCCGCGACAGGGCTGTTTTTTCTTTTGTAGTCTGTGATTGACTGTAGACCCTGCCACATACCTCTCGTGTCTGAGCCGTTGAATTGCGACTCCACTTTGTCTCTATACTGACACTTAGCTTGTTTGATTGCTGTTAAGCTCATCTGAAGAACTGGACCAAGGTGCAGCGTGGTAGGCGTACATATTACTTTTAATAAAAATGATACCGGAAAAAACAACAAAATCCAAAAACGAATGTAAAGCTATATGCAGTGCAGAAAGCAACTACACACAAACAAGATCCCATAATCACAGGTGGGAAAAAGGGCTGCCTAAGTATGATCCCCAATCAGAGACAACGATAAACAGCTGCCTCTGATTGGGAGCCATACTAGGCCAACAAAGAAATAGAAACCTAGATATGCCCACCCAAGTCACACCCTGACCTAACAAAATAGAGAATAAAAAAGGCTCTAAGGTCAGGGCGTGACAATTGCCTTGCGGTGGGAATAGCTACACTGTTTGTATTCGGTCATGTTTCCGGTCACCTTGCCCTGATTAAAAGCAGTGGTTCGAGCTTTCAGTTTTGCGCGAATGCTGCCATCAATTCACGGTTTCTGGTTGGGGAATGTTTTAATAAATGCTGTGGATACAACATCACCGATGCACTTGCTAATAAACTCGCTCACCAAATCAGCGTATTCGTCAATGTTGTTGTCCGTCATTATGCGGAACATATCCCAGTCCACATGATCGAAGCAATCTTGAAGCATGGAATCCGATTGGTCGGACAAGCATTGAACAGACCTGAGCGCGGGTCCTTCCTGTTTTAGTTTCTGTCTATAGGCTAGGAGCAACAAAATGGAGTCGTGGTCAGCTTTTCCGAAGGGAGGGCGGGGGAGAGCCTTATATGCGTCGCGGAAGTTAGAATAACAGTGATCTATGGTTTTGCCAGCCCTGGTAGCACAATTAATATGCTGGTAGAATTTGGGGAGCCTTGTTTTCAGATTAGCCTTGTTAAAATCCCCAGCTACAATAAATGCAGCCTCAGGATATGGGATTTACATAGAGTCGAATGAAGTTCTTTCAGGGCCGTCGATGTGTCTGCTTGGGGGGAAATATACACGACTGTGATTATCATGACTGTGATTAACATCAATTGATCATGTATTTTCAGATACGTGAGGGTAGCCTATCCATTTGGCATGTAGCTAGCTAACTAGCGAAGCAAACTACTTCATTTAATTGCTTCGTCTGTGATTAGGCATTTGGAAAGAGCTTGACATCGGCAAGTCCTCTTCCTGGTAAAGTTTGACAACTTTACCAGGAAGAGGACTTGCCAATGTCAGACAACTGTCATCAGCACTATTTGGATATAGCCATCTTGTTAACTAGCCATATTGACGTGATCTGTTATTACCTAATGTTTGCGAGACAATTTTACATAGTCTATCAATCAATGTAGCCTATCATGTCTGTCAGCAGCAATCGTGATTAAACACTCTTAAAACAATGTTCAAAAGGGGATAATGTTAGCTAACTTTGCTAGGTAGGCCTTCGTTGGTAGGAGAAAAAAGTGCATTAGATCTACTTACCACTATGTTTAGCCAACTGTACAAAATGTATGCAACGAAAACATTATCCGCTAACAGTATAGTTTACTTTTATTTCATATCACTCAAATATCCAATGAACGGTGGCCAATATTGAGAGATCATACATCTACTCTCACTTATCTGAAATTACATGATCAATTGATGTTTACTGGTCATAAAAAGCATGCAGTTATTTGCTGTATAACTCTGATAATAGAGCTAAATGTGCACAACTGTTTTGCATGGAATAACCCGAAATATGTAGTTCTGACTATGCTCTTCAAGAGTTGATGATATTACAACCAAATAGTTTTAAATCGTTTGAAAACGGCATGCAGTTGTTAATGGTTTTAGCAGAGCTGGGGGTCTTCTTGCCCCCCAGCAGGCAAATTGAACGCTCTGCACCATATTGTGACCTTTTATTGAGAATGACCTATATCAGCAGCAGTGGTAAAGTTGGTAAAATATGACAGGGAAATGCCTTCTCTGTTCTGACAGAACAGTAGAGCCAGCATGCATGGTCCATTAGCTACAGCTACTGTCCAAGAGAACCAGGAAGAATCAGTGTGTGTGAGAGAGAGAGAAAGAGGCCTTAGAGCTGTTTTAATGGGGGTAGGTCAGTGGGCTGTGACATCCTCATCAGCAGTAGTATAGGGACCAGGACTCATTACATCACAGTCTAGGGCAATGTTACACCTGGCTGGGCAGTAATGGACATGCCAACCTTGAGATCTGATCTGCAGATTCTTGGTCATAAACACAGGCAGACACTAGGTTAGAGAAAACAGCTTACCAACACTATTTAGAGGAACAATGTAGCCTAAGGATATTACAGTCAGTTAGCACTAAACCCAATGCTGCTTATAGAAATATAAGGGAGGGCACGAATGTCATGTAAAGACTGATGTGTAGTTTATTCACCAATTGATCAGCTGGCATACAGAATCAAAACAAAATCAACTCAAATGTTCAGGCATAAAGCCGCTGCATGGTCAATCCGATGTTTGCATTGGCCATACAGCATTTACGGTGATATGGCCTCTGCAGAAGTCAGGGCATTCATACTTCTTGCGCTTCACAGAGCAGCGCAGATCTGTTATGAAGGAAGTGGGTTTGTGTTTATACAGGACCTCCCTTCCCCACCTACCGTCAACCAACCATGTCAATGCGGAGCTATATGGAGCACTCCGCATTGTTACAAAATTTGGGAGGCGCACAGTGATGCGGTATTGAGCTCAATTTGGCCGCTGCATGCCTCCTGATCCATAAGGAGTCTCTGACCACATTTTCGGATCAAGCATAAATTGCCCCTTAGTCACTGAATCACAAATGAAAATGCAAAACTAAGTTTCCATTGAGCAATACTCAGTCAGTCTCTGTTCTCCAAGGAAGTTCAAATTCAGTTCAGTCCCAAACAATTCAATAAGAAATGCAAAAATTATTAACAACCCAATTAATCCACCGTAATAAATAAAAATAGAAAAAAGTTTAAATGATTGAGCTTGCAGAATATCTGTGTTGTGTCAGTACAATGGACAGAGCGCACTGTGGTGTGTGTAGGGTGCTATGGAAAGCCACTGGGGTGGTTAGGTATGACTCGTTTGGATTTCCATAACAAGCTGTGAAAAACGCTTCTCATCTGTGGTAGGCTAATTAAAAAACGTGAGTTTTGATTTAGAAGGGCAGGGTCAAGTTTACCGTTGAAGCTACTTCACTCAACTCTGCCTCACGCCCCACCACTACAGAGTTTAATTAGCTACTTAGCTAGCTGTAAAAGTGTTAGTGTTATTAGCCTTAGCCTATTTAGGTAGCTCGAACAAGCTAATCTGTCACTACCACAATGGATATCAGAAATTGGTTTAGCAAAATTGTCCAAACAAAGCCAAAAGGAGAATGGTCAGCCACAGCAGCAGCATCAAACCACTGAGCTCCAGCTAACGTGCAGAGCCTACCCACCCTTCCACAAGCGCCAACAGGATAAAGGCTCCACAGTCCCCTCCACCCCCGACTGTTCCTGACGATTTTGGAACAGAGAAGGAAGCCCAGGTTAGCCTAGAATCCTACCCTAGCCACAGGTTTTCTGTCCAAAAACGTTCATTTAACAGCAACTCGTTCATAGGAAGAGAGTCACTGGAATACTCCGTTACTGCATAATTCAATATATGTGACCGACAGCCTCGATTTGGCCTTATGTAACAACATTTTAAATGGTGTTTTTTTTACATTGATAAAAGGAGAGACTCAGAGCTATAGAAATGGTATATCATACACTGCACTTGAGGAACAACGGCAAAGTTGATAAACTTGGCCATGTGGTAAACACACGGTATATCAAATTAAAGTTTTTGTCACATGCACAGACTACAGAAGGTGTAAACAGGACAGGGAAATGGTTACTTGCATAGTAGCAATATGAAAACAAAAAGTGTACAGAAAACATTTGCTAGGTAACTAACACTACACTTTAACTTGCAATAAAAGCGGCTTTCTGAAAAAATCTGAAAATGGAGCTAGAGTCTTACTCGAACATAGATGAACGCTTCACAGCAAACTGGAACAATTTAACTCCCTTTCGTTTGTAGCTACATCTTGTTTGGCGTTGTGTCAAGTCACTCCAGTTCACACTGACCGTGGTGTGTGGAGAAAGTATCCCATCACTTTTTCCAACAGATATGTTGATAGTGCCTGCTAAATTCAGGGCATCAATTTTGTTGAGAAAAGTGGAAACTTTCCGTGGGAATTAACGGGAATATATGGGAATTAACAGAATATATATGCAAATTAATTAATATTAATTAATACCATTTAAATGTACACTACAGTTCAAAAGTTTGGGGTCACTTAGAAATGTCCTTGTTTTTGAAAGAAGAGCACATTCTGTTAATTAAAATAATATCAAATTGATCAGAAATACAGTGTAAACATTTTTAATGTAAATAACTATTGTAGCTGGAAACGGCAGATTTTTAAGAGTATCTACATAGGTGTACAGAGGCCCATTTTCAGCAACCATCACCACTGTGTTCCAATGGCACGTTAGCTAATCCAAGTTCATAATTTTAAAAGGCTAATTGATCATTAGAAAACCCTTTTGCAATTATGTTAGCACAGCTGAAAACTGTTGTTCTGATTAAAGAAGCAATAAAACTGGCCTTCTTTAGACTAGTTGAGTATCTGGAGCATCAGCATTTGTGGGTTCGATTACAGGCTCATAATGGCCAGAAACAAATAACTTTCTTTGAAAACTTGTCAGTCTATTATTGTTCTGAGAAATGAAGGCTATTCCATGCGAGAAATTGCCAAAAAACTGAAGATCTCGTATAACGCTGTGTACTACTCCCTTCACAGAGCAGCGCAAATTGTCTCTAAACAGAATAAAAAGAGGAGTGGGAGGCCCCGGTGAACAACTGAACAAGAGGAAATGTACATTAGAGTGTCTAGTTTGAGAAACAGATGCTTCACAAGTCCTCAACTGGCAGCTTCATTAAATAGTACCCGCAAAACACCAGTCTCAAAGTCAACAGTGAAGAGGCGACTCTGGGATGCTGGGCAGAGTTGCAAAGTCTAGGCAGAATTGTAAAGAAAAAGCCATATCTCAGACTGGCCAATAAAATGAAAAGATTAAAAAGGGCAAAAGAAGGCCAGCATCCTGGAGTCGCCTCTTCACTGTAGATGTTGAGAGTAGTGTAACAATGTCTACACTCTATTTCTGATCAATTTGAAGTTATTTTATTGGACAATTTTATTTTATTTTTTCAAAAACAAGGACACTTCCAAGTGACCCCAAACTTTTGAACGGTAGTGTAGATGTTTTTTGCATTGGATATATTTACCATATCATATGAGGACAGAAACATAAACCTTTTACCTTAACATAAGTAGACATAATCGTAAATTATTAAATCCTTCCAATAGAAATAAAAACAAATTTAGTTACGAATTTAACTTTAATTAAATGAGTTGACTCTTCACATGGGATGATTTCACTGAACAACAAAAGAAAGGGAATATTGAATGATCCCCAATTATCCATCGCATCTCCCAAAAACAGGGCCTTTCTGACTACAAGTGCACCAGTATCCCAAAGTATTAAAGAGGGTCTGAACTCACTGATTTGGCCTGCCTTTTTAGCCTGCTCATTCTCTTGCACAGACTAGATGTAGACTCAATGGACACTAAACACACACATGGACACACACAGAAAGCACACACACACACGCATTTCATATTTCATGGAACCTACATCACACAATTTTCTTCCTAATCCATTTAATACAAGGCTCCACTTTTTGGGTAAATTACATAATTTCTTTCTTAATGCATTTTATACAAGGCTATGTCAAATTTTATGAGGGTTGCTAAATTGTGGTATCGATGAGTGTATTTGATTGGGGAATGGGGATACATTTTTATGATTGGAAATTATAATACACACCATAATATACACACACACACAAACAGTTACACACATATACACATACTTTGTTTGTACTCATGTTATAGCCAACTCTTGACTTTTGTATGAATTATTTGTAATAAAATATTTGTATCCAGTTGTCATGTATTCCTTATCTGTAACAGAGCCTCTTGATGGAGGGGGGTGGGTGGAATCAGGAGCAGGAGAGCATAAGGGTTCCAGGAAAATCCACAGTTTATTTTGGCGGTTCCGAAAGCACAACGACACACACAGGGGAGAAACCTCAACTCCGCTAGCCACAAGCAAATATGTCTACGGTAAACACATACCGTACAAAAAACAAACAACGCCCGTGGTGCAGGCACGCACCCCTTACATGTAGCCTACAGCAAAATAATCCCGCACACAGCCTAACCTGCAGCGGGGAAATATAAACCCACAGAAATCAGAAAAACAAGACACAGGTGTGTAAAACCAGACAGAACTAAATGAAAAGGAAAATGGGATCGGTGGCAGTAGGAGGCCGGCGACGACGACCGCCGAGCACCGCCCGAACAGGGAGAGGAGCCACCTTCGGTGGAAGTCGTGACATTATCTTTCTGGTTAAACGTTTGAAGCATGTATCAGTAATGATAAACGTTAAATTCACGTAAATCTCTGCTTGAATTTTAGCTTTTAGTATATTTGGCATTTTTATACATATTCTGTATTTCACTGAAGAAAGCAATAATTAATCAACACACTACTGTAAATAAATGGACACTACCTGTTACAAAACAGAAATTGCTCTACATAAATAAATGGTGACAAATGCTCAGTCTGAAGCCATTTAGCTATGGGTTTCGCAGCCCTATAATAATAATACAAGTTATATCAGTTTAAAAGGGGTTTATTTACAACCTCTGGGGTATAACCGGTTGGGAATCGTGGTATAGAAGAGTCTGAAATTAATTAAATAGCCTAACTCTAAGTTATGTTCAATGTCAGCAGCAATTTCCAGTGAGAAATGCTCAGTCTGAAGCCATTTGGCTATGGGTTTCACAGCCCTATAATAATGATACAAGGGTTTATTTACAACCTCTGGGGTATAACATGTTGGGCAAAGTGGTATAGGAGGGTCTGACATATAACCCCTGACTTGAGTTCAGTCTTCACCAATAAGAAACAAGAGGGGCCTATCTCCATCCTTCATGACTGGGAAAGGTAAGTTAACTTATGTAAATTAGACAGTCACAGAGGATTTTCTTCTGAGTAATTGGTCGGTGCATAGCACTTTCCATTCAGCTTCAGGCAACTTTGATGTAAGGCTTGATCACACCTGTAGTGATTACTTCTGTCAGTCATGCTCATTGTTGATTTTCCATTGTTCACTAGATATATCAATGTAATTACACCCAGCACAATGTTGAAAAACAGAATGCTTCCCACCACTAGATTACATAACTAGACGTGAGCTAGCCATGATCCCACCAATGTAGCGGAAGAAAGTGAAAGCGGCAAGAGGGACTCTAACCAGGGCTCATACGTGGTAAAATGAGCTCTAACGGCCGTTGCCATGAAAGCCTAGGCGGCCTATAATAATGCATATGCCTTCTTACAATAGCCTAAGTATATAACATGATTGACACAACCATAATAATCATCATGAAACTGCCTTGGAAGTGCCATGAGTGTAAGCCAACAATTCATTATTTTACATTAACCTGTTTAACTGCATTGATATGGTGTAATTGATCATAATCCAGACTCGTTATAGTTGAAAATACCATGCAGTTGCACCAGGGGAATTTAAACCGAGCAGATTTTTTTTGCAGGTCTTCTGTTTCCCCACATTTATTGATTAATTAATTTCCCATCATGAAAATGTATCCCCATTCCTCAATCACATACCTTCATTGTACTACAAAAATAACAAACAAATACAGCTTTTTACTCCAATCTGGCAAACCTCACAAAATCCGACATAGCACCAGTATTAAGCAAAAATAAGCATAGAAAACAGCATTGTTATTACTAAAATAAATGTAATACTACTATTATAAGTATTTTGGTGACAACGGGGTAGATTAACACGTTTTTTTTTAATATAAATAAATGTGGGACACAAAAAAAGTGTACAACACTATTGCTCCAATAACTTTCAAAAGATTGTTCTGAAGTTTGCCCCCCAAAAATGTATTTTCCTATAAATGAAGTCGCACAGAAATGTGTATTTTCCTACATATTAAGTCACACAAAAATGTGTGTATTTTCACAGTTACACAAAAATGCACAAAATCTGATGAAATACTTTTTGTACATATTTGCATGAATTGGGTTTGAGCTACTGGGGATGACAGACTTATTGTAGGAGGAATAATATCGTAATAAAATGATTGAATCTGTCTCCATATTCCTGTGAATAAATGCTATAGGCCTTAAAACATTTTCCGACTAGGTCTAGGTAGCAAGGTAACAAGTCTTTGCCTCACAGACTCAGAATACTATAAGTTACATGTGTCTAAGAAAAAGCGTTATGCAATAACTGACTGGATACTTTGAGCTAATCCTTGCAATTAGAGTTCCAATATTGCTTAGTAGAGTAAGTTTTAGCACAGGGATGCACAGTTAGAACCCAAAACATATGCTACAGTATGTGTAGTGTAATAACCTTTACCATTAGGACCATTACATCAAGGAATAATTCAAGTTATATTACTTTGAAATATGAGAACTACCGTACGTATCCATTTAAAAGTAATCAGGTTTATTACAGTTATGCAATAAGAATACAATTATTAAAAAGTACATACCAGAAGTCTTCAGTGAAAAAACTAAAACAATTATCCAAGTCTGTTTAACAGAAACACCGGTACAACATACAAAGTGTACATCAGGAGATTGGTTAACAATGTCTCCCTGAATGAAACAACTCAACACTTTAACTACGGCGGAACTCGATCTCAATAACCTCCATCGTTTAATTACAATCACTTTTCTGGGTCAAAAACAATGAACAAAATAATAAAAACATCACACCCATTATCTATTCTAATCAATACCATAATAGGTGTTCGCAATCTGGGCCTCCTCACCTTGAAATGACCACTGTCCAGCGACCAGTTTAGTACAGCAACCCTCTCCTGGTGTCAGTAATCCCCAAGGTGCCATGGCA
The DNA here is from genome assembly GCF_901001165.1 of Salmo trutta. Lineage (NCBI taxonomy): Eukaryota > Metazoa > Chordata > Actinopteri > Salmoniformes > Salmonidae > Salmo > Salmo trutta. Next base: position 11,267,551 of record NC_042989.1, on the reverse strand, counting down.
ATGTCCTGCAACGTCCTGCCCCAGAGAAAGCCTTGGCAGATGTGTCTCACTCCTGTGATAGGCAAACATATAGCCATCAATCCGGACAATGCCATAAACTGTGACCGAATATTCATGCTGGGCCTTGACACCTGTAAGTCTCAGACGCATATTCATCACTGGTCTTCACCATAGTTCACATTTGTTCACTCTCTCTTATTTTTTCACTACAAGAGAAGACGGCGAATGCAATTTCCTGGTCAAGTCATGTAGTTCCTTGCTGCTTCCGAAGGCAGCTGCTGACTAGAGTCTCTGTTGGAACCCTCAGAACTTAGAACTTTTATTTTGTTCATATTCAGAGAGAGGTAAACATTGAGATAGTCAGCATCTGCTGTTTTAGTGTTATGTGAATGGAAGGGCCATGATTAACAGGATATGTCCATCCACTCCTTTGTTAGACTGTACACGGCTACTGACAGTTTCATTTCAAAACGCTATAAATCATTTTCTGAAATGTTGGCATAGTGATGTTAAATGACAGACATGTATTTGTTTGAAATCACTAGATGGTTTTATTTCAGAGAGACAAACAATGCTGCAAAATGCTATATATCCGCCTGACTCTTAGAGGTTTTACACAGTCAAATGTGACAAATAATGACATTTTTAATAACAAACTATGCAAATAAATAATTTGTGACATTAATATAAAAAAATATATTTACGTCAGGATACGAACATTCTATTCCAGCTAAACAATGAATACATAGCGTTTTGTAACTGAATCTATTAATAAAAAAATGTATTTTGCAGACGCATAAAACCTACCCATAAGTATTAATTTCTGATGAAAAAACACGTGAAAATGTGTCTATATAGCGTTTTGGAAATAAACTCTTCACATAGCATATACTGTACAAATTTAAATTTAGATGATGGCTGTACTGCATGTAATGCCTGTGTACTGGGAGATCATATGACTAAGAAAGGATTGTACATAGACTACTGAACTGTACTGTGATGGCTGTGTACTGAGAGTAAAGAGAGATTGGAACAATGCTGGTTCTGCACTGTTGGACTTATGACAGAGAAGCTGCCATGTTGTAATGATGTCTGTGTTTGTGGTTTTGCATTCGCTTGTGTGTCCCAGATGTCTCCTTGGCTGTAACGACAAACACTTGTATTCGCTCTGGGCAGCCTACAGAGAGAACGCTGACAAAGCTGGCATTTACACATGTGCTTAGTTTATCAACAGTGCACAAATAAAACAGAAAGTTAGCATTCGCCATGCTGCGCTCTCTGACTGTTCTTCCGCATACTAATTAATAGGCAGGCGTGTAATAGAAAAGCCCCCTAGCTCTCAGCGCCACGGCAACAGTTGCAGACCGGAGACAGAAAGACAGGGAGTTAGCCTAACACAAGAGTGGTAGCCCTTTCTGATTCATAGGACGTCAAAGCATTGAATTCTGAGCCACTGCATGCATGGCACTGTGTGAAGAAAAGAGGCTTTAATGTTTGCTGTTCAAGAGATTAGCCCCGCTAATATATTGAGCTAAACCCACCTCTTTCAGATCGAAACTTCATCACACATGTTTTATTCATGTTATTCATCTATTAGACAAGGACTCAGTAAAGTGGGGCGGGTGAGGAGGGACTAGACTATAGGTGCTGGGAGGAGTGGAGCAGTGACATGGGCATTCCAGCTATCATTATTGGACAGGAAGGGTCTTGAGAGTCCATCATCTGATAGACAGACCGCTGTCAGAATCCTCTCCTTTGTTCTTCTAATACTAGACAGTAGATCTCCCTTTTATCTAGTGCTGTGTTTATTTTCTGATCTCTCTCACTTGCCAAATGGAGTCATGTGTCGGGGTTTGATCAGTTGAACACATGAAAGAGCAGAAACAGAACAGCTCTAACGCGTCAGCTACAAGCAAACACATCCCAGACTACCACTCCCTTGCCTCAAACCATAATCTAAGGTTACTGGTAAAGCTCTCATATCACACAGCTAGCATCCACACCAATACCAATTCAATGTCTGGCATCATCAGGTAAATATCCACACCTGCATTATTCTGATATATGATAATATTTAAAGATTAGTCACAATCAGATCTTACTAGGACAAGCAGGGTCTATGTATGTCTGATAATCAATCATGCTCCATTTGTAGGCCTATATTGTCTTCTGAGGGGGCACCACTCAAGTCTGGTACAGATAAAGAGATTATAAACAAAATAGACATACTGACATCAGTGAGGCAATTGGCAGTTTAATCTCACATATCTATTGTTCTGTACTTAAGTTCTTTTGAAAATCACCCATTTAGAATGGGTTTCCTGTTGCCAAGCTGTGTTTGTTGAGGCATAGCCTACAGTTCACACTACAACACTCAAAGCAGATTGTACTGAACCAATCTGCCTCCCTCCCACTCTCATCCAGCCATGAGATAAAAGATACAAGGATCATTTTAATACATATACAGTATATCACGACCTTGAGCTAGCTCTCAAATCAGCAGCAAACACGGGAGGTCAGATTAACTCCTACACAGTTTAGCCCCCCTTACAAACACACATGAAGAAATACTACAGTTTGCTATAGAATGCTACAGTAGTTACTATAGAATTATGTATTAGTATACTGTACAATACTATACTACACACTAGTATCCCTCAACAATGTGTAGTACTTAGTATAGAATGTTGTAATATACTGCAGAATACTGTTAGCAGTTGATGTTATTCTTCCATAACACAGACCCCAAAGCAAATCAGGGGGAGAAAATAGGTTTATTCAAAGAGAACAAATCATTTTACATTTTACATTTTAGTCATTTAGCAGACGCTCTTATCCAGAGCGACTTACAGTAGTGAATGCATACATTTCATACAAATCATAGTTAAAAAATAGTTGTTATGCTGGGAAGATGATCATTCTTTCCTGTCCTCAGTGATTCTCCTCAGAACAAAGTGACAGGATGGAATTTATAACCCAACCCTAGCCTGTGGTTGACCAATTAGAATTCTGTGCAATAAAACTGGGCCAATGGCAAAATAACAAGTATCCCGTTTCAGGTTCAATGTATAAACAATTTGGACCAATGAGAACATGTGTCACAAAGTCCACAGAAGGTGGCGCCACTCTCCGGTCGGGCGGCGCTCGGCGGTCGTCGTCGCCGGCCTACTAGCTGCCACCGATCCATGTTTCATGTGTCTGTTGGTTATGTCTGTTTAGTACGCACCTGTTCCTTGTTTGTAATTAGTGGGAGAGTATTTAGTTTGTCTGTTTCTTGTTTGGGATTTGTGCTGGATTGTTCTGTGTTACGTTAAGGTTAAGGGCTGGATGTTTTTTCCTATGTGTTTTATTTACACAACATTTTTGATAGGCAATAGGGTTGCCGGGCTGCGCCCCGTGTATTTTTTTAGTTTGGAGCCGTTCTCCCTCTTGGTTGTGGTTTGCACCCTGCCTAGTCGTTGTATTCACTCTGGACATTATTAAATATATATTCTACGGACATTTCGTCTCCTGCGCCTGACTCACCCGTTTCCTGCTCCTTGAGATGTGACAACATGCACGTACTGTAGCTATGAGTCCCGGACTGAAATTCCTCCCATGTCTCTGAGCCATTAAGTCACTGTTACAGAAAAACAACTATTTCGATTGATCGTAAAGGCCCTCTTGACCTTTAGTCCTCTACATTATGTATTTATCTTAAAATATTCTTACACCCCCTAGACCATTTTAAAAAGAAATATACTTAAAATGTATTTTTAGAAAACATGAAAAATAGACAGTATAAAAAACATTAGCAGTAAGCATAACATCATTCACATTAAACACCGTGCATTTCTATAAAACACATAGAAATGCAACTTGTTGTTGCAATAAGAAATAGATTTCAAACAATGTTATAGAAAATAAGTATTAACAGGTGTGATGATGATGATGACATCCCTTACGATTCCTACCACATCCTGTATTAGGAGGAAACTAACAAATATTTATCTGCAAGACAATAATATTCAATCGGCCTATTGGCAAGGTAATCATTCACAGTCCTTTAAAAGTGATGCGCTGTTCCACACCGTTATCAGTCCCACAGTCTGCCGGTAGTGCAGAATTCTTCTTCCGTTCCACTGGTTGACAAGGACGTCTCTAATGCACACTTCACCGGTGATCTTCTATTGTTTCAGGTACAGTCCTTGTGTCAAGGGATATTGCTGCAGCTTCAGACGGTAGATTCTCATAACCTGTAACGAAGGAAACAAAAAGTGAAAGTAACGTTCTGGTTTGAAAAGAAATTGACATTTCACATAGATTTCCCTAAGTAAGCATGTCCCGATTTTCAGGAAAAAGTTGGACATTTCACCTAGGTATCCCTAATATGATGACTGCGATGTACAACATAGAAGCTTATCAGGTTCTGACCATCTTACTATGCTTCTTCACCCGAGATTGGCCCCGATTGCTAATCAATCAGTTCTTTATTCTCCAGGCTCTGCTTTGTCATCAAAATGGACAACCTTGCAATGAGTGATTTTCCCTGGACTTTTACTGCTGACCTCGTTATGAGCAAAACTTGATAAGGACCTTCCCATTTTTGCCCTAATGTGTCTGTTAGATATTTTTTTACCATCACCCACTGTCTTGGTACTATGTCATGTCCCCACTCGGGAGTTATTTTCCACACCTATTTTACTTGTCTGTCTATAATTTCTTGAATCAAAATTTTAGCTGTGTGTTGTGCGGTTCCCTTCTTAGTAGGATAGGCTTCAACCCATCATGAGAAACGATCAACAACAACCAGCACATCTTCCTGTCCTTTTCATTTGGGCAGTGTGATGTAGTCAAGTTGTAGATGTCTGAAGGATCCTGGTGGGGCAGGCGCTCGTCGTGTCTGTACTTTCACTCATCCCTTGGTGTTGTTTTCCATACAAATGTTGCAATTCGCCCCGACAGCTTCAGCCTCTTTCCGCACACCAGGATTCCACCATTTGCCCACAAAACGATAAACTATCTTGTCCACACCAATGTGTCCCAAAGAGTGGATCTGTGTCACCAAGTAGGGTAAGAGTGCATTTGGTGCTACACATATCAGGTTGTATTTCCACAGACCTTCTTGATTGAGTTTGCACTCTGCAGCCATCCATTCCCACACTTAATCTTTTGGTTCACTGCTTTTGCATGTCTCTAATGTGTTGCAATGTATCCAAAGTGTATTTCCTAATCAATTTAGGTGATAGGGATGTTCTCTCGGCAGCTGCCTTGGCAGCTCTGTCAGCCAGGTACTTTCGTCTGTAAAGATTTTTCCATGTGCGTTCATTTTCAAAATCGCAACTTGTCCAGGTAACTGGAGAGCATTCAGTAGAGCCATCACCTATCAGTGATGTCATGAATCCTCTGTTTTTCCATTCTTTCCCCTCCAAAATCATACCTTGAATCTGTGTAGATATTAGCTGTTTTTCCTTCAGCCTGTTTGCATGCTTCTCTCAAAGCCACCAATTCCGCCACCTGTACTGATGTTCCTGCACAAAAACATCCTGTGGCGTACTGCATTAGCATCGAATAGCCCCAGCGATATGCAACTTTTCAGGGAAGTTGTGAACCAATATGCACACGCAGTTATGAAAGCAAAGGCTATCTTTTTCAAACAGAAATTTGCATCTTGTAGTAAAAACTCCAAAAAGTTCTGGTACAATGTAAAGTCCATGGAGAATAAGAACACCTCCTCCCAGCTGCCCACTGCACTGAGGCTAGGAGACACTGTCACCACCGATAAATCCACAATAGTTGAGAATTTCAATAAGCATTTTTCTACGGCTTGCCATGCTTTCCACTTGGCTACCGCTACCCCAGTCAACAGCCCTGCACCCCCCACAGCAACTTGCCCAAGCCTCCCCATTTCTCCTTTACCCAAATACAGATAGCTGATGTTCTGAAAGAGCTGCAAAATCTGGACCCCTACAAAGCAGCATGGCTAGACAATCTGGACCCTCTCTTTCTAAAATTATCCACCGAAATTGTTGAAACCCCTATTACTAGCCTGTTCAACCTCTTTCGTATCGTCTGAGATCCCCAAAGATTGGAAAGCTGCTGCGGTCATCCCCCTCTTCAAAGGGGGAGACCCTCTAGACCCAAACTGCTACAGACCTATATCTATCCTACCCTGCCTTTCTAAGGTCTTCGATAGCAAAGTTAACAAACACAACACCGACCATTTCAAATCCAACCGTACCTTCTCCACTATGCAATATGGTTTCCGAGCTGGTTATGGGTGCACCTCAGCCATGCTCAAGGTACTAAACAATATCATAACCGCCATCGATAAGAGACAATACTGTACAGCTGTATTCATTGACCTGGCCAAGGCTTTCGACTGTCAATCACCACATTCTTATCGGCAGACTCAACAGCCTTGGTTTCTCAAATGATTGCTTCGCCTGGTTCACCAAATACTTCTCAGATGGAATTCAATGTGTCAAATCGGAGGGCCTGTTGTCCGGACCTCTGGCAGTCTCTATGGGGGTGCCACAGGGTTCAATTCTCGGGCCGACTCTCTTCTCTCAATGATGTTGCTCTTGCTCCTGGTGATTCTCTGATCCACCTCTACACAGACGACACCATTCTGTATACTTCTGGCCCTTCTTTGTACACTCCAGACGAGCTTCAATGCCATACAACTCTCCTTCTGTGGCCTCCAACTGCAAGATCTTCAACCGATCGCTGCCCACACCTGCCCGCCCGTCCAACATCACTACTCTGGATGGTTCTGACTTAGAATATGTGGACAGCTACAAATACCTAGGTGTCTGGTTAGAATGTAAACTCTCCTTCCAGACTCACATTAAGCATCTCCAATCCAAAATTAAATCTAGAATCAGCGTCCTATTTCGCAACAAAGCATTCTTCACTCATGCTGTCAAATATATCCTCGTAAAACTGACTAACCTACCGATCCTTGACTTCGGAGATGTCATTTAAAAAATAGCTTCCAACACTCTACTCAGCAAATTGGATGCCGTCTATCACAGTGCCATCTGTTTTGTCACCAAAGCCCCATTTACTACCCACCACTGCGACCTGTATGCTGTCGTTGGCTGGCCCTCGCTTCATATTTGTCACCAAACCCACTGGCTCCAGGTCATCTATAAGTCTTTGCTAGGTGAAGCCCTGCCTTATCTCAACTCACTGGTCACCATAGCAGCACCCACCCGTAGCACGCGCTCCAGCAGGTATATTTCACTGGTCACCCCCAAAGCCAATTCTTCCTTTGGCCGCCTTTCCATCCAGTTCTCTGCTGCCAATGACTGGAACGAACTGCAAAAATCACTGAAGCTTGAGACTCATATCTCCCTCACTAACTTTAAGCACCAGTTGTCAGTGCAGCTCACAGATCATTGCACCTGTACATAGCCCATCTGTAAATAGCCCATCCAGCTACCTCATCCCCATATCATTATTTCTTTATTTTGCTCCTTTGCACCCCAGTATCTCTACTTGTACATTCATCTATCACTCTAGTGTTTAATTGCTATATTGTAATTATTTCGCCACTATGGCATATTTATTGCCTTATCCTACCTTATTTGCATACACTGTATATTTACTTTTTCTATTGTGTTATTGACTATGTTTGTTTATTCAATGTGTAACTCTGTGTTGTTTGTGTCGCACTGCTTTGCTTTATCTTGACCAGGTCGCAGTTGTAAATGAGAACTTGTTCTCAACTGGCCTACCTGGTTAAATAAAGGTGTTTTTTTTAAAGGTAACGAGCCTGTCACTATCACATTGTCCATTGTAGTAACTGCCCAGCCTGCCTTCCTCTCACCTCCCTCCACAATGCTTGAACTGTCTGTGTATAAGATAAACATTAGGGTTTTCCAACGGATGACTCTTAGTAAACCCATCAGAGAGCTGATCCAAAACCAAATCACAACAGTCATGTTCAAGTAATGTGGTATCTGGAGGAAGAGTCAGAGTAGCTGGATTACATGGTGTGCCACGTTGTATCATGATGTTAGGAGATAGCAACACCGTCGACCACTTGTTCCAATGAGCAGCTGTGACCTCTGTAGCTGTAACGGTCGTCGTAGTAAGTGGACCAAAGCACAGCGGGTTTAGTGCTCATTATATATTTATTTTGAACACTTAAGAAAACGTACAAACGAACAGGATTACAGGCTAAACACAGCTATGCAATCACAACTTCCCACAAAACCCAAACAAAACACACCCCTCTATATAGGACCTTCAATCAGAGGCAACGAAGAACAGCTGCCTCCAATTGAAGGCCAAATCAATAAACTAAACAGAACTAAAAATACTAGACTAGAACATAGAAATATACTAACATAGAACATACCCCGGAAAACACTAACCACACACCCCAAACCACATAAAACAAATACCCCCCTGCCACGTCCTGACCAAACTACAATAACAAATAACCCCTTTACTGGTCAGAACGTGACAGTAGCTTCATTCATTGTCAAAAGAGTATGACCAGTATGTGGACACTTGATGGTAAGATGTTGGTCGAGAACAAGCGATGCCACCATTGACACAGCGACGTAAGAGCCTGCATAGCTCTGAGACAGGGACCCCATCCCAACGCCACATATCCAGTTTCTTCGAATAGTAGCCTACCGGTTTCTCTTCTGCTGAACAAGTAATGTTGTTGGTTTCACTCAGAACCTGCACAACTCTGATAACAGACGGTTTATTATGTTGACTGATGTCTCTGTCCTGACAACCTGTAAACAATTACGCCATAGTTTTGTCTCTCCCAGTCAGTAGTTGTGGAAACAAAAGTTCTGCGCAAATTATCATGTATGGATTGTATCTACTGATGTGTGATTGCCCCATTTTTGGAGGAATTGACTGCATCTTCATCTTCAATGTCGGGTAACCCAATGTGTCTTACCACACCTGCTCTAAACCTTTCTTTAAATTCAAGAAATGGTTATTTCGGTTTTTGGACACATTTGGTTATCTCTCCCCAAACGGTGGTTGCATTGGTCAGACCCTTAATATTGCTCTCCGTCCATCGGCAACATCTTGCTCTTCACCACATACAGATCAATTAACATTTTCTTCAAGTATGCCATGTGTCACGTCTGCTCCCTAAAAGTGGCAGTAATAAAGCCTCTCTTGAAAAAGCCGAATCTTGACCCAGAAATTATTTAAAAAACTATCGGCCTATATCGAATCTTCCATTCCTCTCAAAAATTTTAGAAAAAGCTGTTGCGCAGCAACTCACTGCCTTCCTGAAGACAAACAATGTATACGAAACGCTTCAGTCTGGTTTTAGACCCCATCATAGCACTGAGACTGCACTTGTGAAGGTGGTAAATGACCTTTTAATGACGTCAGACCGAGGCTCTGCATCTGTCCTCGTGCTCCTAGATCTTAGTGCTGCTTTTGATACCATCGACCACCACATTCTTTTGGAGAGATTGGAAACCCAAATTGGTCTACATGGACAAGTTCTGGCCTGGTTTAGATCTTCTCTGTCGGAAAGATATCAGTTTGTCTCTGTGAATGGTTTGTCCTCTGACAAATCAATTGTAAATTTCGGTGTACCTCAAGGTTCCGTTTTAGGACCACTATTGTTTTCACTATATATTTTACCTCTTGGGGATGTCATTCGAAAACATAATGTTAAATTTCACTGCTATGCGGACGACACACAGCTGTACATTTCAATGAAACATGGTGAAGCCCCAAAATTGCCCTCGCTAGAAGTCTGTGTTTCAGAAATAAGGAAGTGGATGGCTGCAAACGTTCTACTTTTAAACTCGGACAAAACAGAGATGCTTGTTCTAGGTCCCAAGAAACAAAGAGATCTTCTGTTGAATCTGACAATTAATCTGTATGGTTGTACAGTCGTCTCAAATAAAACTGTGAAGGACCTCGGCGTTACTCTGGACCCTGATCTCTCTTTTGAAGAACATATCAAGACTGTTTCAAGGACAGCTTTTTTCCGGACAGCTTTTTTCCATCTACGTAACATTGCAAAAATCTGAAACTTTCTGTCCAAAAATGATGCAGAAAAATGTATCCATGCTTTTGTTACTTCTAGGCTGGACTACTGCAATGCTCTACTTTCCGGCTACCCGGATAAAGCACTAAACAAACTTCAGTTAGTGCTAAATACGGCTGCTAGAATCCTGACTAGAACCAAAAAATGTGATCATATTACTCCAGTGCTAGCCTCCCTACACTGTCTTCCTGTTAAGGCAAGGGCTGATTTCAAGGTTTTATTGCTAACCTGTTGAGGATCTTATCCCGATCTTATCCCGGTATTGGGATTCATTGTCATGTGACCATGGCGGGGAATTCAAAACTGCAAGAGTAATCATTTCAAAAAATCAAATAATCAACTATTTTCCTCCATTTGAAAGATATATCTCCTAAATCTAACCACGCTGTCCGATTTTCAGAGGCATTACGGAGAATGCATAAAGTTAGGTTATGTGAGGAGAGTACATTGACAATAGCTGCGTGTAATGTTTAGCCAATTCAAAGAAGGGCATCAACAGACAGAAAACTAGCTAGAATTATGCACTTACCTTTGACAATCTGCATCAGATGACACTCATAGGACATTATGTTATACAATACATGCATTTTTAGTTCCATCAAGTTCATATTTATATCCAAAAACAGCATTTACAGTCGCGGTGAAATTCAGAATTTTTTTCGGCTCGAATGCACCCAGTGAATCCAGCATTACAAATCACGGAATTACTATTCGAAAACATTGGTAAATTATAATATTGTCATTCAAAGAATAATATATTATCATCTCGTAATTGCTACCGAATGGCCAGATCTCAAAATAACTTTACTGGGAAATCACATTTTGCATAAACTGGGTACTATGCTAACAACAATAAGCTATATGCTAAGCTAAGCTAAGCTATACCGTTAGCATTAGCATCATCTAATATCGATAATAACATTCTAAATATCCCCTTACCTTTGATTATCTCCATCAGAAGGCGCTGCCAGAGATCCCAGGTCCAGAACAAATGTGGTTTCTTTTGACAAAGTTCATAATTTATGTCCAAATAGTTAGCGTTCAGTAGGCTCCCACAAAATGAGGTGGGCAGTGTAAAGTCACGTCGAAAAGCTAAAGAAAACCTAGTAAATAATCTATTTACGTTTGTTTAAAAATGTCAAACGTTGTTTAGCACTAATCTTTTGTTCCATTTTTAACGTGAAACATCAGTAAACATCAGTAATATTTTCACACAACCTATCAAGTGTCTAGAATAAACGATAATGACAAAGGCACTCTTCTCAGATTCATGCGCAGGCGCAAAAAATGAAGTGATGACGTGTCAACTTGTAAGCTTTCTAATTCGGTCTGTATTCATGACAGATGCTTCCAACAACTTTCTAAAGATCGTTGACATCTAGTGGAAGCAGTAGGAGTTGCGAACTGAATCCTTTCTCACTGTGGTATCTTTAAAACAATGACACTAAATAGTACAGTCACAAAATTCTCATTTTTTTTAATCTATTTTTCACAGGTTTTTGCCTGCAATATGAGTTTTGTTATACTTACAGACACCATTCAAACTGTTTTAGAAAATTCAGAGTGTTTTCTATCCGAATGTGTTAATAATATGCATATCCTAGCTTCTGAGTTGGTGTAGGAGGCAGTTAAAAATGGGCACATATTTCTTTCAAAATTCTCAATACTGCCCCCGTGGCCCGTAGAGGCTAACCTACAAAGCATTACATGGGCTTGCTCCTACCTATCTTTCCGATTTGGTCCTGCCGTACATACCTACACGTACGCTACGGTCACAAGACGCAGGCCTCCTAATTGTCCCTAGAATTTCTAAGCAAACGGCTGGAGGTAGGGCTTTCTCCTATAGAGCTCCATTTTTATGGAATGGTCTGCCTACCCATGTGAGAGACGCAGACTCAATCTCAACCTTTAAGTCTTTACTGAAGACTTCTCTTCAGTAGGTCCTATGATTAAGTATAGTCTGGCCCAGGAGTGTGAAGGTGAACGGAAAGGCTGGAGCAACGAACCGCCCTTGCTGTCTCTGCCTTGCCGGTTCCCCTCTTTCCACTGGGATTCTCTGCCTCTAACACTATTACAGGGACTGAGTCACTGACTTACTGGTGTTCTTCCATGCCTTCCATGGGAGGGGTGCGTCACTTGAGTGGGTTGAGTCACTGACGTGGTCTTCCTGTCTGGGTTGGCGCCCCCCCTTGGGTTGTGCCATGGCGGAGATCTTTGTGGGCTATACTCGGCCTTGTCTTCGGACGGTAAGTTGGTGGTTGTAGACATCCCTCTAGTGGTGTGGGGGCTGTGCTTTGGCAAAGTGGGTGGGGTTATATCCTGCCTGTTTGGCCCTGTCCAGGGGTATCATCAGATGGGGCCACAGTGTCTTCTGATCCCTCCTGTCTCAGCCTCCAGTATTTATGCTGCAGTAGTTTATGTGTCGGGGGACTAGGGTCAGTCTGTTACATCTGGAGTATTCTCTTGTCTTATCCGGTGTCCTGTGTGAATTTAAATATGCTCTCTCTAATTCTCTCTTTCTTTCTTTCTCTCGGAGGACCTGAGCCCTAGGACCATGCCTCGGGACTACCTGGCATGATGACTCCTTGCTGTCCCCAGTCCACCTGTCTATGCTGCTGCTCCAGTTCCCACTGTTCTGCCTGCGGCTACGGAACCCTGACCTGTTCACCGGACGTGCTTGTTGCACCCTCGACAACTACTATTGTCTTGCATTAGGAGGAACCCAGGGCCAACCGCACCAGCATATGGTCTCACAAGGGGTCTGAGGATCTCATCTCGGTACCTAATGGCAGTCAGGCTACCTCTGGCGAGCACATGGAGGGTTGTGCGGCCCCTCAAAGAAATGCCACCCCACACCATGACTGACCCACCGCCAAACCGGTCATGCTGGAGGATGTTGCAGGCAGCAGAATGTTCTCCACGGCGTCTCCAGACTCTGTCACGTCTGTCACATGTGCTCAGTGTGAACCTGCTTTCATCTGTGAAGAGCACAGGGCGCCAGTGGCGAATTTGCCAATCTTGGTGTTCTCTGGCAAATGCCAAATGTCCTGCACGGTGTTGGGCTGTAAGCACAACCCCCACCTGTGGACGTCGGGCCCTCATACCACCCTCATGGAGTCTGTTTCTGACCATTTGAGCAGACACATGCACATTTGTGGCCTGCTGGAGGTCATTTTGCAGGGCTCTGGCAGTGCTCCTCCTGCTCCTCCTTGCACAAAGGCGGAGGTAGCGGTCCTGCTGCTGGGTTGTTGCCCTCCTACGGCCTCCTCCACGTCTCCTGATGTACTGGCCTGTCTCCTGGTAGCGCCTCCATGCTCTAGACACTACGTTGACAGACACAGCAAACCTTCTTGCCACAGCTCGCATTGATGTGCCATCCTGGATGAGCTGCACTACCTGAGCCACTTGTGTGGGTTGTAGACTCTGTCTCATGCTACCACTAGAGTGAAAGCACCGCCAGCATTCAAAAGTGACCAAAACATCAGCCAGGAAGCATAGGAACTGAGAAGTGGTCTGTGGTCACCACCTGCAGAACCACTCCTTTATTGGGGGTGTCTTGCTAATTGCCTATAATTTCCACCTGTTGTCTATTCCATTTGCACAACATCATGTGAAATTTATTGTCAATCAGTGTTGCTTCCTAAGTGGACAGTTTGATTTCACAGAAGTGTGATTGACTTGGAGTTACATTGTGTTGTTTAAGTGTTCCCTTTATTTTTTTGAGCAGTGTATAAACCAGTCTAAATTACAGGTTGCACTGACAAAACAAAAAATAGCTTAGCGACCTAACAGCAAGAATCATTTACAATTTACCACATCCCTGGTGAGCACATTGGCGAAATGTAAAATAGATAGGCCTATAGTGTCAGCTGAGCTAACAGTGGCTAAATTTTGAAGAGTTATCTTATAACCAGCCTTTGCTGAAAAATACAAAATATTAGCTACAAAAGATTAGCTAGAGACATGGAGACTTCCACTGTGTTTCGGATACATCATGCACAATACAGAATTATTTTATTGAAGTAGTTAGTGACATACGGACAGAGGAAGGCAGGCCTAAATGCATTTTCTTTGCAACTTGCAGGTTAGAATACTGTTGAATGACCATGAGAATAACTGTTTATTAGGCTATTAAAACTTAATCAGTGTGTGTGTAACAAACTGTGCCCAAAAACCGTCTCCTGGCCTGTACACAAATAGTAAGAATTACAGATGGCTAGACAGCGGTGGTGTCAATTCAGCACCACAGAGTTAACCTGCCCCTGAAAACTGGGACATCAAAAACAATTCTAGCACAAATATTTTTTTATTGATGGTCATATATTTTACACAAACCTGTCATGTACACAACACTGTTAGGCAGGCGTTCATTACTCAAGGCATTACGGGGTGGTCACAGAATGTATCATAGCCTACCGATATCTTCTAGATAACCTAGTTAAGAAGTTTGGAATGGATAAGCCAATATTGCGATAACAGAGGCATACTGACACCTTCACTTTTATTTTACTAAATGCATGGATATTACAGACCTACACAGAATAAAGACATAAAATATATAATTAGATTTTTTTTATTGATTTAGTTAATTTCTCACTAAAGTAAAACAAATATTATAAATGTATGTAATAATAATTAAATAACATGTTGCCGCACACAGATACCATTCATATAATTTCATTTAAGCTTTATTTTAGTTTAACCAGGTTAATGACTTTTATTTAAACAGTTTGATTTCATTTGAATGAAAATTAAATAAAAACATAATCAAACAATATACTTTGTTTCCATGTTGTATCAAAACCATGTTTGTCAAAACAGAACAAAACATCTCATGCAACACATAGCCTAACAGAGCTAAAACACAAAGGAACTTTTTAATGAAAGGAACAAAGTATATAGGCTGTAGGCCATCACTTTAATAAATGCCCCTGGGGAAAGAGGATGTCGCTCACAGAGGAGGGCTTGAGCATGGAGCGTCTCTCGTCCAAAATTCAGCCACACATAGACACACGCTGAAGGTCCGATCGGATGGGGCACTGAAAGCAGGGATGCTGAGGACTTAACTGGCAAGTTTACTGATCGCAGGGAACTGAAATCTCTGTGCCTGCCACCATAGCAGAACAGCGCCGGGTCCGCTTGTTTGACTGTGATCGAGATTGACTGCCAAATAGTATTTTATTTTGTTTTCCAGTGGTCTAGACTCAGTCATAATGATATCTGCTCCATCCTCCCAGTTGGAGAACTCACGGTATGTGACTGTTTTGTCTCTTTGGCTGTGAAGGTCCTGGCTCAAGCTCCACTCTCAAGGCCCAGGCTAACAGGATGCATACCAGAGCATGTGCTGACCAGCTGGCAAGTGTCTTCACTGATATGTTCAACCTCTCCCTAACCCAGTCTGTATCCTCTCCCTAACCCAGTTTGCTTCTACACCTGCATTGCTTGCTGTTTGGGGTTTTAGGCTGGGTTTTTGTACAGCACTTTGTGGGCTTTATAAATACATTTGATTGATTGATTAATATATTTCTAAGTATGGTTGTGTATTGTTAGATATTACTGCTCTGTTGGAGCTGTTGGAGCTAGGAACACAAGCATTTAGCTAAACCCGCAATAACCCGCAATAACATCTGCTAAACATGTGTATGCGACCATTAATGTTTTTTTGTTTTTTACTATTTCTTTTTATTTTTCACTCCTTTTTTCTCCCCAATTTCATGGTATCCAATTGGTGTCTTGTCTCGTCGCTGCAACTCCCGTATGGACTCGGGAGAGGCGAAGGTCGAGAAACACAGCCCAACCAAGCCACACTGCTTCTTGACAATGCCCATCCAACCCGGAAGCCAGCCGCACCAATGTGTCGGAGAAAACACCGTACACCTGGCGACTGTGTCAGCGTGCACTGCGAGCGGCCCGCCACAGGAGTTGCTAGTGCGTGATGAGACAAGGACATCCCTGCCGGCCAAACCATCCCTAACCCGGACGACGCTGGGCCAATTGTGCGCCGCCCCATGGGCCTCCCAGTTGCGGACTGCTGCGACAGAGCTTGGACTCGAACCCAGAATCTCTAGTGGCACAGCTAGCACTGCAATGCAGTGCCTTAGACCACTGTGCCGCAACCATTACAATTTGATTAGATTAATACTACATGTTTCAAGCAGACCACCATTGTCCCTGTGCCCAAGAATATCAACGTACCTGTCTAAATGACTGTCACCCTGTAGCACTCACATTTGTAATCATGAAATGCTTTGAAAGGCTGGTCATGGCTCAAATCAACACCATCATCCCAGACACCCTGGACCCACTCCAATTGATCCACAGATGACATAATCTCTATTACAGTCCACACTGCCCTCTCCCACATGGACAATAGGAACACCTATGTGAGAATGCTGTTCATTGACTTAAGATCAGAGTTCAACACCATAGTGCACTCGAAGCTCATCACTAAGCAGAGGACCCTGGGACTAAACACCTCCCACTGCAACTGGATCCATGACTTCCTGACAGCCGTCCCCAGTTAGTAAGGGTAAGCAATAACACATCCGCCATGCTGACCCTCAGCACAGGGACCCCTCAGAGGTGTGTGCTTAGTCCCTTCCTGTACTCCCTGTTCACCCAAGACTGCATGGGCGCACACAACTCCATCACCATCATTAAGTTTGCTGACAACACAACGGTGTTTGGCCTGATCACTGACAATGATGAGACGGCCTATGCCGAGGTCATTGACCTGGCAGTATGATGCCAGGACATAGGACAACAACCTCTCCCTCAACGTCAGCAAGATAAAGGAGCTGGTCGTGGACTACAGCAAACGGAGGGCCGAGCACTTCCCCATACACATCGACGGGGCTTTAGTGGAGCGGGTTGAGAGCTTCATGCTCCTCGGTGTCCACATCACTAAGGAATTATCACGGTCCACACACACCAACCCAGTCACGAAGAAGACATGACAATGCCTCCCCCTCAGGAGATCCCCAAAAGGTTATACAGCTGCATCGTTGAGAGCATTTTGACTGGCTGCATAACCGCTTGGTATGGCAACTGCTTAGCATCCAACCGAAAGGTGATACAGAGGGTAGTGAGTACGGTTTGTTGTCCTTGATGATCTTTTTGGCCTTCCTGTGACATCAGGTGGTGTAGGTGTTCTGGAGGGCAGGTAGTTTGCCCCCAGTGATGCGTTGTGCAGACCTCACTACCCTCTGGAGAGCCTTACGGTTATGGGCGGAGCAGTTGCCTTACCAGGCGGTGATACAGCCTGACAGGATGCTCTCGATTGTGCATCTGTAAAAGTTTGAGTGTTTTTGGTGACAAGCCGAATTTCTTCAGCCTCCTGAGGTTGAAGAGGCGCTGTTGCGCCTTCTTCACCATGCTGTCTGTGTGGTTGGACCATTTCAGTTTGTCCGTGATGTGTATGCCAAGGAACGTAACACTTTCTACCCTCTCCACTACTGTCCCGTCGATGTGGATAAGGGGCTGCTCCCTCTGCTGTTTCCTGATGTCCACGATCATCTCCTTTGTTTATTGACGTTGAGTGTGAGGTTATTTTCCTGACACACTCCGAGGGCCCTCATCTCCTCCCTGTAGGCCGTCTCGTCATTGTTGGTAATTAAGCCTACCACTGTAGTGTCGTCTGCAAACTTGATGATTGAGTTGGAGGCGTGCATGGCCATGCAGTCGTGGGGGAACAGGGAGTACAGGAGAGGGCTGAGAATGCACCCTTGTGGGCCCCAGTGTTGACGATCAGTGGGGGGAGATGTTACCTACCCTCACCACCTGGGGGCGGCCCGTCAGGAAGTCCAGGACCCAGTTGCACAGGGCGGGGTCGAGACCCAGGGTCTCGAGCTTGATGACGAGTTTGGAGGGTACTATGGTGTTAAATGCAGAGCTGTAGTCGATGAACAGCATTCTCACATAGGTATTCCTTTTGTCCAGATGGGTTAGGGCAGTGTGCAGTGTGATTGCAATTGCGTCATCTGTGGACCTATTGGGGCGGTAAGCAAACTGGAGTGAGTCTAGGGTGTCAAGTAGGGTGGAGGTGATGTGGTCCTTGACTTGCCTCTCGAAGCACTTCATGATGACGGAAGTGAGTGCTACGGAGCGGTAGTCATTTAGCTCAGTTACCTTAGCTTTCTTGGGAACAGGAACAATGGTGGCCCTCTTGAAGCATGAGGTGACAACAGACTGGGATAAGGATTGATTGAATATGTCTGTAAACATACCAGCCAGCTGGTCTGCGCATGCTCTGAGGACGCGGCTGGGGATGACGTCTGGGCCTGCAGCCTTGTGAGGCTGCGCAACAGTTTTTTCAAAACTTTTTTTGAGGAATATGGGATTCGATATATACCTATAGTTTTTTACATTTTCTGATTCAAGGTTTGGCTTCTTCAAGAGAGGCTTTATCACTGCCTCTTTTAGTGCGTTTTGTACACATCCGGTGGATGGGGAGCCATTTATTATGTTCAACATAGGAGTGTCAAGCACAGGAAGTAGCTCTTTCAGTAGATTAGTTGGAATAGAGTCCAGTATGCAGCTTGATGGTTTAAATGCCATGATTATGTTCATGAATGTGTCAAGAGATACAGGATTAAAAAACTTGTGTCTTCATTGATTCTAGGTCCTGGCAGTTCTGTGCAGACAGACGCAGATTCAAAGTGGAGTCCATAATTTGCTTTCTAATGATCATTTCATCGAAGAAGTTCATGAATTTATCACTGCTGAAGTGTAAGCTATCCTCTCTTGTTGAATTATGTTTTTAGTTAGCTTTGCGACAGTATCAAAAATACATTTGGTTTTGGTTTTTAGGGGTGCAACTGCATCTAGGGTATTAAGCAAGGTTAAATTAAGATTTTCAGTTAGGTGGTTATCTGATTTTTGTACTCTGACGTCCTTGGGTAGGTGGAGGGAGTCGTCTGGAAGGGCGTCTAGGAATCTTTGGGTTGTCCGAGAATTTATATCACGGCTTTTGATGATCATTGGTTGGGGTCTGAGAAGATTATGGCAGCAACACATGACAACACAGCATGGTAGCAGCACAAAACATGATACAAGCATTATTGGGCACAGACAACAGCACAATGGCAAGAAGATAATAATACATCACGCAAAACAGCCACAACTGTAGGTAAGAGTGTCCATGATTGAGTCTTTGAACTAAGTAATTGAGATGGAACTGTCCAGTTTGAGAGTTTGTTGCAGCTCGTTCCAGTCGCTAACTGCAGCGAACTGAAAAGACGAGCAACCCAGGGATATGTGTGCATTGGGAACCATTAACAGAATGTGACTGGCAGGTGCTGTATGTGGAACATGAGGGCTGCAGTAGATACTGTTGAAGTCTGAAATGTACATACACTTAGGTTGGAATCATTAACAGTAAATTCATCAGATTTGAGCCATGTTTCAGTCAGGCCAATCACATCAAGATTATGATCAGTGATTAGTTCATTGACTATGACTGCCTTGGAAGTGAGGGATCTAACATTAAGTAACCCTATTTTGAGATGTGAGATATCACAATCTCTTTCAATAATGACAGGAATTTATTCCAGTGAGATTGCTAAGGCAAAGACCGCCATGTTTTGTTTTGCTCAACCTAGATCGAGGCACAGACACGGTCTCAATGGAAATAGCTGAGCTGACTACACTGACTGTGCTAGTGGCAGACTCCACTAAGCTGGCAGGCTGGCTAACAGCCTGTTGCCTGGCTTGCACCCTTTCAAGAGGAGTTAGAGCCCTGTCTATGTTCATAGATCAGATGAGGCACCCCTCCAGCTAAGACGGAGTCTGTCATTCCTCAGCAGGCCAGGCTTAGTCCTGTTTGTCACAGAAAGAGGGACAAATAATTACAAATTCTATATATTTTTTAACTAGCGATTGCGTTTTGAGACTCTGCTGTAGAGCTCATCACTCTCCCTAATTGAGAGGGGGATCGAGACAATTACTCGATGCCGACACATCTTTCTAGCTGATTTACACAATGAAGATATGTTGCCCTTGGTGTCCTCTGACTGTTTCATCCTAACATCATTGGTGCCGACGTGGATAACAAAATCCCTATACTCTCTACACTCGCCAGTTTTAGCCACAGCCAGCAGCATCTTCAGATTAGCCTTTATGACTGGTAAACAGTATGATCGCTGGATGATTATTTTTAAGTCTAATGTTGCCGGTAATGGAATCGCCAATAACTAGGGTTTTCAATTTGTCAGAGGTAATGGTGGGAGGCTTCTGCGGCTTAGACCTCGTAACGGGTGGATGAGAGACTTGAGAAGGATCGGCCTCTTACTCCGATTTGTTGCTTAATGGGGAGAACCAGTTCAAAGTTTCTGTTGGCTAAATGAGCGACACCGGTTGAGCATGCCGACAGTATTTCTTTCCAGAAGCCTTGAGAAAATTGTCTGGCTGCGGGGGCTGTGCGGGGGGATTTATACTACTATCTGTACTTACTGGTGGCACAGATGCTGTTTCCTCCTTTCCTAAATAGAAATTGCCCTTGCCTAACAATTGCATCTGAAGCTGTGCTTGCAACACGGCTATCCTTACCATAAAGTGATAGGTCTCCTGTATATTATGAGTAGAGTGACCGGCAATTAGATGGCATATTGTTAAAGTTACTACTTAGCTTTTTCGTCTGGTGGAGGTCCTGTAGAATCATGTCCAGATAAAGCATCCGGGGTGAAAAACTTGATACATTGGTAAATGTAATAAAAGTAAAAAACGAAAAGTTTGGCAGATAGCTAAATAGCACAGAGACAAGTCCAGAAGTTGAGGGCGGAGCGATAATGAAAACAAAATGTCATTGCATCTGTTAGGTCCCTCAGTCAAGCAGTGAATTTCACACACAGATTCAACCACAAAGATCAGGCACATTTTCCAATGCCTCGCAAAGAAGGGCACCTATTGCTAGGGTGGTAAAAATAAAAAAGCTAACATTGAATATCCCTTTGAGCATGTTGAAGTTATTAATTACAATTTCGATGGTATATCAATACACCCAATCACTACAAAGATACAGGAGTCCTTCCTACTGTAACTCAGTTGCCAGAGAGGAAATATCTGCTCAGGGATTTCACCATGAGGTCAATGGTGACTTTAAAACAATTTGAGTTTAATGGCTGTGAAGAAACAGAGGATGGATCAACGACATTGTAGCTACTCACAATACTAACCTAATTGACAGAGTGAAAAGAACGAAGCCTGTACAGAAAATGTGTCAAAGCAATTCCCTTTTTGTCCCGAACACAAAGTGTTATGTTTGGGGCAAATCAAATACAACACATTACTGAGTACCTCTCTTCGTATTTTCAATGAAAGTGGTGGCTGCATCATGTTATGTGTATGCTTGTAATCTTTAAGGACTGGGGAGTTTTCAGAATAAAAAATAAATGGAATGGAGCTATGCACAGGCAAAATCTTAGGAAAACCTGATTCAGTCTGCATTCCACCAGACACTGGGGAATGAATTGACCTTTCAGCAGGACAATAACCTGAAACATAAGGCAAAATATACACTGTTTGTTGTTTACCAAAAAGACAGTGAATGTTTCTGAGTTGCAGTTTTGACTTAAATCTACTTGAAAATCTATGACAAAATCTGAAAATGGTTTTCTAGTTATGATCAACAATCAATTTGACAGAACTTGAAGAATTTTGAAAAGAATCATGGGCCAATTATGGAGTTGGTTCCCCCTTTGCTGCTATAACAGCCTCCACACTTCTGAGAAGGCTTTTCACTAGCTGTTGAAACATTGCTGTGGGGACTTGCTTCCATTCAGCCACAAGACCATTAGTGAGGTCGGGCACTGATGTTGGGTGATTAGGCCCGCAGTTGGCGTTCCAATTCATCCCAAAGGTTTTTGATGTGGTTGAGGTCAGGGCTCTTTGCAGGTCAGTCAAGTTCTTCCACACCGATCTCAAAAAAACATTTCTGTATGGACCTCACTGTGCACGGGGGCATTGTCATGCTGAAACAAGAAAGGGCCTTCGCCAAACTGTTGCCACAAAGTTGGAAGCACAGAATCGTCTAGAATGTCATTGTATGCTGTATCGTTAAGATATCCCTTCACTGAAAAACAGCCCCAGACCATTACTCCTCCTCCACCAAAATGTACAGCACTCCTCTTGCTCCAAAATGTCCTATGATGGTGCCACGTTGAAAGTCAGAGTTCTTCAGTGAGGCCATTCTACTGCCAATGTTTATCTATGGAGATTGCATGGCTGTGTGCTAGATTTTATACACTTGTCAGCAATGGGTGTGGCTGAAATAGCTGAATCCACTAATTTGAAGAAGTGTCCACATACTTTGGTATATATTTTGTGTATCTTCATTGACAGTTAATGTTAATTCAAGATGGTTTCTTAGGCACTCAGTTACACGTTTGGAGACTTGTTGAGAAGTATCAGTGGCTACGTTAGAATCAATGTAGTCCCCTTTTCACCCCGTGTGAGTGTGTGTGTTCAGATGACATGATGGAGTGACTTGAGTCCTGCTTGGTTGTTCAGGGGAGGAGATAGCAGCACAGCAGATTAGTCACTGAGCCAAGGTAATTACTGTAGCGTATACCTAGGGTTCCAGTTCATCTGCATCACAATGAATAACCTCCTCTCTCTGTAGGGAGAGACACGCTTAATCTGTTTGTGAAGTTCCCTATGTGTTATCAAATAATCCATATTAATTTGTCATTCTGACACTATTTTATCTGCACAGTGTAAACAAAAACATACACTGAGTGACCAAAACATTAAGGACACCTTCCTAATATTGAGTTCCATACCCCTTTTGCCCTCAGAACAACCTCAATTCGTAGGGGCAATACTACAGTTTACTGTAGAATATTTCACTACACAATGTTGTATCCCTCGATCATGTGTAGTACTTACTATAGAATGTTGTACAATAGTATTCAATCCGATTTTTTTCATGTGGGCATGAATGGAAATACGTGGTTATTATTTGAGGCGGAAGAACTCAACAACTCAACAAGCCTTCCCTGTAGCTCAGTTGGTAGAGCATGGTGTTTGTAACGCCAGGGTTGTGGGTTCGATTCCCACGGGGGGCCAGCACAGAAAAAATAAATGTATGAAATTGTATGAAATGTATGCATTCACTACTGTAAGTCGCTCTGGATAAGAGTGTCTGCTAAATGACTAAAATGTAAACGTAAACTCAAGGTAACCTCCAAAGAAAACATACTCTATATTGTGATATACGATGCTTGAAGTGGGTTTAAAATCATGATAATTAATTTGCTGCTCTCATGAATGAAGTGGAATATACAGTGATTATTTCAGGCAGAAGAATTTGACCTGAGTGTCATCTTTTGACAATTTAAAATCAAATCAAATGTATTTATAAAGCCCTTTTTACATCAGCTGATGTCACAGATGTCACAGCAGAGTGCTCTGCACACGTAGTGAAGGAGAATGTACTGTATATACACAGCTTTGAAATACAATTCACAAAAGCTAGGATGCTACAAATCTCTTGAAAGAATTCAAAGCCTGTAAGTGTTGTAAGGCCAAACCAAGCTGCCCTGGAACGGCCAAATGTGCATTGAGGTCCACTGCCAAAACAGAGTGTTAGCTGTGTGTGATTTATACAATCATCCAGTTGAATTGACAAGCAAGTTCCTTAACCTTCTGCCACCGCTAAACTTTGTGAGTGACATCCCAGACAAAATATCCCTGTTATTTCTGCCAGTAAATAAGTCTAATCCACAAATGTCATATTCAGATAGTTTATGCATTTATTCATGTGGGATCTGTCACCTTTTTGCCACACACTGTTCTCTTCCCTGTCGATGATTCCTAAAAGAGGAGGAATATACAGTTTCATTAGAAATTAAAGTGGGGAATAGGTGGAAAGAGTTCCTAAGGATTTTTTGTTTTTTAATTCCAACAGGGTGGAGATGTAGAATCTTAATTTGATCAATCTGTTGTTGCTGAGAAGTTTCCTGCACTGCAGGAAATGCAAACTTGTTTATTCTAGGCTTAAGAATGATTCTAAAGATTGCAATTTTCAATTTAAAATGTCTAACTTGATTTGCGGTAGAAATATTTTCCTGCTGTAGCAACTGGCTCAAATTAAGATCTTACTTCTGTGCCAATCATCTACACAGTAGTATGCTTGGTCTAATGTTCTAGCGTCTTTAACTTCTCTAGGGTAGGGGTCAGTATTTTCACGGCCGGATGAAAAACGTACCCAAATTAAATGGCCTACTACTCGGGCCCAGGAACTAGAATATGCATTATTAGTAGATTTGGATAGAAAACACTCTGAAGTTTCTAAAACAGTTTGAATGATGTCTGTGAGTATAACAGAACTCATATGGCAGGCAAAAACCCGAGAAAAATCTAACCAGGAAGTGGGAAGTCTGGTGCTTGTAGTCCTTTCAAGTCATTGCCTATCGAACACACAGTGACTTAGGGTTCATTTTGCACTTCCTAAGGCTTCCACTAGATGTCAACAGTCTTTAGAAAGTTGTTTGAGGCGTCTATGATGAACAGAGAGCGAACAGAGGAAGTTGGAAGTTGTTGACTCAGGAAAGCAAATGAGTTCATTGGCGCGCATTCACGTGAGAGTTAGCTGTTTTTCAAGACACTGGAATCGTCCGGGTTGGAATATTATTGAAGTTCTAAGTTAAATAGTGGGTTGGAATTTCAGGTTAATCCACCATAAAAGACAAAACAAATAATACAACAAATATTGTGGTTAAACTCAAATATATTAATTGATAAAAGAAAGTATAATCTTTGTCATGTCCACTCCTGCTCCCCCCTCCGGCGTGTGACGTCGATGGAATACTAACCACTGGTCCTGGGAATTATCATTACACCCACCTGGCACTCATCATTATGACTCACACCTGGACCTAATTACCTCCCCTTTATAGTTACCTTCCTTTTGTTCATTCCTCAGTTGGTATTGCTCCTGTGTTCATGTTTCCTCGCTGCTGTTTTGTTTCATGTTTGTTGTTTTCATTAAATGTTTTACCTGCTTCTCGACTCACGGTGTTATCGTTACAGTATACCAACTCAAACAATGGAAGCAGCACAAAAATCGGATATCTCTCAGACGGTCGATGAACAGGGTTACCTTCTGTGTCAGCACCATGACAGCTGGCACAACTGGGGATGGCCATGGAAGAGGTCCTTCGCAGTTTGCAGCGTCTCAAACATTCTCGGGAGGCGCAGCATCCTACTAGTGGAGGATACTCTAGAACCAGCTTACTCAGTGAGCCAACCCAACAGCCCATTAGGCAACCCGCTCAGGTCAGCGATGACCGTTTATCCCTCCCAGGTGAAATATGACGGTACCCCCATCCAAATGCTGTGGCTTCTTACTTCAGTGCTCCCTTTATTTTACACACCAGATGGGAGCCCCCATCACCAATAGGTCTAACCTTGCCACGGTTATTTCTCTGCTTGCAGGGCGGGTATTGGAATGGGCTACGGTCGTCTGGGAGAGAGGAGAGGAGGAGCTAAATTCATATGATGCCCCTTATTAAATGCATGTTCGATCACCCCGTGGAGGGCAGAGAGGGAGGTGAGCGTCTACTTCAATCACGGCAGGGGGATCAGACGGCTTCTGAGTACGCACTCACCTTCCGGACAGTAGCAGCATCCAGTGGATGGAATGACCCGGTGCTTTGCACACTATTTAGAAGAGGTCTGCGAGAGGAGGTCCAGATGGAATTGGAATGCCAAGACGACAACCTTACCCTGGAAGCGCTCATTGCGATGGCCATCCGTCTGGATAACCTTCTCCGGGAGCGTCAGCATTCTCATCGCTTCTCTCCCTCCTTCGGTGAACACTCGGACACTCGGAATCAGAGCCTGAACCCATGGAGGTAGGGGTCACACGCCTCCCCGTGGCTGAGCGCCAGATACAGATACAACTGGGGCTCTGTATGTACTGTGGTCAAGGAGGACACAGACTCCAGTGGTGTCCGGCACATCCAAATTCGGGATCTACTAGAATAGAGGGACAGTCATGATCTGCCAACCCCTGGGCCAGGAGTGAGTATTCCATCTTCATCACTTCCTGCTAGGCTCTTTTTGGTGTCCATCTCGTTGGTTGACTGTCCCTCATTTCCTGTGTCAACAGCTTTAGTGGATTCCGGTGCCGCTGGGAATTTTATGGATCAGACCCTTGCCTCCTCTCATTATTACATACATCATTTAACCGCTCACCCTCACCGTGGAGTCCAATCATCATGAGAATATCCCCTTCATCACCAGTGCAACAGTTTATAAGATCATCCTCGGCCTCCCTTTGCTTCAACGCCATAACCCCACCATTTCATGGTTGAGGATGAGAATCAAAGACTGGTCACCTGAATGCTGGAGGCTCTGCTTCCCTGTTCCCTGTGGTTCCACGTTGGTTGAGAGTCCTTTGGTTGCCCTTCAGCCCAACATCCCGGAGGTATACCAGGATCTGAGGGAGGTATTCTCCAAGACCCGGGCCACCTGTCTCCCTCCTCATCGCCCCTGGACTGTGCCATCGACCTGCTTGCTGACGCCACACCTCCGTGCAGATGCATCTACCCTTTGTCTGTGGCTGAGACCCAGGCCATGGAAGATTACATTCAGGAGGCGCTCCAAAAGGGGTTCAGGGACATGCTCGGATGCCAGGTGATTGCATACATTGATGACATCTTGATCTACTAAGTTAATCTGGAGGATCACATCACACATGTTCAAGCAGTCCTGGAACACCTCCTGTTTGTCAAGGCTGAGAAGTGTCAATTCCATGAGAGAGTGGTCTCCTTCTTGGGTTACTAAATCAGCCCGCAGGGAGTGAAGATGGCCAGTCCCAACCACCATTAACTTGTTGGGGATAGGGGGCAGTATTTGCACGGCCGGATAAAAAACGTACCCGATTTAATCTAGTTACTACTCCTGCCCAGTAACTAGAATATGCATATAATTATTGGCTTTGGATAGAAAACACCCTAAAGTTTCTAAAACTGTTTGAATGGTGTCTGTGAGTATAACAGAACTCCTATGGCAGGCAAAAACCTGAGAAGATTTCATGCAGGAAGTGGCCTGTCTGACAAGGTGTTGTTGTTCTTCCTTCTGTTTATTGAAGAGTCAGGATCTTAGCTGTAACGTGACACTTCCTACGGCTCCAATAGGCTCTCAGAGTCCGGGAAAAACCTGAACGATGTCGAGGCAGCCTCAGGCTGAAACACATTATCGCCTTTGCCAAGTGGCCGATCAGAGGACAATGGGCGCGTAATCTAATGTTTTGCTTTCGTTGTAAAGCCTTTTTGAAATCGGACAGTGTGGTTTGAAACCTCTTACATCTAGATGTTCCGCTAGCGGAACGTCTGCTCCAATATCCAATGATGGGCGTGGCGCGAAATACAAAGTGCTCGAAAATCCGAAAACTTCAATTTTTCAAACATATGACTATTTTACAGCTATTTAAAGAAAAGACTCTCGTTAATCTAACCACACTGTCCGATTTCAAAAAGGCTTTACAGCAAAAACAAAACATTAGATTATGTCAGCAGAGTACCCAGCCAGATATAATCAGACACCCATTTTTCAAGCTAGCATATCATGTCACAAAAACCCAGAAGACAGCTAAATGCAGCACTAACCTTTGATGATCTTCATCAGATGACACACCTAGGACATTATGTTATACAATACATGCATGTTTTGTTCAATCAAGTTCATATTTATATCAAAAAACAGCTTTTTACATTAGCAT
Source organism: Salmo trutta (assembly GCF_901001165.1). Classification (NCBI taxonomy): domain Eukaryota; kingdom Metazoa; phylum Chordata; class Actinopteri; order Salmoniformes; family Salmonidae; genus Salmo; species Salmo trutta. The sequence goes on along the minus strand of NC_042989.1, from coordinate 11,239,802 downwards.
GTGACGTTCAGAACTAGCATACCCCCCCGCAAACTTCCGGGGAATTTACTAACAATTTACTAAATTACTCACGATAAACGTTCACAAAAAGCATAACAATTATTTTAAGAATTATAGATACAGAACTCCTCTATGCACTCTATGTCCGATTTTAAAATAGCTTTTCGGATGAAGCACATTTTGCAATATTCTAAGTACATAGCCCAGCCATCACGGGCTAGCTATTTAGACACCCGGCAAGTTTAGCCTTCACCAAAATCAGATTTACTATAAGAAAAATGGTCTTACCTTTCCTGTTCTTCGTCAGAATGCACTCCCAGGACTTCTACTTCAATAACAAATTTAGGTTTGGTCCCAAATAATCCATCGTTATGATCCATCAGCGACGTTTTGTTCGTGCGTTCTAGACACTAATCCAATGCTAAATCACGGTCGTGCACATGGCGCGTAACGTGACAAAATTCTAAATATTCCATTACCGTACTTCGAAGCATGTCAACCACTGTTTAAAATCAATTTTTATGCAATTTATCTCGTAGAAAAGCGATAATATTCCGACCGGGAATCTGCGTGTCTGTAAACAGAGGGAAAATCAGAAAGGCGGGGGCGGCCAGTGCTCGAGCCTAAGCCCTTTGTCCTCTGATAGACCACTTAGCAAAAGCGGTTGTGTGTTTCAGCCAGGGCTTTGAATTACGTCATTCAGGTTTTTCCCGGGCTCTGAGAGCCCATTGGAGCCGTAGGAAGTGTCACGTAACAGCAGAGATCCTTTGTAATGAATAGAGATGACAAAGAAGGGCAAGAAATGGTCAGACAGGGTACTTCCTGTACAGAATCTTCTCACGTTTTGGCCTGCCAAATGAGTTCTGTTATACTCACAGACACCATTCAAACAGTTTTAGAAACTTTGGAGTGCTTTCTATCCAAAGCTAATAATTATATGCATATTCTAGTTTCTGGGCAGGACTAATAATCAGATTAAATCGGGTACGTTTTTTATCCAGCCGTGAAAATACTGCCCCCTAGCCATAAGAGGTTAACGAGAGTCTTGTCTTTAAATAGCTGTAAAATAGTCATATGTTTGAGAAATTGAAGTAATAGCATTTCAAAGGTATTTGAAAATCGCGCCACAGGATTCAACTGGCTGTTACGTAGGTGGGACGAATTCGTCCCGCCGGTCCTAGAGAGGTTAAAGGGTTACAACGGTTTTTGGAGTTTGCCAACTTTTACCATCGTTTCATCAAGAATTTCAGCTCTGTTGACGCTCCTTACCTCTCTCCTTAAACCTGTTTGGGATAGGGGGCAGTATTGAGAATTTTGGAAAAAATATGTGCCCATTTTTAACTGCCTCCTACACCAACTCAGAAGCTAGAATATGCATATTATTGTTCAGGTTTGGATAGAAAACACTCTGAATTTTCTAAAACTGTTTGAATGGTGTCTGTGAGTATAACAGAACTCCTATGGCAGGCAAAAACCTGACAAGGTTTCAAGCAGGAAGTACCCTGTCTGACAAGGAGTCGTGCGTCTTGCATCTGTTTATTGAAAAGTAAGGATCTTAGCTGTAACGTGACAATTCCCAGGGCTCCGATAGGCTCTCAGAACCCGGGAAATAACTGAAGGTTGACGAGGGAGCCTCAGGCTGAAACACATTATCGGCTTTGGTAAGTGGCGGCTCAGAGGACCTTTGAATGAGGCGCGTGCACGATTCGCTCCTGAGGAGAAATTTAATTCGGCTGTTTAGGCTCAATGCATATTCCCGGTCGGAATATTATCACTTATCTATGAGATAAATGGCATAAAAATTGGTTTTAAACAGCGGTTGACATGCTTCGAAGTACGGTAATGGAATATTTAGACATTTTTGTCACGCCAATGCGCCATGCGCGACACCGTGATGAAGCATTCTGATAGTGTCTAGAACTCACGAACAAAACGTCGCTGTTTGGATATAACGATGGATTATTTGGGACCAAACCAACATTTGTTATTGAAGTAGAAGTCCTGGCAGTGTATTCTGACGAAGAACAAGCAAGATAAGAACATTTTTCTTATAGGAAATGTGATTTTGGTGGAGGCTGACCTGGGTGGGTATCTAAATAGCTAGCCCTGTGATGCCGGGCTATGTACTTAGATTATTGCAAAATGTGCTTCATCCGAAAAGCTATTTTAAAATCGGACATATCGAGTGCATAGAGGAGTTCTGTATCTATAATTCTTAAAATAATTGTTATGCTTTTTGTGAACGTTTATCGTGAGTAATTTAGCAAACTGTTAGTAAATTCCCCGGAAGTTTGCGGGGGTTATGCTTTTTCTGAACGTCACATGCTAATGTAAAAAGCTGTTTTTTGATATAAATATGAACTTGATTGAACAGACATGCATGTATTGTATAACACAATGTCCTAGGTGTGTCATCTGATGAAGATCATAAAAGGTTAGTGCTGCATTTAGCTGTGGTTTGGGTTTATGTGACATGATATGCTAGCTTGAAAAATGGGTGTCTGATTATTTCTGGCTGGGCACTCTGCTGACATAATCTAATGTTTTGCTTTCGTTGTAAAGCCTTTTTGAAATCGGATAGTGGGGTTAGATTAACGAGATTCTTGTCTTTAAATAGCTGTAAAATAGTCATATGTTTGAGAAATTGAAGTAATAGTATTTCTAACGATTCAAAAATCGCGCCACTGGATTTCAGTGGCTGTTACGTCCCACATGCGCCAGAGAGGTTAAGAGTGGCCCCCATAGATTGGTGTGGGGTCCAGCAGCCGACGAGGCCTTCTGTCTTAAGGGACGTTTCACCTCCGCCCCAGTGCTGAAACATCCAGATCCCACAATATCCTTTGTGGTGGAGGTGGATGCTTACGAGGTAGACGTGGGGTCAGTTTTGTATTAACAACAGGGGAACCCACAGAAGCTGTACCCATGTGTGTTTTATACTAAGAAACTGTCCCCTGCAGAGAGGAACTACGACGTCTGCGCTCGAGAGCTCCTGGCGGGGAAGTTGGCATTAGAGGAGTGGAGACACTGGCTGGAGGGCGCCAAGGAACAATTTGTCATCCTCACCAACCACAGAAAGCTGGAGTACATACGGACAGCGAGGAGGCTGAATCCGCACCAAGCAAGGTGGGCCCTCTTTTTCAAAAGGTTTAACTTCACGCTAACCTATCGCCCAAGCTCAAAGAACACCAAAGCCGATGCCTTGTCCCGCCTCTACAATTCGGGAGAGAGCCCTGTCCTGAGTGAGCCTATAATCCCATCCTCCCGAGTCGTAGCTCATGTGGTCTTGGACATAGACGTGGAGATCCGCCAGGCTCTGGAAAGGGAGCCCGCACCCCTGAACTGTCCTCCCGGGCGCACCTACGTTCCCACAGGGATAAGGGATCGGCTGCTGACCTGGGCACACACAGCTGTCCTGGTATTTCTCGCACCATCCACTCCATCGCTGAGAAGTACTGGTGGCCCACCTTGCCGCAGGATGTCACTCGTTATGTCAACTCCTGTGCCGCAACCAAGTCTCCCCGTAATTCTCCAGCAGGGACGCTCCCACTGCTTCCCGAGCCTCAGCGACCTTGGTCTAATCTATCCATTGACTTTAACTGATCTCCCCTCTGACAGTTTCACCACCATTCTGATGGTACTGGATAGATTTTCAAAGTCATGTCGTTTACGTCCTCTTCCTATTCTCCCCACTGCTCTCCAGGTTGCTGAGGCACTCTTCCAGCAGGTCTTCCGGTATTATGGCCTTCCGGAGGACATCGTCTCTGACCGTGGACCCCAATTCACATCGAGTATGGAGGGCCTTCATGGAGAAACTTGCGGTCACAGTCAGCCTCACTTCCGGGTATCGGCCTCAGTCCAAAAGGCAGGTGTAGAGGATGAATCAGGAGCTGGGGAGGTTCCTGAGGAGTAACAGTCTGGACCTGCAGGGTGAGTGGGCACGATTCCTTCCATGGGCAGAGTACGCCCAAAATTTGCTGTGACACTCCTCCACTGGGTTGACTCCCTTCCAGTGTGTTCTGGGTTTTCAGCTGGCCCGGGCTCCTTGGAGTCCGGGCCAGACCGAGGCTCCTGTGGTTGATGAGTGGTTCGTCAAAAAGAACAAGCAGACCGCCACCGCACCCTGGAGATCACGTCTGGCTCGCTACCAGGAACTTGGCAGCTTCATTAAAACCTCTTACATCTAGACGTTCCGCTAGCGGAACACCTGCTCCAATATCCAATGATGGGCGTGGCGCGAAATACAAAGTGCTCGACAATCCGAAAACTTCCATTTTTCAAACATATGACTATTTTACACCATTTTAAAGACAAGACTCTCCTTTATCTAACCACACTGTCCGATTTCAAAAGGGCTTTACAGCGAAAGCAAAACATTTGATTATGTCAGCAGAGTACCCAGCCAGAAATAATCAGACACCCATTTTTCAAGCTAGCATATAATGTCACAAAAAACAAAACCACAGCTAAATGCAGCACTAACCTTTGATGATCTTCATCAGATGACACTCCTAGGACATTATGTTATACAATACATGCATGTTTAGTTCAATCAAGTTCATATTTATATAAAAAAACAGCTTTTTACATTAGCATGTGACGTTCAGAACTAGCATTCCCACCGAACACTTCCGGTGAATTTACTAAATTACTCACGATAAACGTTCACAAAAAACATAACAATTATTTTAAGAATTATAGATACAGAACTCCTCTATGCACTCTGTCCGATTTTAAAATAGCTTTTCGGTGAAAGCACATTTTGCAATATTCTGAGTAGATAGCCCGGCCATCATGGCTAGCTATTTTGACACCCACCCAGTTTGGTACTCACCAAACTCAGATTTACTATAAGAAAAATTGGATTACCTTTGCTGTTCTTTGTCAGAATGCACTCCCAGGACTTCTACTTCAATAACAAATGTTGGTTTGGTTCCAAATAATCCATAGTTATATCCAAATAGCGGCGTTTTGTTGTGCGTTCAAGACACTATCCGAAGGGTAACGAAGGGTGACGCGCCCGGCGCATTTCGTGACAAAGAAATTCAAAATATTCCATTACCGTACTTCGAAGCATGTCAAACGCTGTTTAAAATCAATTTTTATGCCATTTTACTCGTAAAAAAGCAATAATATTCCGACCGGGAGTCGTTGTTTTCGTTCAAAGACAGAGAAAGTAAAATGGACTCTTCTCGTGCACGTGCGCACCATTGTCATTGTTCTCGGATCGACCACTATCCAAATGCGCTACTGTTTTTCAGCCATGGCCTTCAAAGTCATCATTCAACGTTCTGGCGCCTTCTGAGAGCCTATGGGAGCATTAGAAAATGTCACGTTACAGCAGAGATCCCCTGTTTTGGATAGAGATTATCAAGAATGCCAAGAAATGGTCAGAGAGGGCGCTTCCTGTTTGGAATCTTCTCAGGTTTTGTTCTGCCAAATGAGTTCTGTTATACACAGACACCATTCAAACAGTTTTAGAAACTTTGGAGTGTTTTCTATCCAAAGCTAATAATTATATGCATATTCTAGTTTCTGGGCAGGAGTAATAATCAGATTAAATCGGGTACGTTTTTTATCCGGCCGTGAAAATACTGCCCCCTATCCATAACAAGTTAACCTCTCTGGGATCGTTCGGGACGTGAGCGTCCCACCTCGCCAACAGCCAGTGAAATTGCAGGGTGCCAAATTCAAACAGAAATCTCATAATTAAAATTCCTCAAACATACAAGTATTATACACCATTTTAAAGAAACTTCTTGTTAATCCAGCCATAGTGTCCGATTTCAAAAAGGCTTTTCGGCGAAAGTACACCATGCAATTATGTTAGGTCAGTGCCTAGCCACAGAAAACCATACAGCCATTTTCCAAAGAGGGAGAGGTGTTACAAAAGTCAGAAATAGCGTTAAAATGAATCACTAACCTTTGATCTTCACCGGATGGCGCTCCCAGAACTCCATGTTAGACAAATGTGTGTTTTGTTCGATAAAGTTAATCTTTATGTCCAAAAACCTCATTTGAAATTGGCGCGTTATGTTCAGAAATGCATTGCCTCAAACAAACATCCGGTGAAATTGCAGAGAGCCACATCAAATTACAGAAATACTCATCATAAACATTGATGAAAGATACAAGTGTTATACATAGGATTAAAGATAAATTTCTTGTTAATCAAAAAGGCTTTACTGCGAAAGCACACCATGCGATTATGTTAGGTCAGCGCCTAGCCACAGAAAACTATATAGCCATTTTCCAACCAAGGATAAGTGTCACAAAACTTAGAAATAGCGTTTAATGAAGCTGCCAGTTGAGGACTTGCGAGGCGTCTGTTTCTCAAACTAGACACTAATGTACTTGTTCTCTTGCTCAGTTGTGCACCGGGGCCTCCCACTCTTTCTATTCTGGTTAGACAGTTTGCACTGTTCTGTGAAGGGAGTAGTACACAGCGTTTGTCAGTTTCTTGGAAATTTCTCCCATGGAATTGCCTTCATTTCTCAGAACAAGAATAGACTGATGAGTTTCAGAAGAAAGTTATTTGTTTCTGGCCATTTTGAGCCTGTAATCGAACCCACAACTGATGCTCCAGATACTCAACTGGTCTAAAGAAGGCCAGTTTTATTGCTTATTTAATCAGGACAACAGTTTTCAGCTGTGCTAACATAATTGCAAAAGGGTTTTCTTATGATCAATTACCCTTTTAAAATGATAAACTTGGATTAGCTAACACAACGTGCCATTGGAACACAGAAGTGATGGTTGCTGATAATGGGCCGTTGTAAGCCTATGTAGATATTGTATTAAAAATCTGCCATTTCCAGCTACAATTTGTCATTTGCAATATTAACATTGTCTACACTGTATTTCTGATTAATTTTATTGTCTTTTCTTTCATAAACAAGGACATTGCTAAGTGGCCCCAAACTTTTGAACGGTGGTGTGTGTGTATTATTTTAATTTTTTTATTAAATGTATTTTCCTGTAACCTACCAACCCTCCCACAATTGGAATAAACTAATGGATTACAACACTTAGGCTTCTACATACTATATACATTTTACGGACACAATTTCTTTTGTTGGTTTTTAATCCCATCCTACAGCTACCCTCCACCCATCCCATCAATCTCTGAAGACCATCACGTTGTATTTCTATTTGAAATATATTTTTAACTATGCTGTATTACAAAGTTCTGAACCTACTCAGACCCCTTTACTTATTCCACATTTTGTTACATTACAACCTTATTCTAAAATGGATTAAATAATTTGTTCATCCTCAATCTACACACAATACCCAATAATGACAAAATGAAAACAGGTTTTTAGAAATGTTTGCAAAAATCTGCAATACCTTAAATAAGTCATCAGACCCTTTGCTATGAGAATCGAAATTGAGCTTAGGTAAATCCTGTTTCCATTGATCATCCTTGAGATGTTTCTACAACTTCATTGGGGTCCACCTGTGGTAAATTGATTTGTACAATATATAAGGTCCCACAGTTGACAGTGCATGTCAGAGCAAAAACCAAGCCATGAGGTCCAAGGAATTGTCCGTAGAACGCCAAGACAGGATTTTTTTGAGGAACAGATAAGGGGATGAACACCAAAAAATGTCTGCAGCATTGAAGGGTCTCCATTATTAAATGGAAGAAGTGGAACCACTTAGGCTCTTCCTAGAGCTGGCCACCTGGCCAAACTGAGCAATTGGGCGAGAAGGGCCTTGGTCAGGGAAGTTGCCAAGAACCCGATAGTCACTCTGAAGGAGCTCCAGAGTTCCTATGTGGAAATGGGAGAATTCCAGAAGGACAACCATCTCTACAGCACTCCACCAATCAGGTATTTATGATAGAGTGGCCAGATGGAAACAACTGTTCAGTAAAAGGCACATGACAGCCTGCTTGGAGTTTGCCAAAAGGCACCTAAAGACTCTCAGACTATGAGAAAAGGTAATCTGGTCTGATGAAACCAAGTTGAACTCTTAGGCCAGAATCCCAAGCATCACATCTGGAGGAAACCTGGCACCATCCCTACAGTGAAGCATGGTGGTGGCAACATCGTGGTGGCAGCATCATGCTGTGGGGATCTTTTTCAGTGGCAGGGACTGGGAGACTAGTCAGGATCGAGGGAAAGATGAACGGAGCAAAGTACACAGAGATCCTTGATGAAAACCTGCTCCAGAGCACTCAGGACCTCCAACTAGGGTAATGGTTCACTTTCCAACAAGACAAGGACCCTAAACACACAGCCAAGACAACGCAGGAGTGACATCGGGACAAGTTTCTGAATGTCCTTGAGTGGCCCGCCAGAACCCGGACTTGAACTCGATCGAACATGTCTGGAGAGAACTGAAAATAGCTGTGCAGCGACGCACCCATCCAACCTGACAGAGCTTGAGAGGATCTATTACAAGCTTGTAATGTCATACCCAAGAAGTCTCAAGGCCATAATCGATGCCAAAGGTGCTTCAACAAAGTACTGAGTAAAGGGTCTGAATACTTATGTAAATGTGATGTTTCAGTTATTTTTAATACATTTGCAACAATTCTAAAAACCTGTTTTTGCTTTTTCATTAGGGGTATATTCATGAGGAAAAAAACATTTTGAATCCATTTTAGAATAAGGCTGTAACGTAACAAAATTTGGAAAAAGTAAAGGGTTCTGAATACTTTCTGAATGCACTGTAACTGTATGAGCTATGCAACTGTGTACTGACATTTTCTTACCCCTCTACTAGCTGGCAAGATGGGGCAGTCCATTCCCAGAGAGGCAGCCAGTTCTGCATGCCTTTTTTACTTTGATACAATGTGTTGTCATGCATTTATGCACACTGGTAACTGTCATAGATCTCTTTCTAGCTAACTTACCTAGCTCATCAACCAGTATTTTCTTTGCTATTTCTGCAGGATGGCACTTATTAAAGCCTTGAATTGCATAGGGACTTTACTGTCACCATCGTTTTCCATTGGACTAGAGTTAGCTATGCTGGCTAGCTAGGTAGCTAACGCTAGCTGCCTAACGTGAACTGAATATCATGTAGCAGTCTACGCTGACTAGCGTTGCTAGCATGCTAATGTTAGCTAGCTAGTTAATGTCGATACACCATAGTCGTGGGTCCGCAAAATGAAACAAATGTTACTGAACTCATGAAAAAATGTTTTGTTTGTTTGTTTTTGTTTAGTGACATTGCTAATATAATATTTTTGGCATTTAACTACCGTTATGTATCTAATCCGGTTTCACCATGAGAAAATGTATGAAGTCCCAAATTCCTACAAAATACTGCAAAAATGTTTTGGGTATGAGCCAGTCTTCGGCGTGCTAGTCAATGTCACAACAACAATACCACAAGGTGGGCATAATCATAAATTCACAGTCAATATTGACCCAATCAAGAGATCAGCAGAGGGATTATTACAGACAGAAAAAGTCCTCAGTTTCATCAGCTGTCCGGGTGGCTGGTCTCAGGTGATCCAGATGTGGAGGTCCTGGCATGTGATCTGCAGTATTTAGTCCGGTTGCACGTACTGCCAAATTTGGTCAGCAGTATTTAGTCCGGTTGGACGCACTGCCAAATTCTCTGAAACAACAATGGAGACGGCTTATGATAGAGAAATTAACATGTAATTATCTGGCAACAACTCTGGTGGACATTCCTGCAGTCAGCATACCAATTACACGCTCCCTCAAAACTTGAGACATCTGTGGCATTGTGTTGTGAGGAAACTGCACATTTTAGAGTGGCCTTTTATTGTCTCCAGCACAAGGTGCACATGTGTAATGATTATGCTGTTTAATCAGCTTCTTGATATGCCACACCTGTCAAGTGGATGGATTATCTTGGCAAAGGAGAAATGCTCACTAACAGGGATGTAAACAAATTTGAGCATGACATTTGAGAAAAAAATTGCTTTTTGTGCAGATGGGAAAGCTATGGGGTCTTTTATTTCAGCTCATGAAACATGGGACCAACACTTTACATGTTGCATTTGTATTTTTGTTCAGCATATATCAGAATATATACACTATGCAGAGACTGCATGCTGAGCCTGAGCATAGGAAATAATAATTACAATACGCCCCTCTTTGGCCTCATGAGTAGAACGTAATTAATATTAATAATTAAGATTATTGAAAAAAAACATGCTGAAAATTCAGTGGTTCTACGTCAAACAGTTTTGTTATATTTCAGTCTTCTGTTATGTATATAATGTGTAATATTGGGATGCAAACTTAAAATGGAATGCATTTCAACTCAATATCTGACATGATTCTTTTTAACCCCATAACCATACTTTTCTTTCAAAGTAGATTTTTCTTTTAAGATTACCAAGAATCACTCTGTGTGACCATAATTTAGCCCACTGCAGTAAAAGGTTAACCCTTGAGTCAGTCTGCAAATATTTCTAGGAGGGAAAGTATCAAAACCTTGTGAAGTTGGTTGAACATTCAAGGCCATCTATAGATGTAACTGCACCATCATCGGAGTAAAAGATGAGTGTCATACTACTTGTGTGTTTATTCATGTGGAAGGTGGAGAGGAGGCAAAAGGAAGGTCTGTCTTGCAGTCAGCCACGGCAGCCTCTTGCCATGCTTCAGTGTGGTCATTAACCTTCGTTTTCAGCATTTCACTTTGTTTTAGAGCGTATCTTCTACGTGACAGCTTTTCATTTACAATTAATTGCCTGTCACTCAAACTCTCTGGCTTTTGCTATGTTCACTTTTCGCTTTAGCGTTATTACGTCCACAGGCAGGCAACTAGCTAACGCTCTGTCAAAAGGAAGGACAGGGCTTATATTGGACCTGACCTTTTCCTTCCTTCCATAAACAACAAACATGTCTTTACTCCACAAGCAGCAACACTCACTCCCTCATCTACCTTCACTCCCTCCTTTATCACAGCTAGCAGCTATCCTATGAAACAAAATAGTCATAGTTTAAGGCCCCTAATACTCCTGTGTTATTGCTGTTATATAAGGAAAGCCCCTGAAGCAAGAGTAAAAATAGAGATACAGTCAACATATGACTGCCAACAATCTTTTCACACGGAAACATCTTCACGTCCTAATTTAAGCTTGATGCTTGTCAAGATTACATGTGAATATTTTTATAACCCATTCTCCATGGTGTTAGGATCGGTATGTAAGTAGCAGGCATCTATGGGAGACAGTAGAAGGTGTTTGTACTGTGTTCTCCTTTTCTTCCTGGATTTAGCTGAGAATAAATCAGTGGTGTATTGTAATACAGTAAAAAATGTTGAAGTATTACTTAAGTCGTTTTTTGGGGTATCTGTACTTTATTTATATTTTGGGATACTTTTACTTCACTACATTCCTAAAGAAAATTTATGTTTTACTCCATACATTTAAACCTGACACCCAAAAGTAATCATTACATTTTAAATGCTTAGCAGGACAGGAAAATGGTACAATTCACACACTTATCAAGAGAAGCTCCCTGGTCATCCCTACTGCCTCTGATCTGGCAGACTGACTAGACACATGCTTTGTTTGTAAATGATGTCTGAGTGTGCCCCTGGCTACCCATCAATAAATAAAAAAAGAATGGCGCCGTCTGGTTTGCATAATATGGCGATTTTGAAATGATTTATACTTTTACATTTGATACTTAAGTATATTTTAGCAATTACACTTTTATACTTTAAGTATATTTAAAACCAAATACTTGTAGACTTTTACACAAGTCATATTTACTGTGTGACATTCACTTTTACTTGAATCATTTTCTCTTGAAGTACACTACATGACCAAAAGTATGTGGACACCTGCTCATCGAACATCTCATTCCAAAAGCATGGGCAATAATATGGAGTTAGTCCCCCCCTTTGCTGCTATAACATCTTCCACTCTTCTGGGAAGGCTTTCCAGTAGATGCTGGAACATTGCTCCGGGTACTTGCTTCCAATCAGCCACGAGCATTATGTTGGGCGATTAGGCCTTGCTCGCAGTCGGCGTTCCAACTTATCCCAAAGGTGTTCGATGGGGTTGAAGTCAGGGCTCTGTGCAGGTCAGTCAAGATCTTCCACACCGATCTCGACAAACCATTTCTGTATGGACCTCACTTTGTGCATGAGGGCATTGTCATGCTGAATCAGAAAAAGGCCTTCCCCAAACTGTTGCTGCAAAGTTGGAAGCACAAAATCTCCTAGAATGTCATTGTATGCTGTAGCGTTAAAATATCCCTTCACTGGAACTAAGGGGCCTAGCCCAAAGCATAACACTATACGATTATTTTACTTCCACTACACTTTACAGTTGGCACTATGCATTCAGGCAGGTCAAATTCTGCTGGCATCCACCAAACCCAGATTTGTCTGTTGGACAGGCAGATGGTGAAGTGTGATTCATCACTCCAGAGAATGCGTTTCCACTGCTCCGGAGTCCAATGTCGGCGAGTTTTACACCACTCCAGCCGACGCTTGGCATTGCGCATGGTGATCTTAGGCTGCACGGCCATGAAAACTAATTTAATGAAGCTCCCGACAAACAGTTCTTGTGCTGACATTGCTTCCAGAGGCAGTTTGGAACTCGGTAGTGAGTGTTGCAATTGAGGACAGACAATTTTTACGCATTACAACACTCGGCGACCCTGTTCTGTGAGCTTGTGTGGCCTACTACTTTGCGGCTGAGCCGTTGTTGCACCTGGATGTTTCCACTTCAAAATAACAGCACTTACAGCTGACCAGGGAAGCTCTATCAGGGCAGAAATTTAACAAACTGACTTGTTGGAAAGGTGGCATCCTATGATGGTGCCACGTTGACAGTAAGGCAATTATACTGTTAATGTTTGTCTATAGAGATTGCATGGCTGTGTGCTTGATTTTATACACCTGCCAGCAACGGCTGTGACTGAAATAGCCAAATCCACTAATTTGAAGTGGTGTTCACATACTTTTGTACATATAGTGTTTCTTTACTTTTACTCAAGTATGACAATTAGATATTTTTTCCACCACTGAAATACATGAATGGCATTTATCTTTCATATACAAGTCTCGCCTCCCCTGGATTGTGTTGGTGTTGTCAGCGGCAACGGCTGTCATCCCTCACCTCCTGTTCCCCTGTGTGACGATGTGTCAGTTCCTGTCAAACTGCATTCAATCAGACGAGGTCTTTAAGCACATCATCACCCCAAGTGTTTGTTTTCCCGTTTCTGGTACAGTCAGCCAAGTTTTTACTGATGTAAGGTGAGACAATGTGATTTGATGTTATCTGAAATAATGTCAATGCTGTAATATGAACAAGTCCAAAATAATTCTACACTTTGGAATAAAACAAATGGTTATTAACAACAGGATATGGAGGCATCTCATTATTACAGAACACTGTTTTAAAATGGCAATCAGCAGTAGAAACAATAATAAAGCGTTGTCCCCACCCAGGTTTCTGTAAAAAACTGAGGGATGGGGTTGGTGAAATGTAAACACTCTCAAATTCATAGAGGTATGGATGCAAGGACTGATCGTCCATGATATGAAATATATTTTTTTGACCATGTTGAGGCTACGTAGTGTTTGGTTAAATGTACACTACCTATCAAGTTTTAGAACACCTACTCATTCAAGGGTTTCTTTATTTAAAAAAAATTCTACATTGTAGAATAATAGTGAAGACATCACAACTATGAAGTAACCAAAAAAGTGTTGAATGAAAATATATTTGAGATTCTCAAATAGCCACCCTTTGCCTTGACGACAGCTTTGCACACTCTTGGCATTCTCTCAACCAGCTTCACCTGGAATGCTTTTCCAAAAGTCTTGAAGGAGTTCACACATATGCGGAGCACTTGTTGACTGCTTTTCCTTCACTCTGCGGCCCATCTCAATTTGGTTGAGGTCGGAGGATTGTGGAGGCCAGGTCATCTGATGCAGCACTCCATCACTCTCCTTCTTGGTAAAATAGCCCTTATACAGCCTGGAGGTGTGTTAGGTCATTGTCCTGTTGAAAAACAAATGATTGTCCAACTAAGCCCAAACCAGATGGGATGGCGTATCGCTACAGAATGCTATGGTAGCCATGCTGGTTAAGTGCGCCTTGAATTATTTTTATTTTTTTTATAAATCACAGTGTCTCCGACAAAGCACCTCCACACCATGACACCACCTCCTCCATGCTTTACGTTGGGAAATACACATGTGGAGAACCGTTCACCCACACCGCGTCTCACAAAGACAAATCTCCAATTTGGTCTAATGTCCATTGCTCGTGTTTCTTGGCCCAAGAAAGTCTTAGTATTGGTGTCCTTTAGTAGGGTTTCTTTGCTGCAATTCGACCACGAAGGCCTGATTCACAGACTCCTCTGAACAGTTGATGTGTCTGTTACTTGAAGTCTGTGAAGCATTTATTTGGGCTGCAATTTGAGGCTGGTAACTCTAATGAACTTATCCTCTGCAGCAGAGGTAACTCTGGGTCTTCCATTCCTGTGACGGTCCTCATGAGAGCCAGTTTAATCAAGGGGCTTGATGGTTTCTGCGTCTACACTTGAAGAAACTTTCAAAGTTTTTCAAATGTTCCGTATTGACTGACCTTCATGTCTTAGTCATGATGGACTGTTGTTCCTCTTTGCTTATTTGAGCTGTTCTTGGTCTTTTACTAAATAGGGCTATCTTCTGTATACCCCCCACCTTGTCACAACACAACTGATTGGCGCAAACGCATTAAGGAAAGAAATTCCACAAACTAACTTTTTTAGAAGGCACACCTGTTAATTGAAATGCATTCCAGGTGACTACCTCATGAAGCTGGTTGAGAGAATGCCAAGAGTGTGCAAAGCTGTCAAGGCAAAACGTGGCTATTTGAAGAATTGCAAATATAAAATATATTTTGATATGTTATAAGCGCACAAGGCGAGACCCAGATGCAGACATGGGAAGCAGATGTTTGATATGTTATAATCCAAGGGGTAGGCAAGAGAATGGTCATGGACAGGCAAAAGATCAAAACCTTGTCAGAGTCCAGGAGGTACAGAGTGGCAGGCAGGCTTGAGATCAGGGTAGGCAGGCGGGTACAGAGTCCAGACAGGCAAGGGTCACAACCGGGAGGTCTAGCTAAATCAGAGAGAAGGGAACGAACAGGAGAACAAAAACACACGCTGGTTGACGAACTGGCAACAGACAAGCAGGGAACACAGGAATAAGTACCTAGGGACTAATGAGGAAAACAGGTGACACCTGGAGGTGGGTGGAGACAATCACAATGACAGGTGAAACAGATCAGGGCGTGACATATGTTTAACAGTTTTTTGGTTAAAAAATGATTCCATATGTGTTATTTCATAGTTGTGATGTCTTCACTATTATTCTCCAATTTAGAAAAAAGTAATAATAAAGAAAAACCCTTGAATGAGTAGGTGTTCTAAAACTTTTGACCGGTAGTGTACTTTGTTCACAAACATTGGAGAAAAACAAGCTGGTATATTGGGTTCTGATGGGGTATGACAGTTGAATTAAGCTCATGAGGCATTTATAAGTTTTATTCTTCAAGAATCAATGTGTACAGATCATTAATTTCAGTCCAAATGTGGATGTAGCAACTGCTAATTGACCCTTTGGGTTAACTTATGGTCTATATGCAACTGTAAGTACCATGTCAAATCGACATGATAAAGTGCACATGTCATTTACTGTAATGCTAGGGATATACGATATAACATGTTCATAGAGAGAGTGGATCACTGCCAGCAGCTCATTTTTGACATGAATAGAAATTCACATTAGAGTGGTTCAAATAGAAGGCTCCGTCTTAGTATTTGGTGCATTATGCCAGTAGAGTGCCAGTGTAGTGCAAGGGTATATGTAGGCTAGTATGGTGAGAAAGTAGCTAACTATTTAAGGAATAGCCACAATGGCAACAAGCTCACACAGGCAAACACATAAACACATGCACAAACACATGCAGATGCACAAACACTCAAACAAGCACACATGCACACACATGCATTTATGCACACGCACACACACACAAACACACACACGCACGCATACAGACACAAAAACAAACATTCGCATGGACCCACGCACACACAAATACACACATGCACATACATACAGTGACTTCAGAAAGTATGCATATCCCTTGACTTATTCCAAATCTTGTTGTATAACAGCCTGAATTCAAAATGGATGAAATGTTAAAAATTATCAAGTTATTTGTATTTTTTTTTTTAATGTCAGTAAATGTATTGAAAATTAAATACAGAAATATCTAATTTCATACAGTACCAGTCAAAAGTTTGGACACACCTACTCATTCAATTGTTTTTCTTTATTTGTACTATTTTCTGCATTGTAGAATAATAGTGAAGACATCAAAACTATGAAATAACACATGGAATCATATAGTAATCCAAACTTTTGACCAAAAAAGTGTTAAACAAATCAAAATATATTTTATATTTGAGATTCTTCAAAGTAGCCACCCTTTGCCTTGATGACAGCTTTGCACGCTCTTGGCAATCTCTCAACCAGCTTCATGGGGAATGAATTTCCAATAATCTTGAAGGAGTTCCAACATATGGGACCCGATTCTGGAAACTAGGCGTATGTTGCAAGTCATTTTTACCAAAAAATGTATTTCACCTTTATTTAACCAGGTAGACCAGTTGAGTTCTCATTTACAACTGCGACCTGGCCAAGATAAAGCAAAGCAGTGCGACAAAAATAACAACACAGAGTTACACATGGAATAAACAAACGTACAGTCAATAACACAGTAGAAAACCTGTATATGGTGTGCAAATAATGTAAGGAGGTAAGGCAATATATAGGCAATAGTGGCAAAGTTATTACAATTTATCAATGGAGTGATAGATATGCAGATGAGGATGTGCAAGTACATTTACATTTTAGTCATTTAGCAGATGCTCTTATCCAGAGCAACTTACAGTAGTGAATGCATACATTTGTATTTTTTTTTATTCCCCATACTGGTCCCCTGTGGGAATCGAACCCACAACCCTGGCATTGCAAACACCATGCTCTACCAACAGAGCCACACGGGACCAGAAATACTGGTGTGCAAAAAAGCAGAAAAAAACAAAAAACAAATATGGGGATGAGGTAGGTAGTTGGTTGGATGGGCTATTTACAGATGGGCTGTGTACAGCTGCAGCGATTGGTAAGCTGCTCTGACAGCCGATGCTTGAAGTTAGTGAGGGAGATATAAGTCTCCAACTTCAGTGATTTTTGCAATTCGTTCAAGTCATTGGCAGCAGAGAACTGTAAGGAAAGGCAGCCAAAGCAGGTGTTGGCTTTGGGGATGACCATTGAAATATACCCGCTGAAGCGCATGCTACGGGTGGGTGCTGCTATGGTGACCAAAGAGCTGAGATAAGGTGGAGCTTTACCAAAAAAAAGACTTATAGATTACCTGGAGCCAGTGGGTTTGGAGACGAATATGTAGCGAGGACCAGCCAACGAGAGCATACAGGTCGCAATGGTGGGTAGTATATGGGGCTTTGGTGACAAAACGGATGACACTGTGATAGACTGCATCCAATTTGCTGAGTAGAGTGTTGGAGGCTATTTTGTAAATGACATCGCCGAAGTCAAGGATCGGCAGGATAGTCAGTTTTACGAGGGTATGTTTGGCAGCAAGAGTGAAGGAGGCTTTGTTGCGAAATAGGAAGCCGATTCTAGACTTAATTTTGGATTGGAGAGGCTTAATATGAGTCTGGAAGGAGAGTTTACAGTCTAGCCAGACACCTAGGTATTTGTAGTTGTCCACATATTCTAAGTCAGAACCGTCCAGAGTAGTGATCCTAGGCGGGCGGGCGGGCGGGTGCGGGCAGCGATCGGTTGAAGAGCATGCATTTAGTTTTACTAGCATTTAGGAGCAGTTGGAGGCCACAGAAGGAGTGTTGTACGGCATTGAAGCTCGTTTGGAGGTTTGTTAACACAGTGTCCAAAGAAAGGCCAGATGTATACAGCTTGGTGTCGTCTGCATAGAGGTGGATTAAAAAATCACCTGCTGCAAGAGCGACATCATTGATATATACAGAGAAAAGAGTCGGCCCGAGAATTGAACCCTGTGTCACCCCCATAGAGACTGCCAGAGGTCCGGACAACAGACCCTCCGATTTTACACACTGAACTCTATCTGAGAAGTAGGTAGTGAAACAGGCGAGGCAGTCATTAGAGAAACCAAGGCTGTTGAGTCTGCCGATAAGAATGTGGTGATTGACAGAGTCGAAAGCCTTGGCCAGGTCGATGAAGACGGCTGCACAGTACAGTTTTATATTGATCAAATCAAATCAAATCAAATTTATTTATATAGTCCTTCTTACATCAGCTGATATCTCAAAGTGCTGTACAGAAACCCAGCCTAAAACCCCAAACAGCAAGCAATGCAGGTGTAGAAGCACGGTGGCTAGGAAAAACTCCCTAGAAAGGCCAAAATCTAGGAAGAAACCTAGAGAGGAACCAGGCTATCAGGGGTGGCATGTCCTCTTCTTGCTGTGCCGGGTGGAGATTATACCAGCACATGGCCTAGATGTTCAAATGTTCATAAATGACCAGCATGGTCAAATAATAATAATCATAGTAGTTGTCGAGGGTGCAACAAGTCAGTAACACAAGAGTAAGTGTCAGTTGGGGCTTTTTCATAGCCGATCTTTGAGAGTATCTCTACCGCTCCTGCTGTCTCTAGAGAGTTGAAAACAGCAGGTCTGGGACAGGTAGCATGTCCGGTGAATAGGTCAGGGTTCCAGCAGGTCTGGGACAGCAGATCTGGGACAGGTAGCACCTCCGGCGAACAGGTCAGGGTTCCATAGCTGCAGGCAGAACAGTTGGAACTGGAGCAGCAGCACGGCCAGGTGAACTGGGGACAGCAAGGAGTCATCAAGCCAGGTAGTCCTGAGGCATGGTCCTAGGGCTCAGGTCCTCCGAGAGAGAGAAAGAGAGAAAAAGAGAATTAGAGCGAGCATATTTAAATTCACACAGGACACCGGAAAAGACAAGAGAAATACTCCAGATGTGACAGACTGACCCTAGCCCCCCGACACATAAACTACTGCAGCATAAATACTGGAGGCTGAGACAGGAGGGGTCAGGAGACACTGTGGCCCCATCCGATGAAACCCCCGGACAGGGCCAAACAGGTAGGATATAACCCCACCCACTTTGCCAAAGCACAGCCTCCACACCACTGGAGGGATATCTCCAACCACCAACATACCATCCCAGGACAAGGCCGAGTATAGCCCACAAAGATCTCCGCCATGGCACAGCCCAAGGGGGGGCGCCAACCCAGACAGGAAGACCACGTCAGTTACTCAACCCACTCAAGTGACGCACCCCTCCCAGGGACGGCATGGAAGAACACCAGAAAGCCAGTGACTCAGCCCCCGTAATAGGGGTAGAGGCAGAGAATCCCAGTGGAAAGAGGGGAAACCGGCCAGGCAGAGACAGCAAGGGCGGTTCGTTGCTCCAGCCTTTCCGTTCACCTTCACACCCCTGGGCCAGACTATGCTTAATCATAGGACCTACTGAAGAGATATGTCTTCAGTAAAGACTTAAAGGTTGAGACTGAGTCTGCGTCTCTCACATGGGTAGGCAGACTACTGCATAAAAATGGGAAATGGTGGTTATGATATCGTTTAGGACCTTGAGCGTGGCTGAGGTGCACCTGTGACCAACTCGGAAACCTGATTGCATAGCGGAGAAGGTACGGTGGGATTCGAGATGGTCGGTAATCTGTTTGTTCACTTGGCTTTGCAGGCTTTAGAAAGGCAGGGCAGGATGGATATAGGTCTGTAACAGTTTGGGTCTAGAGTGTCTCCCCTTTGAAGAGGGGGATGACTGCGGCAGCTTTCCAATCTTTAGGAATCTCAGACGATACAAAAGAGAGGTTGAACAGACTAGTAATAGTGGTTGTGACAATGGCGGCAGATAATTTTAGGAAGAGAGGGTCCAGATTGTCTAGTCCAGTTGATTTACAGGGATCCAGATTCTGCAGCTCTTTCAGGACATCAGCTGTCTGGATTTGGGTGAAGGAGAAGCGGGGGGCGCTTGGGCAAGTTGCTGCGGGGGGTGCAGAGCTGTTGGCCGCGGTTGGGGTAGCCAGGTGGAAGGCGTGGCCAGCCGTAGAGAAATGCTTCTTGAAATTCTCGATTATCGTGGATTTATCGGTGCTGACAGTCTTTCCTAGCCTCAGTGCAGTGGGCAGCTGAGAAGGGGTGCTCTTATTCTCCATGGACTTGACAGTCTCCCAAAACTTTTTGGAATTAGTGCAGCAGGATGCAAATTTCTGTTTGAAAAAGCTAGCCTTTGCTTTCCTAAAAAAAGTTGCATATCACGGGGACTATTCGAAGCTAGTGCAGTGTGCCACAGGATGTTTTTGTGCTGGTCAAAGGCAGTCAAGTCTGGAGTGAACCAAGGGCGATATCTGTTCTTAGTTCTACATTTTTTGAAAGGGGCATACTTGTTTATTAAGATGGCGAGGAAGGCACTTTTGAAGAACAACCAGGCATCCTCTACTGACGGGATGAGGTTTTTATCCTTCCAGGATACCCGGGCCAGGTCGATTAGAAAGGCCTGCTCTCAGAAGGGTTTTAGGGAGCGTTCATAGAAGAGCTGTTTGAACGTAAATAAAAATGTTTTTATCAAAATGCGTTTTTTTGGCAGAAATGCCTATTCGAACATGTGAACTTTCATATACCTTAATATCAAACTTGTATGCCATATGTAAATACGAATAAAATTGTTAAATTTCAGCCTAGTTGGTTTAGCCACAGAAAAAGTGCAACCTTCCCGCTAGCCATGATTGGCTGAGATAATGAGTGGCCCCCCCCAAAAAGATTTAGATGCACTATTGTAAAGTGGTTGTTCCACTGGATATCATAAGGTGAATGCACCAATTTGTAAGTCGCTCTGGATAAGAGCGTCTGCTAAATGACTTAAATGTAAATGTAATGTAAATGGCTGGACATGCTGAGAGATGAGTTTGGATTGGTCTGCCATATAGCGCATGTCTGTCTATTGGAGCTGGTTGGTATGTTTAGGTAATTGTGTCGAACACGGCTTTAAAAAAAAAATGTGTTGCATGGTAAAACTGCATAAACCTAATGTCAAGTTAAAGTGTACTGTTAGCTAGCTAACGTTAGCTGGCTGGCTCGCAAGCTAACGTTATGTGTATGATCTTATTCTTCGTATCCTAGACACATTTGCTTGACTAGTTATAGCCATAGAACCTGGTTGGTTAGTTATCTGCAGATTCATGCAGGGTAGTAACGTCATGAGTTGTGGTTATGGTCCATTGTTTAGCTAGCTAGCCACATGTCTTAACAGAAGACTCCACTCTAATTTTGACAAAGTATTTTTATTTCAAGTTAAAGTGTACTGTTAGCTGGCTAGCTAATGTTAGCTGGCTCGCTAACTAACGTTACGGCATGCGTTGGTATTCATTGTTTACCTAGCTAGCTATCTAGCTACATTTCTTAACAAAATACTTTCGTCTTAGTGTGCCAGAGCAGAGAATAGCTAAGTAGCGAGTAAAATGGTCAGAGTGGGGTGTTCTCTTATTATGTGTCTTATGTGTCTGGAAGTAGCTAGCCAATGTTAGCCAGTTAGCTTGGGTGCTTGACTGTAGTTGTGAGGTCAGAGCTTTCAGAACAACCCTACTTATTGGCCAGAGCATCCAGTGTGCACTCTGAATGCGAAACGCTCTGAATTTACTAACGGACAACTGACTAGGGCGAGTATTGTTCAGTGAGCTGTTCTCTTCTCTTAGATGTCTGGAAGTAGCTGGCAAGTTAGTACAGAACGGTTGGATCAACCCTAAAGGAGATGGGGGGGGGCTAAGGCTTAAGAGGGTGTGAACAATGCTGAATGGGTGTAGACAAAGATGGGCTCCAATAGTAGTACCAAAACATTGAAAGACGGTTTTCTCAAAAGTTGATCAACTTTCAAAGCGTAATTACTTTCCCATTGTTTCCTCAAATGCAGTGTATGATATACCCTTTTGTAGCTCTGAGTCTCTACTTTCATCAAGTGTAAAAAACAGAAATTCAAATGGTGCTACATAAGACCGAATCCAGGTGGTGAGTCACATATGCTGAGCACTTGTTGGCTGCATTTCCTTTACTCTACGGTCCAGCTCATCCCAAACTATCTCAATTGGGTTGAGGTCAGGTGATTGTGGAGGCCAGGTCATCTGATGCAGCACTCCATCACCCTCCTTGGTCAAATAGCCCTTACACAAGACGGTGATTAAACAGCATGGTCATTACACAGCTGCACCTTATGCTGGGGACAATAAAAGGGCACTCTAAAATTTGACACAGATGTCTCAAGTTTTGAGAGAGCGTGCAATTGTTCAGTAGAGCTGCTGCCAGAGTAATCTTTGAGAATTTGGCAGTACGTCCAACTGGCCTCACAACGGCAGACTATTTGTGACCACGCCAGCCCAGCCCTCTACATCGTCTGATCTGAGACCAGGCACCTGGACAGCTGATGAAATTGTTGGTTTGCACAACCGAACAATTTCTGCACAAACTGTCAGAAACCATCTCAGAGAAACTCATCTGTGTGCTCATTGTCCTCCCCAGGGTCTTGACTTGACTGCAGTTCGGCATCATAACCGACTTCAGTGGGCAAATGCTCACCTTCAATGGCTACTGGCGAAGTGTGCTCTTCACGGATGAATCCCGGTTTCAGCTGTACCGGAAAGATGGCAGATAGCGTGTATGGTGTTGTGTGGGCGAGCGGTTTGCTGATGTCAATGTTGTGAACAGAGTGCCCCATAGTGGCGGTGGGGTTATGGTATGGGCAGGAATAAGCTACGAACAATGAACACAATTGCATTTTATCAATGGCAGTTTGAATGCACAGAGATAACGTGACGAGATCCTGTGAGCCATTGTCGTGCCATTCATCACCTCATGTTTCAGCATGATAATGCACGGCCCCATATCACAAGGATCTGTACACAATTCCTGAAAACTGAAAATGTCCCAGTTCTTCCATGACTTGCATACTCACCAGTCACCCATTGAGCATATGTGGAATGCTCTGGATCGATGTATGTCAGTGTGTTCCAGTACCACCAATATCCAGAAACTTCTCACAGCCATTGAAGAGGAGTGGGACAACATTCCATAGGCTCAAAGCTGCTAATGAGAACCTTGATGACCTTGCCCCGACCCAGGTAGTGGCAGTGCTGGCAAAACTAGGCTGCAGTAACCTATGGGGAGGGGACCACACTTGGACAATCAGAGAGGGGCCATGGCCCAGGTGGTACAAAATAATCAAAGGTCTCACTGCACAGAGATGCTTAGGAAAATGGTCACAACGGGGGATTAGCATGTGTGTGTTTCATGGGAAGGGGGTGTACTTGACCTTAGACTTGACAATGGTTAATCAAATCTCCCAATTTTTGCCAGTTTTTGCTAAATGTTGCATGCCTTCTCAAACAGCTGCAACTGTAAGTACATTTGTATATCAAGTCCTTTCTTAAGGTGGGCTCAGGGATGGAACAACTGTTGAGCATCTGAGTTTATGGTTGTTTGTGGGGGAAAGGGGTTGAGTATGTATGAATGTGTGTGTTTGTATCCCACATCTGTTGCTAGGGGATAATGATGTTAGGGACAATATAGGATGAATCACAATAATTGATTGCTAAAATAATAATTGCTTGCCAAAAATGTAATTTTTGTAATGGCAATCCTGGTTATATGTAACAATCCTTTGCATGAACTGCCTACATTATTACGCATATTATTGTTAATTATGGAAAATAAGATAGGCAGGATTTTTTTATTTAAACAGTACTAGTCAGAAGTTTGGACACACCTACTTATTCAAGGTTTTTCATTAATTTTACTATTTTCTACATTGTAGAATTATAGTGAAGACAAAACTATGAAATAACACATATGGAATCATGTAGAAACCAAAAAAGTGTTAAACAAATGAAAATGTATTTTAGATTTTAGATTCTTCAAAATAACCATTGTTTGGCTTGATGACAGCTTTGCACACTCTTGGCATTCTCTCAACCAGCTTCATGAGCAATGCTTTTCCAACAGTCTTAAATGAGTTCCCACATATGCTGAGCACTTGTTGGCTTTACTCTGCGATCCAACTCATCCCAAAAGATCTCAAGATCTCACCGACAGTGTCACCAGCAACGCACCCCCACACCATAACACCTCCTCCTCCATGCTTCATGGTGGGAACCACACATGCAGAGATCAACCGTTCCCCTACTCTGCGTCTCACAAAGACACAGAGGTTGGAACCAAAAATCTCCAATTTGGACTCCAGACCAAAGGACAGATTGCCACTGGTCTAATGTCCATTGTTCGTGTTTCTTGGCCCAAGCAAGTCTCTTCTTCTTATTGGTGTCCTTTAGTAGTGGTTTCTTTGCAGCAATTCGACCATGAAGGCCTGATTCACGCGGTCTCCTCTGAACAGTTGATGTTGAGATGTGTCTGTTACTTGAACTCTGTGAAGCATTTATTTGCAATTTCTGAGGCTGGTAACTCTAATGAACTTATCCTCTGCCGCAGAGGTAACTTTCCTGTGGCGGTCCTCATGAGAGCCAGTTTCATCATAGCGGTTGATGGTTTTTGCGATTGCACTTGAAGAAACTTTCAAAGTTCTTGAAATTTTCCGAACTGTCGTTTCTCTTAGCTTATTTGAGCTGTTCTTACCATAATATGGACTTGGTCATTTACTAAATAGTGCTATCTTCTGTATACCACCCCTACTTTGAATTTCCACTTGGGCGAGGGTATTGGACATTTTGTCAAAGCCTCTATTGGATGATAACTTGTTTTTAATTGGGACAGAGAAATGTATAACTGAATATTTCCGACAACATAGGTACAGCAAATCCTCTTATTGTATGGGACACTTAAATGTGCCCTTAGAGGCCATGCAATTCAGTATTCATCTCTAAAACAAAAGCAATTTAGGTCAAAAGAGTCCATACTATCAAAGGAAATAGAAGGTCTAACAGAACAGTTAGACAGCAATACAAACTGTGCCATAGAGGCTTGGAATAAATTAGAGAAAAAACGAAAAGAAATGGAGGAACATATTCAACAAAGATCAAGTGTAATATATTATAATAAAGCAAACTGGATGGAATATGGGGAAAAATGCACCAAATTTTGTTTTAATCTTCAACACAAACATGCTACCAAAATAATTTACTGAAACTTGTTACAAATGATGGAGTCACCAATGATTCACCATTTGATCTATAAAAAGAGGAAGCAAAGTACTTTAAGCATATGTTTTCGTTTCAGTCTCCTCCATCTCCTCTAACCGAAGCTAATGGTATGGATGTTTTTCTATTAATGATGTAAAATTAACAGCCATACAGAAAGACTGGCGTGAAGGTGAAATTACAGAGGAGGAACTTCTTGATGCAATTAAAGCCTTTAAGTCTGGGAAAATTCCAGGGCTGGATGGGATACCAGTTGAGGTATACCAAACCTTTTTTGATATACTCAGAGGACTGTTATTCGATTATCAGATACTCAACAAGAAGGTCTGATTTCATTATTACTGAAACAGGATACAAGTGGGAAATATTAAGATCCAGTCCATTTAAAAAATTGGAAGCCACTTACACGTCTGTGCTGTGATTCTAGCAAAAATTCTAGCAAAATGCGTAGCACATATAATTAAAAAGGTATTGTCGGGAATTATTCATTCTAATCAGACAGGTTTTTTACATGGACAATACATTGGAGATAATTTAAGGCAAGTCCAAGAAACAATAGAACACTATGAAAAATATGGGAAACCAGGCATGCTATTCATAGCTGACTTTGAAAAGACTTTTAACAAAATTATCTGATGGTGATTTTTTTTAATGAAAAATCTGGGAAACCAGGCGTGCTCTTCATAGCTGACTTTGAAAAGGCTTTTGATAACATGGCCTGATGGTGATACCAATGTAAAATTGGTTTTATATTCACACATTCGGACATTCAACAAACATTCATCAGACATTCGCCAAAAGCCATTATACCATTTAAAAAGTATTTCATTTAAGGACCCAAAAATGTGACAGCTGTGCCATATAGATTGTAAAATAGTTGGGAAGAGATTTGTTGGTACTCTGAATATGAAGACTGAAGAATTGCAACATTTTACCTGGAGCTAACTCTGCAGATAGCACTACTGGGTGATTTGAATAGTCATAGTCAATCGATCAATATGGGTTGGGTTAAAAGTGGAAGACACATTACAGTTGAATACATTCAGTTGGACAAGTGACTAGGTATCCCCCTTTCCCTTCCCCGATAATATATTCATACTTTTAGCAAAAAAATGAATCTTTAATTTACAATCTGTAAAAACTATGAGAATAGAAAGGTTCAGAGCTTTTGTAAAACATAACACCACAATTGAAAAATATATGGCAAATAGAAATCCAATATGGATGGTGTTAAGAGATAGATAGGAGGAGTTGAATAGAGCTGAAGGGTGGGACTAATGTAAGATATACTGTGTGCATAAAATGTATATACAGTTGAATTCGGAAGTTTACATACACCTTAGCCAAATACATTTAAACTCACTTTTTCACAATTCCTGACATTTAATCCCAGTAAGAATTCCCTGTTTTAGGTCAGTTAGGATCACCACTTCATTTTAAGAATGTGAAACGTCAGAATAATAGTAGAGAGAATTATATTATCTTTTAGCTTTTATTTCTTTCATCACATTCCCAGTGGGTCAGAAGTTTACGTACACTCAATTAGTATTTGGTAGCATTGCCTTTAAATTGTTTATTTAGGTCAAACATTTTGGTTAGCCTTCCACATGCTTCCCACAATAAGTTGGGTGATTTTTGGCCTATTCCTCCTGACAGAGCTGGTGTAACGGAGTCAGGTTTGCAGGCCACCTTGCTCGCACACGCTTTTACAGTTCTGCCCACACATTTTCTGTAGGATTGAGGTCAGGGCTTTGTGATGGCCACTCCA
This sequence comes from Salmo trutta, assembly GCF_901001165.1. Lineage (NCBI taxonomy): Eukaryota > Metazoa > Chordata > Actinopteri > Salmoniformes > Salmonidae > Salmo > Salmo trutta. The sequence continues at coordinate 11,212,851 of NC_042989.1, read as the reverse complement.
ATACCTTGACTTTGTTGTCCTTAAAACTTCTTAGGGCTAGACCCCTTTTTTCTCCACTTCCTGTCTGAATGACGTGCCCAAAGTAAACTGCCTGTAGGTCAGGCCCTGAAGCCAGGATATGCATATAATTGGTACCATTGGAAAGAAAACACTTTGGAGTTTGTAGAAATGTTAACATAATGTAGGAGAATATAACACAATAGATATGGTAGGAGAAAATCCATAGAAAAACCAACTGGATTTTTTTTTTTTTTTGAGTGACCATCCTCTTAGAAATTCAAGAGAAGGGTCATATTGAAAATTAGCTTGCTAGATGCAATTCGTATGGCTTCCACAGGGTGTCAGCAGTCTATGTTCAAGATTTCAGGCTTGTAACTTCAAAAACGAATAAGAAATAACAGTTTTATTAGAGGGACACACACAGTCTTGGAAATTCTTGTTTGTGACATTACGCACCTGCTAAAATCAGTTTCCTATTGAACATACTTCTTTCCGTAAGAAATACTATAGTTTGATTACATTTTAGGGTATCTGAGGAGTAAATAGAAACATATTTTGACTTACCCAAACTTTAGGGGTAGATTTTCAAGTCCTTTCTCTGCAAGGTAAACGAGTGGATTACTCAAATCGATGGCGCCAACTGAACAGACTTTTTGGGATATAAAGAAGGATTTTATCTAACAAAACGACACTACATGTTATAGCTGGGATCCTTTGGATGACAAATCAGAGAAAGATTTTCAATAAGTAAGTGAATATTTTATCGTTAAATGTGAATGTATGAAACCTGTGCCGGTGGAAATATATTTTGATGTGGGGTGCCATCCTCAAACAATCGCATGGCATGTTTTTGCTGAATAGCTACTGTTAATCGGACATTGCAGTTAGATTAACAAGAATTTAAGCTTTCAGCCGATATAAGACACTTATATGTACATAAATGTTTAAAATCCATAATAAATATTATTATTTATAAATAAGATTCTGGAGGAAACAGGTACAAAAGTATCCATATCCACAGTAAAACGAGTCCTATATCGACATAACCTGAAAGGCCGCTCAGCAAGGAAGAAGCCACTGCTCCAAAACCGCCATAAAAAAGCCAGACTACGGTTTGCAATTGTACATGGGGACAAAGATCGTACTTTTTGGAGAAATGTCCTCTAGTCTGATGAAACAAAAATAGAACTTTTTGGCCATAATGACCATCCTTATGTTTGGAGGAAAAAGGGGAGGCTTGCAAGCCGAAGATCACCATCCCAACCGTGAAGCACGGGGGTGGCAGCATCCTGTTGTGGGGGTGCTTTGTTGCAGGGGGGACTGGTGCCCTTCACAAAATAGATGGCGTCATGAGGATGGAAAATTATGTGGATATATTGAAGCAACATCTCAAGACATCAGTCAGGAAGTTAAAGCTTGGTCGCAAATGGGTCTTCCAAATGGACAATGACCCCAAGCATACTTCCAAAGTTGTGGCAAAATGGCTTAAGTACTTTACACCACTGCCCATATTTCTCCATACACGTAGTCTGAGGTTGTGCGGCCGGTTGGCTGTACTGCCAAATTCTCTAAAATGTCGCTGGAGGCAGCTTATCATAGAGACATTAACCTAACATTCAATTCTCTGGCAACAGCTATAGTATACATTCCTGTAATCAGCAAGCCAATTACACGCTCCCTCAAAACTTGAGGCATCTGTGGTATTGTGGTGTGAGACAAAACTGCACATTTTAAGGTGGCCTTTTATTGTTCCCAGCACAAGGTGCACCTGTGTAATTATCCTGCTCTTTTATCCGCTTCTTGATATGCCACACGTGTCAGGTGGATGGATTATCTTGACAAAGGAGAAATGCTCATTAACAGGGATCTAAACAAATTTGTGCACAAAATTTGATATAAATCAGATATTTTTTATTTTAGCTCATGAAACATGGGACCAACACTTTACATGTTGCTTTTATATTTTTGTTCAGTGTACAAAGCATGAATAAGGCAGAGGTCATTTCCATATTGCTTTTCAGATGCCTTGAAGGGGGGAGGGAGATTGAGACAGCAACCAACCAAGCCAACTCGCATTATAGTAGACTAATAGCTGCCGTAGTTAGGTTACTAATCATCCAATATGACTACGTAGTGTCTGTCTTGGTTGCATGTCTGCATCAAACCTGGAGAAGCTAGTTAGCTAGCTAGGCTAATTGAGGCTGCATGCGTTTTCTTGTCCTACACCGTTACAAACAACAACAACTCCATTAATAAAGTAGCAGCCTAACTGTTGGCTCTTGGTCGTTGTAGCCTATCCTTCTGATTTGACTTCCATTAAATTCCATATCTCCTAACTTTTGCCACACATGGAGGCTCAATGACTGTAACCGATTTCCACTTTGATGACTTATGATTGGCCAACAACAAGCTACACATGCCACTCTCGTGAAAAGCAAAGAGCAGCAGCATAAATTATACAATTTCTCTCTCTTCTGCAGCAGTTGCTGTACAGGTCCTTCCAGACAAGTCACTTAAAATTACACATACCCGAGACCCGTGACAATCATTTCAGATCTGACCCAGACCCGTGACATTATTTGAAATTCTGGATCCAGACCCACTCGTGTCCCGGATCGGGTCTTGGGTGTTCAGGTACAGGTGGATCGACAAAAAACTCTAGTTTTAACTACAATCACTTTGATACAACACTCTTTCTCTCTTACACACACACACATAAACATATGCATACATGCATGTACGCATGCACACTCACACACCAACATACACACCGCTTTGATACAACAACTTTGATACAAAATGTTCGCCCTCTGACGCTGCTGCTTTTGTCTAGCAGAGAAAGGATCCCGAGAATCTGCTAAAGATACACTATATATACAAATTATGTGGACACCCCTTCAAATTACTGGATTATTCAGCCACACCCGTTGCTGACAGGTGTATAAAATCGAGCACACAGCATGCAATTTTTATAGACCACCATTGGCACTAGAATGGCCTTACTGAAGAGCTCAGTGACTTTCTTTTAAAAAAATATTCTTTTTATTTTTTTACCCTTTTTTCACCCCAATTTCATGGTATCCAATCGGTAGTTACAGTCTTGTCCCATCACTGCAACTCCCGTACGGACTCGGGAAAGGTGAAGATCAAGAGCCATGCGTCCTCCGAAACACGACCCAGCCAAGCCGCACTACTTCTAGTGAAATGTTAGCTAGCTACATAGTTGTCTTTGTATCAAAGATAAAGGCGTAGTACAGAGTAACTATCGAGGTTAGCTAGCCAGCTACATTTTCAAACAAAGTCAACAACGCAGCCACTGCTAGCTAGCCAACTCTACCAGCTAGCAGTACTGTATCATTTTTAGTCAATAAGATTTTTGCTACGTAAGCTTAACTTTCTGAACATTCGAGATGTGTAGTCCACTTGTGTAGCTAGCAGGACTGACTTTGTGTTAGCTAGCCAACGTTTAATTACTTCTGCGTTATGAAAGGAACTAGACACGGTCACGAATGATCCATTGGTAGTTTGTTGTAACCAAGTATTGGTGCTAACCGTGTGTTATTGGATGCTAGTTAGCTATGGCGTCATAGGATACGGTGCACTGGGTGGGTTTCACGGAAGAATACTTTACCAAGTTATCTAGCTGAATAAACTAAGTGTGAGCCTATTCCCTGAAACATTGAACCACTGTAGTTTACATCAATTATAATTTCTAAAGTGGAAGTTGGAAAAGTTATATTTGAGTGTTTCAGTGAATGGTTAGTGAGGGAGGCCCTGCTCTCTCGCTTCCCCAGTTGTTTAGTTAATTTTCATGCCAATCTCCTTTGCATTAGCGTAGCCTCTCCTGTAGCTTGTCAACTATGTGTCTGTCTATCCCTGTTCTCTCCTCTCTGCACAGGCCATACAAACACTTCACACCGTGTGGCAGCTGCCACTCTAACCTGGTGGTCCCAGCGCGCACGACCCACGTGGAGTTCCAGGTCTCCGGCAGCCTCTGGAACTGCTGGTCTGCGGCCAACAAGGCAGAGTTCATCTCAGCCTATGCTACCCTCCAGTCCCTCGACTTCTTGGCGCTGATGGAAACATGGATTACCACAGAAAACCCTGCTACTCCTACTGCTCTCTCCTCGTCTGACCACGTGTTCTCGCATACCCTGAGAGCATCTGGTCAGCGGGGTGGTGGCACTGGACTCCTCATCTCTCCCAAGTGGACATTCTCTCTTTCTCCCCTGACCCATTTGTCTATCTCCTCCTTTGAATTCCATGCTGTCACAGTCACTAGCCCATTCAAGCTTAACATCCTTATCATTTATCGCCCTCCAGGTTCCCTTGGAGAGTTCATCAATGAGCTTGACGCCTTGATAAGTTCCTTTCCTGAGGATGGCTCACCCCTCACAATTCCGGGTGACTTTAACCTCCCTACGTCTACCTTTGACTCATTTCTCTCTGCCTTCTTTCCACTCCTCTCCTCTTTTGACCTCACCCTCTCACCGTCCCCCCTACTCACAAGGCAGGCAATACGCTTGACCTCATCTTTACTAGATGCTGTTCTTCTACTAATCTCACTGCAACTCCCCTCCAAGTCTCCGACCACTACCTTGTATCCTTTTCCCTCTCGCTCTCCTCCAACACTACTCACTCTGCCCCTACTCAGATGGTATTGCGCCGTCACAACCGTCGCTCTCTCTCTCCTGCTACTCTCTCCTCTTCCATCCTATCATCTCTTCCCTCTGCTCAAGCGTTCTCCAACCAATCTCCTGATTCTGCCTCCTCAACCCTCCTCTCCTCCCTTTCTGCAACCTTTGACTCTCTATGTCGTCTATCCTCCCGGCCGGCTCGGTCCTCCCCTCCTGCTCCGTAGCTTGACGACTCATTGCGAGCTCACAGAACAGGGCTCCGGGCAGCCGAGCGGAAATGGAGGAAAACTAGCCTCCCTGCGGACCTGGCATCTTTTCACTCCCTCCTCTCTACATTTTCCTCTCTGTTTCTGCTGCTAAAGCCACTTTCTACCACTCTAAATTCCAAGAATCTGCCTCTAACCCTAGGAAGCTCTTTGCCACCTTCTTCTCCTGCCTGAATCGTCCTCCCCCTCCACCCCCTTCCTCTCTCTCTGCGGATGACTTCGTCAACCATTTTGAAAAGAAGGTTGACGACATCCGATCCTTGTTTGTTAAGTCAAATGACACCGCTGGTCCTGCTCACATTGCCCTACCCTATGCTTTGACCTCTTTCGCCGCTCTCTCTCCAGATGAAATCTTGCGACTTGTGATGGCCGGCCGCCCAACAACCTGCCCGCTTGACCATATCCCCTCCTCTTTTCTCCAGAGCGTTTCCGGAGACCTTCTCCCTTACCTCACCTCGCTCATCAACTCATCCTTGACCGCTGGCTACGTCCCTTCCGTCTTCAAGAGAGCAAGAGTTGAACCCCTTCTCAAAAAACCTACACTCGATCCCTTCGTTGTCAACAACTACAGACCAGTATCCCTTCTTTCTTTTCTCTCCAAAACTCTTGAGCGTGCCGCCCTTGGCCAGCTCTCTTGCGATCTCTCTCAGAATGACCTTCTTGATCCAAATCAGTCAGGTTTCAAGACTGGTCATTCAACTGAGACTGCTCTTCTCTGTGTCACGGAGGCTCTCCGCACTGCTAAAGCTAACTGTCTCTCCTCTGCTCTCATCCTTCTAGACCTATCTGCTGCCTTTGATACTGTGAACCATCAGATCCTCCTCTCCACCCTCTCCGCGTTAGGGGATCTCCGGCGTGGCTCACTCTTGGATTGCGTTCTACCTGACAGGTCGCTCCTACCAGGTGGCGTGGCGAGAATCCGTCTCCTCACCACGTGCTCTCACCACTGGTGTCCCCCAGGGCCCAGTTCTAGGCCCTCTCCTATATTCGCTATACACCAAGTCACTTGGCTCTGTCATATCCTCACATGGTCTCTCCTATCATTGCTACGCAGACGACACACAATTAATCTTCTCCTTTCCCCCTTCTGATAACCAGGTGGCGAATCGCATCTCTGCATGTCTGGCAGACATATCAGTGTGGATGACGGATTACCACCTCAAGCTGAACCTCGGCAAGACGGAGCTGCTCTTCCTCCCGGGGAAGGACTGCCCGTTCCATGATCTCGCCATTGACAACTCCATTGTGTCGTCCTCCCAGAGTGCTAAGAGCCTTGGCGTGACCCTGGACAACACCCTGTCGTTCTCCGCTAACATCAAGGCGGTGACCCGGTCCTGTAGGTTCATGCTCTCCAACATCCACAGAGTACGACCCTGCCTTACACAGGAAGCGGCGCAGGTCCTAATCCAGGCACTTGTCATCTCCCGTCTGGATTTCTGCAACTCGCTGTTGGCGAGGCTCCCTGCCTGTGCCAGTAAACCCCTACAACTCATCCAGAACGCCGCAGCCCGTCTGGTGTTCAACCTTCCCAAGTTCTCTCACGTCACCCCGCTCCTCCACACACTCCACTGGCTTCCAGTTGAAGCTCGCATCTGCTACAAGACCATGGTGCTAGCCTACGGAGCTGTGAGGGGAACGGCACCTCCGTACCTTCAGGCTCTGATCAGGCCCTACACCCAAACAAGGGCACTGCGTTCATCCACCTCTGGCCTGCTGGCTCCCCTACTTCTGCGGAAGCACAGTTCCCGCTCAGCCCAGTCAAAACTGTTCGCTGCCCTGGCACCCCAATGGTGGAACAAGCTCCCTCATGACGCCAGGACAGCGGAGACAATCACCACCTTCCGGAGACACCTGAAACCCCACCTCTTTAAGGAATACCTGGGATAGGATAAAGTAATCCTTCTTACCCCCCCCCCCCAAAAAAAAAAATATATAGATGTACTAGTTCCACTGGGTATCATAAGGTGGATGCACCAATTTGTAAGTCGCTCTGGATAAGAGCGTCTGCTAAATGACGTAAATGTAAATATAAATGTTCTAACCACAATGCCCTCTTAACCCAGAAGCCAGCCGCACCATTGTGTTGGAGGAAACACAGTACACCTGGCGACCATGTCAGCGTGCAGGACATCCCGGCCGGCCAAACCCTCCCCTAACCCAGACGACGCTGGGCCAGTTGTTCGCCGCCGCATAAGTCTCCTGGTTGCGGCCGGCTGCGACAGAGCCTGGACACGAACCAGGATCTCTAGTGGCAGCTAGCACTGCGATGCAGTTCCTTAGACCACTGCACCACTCGGGAGACCCCGAGCTCAGTGACTTTCAACAAGACACTGTCATAGGATGCCACCTTTCCAACAAGTCAGTTCAGCTAGAGCTGCCCCAGTCAACCGTAAGTGCTGCTGTTATTATGTAGTGGAAATGTCTATGAGCAACAATGGTAATGGTAGTCCACACAAGCTCACAGAACAGGGCCGCTGAGTGCTGAAGTGCACAGCGTTTAAAAAATAGTCTGTCCAAGGTTCAAACACTCACTACCGAGTTCCAAAGTGCCTCTGGAAGCAACGTCAGCACAACAACTGTTCATCGGGAACTTCATTAAATGGGTTTCTATGGCTGAGAAGCTGCACAAAAGCCTAAGATCACCATGCGCGAGGCTAAGTGTCGGCTGGAGTGATGTAAAGCTCACCGCCATTGGACTCTGGAGCAGTGGAAACACGATCTCTGGAGTGATGAATCACGCTTCACTATCTGGAAGTCCGACGGACTAATCTAGGTTTGGTGGATGCCAGCACAATGCTACCTGCCCCAATGCACAGTGCCAACTGTAGAGTTTGGTGGAGGAGGAATACTGGTCTGGGGCCTGTTTTTCATGGTTTAGGCTAGGTGCCTTAGTTCCAGTGAAGGGAAATCTTAACGCTACAGCATACAATGACATTCTAGACGATTCTGTACTTCCAACTTTGTGGCAATAGTTTACTTAGAATTTTTTTATGTGACCTTTATTTAACTAGGCAAGTCAGAACACATTTTTATTTACAATGGCCAAACTCGGACAACGCTGGGCCAATTGTGTGCCGCCCTATGGAACTCCTAATCACAGGCAGATGTGATACAGCCTGGATGGGGAAGGGCCTTTCCTGTTTCAGCATGACAATGCCCCTGTGCACAAAGCGAGGTCCATACAGAAATGATTTGTTGAGATTGGTATGGAAGAGCTTGACCGGCCTGCACAGAGCCCTGACCTCAACGACATCGAACACCTTTGATATGAATTGGAATGGCGACTGCGAGCCAGGTCTAATTGCCCAACCTCACTAATGCTCTTGTGACTGAATGGAAGCAAGTCCCCCCAGCAATGTTAGAACATATAGTGGAAAGCCTTCCCAGAAAAGTGCAGGCTGTTATAGAAGCAAAGGGGGGGACCAAATCCATATTAATACCCATGATTTTGGAATGAGATGTTTGACAAGCAGGTGACCACATACTTTTTTTCATGTTGTCTATTTCAAGCGCAGAGAACCTGTCAGACACAGATGCATGTTCACACAAACAAAACAGACACACACACACACAGGGATTAATGAGGCACACTCTCGCTCTGTCTCACACACAAACACTCCCAATTACAAATGCGCATGTGCACACATGCATGGTGTGGATTTCTCCTGAATACTTGTGTGCTTGTTTGGAGCAGGATAAATAGCCTATTAAGTCATTACGTTCCCCTGCATGGTGTTGATCTCCCCTGAATACATATGTGTGCTTTTTTGGAGCAGGATAAATTGCTCCTCTTATCAGTCACAGTTAGCTGTTGGACAATGTAAAGAGGCACGGGGAATAGTAAATGTAGTGGGAATAGTAAAGAGCTGTTTGTCTGATCACGGATCACTGCGGACGCTTCTCACTCTGTCTCTCTGTCTGTCTGTGTCTGTCTGTCATCCACTGTGTCTTTCTGTCTCTGTCCCTGTCCCACTGTTTCTCTCTCTCTCTTTACTGGGTGATAGAGTGAATGTGTCCATGCAATGCAATGTCAGAAAAGGGCAGCCAGGTACCAGATAGAGATAATTCCCCAGATATTCACGTTGCTCCCCTTCTATAGAAGAGTCCTCAGCCGTCCGAGACACCAGTGACATCTCTCTGGCTGCTTGTCTTTGTTCTCTGTCCCCCTGTCTCAGTGTTGCTGTAGTTTCATTCACAGCTCAAAAGCTCACTGGTCCTTGACTGAATATGTAATGCGTCCTTGATGGGGTTGCAGTGTGATTAGGGTTATCCTGCCAAAGATGTTTGGCTTTGATTATACAGCAGGAACAGGAGGGAGGGAGGGAGGGAGGGGCAGAAGGACAATAAAATGTCCCCTGTATGAAGAAGATGTTGGGGTTGAATGATCCGTAGCGTGATTACCAATCAGGCGATGCGAGCTGGGTGGCTAGCCAACAGACACTGACCTTTTGTATCAGACACTATTCTCTGGCTCAAATTTGTCTTCCAAAAGTTGGTGAAGTTCAAATTGTAATAATTAAATCTGGCAGCGGGCCGAGTGCTTTTCTTTGCTTGCTGACTGATGTAGGTAGAACACACTAGAATAGCTGGCACATCTGGTCGAATGGCAGCAACATGCCAAAACTCCAGGCGGAAGGTTTCCGACAGGGCACGATATACTACCACGGCAACATGTCGTTATACCTAATTAAAACAGGTATTGTTTCGATCCATCCTCCCTCTCTCTTTCTTTCTTTCTTTCTTTGTCCTTCTTCTTCCTCTTATTATTATTATTATTCTCTTTATTTTCCTCCTTCTCTTTCAAAAAGAGTGCGTAGTCAGGCTGTAGCTAACTGACTGGCGTCTTGGTGACGGCCAGAAACACACAGTACACAGCACACAAACTCCTTCCCTGGAGCAATCTCCTGTTGAGATGCATATTCATTCGTAAAGAGTGGATTTTCTCTGCATGACCAATCCATAAATGTAGTCATTGGTTTTCAATATTTTCTCCCCCAAAAAATATGAATGCGTTTATGAGTAATGACGACAAACACTTGTACAGCTTTGACTGAAATATGGCTTGAGAGTCATCAATTACAGGCACAAATTACATTTTGTTAGAGATTCTCTGTGATGTGTGACTAAAGATCTAATAAAACACAATTTAAATTCTCTTAAACGTTAATATTTTAATAGGACGTTTTGATGATGTGTTGTGAATGAAATACAGGTTTTCACAATGCTTGCAGCATAATTGGGACGAATAGAAAATTACGAAAGCCTTTTTCATATGTACTGGATGTTCTTATATGAACTTACACATTTGTGCATATGTATTTCTGACCGACCCCCTTGATTCAGTCTGAAGTAGCAACATTTGAAATGGTGTTTTTTACATTGTATGAAAGCAGAATCCCAGGGCTACAAAATGGTATATCATACACTGCATTTGAGAAACAATGGAAAGTAACTCTGCTTTGAAAGTTGATAACTTGTAACCCCTCTTCAGAGAAAATGGCCCTTGAATTTTTTGGTACACCTAATGGAGAGCTCATCTTTGTCTACACCCATTCAGCATTGTTTACACCCTCTTAATAAGCCAGCCCCATCCATCTCTTTAAGGATTCACATGTGAGGTCATGTGCTAAACAGTGAGTAGTGTAGTAAAGGTTAACACTAAAAGTGGTAAAAGTAGTGGCCTACAATAAGGAAAAAATCCAGGTAAACAGAAAGTGATTTGAAAGAAATACTAGAACCCCCAGCCACACCTTGCTAAGTGGGTGGGTCTCTCAGAAGGTGTGAACGGTAGAGCGAAATGGTTACTCGCATAGGAGCAATAACAAAAATAGTGTCAATATAAAGAAAAAATAACAAAATAATATACAGTACGTACAAGAACAATATTAATAACGATATCAGAGATACTGGTGATAGATGAGGTAGTTATATAGTGCCTTTGAAAAGTATTCAGACCCCTTGACTTTTTCCACTATTTTTCAAAATTAGATTAAATAATTTTTTCCCTCATCAATCTACACACAATATCCAATATTGACGAAGCAAAACGAGGTTTTTAGACATTTTAGAACATTTCTAAAGTACAGAAATATTACATTTACGTAACTTTTCAGACCCTTTACTCAGTACTTTGTTGAAGCACCTTTGGCAGCGATTACAGCATCGAGTCTTTTTGGGTATGACGCTACAAGCTTGGCACACCTGTATTTGGGAGGTTTCTCCCATTCTTCTCTGCATATACTCTCAAGCTCTGTCAGGTTGGATGGGGAGCATTGCTGCACATCTATTTTCAGGTCTCTCCAGATATGTTTGATCGGGTTCAAGTCCAGGCTCTGGTAGGGCCACTCAGGGATATTCAGAGACTTGTCCCGAAGCCACTCCTGCGTTGTCTTGGCTGTGTACTTAGGGTCGTTGTCCAGTTGGAAGGTTAACCTTTGCCCTAGTCTGAGGTCCTGAGTGCTCTGGAGCAGGTTTTCATCAAGTATCTCTCTGTACTTTGCTCCTTTTATCTTTGCCTCAATCCTGACTAGTCTCCCAGTCCCTTCCGCTGAAAAACCATTCCCACAGCATGATGCTGCCACCATTATGCTTCACCGTAGGGATGGTGCTAGGGTTCCTCCAGACGTGAAGCTTGGCATTCATGCCAAAGAGTTCAATCTTGTTTTCATCAGATCAGAGAAACTTGTTTTGGTGCCTTTTGGCAATCTCTAAGCAGGCTGTCATGTGCCTTTTATTGAGGACTGGCTTCCGTCTGGCCACTACCATAAAGGCCTGATTGGTGGAGTGCTGCAGAGATGGTTGTCCTTCTGGAAGGTTCTCTCATCTCCACAGAGGAACTCTGGAGCTCTGTCAGAGTGACCATTGGGTTCTTGGTCACTTCCCTGACCATGGCTCTAGGAAGAGTCTTGGTGGTTCCAAACTTCTTCCATTTAAGAATGATGGAGACCACTGTGTTCTTGGAGACCTTCAATGTTGCAGAAATTCTTTGGTACCCTTCCCCAGATCTGTGCCTCGACACAATCCTGTCTCTGAGCTCACGGACAATTCCTTCGACCTCATGGCTTGGGTTTTGCTTTTGACATGCACTGTCAATTGTGGGACCTTATATAGACAGATGTGTGCCTTTCCAAATCATGTCCAATCAATTGAATTTACCACAGGTGGACTCCAATCAAGTTGTAGCAACATCTCAAGGATGATCAATCGAAACATGATGCACCTGAGCTACATTTTGAGTCTCATAGCAAAGGGTCTGAATACTTATGTAAATAAACTGGTCTATCCGAACCACGCATAAAACAAGGGAATCTATATTCGGAGAGCCTGTTTCTGTCATGCCCTTGACTTTGGTGCAGGGCATGTGATGTCCATAGCCTCTTCATCGCAAAACGCCCTAATCTTCTCAAAAATATACATTTGTCTAGCTGTGTCCAGTCCAGGTGGTGCTTGTTGAGGAGTGACAGACTCCATCCTAGCTGGAGGGGTGCTCTCATCTTATCTACGAACATAGACAGGGCTCTAACTCCCCTAGCTCCACAATGAAATAGGGTGCAGGCCAGGCAGCAGGCTGTTAGCCAGCCTGCCAGCTTAGTGGAGTCTGCCACTAGCACAGTCAGTGTAGTCAGCTCAGCTTTCTCCATTGAGACCGTGTCTGTGCCTCGATCTAGGTTGGGCAAAATGAAAGATGGCGGTGTTCGCTTTAGCAATCTCACTAGTATAAACACCTCCTCCATTCCTGCCATTATTGAAAGAGATTGTGATACCTCACATCTCAAAATTGGGTTACTTAATGTTAGAGCACCTCACTTCCAAGGCAGTTATAGTCAATGAACTAATCACTGATCATAATCTTGATGTGATTGGCCTGACTGAAACATGGCTTAAGCCTGATGAATTTACTGTGTTAAATGAGGCCTCGCCCCCTGGTTACACTAGTGGCCATACCCCCGTGCATCCCGGTCGGAATATTATCGCTTTTTTACGAGAAAAATGGCATAAAAATGTATTTTAAACAGCGGTTGACATGCTTCGTAGTACGGTAATGGAATATTTAGATTTTTTTTGTCACGAAATGCGCCGTGTGTGTGACCCTTATTTACCATTCGGATAGTGTCTTGAACGCACGAACAAAACGCCGCTGTTTGAACATAACTATGGATTATTTGGGACCAAACCAACATTTGTTATTGAAGTAGAAGTCCTGGGAGTGCATTCTGACGAAGAACACCAAAGGTAATCAAACTTTTCTAATAGTAAATCGGAGTTTGGTGAAGGCTAAACTTGCTGGGTGTCTAAATAGCTAGCCCTGTGATGCCGGGCTATCTACTTAGAATATTGCAAAATGTGCTTTCACCGAAAAGCTATTTTAAAATCGGACATATCGAGTGCATAGAGGAGTTCTGTATCTATAATTCTTAAAATAATTGTTATGCTTTTTGTGAACGTTTATCGTGAGTAATTTAGTAAATTGTTAGTAAATTCACCGGAAGTTTGCGGGGGGTATGCTAGTTCTGAACATCACATGCTAATGTAAAAAGCTGGTTTTTGATATAAATATGAACTTCATTGAACAAAACATGCATGTATTGTATAACATAATGTCCTAGGGTTGTCATCTGATGAAGATCATCAAAGGTTAGAAAAAGCATACCCCCCGCAAACTTCCGGGGAATTTACTAACAATTTGCTAAATTACTCACGATAAACGTTCACAAAAAGCATAACAATTATTTTAAGAATTATAGATACATTACTCCTCTATGCACTCGATATGTCCAATTTTAAAATAGCTTTTCGGATGGAGCACATTTTGCAATATTCTAAGTACATAGCCCAGCCATCACGGGCTAGCTATTTAGACACCCGGCAAGATTAGCCTTCACCAAAATCACATTTCCTATAAGAAAAATGGGCTTACCTTTCCTGTTCTTCGTCAGAATGCACTCCCAGGACTTCTACTTCAATAACAAATGTAGGTTTGGTCCCAAATAATCCATCGTTATGTTCCATCAGCGACGTTTTGTTCATGCGTTCTAGACACTATCAGAATACTAAATCACGGTCACGAGCATGGCGCAGAACGTGACAAAAAATTTCTAAATATTCCATTACCGTACTTCGAAGCATGTCAACCGCTGTTTAAAATCAATTTTATGCCATTTATCTCGTAGAAAAGCGATAATATTCCGACCGGGAATCTGCAATGAGCTAAACAGCCGAATGAAATTTCTCCACGGGGGCGAATCTCGCACGCGCCTCATTCCATTGTCACCTAATGGGACACTTGGAAAAGGCGATAATCTGTTTCAGCCTGAGGCTGCCTCGTCATCGTTCCTGTTTTTCCCGGGTTCTGAGAGCTTATTGGAGCCCTAGGAATTGTCACGTTACAGCTAAGATCCTTACTCTTCAATAAACAGAGGCAAGAAGAACGACTCCTTGTCAGACAGGCCACTTCCTGCATGAAACCTTCTCAGATTTTTGCCTGCCATAGGAGTTCTGTTATACTCACAGACACCATTCAAACAGTTTTAGAAACTTTAGGGTGTTTTCTATCCAACACTGAACAATAATATGCATATTCTAGCTTCTGAGTTGGTGTAGGAGGCAGTTAAAAATGGGCACATATTTTTTCCAAAATTCTCAATGCTGCCCCCTAGCCCCAACAGGTTAAACAAATTCTTAAATGTAGCCACCCTTTGCCTTGATGCAGCTTGCACACTCTTGGCATTTTCTCAACCAGCTTCACTTCTGGAATGCTTTTCCAACAGTCTTGAAGGATGCTGAGCACTTGTTGGTTGCTTTTTCTTCACTCTGCAGTTCAACTCATCCCAAACTATCTCAATTGGGTTGAGGTCGGGGGGTTGTGGAGGCCAGGTCATCTGATGCAGCACTCCATCACTCTCCTTCTTGGTCAAATAGCCCTTAGACAGCCTGGAGGTGTGTTGGGTCATTGTCCTGTTGAAAAACAAACGATAGTCCCACAACGCGCAAACCAGATCGGATGGCGTATCGATGCAGAATTCTGTGGTAGCCATGCTGGTTAAGTGTGCCTTGAATTATAAATAAATCACATGCTGTGTCACCAGCAAAGCACCCCCACACAATCACACCTCCTCCTCCATGCTTCACAGTGGGAACCACACATGCAGACATCATCCGTTCACCTTCTCTGCGTCTCACAAAGACACGGCGGTTGGAACCAAAAATCTCAAATTTGGACTCATCAGACCAAAGGACAGATTTCCACCGGTCTAATGTCCATAGCTCGTGTTTCTTGGCCCAAGCAAGTCTCTTCTTATTGGTGTCCTTTAGTAGTGATTTCTTTGCAGCAATTCGACCATGACGGCCTGATTGACGCAATCTCCTCTGAACAGTTGATGTTGAGATGTATCTGTTACTTGAACTCTGTGAAGTATTTATTTGGGCTGCTATCTTAGGTGCAGTAACTCTAATGAACGTATCCTCTGCAGCAGAGGTAACTCTGCGTCTTCCTTTCCTGTGGTGATCCTCATGAGAGCCAGATTCATCATAGCGCTTGATGGTTTTTGCGACTGTACTTGAAGAAACTTTCAAAGTTCTTGAAATGTTCCGGATTGACTGACCTTCATGTCTTAAAGTAATAATGGACTGTCATTTCTCTTTGCTTATTTTAGCTGTTCTTGCCATAATATGGACTTGGTCTTTTAACAAATAGGGCTATCTTCTGTATACCAACCCTACCTTGACACAACACAACTGCTTGGCTCAAACATATTAACTTTTAACATGGCACACCTGTTAATTGAATTGCATTCCAGATGACTACTGCATGAAGCTGGTTGAGAGAATGCCAAGAGTGTGCAAAGCTGTCATCAAGGCAAAGGGTGGCTACTTTGAAGAATCTCAAATATAAAATATATTTTGATTTGTTTAACACTTTGTTGGGTACCAGTCAAAAGTTTGGATTACTACATGATTCCGTATGTGTTATTTCATTGTTTTGATGTCTTCACTATTATTCTACACTGCAGAAAATAGTAAAAATAAAGAAAAACCATTGAATGAGTAGGTGTGTCAAAACTTTTGACTGGTACTGTATGAAATCAGATATTTCTGTATTTCATTTTCAATACATTTACTAACATTTAAAGAAAATACAAATAACTTTGTCTTTAAGGGATATTGTGTGTAGATGGGTGATATTTTAATTTTTTTTCATCCATTTTGAATTCAGGCTGTTATCCTCTACGGGCCACGGGGGCAGTATTGAGAATTTTGAAAAAAATATGTGCCCATTTTTAACTGCCTCCTACACCAACTCAGAACCTAGGATATGCATATTATTACCAGATTTGGATAGAAAACACTCTGAATTTTCTAAAACAGTTTGAATGGTGTCTGTAAGTATAACAAAACTCATATTGCAGGCAAAAACCAGTGAAAAATAGATTAAAAAAATGAGAATTTTGTGACTGTACTATTTAGTGTCATTGTTTTATAGATACCACAGTGAGAAATGATTCAGTTCGCAACTCCTAAGGCTTCCACTAGATGTCAACGATCTTTAGAAAGTTGTTTGAAGCATCTGTGATGAATACAGACCGAATTAGAATGCTTACAAGTTGACACGTCATCACTTCATTTTTTGCGCCTGCGCATGAATCTGAGAAGAGTGTCTTTGTCATAATCGTTTATTCTAGACACTTGAAAATATTACTGATGTTTACTGATGTTTCACGTTAAAAATGGACCAAAAGATTAATGCTAAACAACGTTTGACATGTTTGAAGAAACGTAAATAGATTATTTACTAGGTTTTCTTTAGCTTTTCGGCGTGACTTTACACTGCCCACCTCATTTTGTGGGAGCCTACTGAACGCTAACTATTTGGACATAAATTATGAACTTTGTCAAAAGAAACCACATTTGTTCTGGACCTGGGATCTCTGGCAGCGCCTTCTGATGGAGATAATCAAAGGTAAGGGGATATTTAGAATGTTATTATCGATATTAGATGATGCTAATGCTAACGGTATAGCTTAGCTTAGCTTAGCTTATAGCTTATTGTTGTTAGCATAGTACCAAGTTTATTGCAAAATGTGATTTCCCAGTAAAGTTATTTTGAGATCTGGCCATTCGGTAGCAATTACGAGATGATAATATATTATTCTTTGAATGACAATATTATAATTTACCAATGTTTTCGAATAGTAATTCCGTGATTTGTAATGCTAGATTCACTGGGAGCATTCGAGCCGGAAAAAATTCTGAATTTCACCGCGACTGTAAATGCTGTTTTTGGATATAAATATGAACTTGATGGAACTAAAAATGCATGTATTGTATAACATAATGTCCTATGAGTGTCATCTGATGCAGATTGTCAAAGGTAAGTGCATAATTCTAGCTAGTTTTCTGTCTGTTGATGCCCTTCTTTGAATTGGCTAAACATTACACGCAGCTATTGTCAATGTACTCTCCTCACATAACCTAACTTTATGCATTCTCCGTAAAGCCTCTGAAAATCGGACAGCGTGGTTAGATTTAGGAGATATATCTTTCAAATGGAGGAAAATAGTTGATTATTTGATTATTTGAAATGATTACTCTTGCAGTTTTGAATTCCCCGCCATGGTCACATGACAATGAATCCCAATACCGGGATAAGATCCTGCCCCCTGGCCTCAACAGGTTATACAACAAAATTTGGAATAAGTCAAGGGTTATGCATACTTTCTGAAGTCAATGTATGTATGTGTTTGTGTGTGTGTTTGTGTGTGTGCGTGGGTCCGTGCGTGTTTTTGTTTGTGTGTCTGTATGCGTGCGTGTGTGTGTTTGTGTGTGTGTGTGTGCGTAAATACATGTGTGTGTGTGTGTGCTTGTTTGCGTGTTTGTGCATGTGCGTGTGTTTGTGCATGTGTTTATGTGTTATAAATATATTTTAATTTGTTTAATACTTTTTTGGGTTACTACATGATTCCATATGTGCTATTTCATAGTTTTGACGTCTTCACTATTATTCTACAATGTAGAAAATAGTCAAATAAACAAAAAACCCTTGAATGAGTAGGTGTGTCCAAACTTTTGGCTGGTACTGTATAATATCTGAAGCTGTAGCTAGACTCTTACACGTGTACATGGATGAATGTTTCACGGTACACTGCAAACCCTTTCATTAAATAAAACATCCTGTGTCTTTTCCGTTTTGTTGGTACAGCTTGTTTCTACAACTTCTTCCGTGACAACAACACTGTTGATTGACGTTCCTTCGCCATCACTGTCATTAGAAGACGCTACAATGTCTTGAAAATGTTTTTACCTAAATCAGGGATTTCCTCGTCGTCTGATTCAGAGTCAGAGAGAGTCAGCATGGTACGAAAGTCCTCCTGAAAGTAGTCATCACAACATTCTCCCGCTGACCTTTGTCGATAGCGCCTGATAAATTCATGGCATCAATTGTTATTGAGAGCAGTAGCAACACATTTGCAGTTCAAAAACCGTATTTCGATAAAAAATATAAATAAACGTTCAAATACCTCTCCTGTGAAGTCGTGACTTGCGACATACGCCTAGTTTCCTGAAACTAGTCACATTTGTATATGTATTAGCAGTCTACATTTGTAGTAAAAGTATTCTACATGCATATAGGTGTGTGTAGGAATCCCCTGATAATCCTTTCTAGTAAGAGTGGTCAGTGATAGTTACGTGATCCGGAGTACAGATGAGAGTAAAGAGAAACTCAATGATGGGGAGAGGGACAGCATGGGGAAGCAATGGAGTGTGAGAGTGAGAGCAAGAGAGGTGAGAAAGAAAGAGATGTGAGAGGAACAAAAGAGAAAAGAGTGAGGGGGTAGAGGGAAAGTGGTGGGAGCTAGAGAGAAAAGGAAATGATTGACAGACGGTATGTAGTAAAGGATGAGTAGAGAGTTGAGGGACTGAGATAGGGAGCAGTTATTTAGAAGAGCGTAGATGTACATGTAAGAGCATAGAGGAGTCAGAGTAGAAAACAGAAAGAAATAAAAATAAGTAAAACATTCAAACAGAAAGAAGGATGAGAGAGTAATAAATGGCCAAACGAGAGGGAGAGAGATATTAATGAGAGGGTAGATGAGAGAGAGGCAGCAAATGATAGCAGGTAGAGAAGAGAAATTAAGCGATGAGAGGTTATATTTAAGTGGTAGACAGACGGACAGACAGATGAAGTGAGCGAGAGAAGTGAAAGTCAGCGTTGAAGTCATATTTAATGGGTGACAGACAGACAGACAGAATCAGATATCTGAAATTGGTAGCAGATGGGAGGTTATGGTGTAGGGGATGAGACATACAGAGACACAGACAGACAGAGAAACAGACGTGAAAGAGGGAAAGAGAAGCAGAAAGTGGCTGCAGAAAGTGATGGGAGGTTAAGGTGTGGAGAATGAGGTAATGGAGCACTGCAGAAGAATTAGTGGAGCAGTGGTGGTGAGAGCAGTGAACAGACTAGGGTCAGTAGAAATGCAGGGATGAGGGAGCATAGAAGAAATAGATTTTCTACCTCAGGAGTATCTCTCCAGGGAGCTGTGAGCACAGGGCAGTGAGGGGAGAGTGAGGGAGGGAAAGAGAGAGAAGGATGGGGGGAGCAGATGAGAAATCATGGCCAATCTAACCCTAGGCTTTCTCCTTCAACCGACACGATGAAGATGAGATTAATCTTACTGCCTGCCAACTAACTGCTAAATATGATTAATATTAATTATTAATAATATTATTATACAACCATCGAATAAAGAGTGCAGGAAAATAATAAAAATAACCCTCATTCAGATAACAAAAAACAAACACAAACCATGATAAATCCATACAATTATTTGAATGAGGGATAATTTCAGAGGATTGGTACATGACTTGACAAGCCAAAAAGAAAGGCGTCCCACACGGCACTGCATATGACAGAGAGGCTCAATTCTATTCAGGCACAGTGTGCCTGGGAACATATCAGATGATTAACTTAATCTAATTGTAAATAAGGACAACACAGATGTCAGAACAGCTGAAACTGCTGAAAAGCTCAAATTGTTGCCTTTGGCTGAAACAAAATAAAGAGAAAACTTGTAATTGTTTACAAGGCTACTTAAAGGCCTCTGTGTGTGTGTGTGTGTGTGTGTGTGTGTGTGTGTGTGTGTGTGTGTGTGTGTGTGTGTGTGTGTGTGTGTGTGTGTGTGTGTGTGTGTGTGTAGCATATTTACAGTGTTTTCTGCTTGGGCCAGTCTCTAACACACACAAGTACACACACACATACACACAAACACACAGGCTGGAGGGGCAGCAGATGGGTGCTCTCAATAACTACTACACTACAGACTGCATGCATTTCAGCACCACGAACAGCACTGGAGTGGCATGCTCTGAATCTTCTCTTAATGACAGTGGACTAGGGAGAGGAGAGGAGAGGATGGTGAAGATTAGCACCGGGTGTCTGAGCAGATGGTGAAAGCAGTGGTCAGCTGCCTGATCATGAACACACACACACAGACAGACATACATCCACACGCAAGCACACACTTGCATCCACACATGCATAAACACATCACACCATGTGTGGTGTAGTTCATTGAAGGAAATATACTGTGATGCACATCTTTACACCATTCCAGGCAATGCTTGGCATTGTGCATGATGATGTTAGGCTTGTGTGCGGCCGCTCGGCCATGGAAACCCATTTCATGAAGCTCCCGACGAACAGTTCTTGAGGTGATGTTGCTTGGGTCCCGTGTAGCTCAGTTGGTAGAGCATGGAGTTTGCAATGCCAGGGTTGTAGGTTTGATTCCCATTGGGGAACAGTACAAAAATGTATGCACTCACTACTGTAAGTTGCTATGGATAAGAGCGTCTGCTAAATGACTGAAATGTAAACTGCTTCCAGAGGCAGTTTGGAACTCAGTAGTGAGTGTTGCAACCGAGGACAGATGATTTTTACACGATATGCGCCTCAGCACTAGGCAGTCCTGTTCTGTCAGTTTGTGTGGCCTACCACTTCGCGGCTGAGCAGTTGTTGCTCCTAGACATTTCCACTTCACAATAACAGCACTTACATTTCACCGGGGCAGCTCTAGCAGGGACGAAATTTGACAAACTGACTTGTTGGAAAGCTGGAATCCTATGACGGTGCCACATTTAAAGTCTCTGAGCTCTTCAGTAAAGCCAATCTGCTGCCAATGTTTGGCTATGGAGATTGCATGACCGTGTGCTCGATATTATACACCTTTCAGCAACGGGTGTGGCTGAAATAGCCGAATCCGGTAATTTGAAGGGGTGTCCACATACTTTTGTATATATAGTGTAGCTGACAACGTCTTCATTTTTATTCATTATTACAGGAAAATAATCTCACAACAAGGTCATTATTTACAAGTTAATGTCGAGTTAATTCCAGAAAATAATTTACGGTTGTGAGTGTGACAAAATAAAAGCAGGGCATTCTACCAGAGAATTATCACTGTCTCAGTCAGGTAACCATGACAACGGACACAGCGACAGGGTCAAAGTAGAACTTTTTTAATCTGCAACAAGGAAACCGACAGTCGCAGGAACGGTCTACAGACATTCAACCGGAGTTTAAATCAAATGTTGTTTTGACCAGTGACATTTGTCGCATTCTAATTGTCTAAAGACGTGTCGATAGGAAAGTATAAACTAGCCTGAAGACGCACTGAAGCTCATAGGGAATACAATCAACACCACAGATTATATGCTGCATTGAAAAGAATACAACCTGCCAGCTACTGGATTGAAGTAAAATGAAAAAAGCAGCCTGCTGCAATGAGACGAGATATTATCTTCACTAGACTCATCTTTACTAGATACAGATGGAATCTAAACTGTACTTTCCTTCCAGCTGGGCAAAGAGATGAAATTTACATCAGAAAAACACAGTCAGTTGCACGAGTTGAAGCGTAAGCCTTTGTATGGCAGTCACAACAACAGCATAACTATATTCTAATTGTAATGCACGTTATATCTTTTAGTTTTTCCTTTGTCTCTAATGGCAACGTCCTACCCAGCTGCAGTGGAGCTTTACTGACTCCTATAGGAGGGTCCCAGACCTCGCTCTAAAGCACTGACATCAAACTCTCTCGCTCCCTCTTTCTCTATCTCTCTCCCTCTCTCTATCTCTCTTTCACTCACTCTTTCTCTCTCTTTTTCTCTCTAATTACAGTACTGTCTCTCATTCTCTCTCATTCTTCATTCTCACTCACTCACTCACTCACTCACTCACTCACTCACTCACTCACACAAACACACTCACTATCTGTCACTGCTTTACTCTGCTTTACACTTTTGCTACAGCTGAACCGCTCAAATTCTATTTGTGTGAAGCACTTAACTCTGGGATGATCCTCCATACATTCTGCTGGATAAAGATTTGACTTCACTCTCCACTTTTAATGATGAGCTAAAACTATAAAAGAATGTGAGAAAACACAAATGGAAGAACAATGGAAATTACTAACAATAGTGTTATTCAATTACAGTACAGAACAGCTTCTGATGCTGCATCTGAGCCACATCCAAAACAGTCAATGGTCTCACTTTGAGGATGCCAAAGTGAAGGGGAATGTTTTTTCAGATGCTGAGGACACTTTGTTTACCCGTCTTCACACATTCTGCTCAATATAGTATAGTTCATGTCCTCGTGGATCAAGGATGTTTCAAAAAGGGCACATGCTTGCACGCGCACACACACACACTCATACACGAACACAACAGAGAGAATGCCTGATGTCGATAATGCCTTGTGATGACTCTGCAGAGAGTACACGGTTGTTTAATGCCAGGGCTGTCTTCATCCATCTTTAATTGACTGTTATTAGAACTGGACTTGCAATTTTACAGACAATATTAAGCCCTTAATGAAGTATTATGTTCACAGGGATGTGCAGATAAATGTTGAATTCACTAATTAAACTAGCCTAATTTCCCCCTACTATTAAACACTAATGAAGGCCAGCATGAATACAGATTTGGTTAATCATTATGTAATATGACAGTTAACGCAGGTATATCTTTCCATAAATGCACATGACAGGGTTTCATATTCAAATAAGAATGTTCAAGGACAGTATGAGGTATAGGCTAATGGTTGGCCCCTATCACCCAGCCACCCTCGGAGTTCTGCTGTAGGCAGAACACACACACACATTTCCGGTATACATTTGAATATGTCCAGATCACTGCATGTCTTGTTGTATAATCATTGTTAGTATCCTCTTCTCACAAGCACCACACCCCTCCCATCCGGTCTCCTGTCATGTCAATCCATCTGCATTTCCAGATCCCACATCCCTTTTCAACAAGATCTCACGGTCCAACTTCAGTATTCAACTTCTGTCCAGGGATTCTGTCTAGCTCACAGTTTAAGCCCGTCCTCTATCCCCAGCCGCAACGCCCTAGCAAGCCGCAAGCCTACTAGATGGTAATAGGTGCTCATGTTGCCCCTAGAGGACGGTATTGAAGGCATCTCCCGAAGGGGCTCTGGACAAACGTCTAATACTGCAGTGGATCTGGTGTGACCTGGCTGCCTTTTTACCACACTTGTCATCCCACCATCACACACACCTTCCAGACTCTGATTAATTCTGCTGTGTTTGCCTGTACAACACATCTGTGTGTGTATATCCCAACTGACGCTTGCTGCTAGAACCTGAATCTTACGGCTAGAGTATACATGTAATGTATTGTCAAATTGCAATGCAATGTAAAGGCATTTGACGGTATTTGCATTTTAAGTGTTTCTGTAGCTAGTTGGACTATATTTCCTGTCTGAGGGTCCAATTGCAAATGGCCAATGGCAGTACAGTATTTTGTGTATGCCGGAAATTTTATTTTAAAATAATGTTCATTTTTCATCATACATTATCCACGTGGAAGATAAGCCTAACATGCTGACCACACTGCTCGCGTCACGTGTGCTAGCATTGCAAAATAAATATACACATACATGTTATTCAATCATTGCACCCACACTAATCGCGCGCGTCTGCATAGCCAGGCGCTAAAATAGAACTTGGTTCTATCTGTAACGCTCGACGCGATGCAAGTCTTGCCTCTCCCATCTCCTCATTGGTTTTTAGGAGCATTTACCTACGTGCCATCTCCTCATTGGTTTTTAGGAGTGTATACCCATGTGGGAGATTAGAAAGACAGAGGTCCACACTCCAGTCCAGTTGGTTGTGGTAACGTACCTTAAAGTTGGTTGCCAACCGCCAAATAAAGTCCAAAGATGAAGAAGAATCCTGAAGGAGGATAGATTACTAGAAATTATCTCGGTTTACCATTTTATCTGTGGATTAATTGTCAGAGTAGAGGACCTTTTCAGGTAAAATAACAACCCAATGTTTATATCCTAGGACAAATTAGCTAGCAACAGCAACCTAGCTAGCTAAATTGTCATAAATGTTTAATGCTTTTCGACCTGTCCCCAAATTAATATAATTGGTTCAGTTTGTTTTAATATTTCAACCTGCTTGTCCTGATCACGTCTGGTGTGAGAGGATAAAAATCAACTTGCACGTGTGTTGCTGAGTTTGTTTCATGGCTGTTGTTTTCTTTTCTATGGCCTCACTGGACAGTATATTCATCAGTGGAGCAATACTCTCCACATTTAATAAGCTAGAAAAAGGATAAATCAATGATTTTTATAAATTAATTTAGGGTTTACTCATCTCTGATTACCTTAGTTTAAAAGAGTTAGGATATCTCATTCATTCTCTCTCTCCATTGGTTCAGTTGTCCTATGTAACATGCATGCCTGTTACGTTCGTCGTAAGATGGATTGGACCAAGGTGCAGCGTGGTAGGCGTACATCTTTCTTTTATTGATGACACCGAAAAAACAACAAATACAAAGCGAAACACACAGTTCTGTAGGGGCTGGAAAGCAACAGTACAGAAACAAGATCCCACAAACTAAAGGTGGAAAAAAGGCTGCCTAAGTATGATCCCCAATCAGAGACAACAATAGACAGCTGCCTCTGATTGGGAACCATACCCGGCCAACATAGAAATAGAAAACATAGATTGCCCACCCTAGTCACACCCTGACCTAACCAAATAGAGAATAAAAGGGATCTCCAAGGTCAGGGCATGACAATGCCAATGACTGAGCTATTCAGCTTCATAAAAATATTGAGTAATAACCAATGCCAATGACTGCAACCTGGTCTCAGGGCAACTTGTAGGATTTGGTATGTAAATGTGTTTACCTCAGTTTAGTATGATACATTACATTAGGTTACATTATGAATGGAATAGTGGTCATGCAATATCATACAAATTAGAGGATGTAAAGTGTCAAATGTCTTACCCAGTCATACAATATAATAGAAATTTGATAACGTGTCTTGGAAGATGTATAGTATTTTTCGACCAACCTCCCTACTTTCGTTTCTGTCTAAAGCAACCAGACCATTTAGCCTATATCATACGTCTTGTAGTTGAACAAAAATACGTACAATAGAATTATAATAGAGGCCAGGCTGATGACTGACCTAGTATTCACACTAGAAATATAATGTTGTAAGGTTGCTTCACATTTTCAAAAAATAACTCCTCTAGGCTTACGTATAAAACAAATTAAGGCCATCCTATTCAATTCTTCTAAAAATGTGCATATAAAAGTTCTCTTGAGGTTTTAAATGACCACACGAGTAGAAATCCACTTTTTTGAGCTGAAAGACCATGGCCAGAGCTTATCCATGATGTTGCACAACGATGTAAGTCAATAAGTCATCAACTCAGCAAAAAAAGAAACGTCCTCACTGTCAACTGCGTTAATTTTCAGCAAACTTAACAAGTGGAAATATTTGTGTGAACATAACAAGATTCAACACCTGAGACATAAACTGAACAAGTTCCACAGACATGTGACTAACAGAAATTGAATAATGTGTCCCTGAACAAAGGGGGGTGGCCCTAGCCCTCACCCTCTGCTCCAACAGGTCCCAAACATGCTCAATGGGATTGAGATCCGGGCTCATCACAGGGTCATGTCAGGATGAGCCTGCAGGAAGGGTACCACATGAGGGAGGAGGATGCCTTCCCTGTAACACACAGCATTGAGATTGCCTGCAATGACAAAAAGCTCAGTCCGATGATACTGTGACACACCGCCCCAGACCATGACGGACCCTCCACCTCCAAATCGATCCCGCTCCAGAGTACAGGCCTTGGTGTAACGCTCATTCCTTCGACGATAAACGTGAATCCGACCATCACCCCTGGTGAGACAAAACTGTGACTCGTCAGTGAAGAGGACTTTTTGCCAGTCCTGTCTTGTCCAGCGACGGTGGGTTTGTGCACATAGGCGACGTTGTTGCCGGAGATGTCTGGTGAGGACCTGCCTTACAACAGACCTACAAGCCCTCAGTCCAGCCTCTCTCAGCCTATTGCGGGCAGTCTGAGCACTGATGGAGGGATTGTGCATTCCTGGTGTAACTCAGGCAGTTGTTGTTGCCATCCTGTGCCTGTCACGCAGGTGTGATGTTCGGATGTACCAATCCAGTGCAGGTGCTGTCACACGTGGTCTGCCACTGCGAGGACGATCAGCTGTCCGTCCTGTCTCCCTATAGCTCTGTCTTAGGCGTCTCACAGTATGGACATTGAAATGTATTGCCCTGGCCATATTTGCAGTCCTCATGCATCCTTGCAGCATGCCTAAGGCACATTCACGCAGATGAGCAGGGACCCTGGGAATCTTTCTTTTGGTGTTTTTCTGAGTCAGTAGAAGAGTTTTTATAACTATGACTTTAATTGCCTACCATCTGCAAGCTGTTAGTGTCTTAACGACCGTTCCACAGGTGCATGTTCATTAATTGTTTATGGTTCATTGAACAGGCATGGGAAGCTGTGTTTAAACCCTTTACAATGAAGATCTGTGTAGTTATTTGGATTTTTTACGAATTATCTTTGAAAGACAGGGTCCTGAAAAGGGACATTTCTTTTTTTTGCTGAGTTCATAATCATGAAGTAACCAAAACAGTGTCAAACAAATATATTTTATATTTGAGATTCTTCAAAGTAGCCACCATTTGCCTTAATGACAGCTTTGCACACTTAACATTTTCTCATTCAGCTTCATGAGGTACTCACCTGGAATGCATTTCAATTAACCTGTTGGGGCTAGTGGGCAGTATTTGCGCTGCCGGATAAAAAACGTACCCGATTTAAACTGGTTACTACTCTTGCCCAGAAACGAGAATATGCATATAATTAGTAGATTTGGATAGAAAACACTCTAAAGTTTCTAAAACTGTTTGAATGGTTGTATTGTGCCTTCGGGACCGCCTGATTAAACGTTGTGTGCCACTGGAACTTCGCTGCTCTTCTGCTCCTGATTCCTACACCCCCCCCCCCCTCCTACTAGGAGGCCTTGTTACATAGACAACTGTTACATATTGGCCTATGTGTTTCTTTGCTGTGTTTTCATCCAGTAAAACTGTTAACCTGTTTGGGATAGGGCTCGAGGGGGCCGGATAAAAAAAACGTACCCGATTAATCTGGTTACTACTCCTGCCCAGAAACTAGAATATGCATATAATTAGTATATTTGGATAGAAAACACTCTAAAGTTTCGAAAACTGTTTGAATGGTGTCTGTGAGTATAACAGAACTCATATGGCAGGCCAAAACCTGAGAAGATTCCATGCAGGAAGTGCCCTGTCTGACAATGTATTGTCCTTCTGTAGCCTCTCTATCGAAAATACAGCATCTGTGCTGTAACGTGAAATTTTCAAAGGCTTCTATTGGCTCTCAGAAGGTGCCAGAAAGTGTAATGAGATGTTTGCAGTCTCTGGGATAAGTACAGCAGCTCTGTTTGTTACTGGCCTGCCTGGGGACAGTGACACTGGAGATGCGCGTTCATGTGAATTCTCCATTTTGTTCTTTCAGTCTTTGAATGAATACAACGTTGCCCGGTTGGAATATTATCGCTATTTTACGAGAAAAATTGCATAAAAATTGATTTTAAACAGCGTTTGACATGCTTCTAAGTACGGTAATGGAATATTTGGAAATATTTTGTCACGAAATGCACTCGCGCGTCACCCTACGGATTGTGACCTGAACGCACGAACAAAACGGAGCTATTTCAATATAACTATGGATTATTTCGAACCAAAGCAAGATTTCTTGTTGAAGTAGTAGTCCTGGGAGTGCATTCTGACAAAGAACAGCAAAGGTAATCCAATTTTTTGTTATAGTAAATCTGAGTTTGGTGAGGGCCAAACTTGGTGGGTGTCAAATTAGCTAGCCGTGATGGCCGGGCTATCTACTCAGAATATTGAAAAATGTGCTTTCACCGAAAAGCTATTTTAAAATCTGACAACGCGATTGCATAAAGGAGTTCTGTATCTATAATTCTTAAAATAATTGTTATGTATTTTGTGAACGTTTTATGCTGAGTAATTAAGTAAATTCACCGGAAGTTTGCGGTGTGTATGCTAGTTGCTAGTTCTGAACATCACATGCTAATGTAAAAAGCGGGTTTTGATATAAATATGAACTTGATTGAACAAAACATGCATGTATTGTATAACATAATGTCCTAGGAGTGTCATCTGATGAAGATCATCAAAGGTTAGTGCTGCATTTAGCTGTGTTTTTGGTTTTTGTGACATATATGCTTGCTTGAAAAATGGCTGTGTGGTTATTTCTGGCTATGTACTCTCCTAACATAATGTAATGTTTTGCTTTCGCTGTAAAGCCTTTTTGAAATCGGACAATGTGGTTAGATTAATGAGAGTCTTGTTTTTAAAATGGTGTAAAATAGTCCTATGTTTGAGAACTTTGAATTATGACATTTTGTGGTTTTAAATTTGGCGCTCTGATGTGTCACTGGCTGTTGAATAGTGCAGGATGATTTCGTCCCACCTACCCTAGAGAGGTTTTAACAGTTGTAATTAGTTAAAAGTTCATTTGTGGAATTTCTTTCTTTTTTTAATGCGCTTGAGCCAATCATTTACTGACACCGGCCATATTCAACTGGTGTTGAACACACGTCACGTAATGTTAGCTAACGAGCAAGCCAGCTAATGTTAGGTAGTTAAAACAACAATGAACAGAGTGCCAACACTGCATAACAATAGGCTCTAACTGGATAAGAAAACAGCTCTGGGAAATGAATAATAACATCTGCTAGGGAGCCAGCCAGCTAATGTTAGCTAGCTAGCTAACAGTAGACTTTAGGTTAAAACATATAGCTAGCTAGCTAGGTAAACAATGAACCTAGCTACGTTCCGCTAGCGGAACACCTGCTCCAATAGCCAATGATGGGCGTGGCGCGAATTACAAATTCCTCAAAAATACAAAAACATATGACTATTTTACACCATTTTAAAGACAAGACTCTCCTTTATCTAACCACACTGTCCGATTTCAAAAAGGCTTTACAACGAAAGCAAAACATTAGATTATGTCAGCAGAGTACCCAGCCAGAAATAATCAGACACCCATTTTTCAAGCTAGCATATAATGTCACATAAATCCAAACCACAGCTAAATGCAGCACTAACCTTTGATGATCTTCATCAGATGACACCCCTAGGACATTATGTTATACAATACATGCATGTTTTGTTCAATCAAGTTCATATTTATATCAAAAACCAGCTTTTTACATTAGCATGTGACGTTCAGAACTAGCATACCCCCCGCAAACTTCCGGTGAATTTACAAAATTACTCAAGATAAACGTTCACAAAAAACATAACAATTATTTTAAGAATTATAGATACAGAACTCCTCTATGCACTCGATATGTCCGATTTTAAAATAGCTTTTCGGTGAAAGCACATTTTGCAATATTCTCAGTAGATAGCCCAGCCATCACGGCTAGCTATTTAAACACCCAGCAAGTTTAGCACTCACCAAAGTCAGATTTACTATAAGAAAAATGTTATTACCTTTGCTGTTCTTCGTCAGAATGCACTCCCAGGACTTCTACTTCAATAACAAATGTTGGTTTGGTCCCAAATAATCCATAGTTATATCCAAATAGCGGTGTTTTGTTCGTGCGTTCAAGACACTATCTGAATGGTAAAGAAGGGTTACGAGCACGACGCATTTCGTGACAAAAAAATTCTAAATATTCCATTACCGTACTTCGAAGCATGTGAACCGCTGTTTAAAATCAATTTTTATGCCAATTTTCTCGTAAAAAGCGATAATATTCCGACCGGGAGTGGTGGTTTTCGTTCAAAGAAAGAGAGAAAGTAAACATGGAGTCGACTCGTGCACGAGCATTAGTCTCATAGTACTCTGACCGGCCACTATCCAAACGCGCTAATGTTTTTCAACCAGGGCCTGCAAAGCCACGATTCAGCTTTTTGCCGCCTTCTGAGAGTCCATGGGAGCCGTAGGAAGTGTCACGTAACAGCAGAGATCCCCTGTATTGGATAGAGATAATCAAGAAGGCCAAGAAATGGTCAGACAGGGTACTTCCTGTTTGGAATCTTCTCAGGTTTTGGCGTGCCAAATGAGTTCTGTTATACTCACAGACACCATTCAAACAGTTTTTGAAACTTTGGAGTGTTTTCTATCCAAAGCTAATAATTATATGCATACCCTAGTTTCTGGGCAGGAGTAATAATCAGATTAAATCGGGTACGTTTTTTATCCGGCCGTGAAAATACTGCCCCCTAGTCATAACAGGTTAATTAACGTTTAACCTTTTCACACGTACCATCACATGGGTGTGATCATTCTACAGTGGTCCCTGTAGCTTACGATCAAACCGGTATGAATAGAACGCTTACTTAGAACACTTATTTAGAACGGACTGTTTCTAATGACGCAACAATCAGCATTTGAGCTGACCCCACTTTTTTCTGAAACATTTTGCACAAACACAGTCCTTACAAAGTTATGTCCAGAATGTGAGCAGTATATTTTTGGATGCAATGTTCAGACATTCACAGAAGTATCTACAGCATAACACAATCATCCAAACCAGAAAAATGTAGGCTACATTTGTCCTTGTGCTAACTGAGGAAAGATTGACTTAATACAAGCGGTCAAATTTGTATAACTCTCGGCTGACAAACTACAATATGAATTAGCTAATATAAATTACTATTTATAATTAATCACATCACAGGTGAGCTCACCATTGATAATAGAAGAGTAAAACACACACGAAATAATAGAGTAAAACACTCCGACGATGGGTAGTTTCTCCACGCTGCCATGCTTTTTTTTCTCACAGAAACCAAAGATAATAAGAGAAGACAAGACGAGTTTGGTCAGTTTATAGTATGCATGCTCAAAGGGGTGTGTCGTCTACCATTGTTCACATCCCACCATTAATTTCCAGAAGTTCTCAAAAAATGAGTGAACCCTTACTCACCTCATTTTGTTATAACAACTTTGGTCCGACAGACGATTACGTGAAACCCAGAATGCGTTGTATGTCAACAAACATGGCTCCACACGCAGCTGGAATTAGCTTAGCTCATCATAATCAGTACAACCTTCAAAAAAGTATTTTACACACATAATATGTGCCCATTACAATCTATGCAAGAATCGGAATGCATGATTTGTCACCGGTAATTGAAAACGTGAATAAAACAGTAAATATATAAATAATTACCACACAAAACATTTTCTGAAAGTAATTTATTGATACACCTGGCACGTGCCGGCAGTCAATCACGTAACCTCTCACTCCCACTCTGACTCGTTCAGTGTTGTTGTTTATGTATGTAGCTAGTGAGATAAGCTGTAGCATTAGCAATGTCTTTCAAAAGGAGACAACTCACAAATGTGGAAATTCTAGAGATTTTTTACAATTCAGACAATGAGTCTGAATATGAAAGTCAAGGAATCATATTCTGACAGTGACAGTGAGGAGCTGCCCCCCAAACTTGTAGCTTTTGAGAACCCTGAATCTGAGGACCCCTTGTCCACTGATGAAGTCCCAGGTCCTTTTGACGTTGCTGTTGGTGATGGAGGCAGACAGACAGTGGATGAAGTACAGGAGTTCTGTGGTGTCTGGAAGGCCGCCAGCCATTTCACCCCTCATGGCCCTGCTGTTTGCTTTGATGAGTCCCAGTCTGGAGTGCAACGCCCCTTGCCATTTCCAACTGAGGCAGAGTGCTTCAAGTTGTTTCTGACAGAGGAGCTGGTGGGAGACATAGTAGAGGAGACCAATCTCTATGCCTTGGAGCTACAGGAGAAAGAGAGCCAGGAGTGGGGGGGAAACTCGCTAAATGGATGACAACCACAATTGGTGAAGTGTATAC
Source organism: Salmo trutta (assembly GCF_901001165.1). NCBI lineage: Eukaryota > Metazoa > Chordata > Actinopteri > Salmoniformes > Salmonidae > Salmo > Salmo trutta. Next base: position 11,180,695 of record NC_042989.1, on the reverse strand, counting down.
CTTCCCGATGACAGTCCTTCTCATGGGGATAGTAAAGAAACTCCCTAAGAAAATACTGGTGCACAGATCCTGTGTTTGCAACTCTCTTCTTTGCCACCCTCTTTTCCCAAGACCGCTTCCTAGTTCTGCTGCGATGCCTGCAACAATGCTACTGCCATCCTTAATGACCCGTTATACAAAATAAGAAATGTTCTTACCAGCCTGACATCAGCATTTGGTCGGGTCTTTGTGCCATACAAGGACCTATGCATTGATGAGTTCCTGATGTTATGGAAAGGTAGGCTGGCATTCCGTCAATATATTCCCTCCAAAAGACACAGGTTTGGGGTCAAGTTCTTTGTTATGTATGACGTGAAGACAGGATTTGTCCAGGACATTATAGTTTACACAGGGTCCACCACTGACATCCAACATTATGAGGGGCTTGGGGTGTCCAGGTCTGTGGTGATGACCATGCTGGCTCCTCATCTCGGCAAGGGACACACCTTGTATGTGGACAATTGGTACAGCAGTCCCACACTCTTCCAGCATCTGCTCTCCAACAGCACAGGGACCTGTGGCACAGTAAGGTCGAACAGGAAGGGGATGCCGGCATTCGGATGCAGGAAGATGCAGAGAGGGGAGGTGGAGTTCAAGGAGAATGGTCAACAGCTGGCAGTAACGTGGCATGACAAACGAGACGTCCATGTCCTGTCCACTGTCCATAGAGTAACCAGGTCGGCCACAGGGAAGGTGGACCACCTGATGGGAGAGAGAAAAATCAAACCAGACTGTGTACTTGACTATAACCTCAAAATGGGGGCAGTAGATAAGTCGGACATGATAAACAGCTTTGTGGAATGCACTCGGAAAATAAACAGGTAGTATAAGAATATATTTTTACATCTGATCAACACTGCTGCCCTCGATGGCCACATAGTTCACCGCCAACTAACAGGTAAGATGATTACTGAACAAGGTATTTTTGTAACTGGACGTACAGTTCACATACATATCACATACAGTTCCATTATGCAATTATAGTGACAATATCTCACCCACCTACACACTGCCTCATCCTCCTCTCCCTTCCCTCATCCTCCCCACTCCCTCATAGGTAAAGTAATTACCTACCAAAAGTACAGAGAGAACCTCATGAGAGAGCTGCTGGAGGAGCACCACACCCCTCGGCACCCATCCACTGGGGGTCGTCCTGCTGCGGACAATCCCCTATGCCACACTACATGGCATTTTCCCTGCAAAGTCCCTCAAACTGCTGCTCAAGGTAGTCACACAGGGAGGCACTGCAAAGTCTGCCTGTCTAGCACCAGGAGAAGTAAGCAGAGGAAGTTGACACAATACATGTGTTTAGCTTGTGATACACCTCTATGTATTTCACCATGCTTTGGGGAGTATCATATGCTCAAGCACTATTGAGCACATCTGCAGCAATTAGTGACTGACTGACCTGACAGGTGACTTGACAAGTGACTTGCCATGATACTATACCTGTAGAGGTGGGGGGTGGAAATGCAGTTGTTGTTCAGTCATGGCATGAATATTAAATATGGGTTATGCATATTCAGTTTTTTTCCCTCTAGTAAAACTTGTTGTTGTTGTTCAACCAACCACCACCAATACTGCAATAAAATAGACTGTCACGACTTCCACCGAAGTCCCTGTTCGGGCGGTGCTCGGCGGTCGTCGTCGCCGGCCTACTAGCTGCCACCGATCCCATTTTTCTTTTCGTTTGTGTCTGTCTGTTTTTTCACACCTGTGTTCAGTTTAGTTGATTTTGGTGGGTTTATATACACCCCGCTGCAGGCTAGGCTTTGTGCGGGATTATTTGTTGTGTATTTGCATGTTAGGGGTGCGTGCCTGCACCACGGGGTTTCGTTTTATATTTTCGGTAAATGTTACAGTGTGCTTACGAGACTTTGTTTGTGGAGTCAAGGTTTCTCCTCCGTGTGCGCAATTTATCCCCTGTGGGTGGCCCACTTGTTGTATTGTGCTTTCGGGACCGCCTGATTAAACGTTGTGTGCCACTGGAACTTCTCTGCTCTCCTGCTCCTGATTCCTACACCCCCCCCCCCCGCCCTCCTACTAGGAGGCCTTGTTACAGAATCCCGCACCACCACAATGGAGTCAGCAGGAGCTGACGCGCTCTCCATGTCCATGGAGGAGCGCGTCCAACACCACACCACCGTTCTCCACCGTCTCGGGACCGCCATGGATCAGGTGATGGCAACAATGGAGAGATGGGAGAGGGGTGGCCTGCCTACCCCTGCAACCGCCATGTTCCAACCTACACCACCACCTTCTCCGGCGTCATCCGGGCCCAGCGGTATTCGGTTTGCGCTACGATGGGACGGCTGCCGGGTGCAAGGGTTTCCTGCTCCAGCTGGAGCTGTACCTGGCAACCGTTCACCCGGCTCCTTCGGCAGGTGAGAGCGTGAATGCCCTCGTCTCCTGCCTGTCAGGCAACGCTCTGGAGTGGGCCAATACGGTCTGGGAGGGACCAGACTCGGCGAGGGACAACTACCCAGAGTTCACCCGCGTGAGTTCACCCAGGTGAGCGTCTGTTCCATCTACGGCAGGAGATGAGGAGCGCCCAAGCTTTCACGCTGGTGTTCAGGAGCTTGGCCGCCGGCTCGGGGTGGAACGACAGGGCCCTGATTGACCACTATAGGTGCAGCCTACGTGAGGACGTCCGCAGGGAGCTAGCATGCAGAGACTTTACACTCACCCTGGACCAGCTAGTGGACATGTCCATAAGGTTGGATAACTTGCTGGCTACACGCGGGCGTCCGGATCGGGTCCTGTTGGTTCCACCTCCCAGCACCTCCACTCCAACCCCCATGTGGTCGGAGAGGGCACACTGCCAACCGGTGCTGGAGGGGCTCATCTGGGATTTGAGACGGCAGACCGAGCACTGTTCGGACACCCCAGGTGAGTCAGCACTAGGCTCACCCAGAGCCCCCTGTTGGTCACATGTATGTGTTAATTTCTTTCCCTGTGTTCTTCCCCCATTCTCAGCATAAGGCGCTAGTCGATTCAGGCGCAGCAGGGAATTTTATGGACCACGGTTTTGCGCATAGGTTAGGGATTCCCCATTGATTCCCCATTCCCCATCCTCATTGATTCTCCTGTGTTTCCGGTGGTGCTGGGGATTCCCTGGTTGGCCTTTCACAACCCCACTATTTCGTGGCAACAGAGGGCTCTAAAGGGGTGGTCAGAGGAGTGCTCAGGTAGGTATGTGGGAGTTTCCATCGGTGCAATGACGGTGGAAAGTCCAGACCAATTCTCCACCGTGCGCATTCCCCCCGAATATGCCGATTTGGCTATCGCCTTCTTAAAAAGAGGGCGACCCAATTACCACCCCATCGACGAGGGGATTGTGCGATAAACCTCCAGGGAAACACCGCACCTCCCAAGAGTCACGTGTATCCCCTGTCACAGGAGGAGACGGTGGCTATGGAAACATATGTCTCTGAATCTCTGAGGCAGGGGTACATTCGGCCCTCCATGTCACCCACCTCCTCGAGTTTATTTTTTGTGAAGAAGAAGAGGGGAGAGTTGCGTCCGTGCATTGACTATGGAGGTCTAAATTCGATTACGGTGGGGTACAGTTACCCACTACCTCTCATCGCTACGGCGATGGAGTCATTTCACGGAACAATGCTTCTTCACAAAATTGCATCTCAGGAGCGCGTATAACTTGGTGCGTATCCGGGCGGGAGATGAGTGGAAGACAGCATTTAGTACCACGTCCGGCCATTATGAGTACCTCGTCATGCCGTATGGGTTGAAGAATGCTCCAGCCGTCTTCCAATCCTTTGTAGACGAGATTCTCAGGGATATCGGTGACATTCTGATATATTTCGCTACACCCACTGTGCATGTGTCTCTGGTGTGCAGAGTACTTGGGCGACTGTTGGAGCATGACTTATATGTCAAGCCTGAAAAGTGCGTGTTCTTCAAACAGTCCGTCTCCTTGCTGGGGTATCGCATTTCCACATCAGGGGTGGAAATGGAGTTTGAACGCATTTCAGCCGTGCGTAATTGGCCGACCCCCACTACGGTAAAGGAGGTGCAGCCGTTTTTTAGGGTTTGCCAATTACTACCGGAGGTTTATCTGGGGTTTTGGGCAGGTGGCTGCTCCCATTACCTCAATGCTGAAGGGAGGGCCGGTGCGTCTGCGGTGGTCGGCTGACGCGGACAGAGCTTTTGGTCGATTGAAGTCTCTGTTTACCGGAGACTCAGCCCGGTGGAGCGAAACTATGACGTGGGGGACCGGGAGTTGCTAGCTGTCGTAAAAGCTCTGAAAGTGTGGAGACATTGGCTCGAGGGGGCTCAACACCCTTTCCTCATCTGGACTGACCACCGTAATCTGGAGTACATCCGGGCGGCGAGGAGACTGAGCCCTCGCAAGGCAAGGCCATGTTTTTCACCAGATTTAGATTTACGATCTTGTATAGACCAGGTTCCCAGAACACTAAGGCAGACGCACTGTCCCGTCTGTATGATACAGAGGAACGGTCCATCGATACCACCCCCATACTTCCGGCCTCTTATCTGGTGGAGGATGCGGACATCGAGCGGGCATCTCGATCGGAGCCTACTCCGCCTCAGTGTCCTGCGGGACGGAGGTATGTCCCGCTTGGTGTCCGCGATAGATTGATTCGGTGGGTGCATACGTTACCCTCCTCTGGTCATCCAGGTATCGATAGGACGGTGCGAAGCCTTAGGGGGAAGTACTGGTGGCCCACTTTAGCCAAGGACGTGAGGGTTTACGTCTCTTCCTGTTCGGTGTGCGCTCAGTGCAAGGCTCCTAGACACCTGCCCAGAGGGAAGTTACAACCCCTCTCCGTTCCACAGCGGCCTTGGTCACACCTATCGGTAGACTTCCTGACCGATCTCCCTCCATCCCAGGGGAACACCACGATCCTGGTCGTTGTGGATTGGATTTTTAAGTCCTGTCGTCCCTCCCTTTGCCCGGTCTCCCTACAGCCCAACAGACTGCGGAGGCCCTATTTACTCACGTCTTCCGGCAATATGGGGTGCCTGAGGACATAGTTTCTGATCGGGGTCCCCAGTTCACGTCCCGGGTGTGGAAGGCGTTCATAGAGCGTCTGGGAGTCTCGGTCAGCGTGAACTCTGGTTTTCACCCCAAGAGTAATAGGCAGGTGCAGAAAGTAAACAAGGATGTGGGTAGGTTTCTGCGGTTGTATTGCCAGGACCGGCCAAGGGAGTGGGCGAGGTATGTTCCATGGGCAGAGATGGCCCAGAACTCGCTCTGCCACTCCTCAACGAACAGTTCGCCCTTTCAGTGCGTGTTGGGGTATCAGCCGGTCCTGGTACCATTGCATCAGAGCCAGACCGAGGCTCCTGTGTTGGAGTATTGGGTACAGTGCTCGGGAGACCTGGGAGGCCGTCCAGGGGCACCTAAAACGGGCCGAAGGCCAGCAGAAAACAAGCGCTGACCGCCACCGCAGTGAGGCCCCAGTGTTCACGCCAGGAGATCGGGTCTGGCTCTCGACCCGAAACCTGCCCCTTCGCCTGCCCTGCCGGAAGCTGGGGCCGCGGTTTGTGGGGCCATTTAAAGTCCTGAGGAGAATAAACGAGGTGTGTTATAGGTTACAGCTCCCCCGTTATTACCGTATTAACCCCTCGTTTCATGTGTCTCTCCTCAGGCCGGTGGTAGCTGGTCCGCTTCAAGAAGCTGAGGTGCAGGAAGTCCCTCCGCCCCCCCCCCCTGTACATCGAGGGGGCCCCGGTATACACAGTACGATCCATACTGGATTCCAGGCGTTGGGTGGGGGGCCTGCAGTACCTCATGGATTGGGAGGGGTACGGTCCTGAGGAGAGATGCTGGGTGCCGGTGGAGGTCGTCTTGGACCCATCTCTGCTGAGTGAGTTTCATCGCCTCCATCCGGATCGCCCTGCACCTCGTCCTCCGGGTCGTCCTCGAGGCCGGCGTCGGCGCGCTGTGGGAGCCACGCGTCGGGGGGGGGGTACTGTCACGACTTCCACCGAAGGTGGCTCCTCTCCCTGTTCGGGCGGTGCTCGGCGGTCGTTGTGTCTGTCTGTTTTTTCACACCTGTGTTCAGTTTAGTTGATTTTGGTGGGTTTATATACACCCCGCTGCAGGCTAGGCTTTGTGCGGGATTATTTGTTGTGTATTTGCATGTTAGGGGTGTGTGCCTGCACCACGGGGTTTCGTTTTATATTTTTGGTAAATGTTACTGTGTGCTTACGAGACTTTGTTTGTGGAGTCGAGGTTTCTCCTCCGTGTGCGCAATTTATCCCCTGTGGGTGGCGACTACGTTGGTGCGTGTTTTCCCACTTGTTGTATTGTGCCTTCGGGACCGCCTGATTAAACGTTGTGTGCCACTGGAACTTCTCTGCTCTTCTGCTCCTGATTCCTACACCCCCCCTCCTACTAGGAGGCCTTGTTACATAGACAACTGTTACATATTGGCCTATGTGTTTCTTTGCTGTGTTTTCATCCAGTAAAACTGTTAACCTGTTTGGGATAGGGCTCGAGGGGGCCGGATAAAAAAAACTTACATGATTAATCTGGTTACTACTCCTGCCCAGAAACTAGAATATGCATATAATTTGTATATTTGGATAGAAAACACTCTAAAGTTTCTAAAACTGTTTGAATGGTGTCTGTGAGTATAACAGAACTCATATGGCAGGCCAAAACCTGAGAAGATTCCATACAGGAAGTGCCCTGTCTGATCATTTATTGTCCTTCTGTAGCATCTCTATCGAAAATACAGCATCTGTGCTGTAACGTGACATTTTCTAAGGCTTCCATTGGCTCTCAGAAGGCGCCAGAATGTGTAATGGGTTGTCTGCAGTCTCTGGGCTAAGAACAGCAGGAGTATTTGTTAGTGGTCAGGCTGGGAACAGTGACACTGGAGATGCGCGTCCACGAGACTACTCCATTTTTTTCTTTCAGCCTTTGAATGAATACAACGTCGCCCGGTTGGAATATTATCGCTATTTTATGAGAAAAATTGCATAAAAATTGATTTTAAACAGCGTTTGACATGCTTCGAAGTACGGTAATGGAATATTTTGAATTTTTATGTCACGAAATGCGCTCGCGCGTCACCCTTCGCATAGTGACCTAAACGCACGAACAAAACGGAGCTATTTCAATATAACTATGGATTATTTGGAACCAAAACAACATTTGTTGTTGAAGTAGAAGTCCTTGGAGTGCATTCTGACGAAGAACAGCAAAGGTAATCCAATTTTTCTTATAGTAATTCTGAGTTTAGTGACCACCAAACTTGGTGGATGTCAAATTAACTAGCCTGTGATGGCCGAGCTATCTACTCAGAATATTGCAAAATGTGCTTTTGCCGAAAAGCTATTTTAAAATCTGACAACGCGATTGCATAAAGGAGTTCTGTATCTATAATTCTTAAAACAATTGTTATGTATTTTGTGAACGTTTTATGCTGAGTAATTAAGTAAATTCACCGGAAGTTTGCGGTGTGTATGCTAGTTGCTAGTTCTGAACATCACATGCTAATGTAAAAAGCTGGTTTTTGATATAAATATGAACTTGATTGAACAAAACATGCATGTATTGTATAACATAATGTCCTAGGAGTGTCATCTGATGAAGATCATCAAAGGTTAGTGCTGCATTTAGCTGTGTTTTTGGTTTTTGTGACATATATGCTTGCTTGAAAAATGGCTGTGTGGTTATTTCTGGCTATGTACTCTCCTAACATAATGTAATGTTTTGCTTTCGCTGTAAAGCCTTTTTGAAATCAGACAATGTGGTTAGATTAACGAGAGTCTTATCTTTCAAATGGTGTAAAATAGTCCTATGTTTGAGAACTTTGAATTATGACATTTTGTGGTTTTAAATTTGGCGCTCTGATGTGTCACTGGCTGTTGAATAGTGCGGGACGATTTCGTCCCACCTACCCTAGAGAGGTTAAAAGAAATCCCGCTATGCCCTCCGACGAACCATCAAACAGGCAAAGCGTCAATACAGGACTAAGATTTAATCATACTACACCGGCTCTGACGCTTGTCGGCTGTGGCAGGGCTTGCAAACCATTACAGACTACAAAGGGAAGCACAGCCGAGAGCTGCCCAGTGACACAAGCCTACCAGACGAGCTAAACTACTTCTATGCTCGCTTCAAGGCAAATAACACTGAAACATGCATGAGAGCACCAGCTATTCCGACGACTGTGTGATCACGCTCTCTGCAGCTGATGTGAGTAAGACCTTTAAACAGGTCAACATCCACAAGGCTAGCATGCACTGACCAACTGGCAGGTGTCTTCACTGACATTTTCAACCTCTCCCTGACCAAGTCTGTAATACCAACATGTTTCAAGCAGACCACCATAGTGCCTGTGCCCAAAAACAATAAGGTAACCTGCCTAAATGACTACCGACCTGTAGCACTCACGTCTGTAGCCATGAAGTGCTTTGAAAGGCTGATCATGGCTGACATCAACACCATTATCCGAGACACCCTAGACCCACCCCAATTTGCATACCACCTCAAAAGATCCACAGATGTTGTAATCTCTATTGCACTCCACACTGCCCTTTCCCACCTGGACAAAAGGAACACCTATGTGAGAATGATATTCATTGACTACAGCTCAGCGTTCAACACCATTGTTCCCTCAAAGCTCATCAATAAGCTACGGACCCTGGGACTAAACACCTCCCTCTGCAACTGGATCCTGGACTTCCTGATGGGCCACCCCCAGGTGGTAAGGGTAGGTAACAACACATCCACCACACTGATCCTCAACACAGGGGCTCCTCAGGGGTGCATGCTCAGTCTCCTCCTGTACTCCCTGTTCACTCATGACTGTACGGCCAGGCATGGTTCCAACACCACATTGGTAGGCCTGATCACCGACAACAACGAGACAGCCTATAGGGAGGAGGTCAGAGACCTGGCCGTGTGGTGCCAGGACAACAACTTCTCCCTCAACGGAATCAAGACAAAGGAGATGATTGTGGACTACAGGAAAAGGAGGACCGAGCACGCCCTAATCTTATTGACGGGGCTGTAGTGGAGCAGGTTGAGAGCTTCAAGTTCCTTGGTGTCCATATCACCAACAAACTAACATGGTCCAAGCACACTAAGACAGTCGTGAAGTGGGCACGCCAAAACCTATTCAGGAGACAAAGATTTGGCATGGATCCTCTGTTACTCGAAAGGTTCTACAGCTGCACCATCGAGAGCATCCTAACTGGTTGCATCACTGCCTGATATGGCAACTGCTCGGCCTCCGACCGCAAGGCATTTCAGAGGGTAGTGCGTACGGCCCAGTACATCAGGAGCCAAGCTTCCTGCCATTCAGGACCTCTATACCAGGTGGTGTCAAAGGAAGGCCCTAAAAATTGTCAGACTCCCTAGTCACCCTAGTCACAGACTGTTCTCTCTGCTACCGCACGGAAAGCGGTACCGGAGCGCCAAGCCTAGGTCCAAGAGGCTTCTAAACAGCTTCTACCCCAAAGCCATAAGACTCCTGAACATCTAATCAAATGGCTACCAAGACTATTTGCATTGCCCACCCACCCCCACCCCCTCTTTTATGCCACTGCTACTCTATGTTATTATCTATGCATAGTTACTTTAATAACTCTACCTACATGTACATATTACCTCAATTACCTCGACTAACCGGTGCCCCAGCACACTGACTCTGTGCCGGTACCCCCTGTATATTGTCTCGCTATTGTTATTTTACTGCTGCTCATTAATTACTTGTTCCTTTTATTTCTTATTCTTATTCATATTTTTTAAACTGCATTGTTGGTTAGGGGCTTGTAAGTAAGCATTTCACTGTAAGGTTGACACCTGTTTTTTTCTTCCTATGTGACTAATACAATTTGATTTGATTTGATTTAATTGCATCAAGAAGTCCCTCCTCTGTAATTTCTCCTTCAAATGAGTCTTTCTGTATGGCTGTTAATTTTACATCATTTATCGAAAAAAATATCCATATAATTAGCTTTAGTTGGAGAAGATGGAGGAGACTGAAACTAAAACATATGCTTAAAGTACTTTGCTTCCTCTTTTAATATATAATTTGGTGAATCATGGTTGACTGTCATTTGTAACAAGTTTCAGTAAATTAGCATTTCTATGTTGAAGATTAAAACAGAATTTGGTGCATTTTTCCCCATATTCCATCCAGTTTGCTTTATTCTTATAATATATTACACTTGATCTTTGTTGAATAAGTTCCACCATTTCTTTTTGTTTTTCCTCAAACTTATTCCGAGCCTCTATGGTACAGTTTGTATTACTATCTATCTGTTCTGTTAGACCTTCTATTTCCATTGTTAGTATGGACTCCTTTGACCTAAATTGCTTTTGTTTTAGAGGTGAATACTGAATTGCATGGCCTCTTTTTTATTAGCTGACTAAGGTTAGCATCCTAGCTAGTTACACTGACAGCTGTTCCTGAATATGTATTAGCAGCCTGCGTCAGTCTTCGAGGTGGAACCTAAACAAGAATTTCCACTCTCGGACAGGAATTACTCGTATTAAGTGTGGCAACTTCCTCTGAGGTAAGGTGTAGTATAGCACTTTAATTCCATGGTGTGCAGCTCCATCCCTACAGCTGCATCCAGTATCTCTGGAGGATAGAGAAGTCAACCAGCGAGCATCACCTACTAGACTTCAGAGGGAGAAACACTGTGGGCTAAACACACACAAGGGATCCTGCTGTAGCCTTGAAGGCAGCTGCTCTTTTACTTTCTCTCCACTGGCTGTTCCACCGCCACCAGTTTGCCCTGAGGCTCTCACTGTTAACCTACCACCACCATCATCATCATCATCATCATCCACTGTGTGATCTAACCCAACACAACTGCCTGGCAGGCACAAATGAAGCCATCACCATCAAGCACTTCTGTCTGGGCTGTGTGGCTTTATAGAGCAGAGCAGGGTAATGTGTGTGTGAGCATGGACCAGGTTGGCTACTCTTCAGTCGACTGGTTCCCCTATGAGGCTCACGGTCAAATATTCGCTGAATCACCGCAACAATCTCTCTTATCCATGTTTCACCTCACAAATGGCTTTTGCGTTATTCTAGTAAACAAAAATCAAGATGGGAAAATACAATATATCGTATTGGTGCCAACCAGTTCAAATGAAATCTGACAGAAAAAAAGCTTGGACTATTTCCCAGATTACGCCTCATCATCTAACTGTATTTATCTTTTACAGTGATTACAGGTAACTGACAAAATAAAGCAAACACCAACATAAAGCATCTTAATAGGGCATTTGGGCCACCATGAGCCAGAACAGCTTCAATGCCCCTTGGCATTGATTCTACAAGTGTCTGGAACTCTATCGGAGGTATGTGACACCATTCTTCCACAAGAAATTCCATAATTTGGTGTTTTGTTGAAGGTGGTGGAAAACGCTATCTCAGGCGCTGCTCCAGAATCTCCCATAAGGGTTCAATTAGGTTGAGATCTGGTTACTGAGACGTCTATGGCATATGGTTTACATCAAACCATTCAGTGACCACTCGTGCCCTGTGGATGGAGGCATTGTCATCCTATGGAGGCATAGCCATGGTAGCCAAAATAATGGCCTGCCCAACATTTTTATGCATACCCTAAGAATTATGAGATGTTATTGCTTGATTAACTCAGGAACCACACCTGTGTGGAAGCACCTGCTTTCAATATACTTAGGATCCCTCTTTTCCCAAGTGTTTCCATTATTTTGTCAGTTACCTGTATAATTCTGGTGTGAAGGATCTATTAGTGGTAGAATTTAAAAAGGTAGAGTTAGAGGTAGAATCCATCTAAATGTTGGAAGAGTCAACCACAGGTGCCTCGATGGGCCACTGGAGGCAGAGGACTCGCACCAAAAAAGTCACACCTGAGATGTGAGTTGAAAATCGGAGCACACTCCCCCCAACTCTCGGAAATTAGGAAAGCGTCATAGCATAGTGCACTAGAGGCAAGAATTTAATGGAAGAAATGTACAAGTAGGGGATAAGGTGAAGATGTGTGACCTCAGATTTATTTATATCTATTTCTGACCAAGATTGTGAAAAACCATCTAAAGAAGTTATGGATAGTGTAAATGATTATATTCAGTTTGAGTTCACTGAGAAAATGTGTGATGAATAACAATTTATATAAGAAAACCATTCAATTTCAGCCCTACTCTTGATCGAGCGTGGATATTTATACAATGTTCTTGAAGATATTTTCATAAAATCCATCATATAAATTGGGGTCAAATTCTCTCTATAACATTGGCAGCATTAAAGGGCCAAACAGCAGTGGAAACAATGACAAAGCCTTTCCCCACCACTGTTTTATAAAAAGCTGATCCCCTATGGATGGAGAAATGTAATCGCTCTCAAATTTATAGACAGAACTATGGCTGCAAGGACTGACCATCCATGACATCAAAATTATAGTTTTTTTGGCTATACTTTGTTTACAAACATCAGAGTAAAACGAGCGTATATTTTGTGTTCTGATGAGGTATGACAGTTAAACGTAGCTCATGAGACATTTCTAAATTAAATTCTTCATGAATTAATGGGTACATATCATTCAGTTATAAGTCCAAAAATGGATGTAGCGACTGCTGATGGCCAATCGTATGTTTTAATACGGCGCCAGAAAATGTGCAACAGGTGTTTTGTCTCAGTGACTTGCTACAGTAGTAATTTTCCATCCTTTTCCACCCTCCCACCATTGTTGATCAACGTCTAGTCCCTTGAGATACCAAATGGCTATAGCAATCAATTAAATCATCAGAGCAACACAAATCCTCTCAAGGGATGTTACAGCATAGTATAACTTAGTAAGATACATGTACAGGAAATTAACCTGACTGATGATAATGTTAACATTTCCATTAACTGTGTCTCCAATCACAACTGCTATTACTGTAGCCATAAACAAACAGGATTTACAATATCACCTCGACTTTCACACTTTTGACAGGCAACATCTGGAAAATGTCAATATCACTGCCAATATAACAGCTGGAAAGAGAGAATCTGCATTGCTTTTGGGTAACTTTTTAAGCTGACGACGTGAGTGTGTGATTCCCACCATATGGGACTTTTTTTTCAGAACAGTCTCTCCAGCAGTTAGAACCCCAAATGTAATGAAATCAGCAAATACTTGAATGCATAATTATGTGTTCTGTGTGATCACAACTATTACATGTGTCAGAACAATTTAATAGGAAAAAGGGGGAAAAAACATAACATAAAAAAATAAGTCCGTCAATTTGAAAAATGTTCACCCGTGTGCATATTCCAGTAAACAATAGCATGGCAGTAAACAATGTAAGACAGGTCCCAATTATTCCTGTTGTATATCTAGAGTCATCTGAATGTTAGCGGAAGTGTCCCCCTTCTGATTCTCACTCCTTGGTGTATTTGTCTGAACTATATCTGCATCAAGGTGATTGGGTTTATGTGAAGTTGACAACATTTCATCTGGGATAGCTCATTTGTGGATTGTGTTTTGTGTTGCCCTGTATATATTGGTCTTTGCAAAGATGCAGCATACTTTTGGTCAAAATTAGGAATGAATCAATATGGCCACACAGTTAGCTACTAAACTATATCACTGAAAATACAGTTATGACAGCAATTATATTCTAGAACTGTTAAAGAAAAACATTCAAAGAGGATCATATTTTTCTATTTCAGCATATACAATGTAAAAGTGTAAATTGGTATAATCCACAGTCTGGCTTTCTGCTTGAATTTACAAATCATGTAATACCTCTGACAAGGAGGAGAACATTTGCTGAGCTACCTTGGGGTGGTGGGAGTAGGGAGTCTATCAGTAAGGGTAGACAAGACTAAGGCTTCTTGAAATAGCTCTCTGGTGATATTGCCCATTCCCTCTTGGCATAATCCAAGGCTTTATGCTGTGCAAAGGCACCGTAAATGGGCTACACTTAGGGTTGAATAATTACTGACGTACTCTATCTTACGGGCTCCCGAGTGGCGCAGCGGTCTAAGACACTGTATCTCTGTGCAAGTGGCATCACTGCAGTCCCTGTTTCGAATCCAGGCTGTACCACATCCGGCCACAATTGGGAGTCCCATAGGGCGGTGCAAAATTGGCCCAGCGTCGTCCGGGTTTGGCCGGGGTAGGCCGTCATTGTAAATAAGAATATGTTCTTATTTGCAAATAAGAATTTGTTCTTAACTGACTTGCCTTGCCTAAATTTTCAAAAAAATATATATATTTGCCTGATACTCTATAGCACGAGATGAAAATAATGAAAAAACTGTCATGTTTTGCTGCTACTGTGAAAATAGAGATATAAATAAGGCAGTACAGTATGTTCTGTATATACGTACATCGATATACTGCAGAGTGGCCTCATGTACTGTCAATTTTTTGTGTCTTTGAAAGACAGTGTCTTACACTAGCAGTGATAGTCTACACTGGCTGGAGCCTGGGGGACACAGGTTAAGAAGAAAGGCACTGACTAGGGGTTCGATGACACTATGATGGTCTTGCCTTTTAGTTGTTTTTGACACAAACTATGGGGTAGCAAGACAAAATTACTGGCATTCAGGCATTCAGTAACATCAAAGCCAGGCTCCGCCGTGCCACGACTCATTTACATGGCGATACTGGAAGACTTCTACTTGAGCTCTAGTCCTTTGGACCTCTTCCCCCTGAGAACCTGGCTGCTGTGCCCCACCAGGAAGTGGGGTGTGGGGGAGGGAGGGCTGCCCAGCAATGGCGGAAGCTGCTGCCATGTGCTTCTGGAGCATGGATCTCTTCTGCTCCACTGACTCCCTTCGTCTGCATCACAAATGGCACAAATGGCATCCAATTCCCTATGTAGTGCACTACTTTTAACCAGGGCCTAAAGGGCACTATATAGGGAATAGGGTGCCATTTGGGACACAGCCTCAGTCTTCGGTCCTCTCAGGGTGAACCCTGTTTGTGTTGGGTTGCTGTGGAGGAATGCTACTACTGTAGTGGAGGTGAATGGATGCCAGGGGCTGTGGCTGAACACAGACCAGCTTTCCTGTGTGCATTTTTTGAAAGGCACATGAAATGTGTATAGAAAAGCTGTGATTAAACGGATGACTTCCACCTCTTGGAAAAAATAGCCAGCATGGGGAGGAAGGGGAAAATAGGCTTTGATCTTCCAGAGTCAGTTGTGATGCCCCCTGTTCTTCTTTGCTGGCTCTTTCTCTTATTTATTTCTTAGCGCGGATAACAAGTTAAGATCTCCAGAAATAACATGCAGAGCAGTTAGATCCAACATTGAGGGAAACTTTTTGTTGGGGGAGAGTGGTGCCAACCAGGGAGTGCTAATAAGCAGACTGTTGACAACCTGTCCAGCATGGTGAGACAGAACCTCACCTTCACACTGCATTACCCCACCATCAACAGATGCCTGTTAAGCTCCAGATTCTCCAGAATTATTCCAGGGGCTGTGTTTAATGCTGTAGCAGAATAGAGGGGCCTGCCAGCCCAGACAGGCAGAAGGTGGAGGAGGAAGAAGAGGTGCTGGAGGCCCTCTCTCTTTCTGCTGCCTGTAAATCCAGACAGAGACAATGGTGTGGAGGCTGGGGCTGGGCTGGTCGGCTGCTGCTGCTTTTGAAGTACTAATGTGCAGGCCGTCCCCATGCTGTGGAACAGGCTTGCGAGAATCTGTGTCACTCCACACACACACACACACACACACACACACACACACACACACACACACACACACACACACACACACACACACACACACACACACACACACACACACACACACACACACACACACACGAGGAGTGAGGAACAAGGAGAGATTCACCCCCATAGCTGGCTGTCAGCGTTGTCTGTTTGAGTGGAAAAACTGCTGTGCTATCCTCATCGTGACCCTCAGTGCATTGGACGGGAGGGATCTTACAGAGAAGTGTAGAGACATTTATCTTCTTCTGAGGAAATCTGAGTTTTTTTAAGACACGAGAATGGATACTCAGTTTGCCAGGAATTACTAGACCTACAAAAACATGAGCGATAGCGAGAGGGAAATGTTGGGAACATTCAGGAAAAGAGGGACGACAGCAGCTGCTAGCTCATGAAAAATGGAGGAGACACAGATGGTTCATAATTGCTGCATTAAAAAGCATTGTAAAGAATTGATGTCAATTCTATTACTCTCTCCGCATACTAAGAAGTGTTTAGGACAGGCCAGCAGCACACACAATAAGTGCTTTCTTACACAGTAGATGGCAGGACCTGAAGTCATACATGTCCTAACTGATTTAGGTACCCTACAGAGCTGTATGGATTGAATGTCCATATTACCATCTCAGCTGAACATAGGTAACATCTGAACAAAAACTAAACAAATCCCTGGACCAAGAGTGTGTAAATACACAAACTAGTATATACTATAAATAACCAAAAGAGATTCTAGATACTATAACATTTATTATTTATACATCAATGCTAGGCAGATTAACTTTAAGCACACACGTTTCTGGGGTGGGAATAAACAAGAGTTGCACTCATGTTGCAATCATGCACACCTATAGTGTGGTGCTTGTGGAAAACAAAAAGCAAGCAGCAGACCCTTCTCCTCACAACACATGACCTGTCCAGACTCACACTGACATTATTCTATGCAGTAACAGTTCGCCTGAGGGGGTGAGCTGCCTAAGAGGCAGCATTCAAGCAGAGAAAGAGAGGGCTGGTGTATCTCTCATGATTTAAACACTATAGATGGATGGATGGAGGAAGGCAGGGCGGCAGGACATGGAGGGAGGACGCGGGGGTGAGAAGGAGTAAAAAACGTTGATCTCCACAGAGCGAGGAGAGGCTGAGGTGGGATAAACACCCAGAGGGACCAGTACTGATGCCTGGCTCCAGTGGAGAGGAGATGAGAGGAAAAGAGAGAGAGACAGAGAGAGAGAGAGGTGGGGGGAGGGAGAATCCAAACAAATAAGAAATCATGTGTTCCTACTTACACTATGTGTTCCTACTTGCGCATTAATGGTCTCACTTCAGTAGGTTTCTGCTCATTGGAGGAGGTTCATCAGAGAGAGAAGACTTCCCTTTGGGCCACGATTTGCTCTAGATGCAGGATGGAGTGGAATGGAGAGGGGTGATACTCCTGTCTGCTCTCAAGACAAGCCCATGCACTATTTTTGAATATGGATGGTTGGTCAAGCTCCTTCTCCGTCATGTTAATGTGCCACTAGAATGCTATCAGTGGCAAATTTAATCAGACTGACCTGATGTTATTATTATACACCATGTACTTTGCAGTATAAACTGAAATAGTTAGTTAGTCACCTTAACGTTTCTTCACTCCACCACTACCTCTGACCCGTCCCACAGCAGTAGGGGACAAGGGGTCCCTAAATCAGATTCACTGATTAGAAGAGGTGGAGCGGGACCACTCTCCAAAGTGACCCGCTCACTTAAATCACTAATGAGCCTGGCTGACATTCATTGAATAATGAATAATAATGTTCTTAAAGGTGCACTTTGCACTCTCTCCTCCTCAATGATGGCCCTTTATGTGCTCATGGCCTTTCATGGGATTGAGTAGAGAAGGCACACAGGGCACAGAGCCACATGTAATGTCACCTCGTAACACAAACCCCATGGATTACGCTCTTAATTATGATCAGGCTTTTCCCAGGATGCCCTCAGAGTAGGACCGCTGCTAAGAAACCCTTCACACCCAAATCACAGTTCATTCCTAATGGCTCTGGCAGGTCAGAGCTTTGAGCAGCATGCTCTCTGTTGAGCCCTGAACCTGAACCAGGGTGCGTCATAAGTATTACTGGCTTGGCCAGTAGATAATGCAGCAGGAGACTGTAACGGAGTGAGGAACCAGTGGAATCCTCATTAACAACACCCACCTTCACCCCTATTCCCCCTCCACCCACCTACTCCGCCATCCCTCCCCTCCACATACCTTCTCCCCCCTCCTACTCCTCTTCCTCCCCCTCGACCAACTCCCTCCTCTCCCTCCTCCACCCACCTATTCTCCCTCTTCCTACATTTCCTCCACCTCCTCCCTCACTTCCTCCTCTTCCTCCAAAGTAAAATGTGGAGTAAATGAAGCAGAATCTGGTTTAAATTCAATTAAAGGGGTAAAGTGCATGTTAATGAATTCCTAAATCATTAGTTGCCCAGCAGGGTGTGACTGAGTCATGATAGAGAGGAGAAGAGAGAGGCAGCAGTACCGCCAGCAGTGTCAAACCCAGTTCCAGTGTCCCAGAGGAGCCCCTCGCAGCACACAGCTCATTTGCCAAGTGTCCTGTATTAATGTTTACATTAGAACACAACATCTATCATCACAGTGCCACACACACACACCTGTAACACTCCCAGTGCACTAATGTGTGTGTGTGTGTGTGTGTGTGTGTGTGTGTGTGTGTGTGTGTGTGTGTGTGTGTGTGTGTGTGTGTGTGTGTGTGTGTGTGTGTATAGGGATCACTGTGCTCATATCTGTGAGGCGTAAATATGAACACAGGTCAGGTGCAGTGAAAAAGCAGGTCAATGCGATGACCTGGAACCCAGGATTCTCTCGAAAACAGTTTAAATTGTTACTGAGTGAACTATGCTTGTAAATAAAATTTTAAAAATACAATTGTTTGATCTAATGTGTTATCCCCTAGTGGTTTAAATGGCACCCAGTTCACCCTCTGTCAGAAGGAGTGTGTGTAGAGTTTAAGAGTGAGAATAGAGGAGTTGTTCTGATGATTCTGATGGTCAAAACAGTTCTGGGGTCAGTCATGTGGACAGCTGTTGCATCTGGCTTGCTGCCATTCTGAAGATGACAGATGTGTCCCAATCGCTTTTTAATGCAGCTGACTAGGGAGTGGGACTGAAGCTGAGGAGGCTGAGTTACATGTGTTCCTTAAACCCCCTAGAGTCGATTGACGCACCAGTGCTAGATGTCTATTCTGCATTGGATGTGTCTCAATTCACCGCATCTGCATATGTCGCACTTCCGCATCTACGGTGAAAGGTGTCAGAGCTAGAGTTGTGTTTGTCAGACCATGAGACATCCCGAAAATCGGTCTTCTCACGAAAACGTATGTAGTGTCCGATTTGACCTACAAACTATTATGAGGGGAGAGTCTCACAAACACGATGGTGTTCTCCGCTTTGCTCTACGACCCCCACAAGACTCATCTGAAGGTAGCAGGTACCGGTATTAAACATGTTTATGGATGTATGAAGGTAGTTTGTTTGTGCCTACCCAAAAAAAGGGTTAAATATGTATAAAGCTAGTAAAGCCGAAATTAAATATTTGATCAAATATTATTTGTATACCTAAAGGGGTCCTAATATTCAAAATCAAATAGCTAAATGATCCTTTAGTATGAGCAATGCATGAGCTATTAGGTATATGGTCGTATAGTGTGAACAAGGGAGAGTTTTGTTTTCCTCCCACCTCAGCCCAATCTAACACCAACCCTAGTGGCAGCAACGGAAGGAAAGAATGAGGGAGAAGGATGGCTTCCAGACCTGTTTTTTGATTAAGATGCAATCATGCCCCCTTTGACAGATCCTGAACGTAAAGTACACCAACAGGCCTGGATTGATGGGGAGATAAGCAGGGGCTGGGGCGAGAGCCAAACAACAGCAGCTACACTGCTAATGGCCAACTCTTAGAGGTGCAGATTATATCCTTCAAGTCAAATGACATACGGTTGATGAATGTATGCCAACAGCTCAGATTTCACAGTTTTATTTGTCTCTCTAGAGTAGTCTACTCGGGGGAAGTTTGTGTCAGTTTGCTCATTGATATACAGTGCTTTATTTTTTATCATCAATAAAGTTCACCAATATCCTCATCAGTTTCACAGTTCCAACCATCTAAGGGGCCCTAGCTGCCATTAATCTCATTTATCAGTTTACAAAACAAAGAATGTCAATAACCAAACCAACCATAACACAAACCCAAGAAACAAGAACCAAAATTCATCCAGGATACATATCCAAATCCAAACTCAAAACCCAAAACCCTGAACTCCAGCCAGAACTGAACACAGATGCAGGACAGAAACAAACACAAGCCCAGAAACCAAATCACATAAAACCTCCCTGGGGATATGTTAATGCATCTCAAATGGCACCCTATTCCCTTCCTAGTGCACTACTTTTGACCAGGGCACATTGCGCTGGTCAAAAATAGTGCACTATAAAAGGAATAGGGTGACATTTGGGATGCATTATATCTTCCTCCCTCCATGTCCTTCCCTGCCAAGTACTTCCAACAGTGGTCATATTAATCACACATACAGAACAGATAGGAGACTAATTACCCTATTGGAGTGAAAAATGAGCATGCCCACAATCCCTCTGCCATTCGCTAAGGACATGCTGTAAACATCATGTTTTATTTTCCCAAGCAGAAAAATTATGATTAAAGATATACATTTGAATTATGTTCCAATTAGTCTACACATAGGGGGGCATCCCAAATGGCACCCTATACTCTAGTGCACTACTTTTGATCAGAGACTTATAGGCCCAGGTCTAAAGTAGTACATTAAATAAGGAATAGGGTGCCATTTGGGATACATCCATAATGTTGTTTACATTATGTGAATGTACAGTACAGAAGTAGAACACCAGTTGGCTTTCTTCCTTTTCTCTCTCTTTCCATCAAATCCACTGGACCCTTAGCATCTGTTCGCTATCTCTCCTAGCATCGAGCCTCCATTGTTTTCCTTGTTTAGCACCACTGTTTCAGGACGCGCTAGCTAGCCTACATCATTACCCACGTCACATTTATAGGCGGCATGGCGATCATTTCTGTGAGAAATGCCTCCTCAGTCGCTTAGCAGACAATATGCTGCTACATGTTCACTATGTCTCTGGTACGTCTGACGGGATGCAGAGCTGAGTGTGGAATAACAAAACAGGCTTCAAAAGCTCGACAAGAGAGGGATAATAGAGCCTTTGGGTGCAGCATCTATCTAGAGCAGCCCCCCTTCCCTCCATCCCCTCTCTCCTCACTCCATTCCCGTCAATCACAGACCCTAGGGACCCCAACACACTAGATAAACACTCTGACATATTACTTTGTTGAGTAAAAATGACATACACATGTCTAACGCCGCAGATTCCAGACAGGCTGCGATTCGAATTCAAATGTGTCTCTCTATTTCCACTTCTTCTCTCTACAATAAACTTCATGGCCCCTAATACACACTTCCAAATGGGTAGGTGTGAGTAATGAGCTGTGCGCTGGATTTTATGTCAACAAGGAACATTTGGAGAGAAGAGAAGAAGGCGAGCATACAATCAAGGAGAAAAGCTGGAATGTGGAGGCGTAATATCAACTTAAATGACCTGAAGGAAAGCATGATAAGAAGAGAACATGTAACATTGTGACCTTAAGCAAGACCTAGGGGGAAATTCACTTTTATATTCATTTTTGTATCTGTGTTTATGTTACAGACACAAAAGCAATCCAAGACATAAGCTTTTTTGTGTTAATCTACTGTACATGTCAATGTAATGTTACTGTATTTTTTTTTTCTTAAGACAAAGGCCCACTCATTTAGGCAGTTGGTCTGCATCTGAAATACACTAGATGAGTTTAATACTCTCAGAGGAGAATCAAATGTGAATTCAATTGGGAAAGGGGATCAGACCACTTGACATAACCGCTCACCAGCCGTTGTAGAACCATTGCTTTGCCACTAAACGACAGCGATGTGATGGTTCGTGGTTAATCCGCCATTAATATAAATGTGATGTGTGCTGTATTTCAATGGCTCTTAGTGACACACACAAACAAACATGTATGTACGTGCGCACACACACACACAAACATGCATGCACATGCACACGTACACACAAACATGCACACACATGCCCGCCTGCCCGAGCACAGTCACACACACGCACCCAGTGGAGGTGGCCAGTGGGGTCCAGTGAGATTTATGCTTACACAAGTTCTTTCCACCCATCACTGTAAACACGGCCCTACCCTGCCTGGCTACTGCCACCACACAGCTATTATAATCGTTCAGGAGCTGGAGAAGGCAGTGTGTGAAAGCTTGAACCTACCGTGTCAACCACCAAGGTCAGAGACAAACATTTAACCACCTAGCCTTTATAAAGGGAGAGTTTTTCCTTCCGCCTGTATTCTTTCAAACAACGCCATCACAAATCTATTTAGCTTAGTATCTGTCTGAGAGGAGACCTATTCCGCTACATCATCGTTTAAATTAGTAGTGCTTCCTCTCTGTGCTGATATTCAAGTGTTTGTAGATACACGAGAGAGAATAGACAGTTGTGTGCAAGTCGTGGCCAATACGGTATTTTGTCACCAGTCCAGATATTTAGAGAAGTATTCCCAGTGTACAGACATGCGACTTTGTGTTCTGTACTTTGAGTGTTTGAGTGCTCAGATAGGTCTCTGTGGCTCTGCATTGAGTATATGGAGTATTTGAGTGCTAAGATATGTGGTTGGTTCTTTCTCATGTAATATTAATAAGCTGTGTGAGATGTTCCTCTGGACTTGGCTCTGGTTCAGTTCTGTCTCTGAGGTCATAACAGAAGAACCTGCTGGTTCAACTACAGTCAGAGCTCAGAGCTGCCTCTAAATTAATCACCAACTGGTTCCTCTCTTTCTCTCTCCCCATCTCGCTATCTCCATTTCAATCTCAATCTCTTTCTCTATCTCTCTACCTCTCCCTCCATCTGTCTCTCTCTACCTACTTATTTTTCTAACGTCAGCTCTCTCTCTTTCATTCTCTCTATATATCTACCTCTCCCTTTACCGCTCCCTCTTCTATTCCCCTCCCTTTGTATCTATGGCATGTGGAGATTTTTATAGCTTCCTATTCATTATAACTCTCTTATAAATGTATAAATGTTACATAAGTCATGATACCCAACTTGGAGTAAGTATCAATAATTAAAAGGTGGAAATACATGGTTTACAGAAATCACACAATAAAACATTGTCTGGGTGACATCAGACCCTGTATTAAACTTTCATCTGTTATAGGAGGAAGTGTATCTCAGAGTGCTGTAGCATTATGCTTTTAATATTTTATCCTATTAATATTTCATGTGTTTTCCTTATTCATGAGGCCGAGTATAACTGACTGAATTTCCATAATATTGAAATGATGTCGAAATAAAGAGACGTTGCCATTTGCCATAATGTATGATTCCGCCCGGTGACGCCAACACTGTGTTTACAATCTGCACGTTCATTAATCCATGTGTTTTCTCATTATACCGTGGAGGGTTGATTCGCATGACTCTCCGCTATAAAGAATAATTAATTATGGCCTAGCTGTACTCTATCATGGTACCGAAGCAGCCGTAAATTTAAATACACTGATAACATTGTGGTTGGAGCACGCACAGACATCCCTGTAAGTGATCAGTAGTTTATACACAAACATGCCAGTCCTAAAGCAAACAGGCATCGGAGAGCTGACAAGAAAACAAATGTGCTCCCTATATCCCACCACTTGATGGATGTGCATTAGAGGAGGTTGACGCTTTCCCCATCAGGAAAAAGATCATAACCACCTTGATTTAGAGTCAGCTAATCTACACTGTCTTGTTTTTAGCAGGTTCCAGCTCGCAGAAATGTGCTAACAAATATTCACGCCTCGGAGAGAGAGCGAGAGAGAGAGAGAGAGAGAGAGAGAGAGAGAGAGAGAGAGAGAGGGAGAGAGAGAGGATGAAGGAGAGACAGCAAGGAGAGAACAAGTGAGGGGGAGTGAGAAGGAAAATCCATTATACTGATGTCACCTCATTGCATCACGTTGTTGTGAATTACACAATCCAGGTCTAAGTGTCCAAACAGAAACTCTCATCTCCTCTCCTCCCCTCATCACCTCTCTTTCCCACCCATCTCCTCTCCCTTCCCTCCTCGCCTCTCCTCTCATCTCCTCCTCTCCTTTCCTATCCTCTTCTCTTACCTAGCCTCCTCTCCCTCTCCCCCTCTCCTCTCTGGTACGTATCAGCATCAATCAGGCAGGCTGGGGGCCCTGCAGGCCCAGATTAATGGGATTCTAGTAGGCTCCAGTCCTCTCTGCTCCGCCCCGATCCTGCTTGCATTATTACCTCACCTAGTCAAGCAAAACCACAAAGTTCTGGATCTTTCTTTCTTTCATTCTCTATCTTCTCTTTTATTTTCTCCCTTTCACCCTACCTCTCTCTGCCCCCCTCTCTCCCTCTCTCTCCCCCTCTCTCTGTCTTCTCTCCTTCTCTATTTCTATCTCTGTGAGGAGAGAATTACACATGCTGTGTGAGTTATAGAGAGCCACATACTGTTCATACTGTTCAGCCATGAAAACACAGCGACTGGCTTCCTCTCGCATTAAAACCCAAATTATTGTGAATAATTTATGTCAGTCACACTAAGCCATGGCATCTGTTTGCTCTGTTCGTGAGGACCCGTTGATGAACTGTGTGTGCATTACACTATATGCAGCACATGATTTCATTTTAATAATAATATCCTGCCATGTCTGTATTTCTGGGGTGTTTTTATCAGCCCAGTTCAAAAATAGGGGCAGGCAGGCACATTGTCAGTGTAAGGGCTCTTGCCTAGCTAGCGCTTCCTTCTTCTCACCATTAATAACCATATAATGAAGATGTCACAACAGACCCACTGGTGCTAGAGGAACCTGTCAATGGGACTACTTTTCATAGCATAGTGTTTTTTCACTGGTACTCTTGATGCAACACACACACACGCAGTACACGTGTGCTCATACATCTACACACACACAGTGCAAATGCGTATGCACTCATACACACATACAAACCTTCACACGTTTCAAATATTCAGTACACACACAAGCACACACACACGTCATCGCACCTCAGTGAATTCCCTACCTGTCCCTGATGGGGACTAGGCTGTCATGGCTGTAACAGTGGGTAACCTAAAGGGGGGAATTACTGAGATTGAGTCTTTATGAACAGCCCAGGAGGAAAGACAGAGACTTCATTATAAATTAGACAATTGTTCTAAATACCTCCTGCAGATTCTAAAACTATCTTCTGATGCTGTAGCTCACTATAAACACAAGTTCATATGCTATGCTCTTGACAAGCTCTGAGAATCCTCTGTCTCAGTGGTCACAGAAAGAATACAAAACATACACAGTATTTCCTGTTAATTTAGTGGATAGTACTGTATATCAGAGGGATGGTCAAAAATAATGATCAAACTCAGAAGTACTGTAACGCTCTGGGCGTAGTGGGTGCGAAGTCAGGCGCAGGAAGCAGAGAGTACAGGGTAGTGCTTTAATGTCACACACGGTGAACACAAGCCACTCCACGGAGATATAGGGCGCACACAAAAACAAAATGCCCCAAATACTGGGGACTGAAACAGTCTGAGTAAACCCACGGACAAAGCACCTCAAACACGAGCGTGCACAGACGCAAATACACAAAACAATCCCGCACACAGAGCAGGCGGGCCTACTGGCTACAATAACCAGACTAATCAGCCCAACACAAAACAGGTGAAACCAATAAACAGAAAGGGGGAAAAAGGGAATCAGTGGCAGCTAGTAGGCCGGTGACGACGACCGCCGAGCACCACCCAAGCAGGAAGGAGTCGTGACAAGTACACGGTAGACCAGAACCCTGTCATTGAGTTATAAGTAAATTCACATGTGGACTGTACATGTAATGCATGTTTACTGTAGTTGGAAATATGACCAACTTTAAATGTAAATGTCTTTGATGTTTCCAAACATCTTGCATAGATTGAAAACAGTTGTATAATCCTACTATACTGTGTGATATGATGCTCTTGAGCTCTCTGGCTTGTCTTTGATGTTAGTTTGAGTGACGACCCCTCAAATGTACACTAGTGTGGGGAGAGCAGCTCAATTCCCTGCCCTCTCAGCTTTAGAAGAAGAAAGAGGGAGAGGGATGTCTTGTTGTCTGCTGTGTTCTGATGGGACTGAAGTAGTGTAGAGGGAGGAACAGTCCCCTAAGTTCTGGGAGACCTGCAGCATGAGAGATGAGGGATAAGGGAAGGAGTAGGATTTGGGATGGGTGGAGGGGAGAGGAGGCAGACCGGTAACAAGGAAAGCTGTGGTTGGATGTTGCACATCTCCATTCTAGAGGAGGCGCATCCAGGGAGGAAGAGGAGGTTGGTATTCCCTGCTAATAAACAGGATGACTTTGGACATGAAATATCATCAACCTATTGGCTTAATTAGAAATATGCTTTCTCAAAACAATGGTCATCATTCTTCCTTACTTTTCAAGACACCAGCTGCCACTGCTTCAATCAGCCCAGATTATGTGAGTGGGATCTGATGCAACTACTGAGATATTACCTTTTATCTGTCTGGAGCAGGCCCTGGTCTTTCTACTGGTCTGTCTCCTGATCTCCCTCCTGAAACTGTGTTATCTTGTTGACACAACCAGCAGACCCTGACAGAACCTGCATTGGAAAGGCTTATTATACATTAGTGCCGTGTAGCACTCCAGCACCCCCAAAATATACAAGAGGTCAGTCTCTCTCTTTCTCTCCTTCTCTCCTTCCTTCTTTCTCTCTCTCTCTCTCTTTCTCTCTCTCTATTTTGCTCTCTTTCTCCATCCTTCGTTCTCTATTTAACTCTTTCTTTCCTTCTTTCTCTTCTTCTTACGGTCTCTCTTTATTCTCTCTCATCTTTCTATCACACATGCCCACAAACACACAAACAGTTTGAGTAAGGGACCTATCACCCCATAAATCCAATAGAAGAGTCACAGAATCACAGTGATGGAGATAAATTTACACGTTAGAGGTTCTCTCCAAATTGAATCCAGAACACATCTCAAGTTAACATATTGCAAAGAGACAGAGTTTCCCACCAGTCCTTGCGAAATAAGCTTTGCTGCTATACAGATATAACATCTTGATTCTATGGTAGAATGATAACATCTGCACTGTTGAAAATCTATAGATAACTTTGACACTTTTCAGAGATGTATCTCTTTTAAGATTAGGAAACGTTTTTGCTTCAGTGAGCAGTTATAGAAAGGAGGGATAATCTATTCACTTATCAAATTCACATCATGGAGCCTCCTGTCACCTTGTCTTATTCTCTCACTGGTCTATGTCGTCGTGACAAAATAAGTGAAGATAATCCACATTGACTTGCTGCTACGCTTGATGTTCTAAGGCCATACACTGGCTGCCTGCTTCCATTTCTGTCACTATCCACTGTCTGCTTTTTGGAATCATATTTATTTTAGAATCTGTGAGGTATTTTGACTAAGATGTGACCTGTGCTAAATTAAATGGAGTGACTTACAAACACACAAATAATCAATGAATTACTCTGTCCTTTTTTTCACATTTGTGTTCAGTGTTGATATATATTCATTACAATACTAGTTTACACACATTACATATTTGCATGAATATTTTCACACAGAGCTTAGAGTAAACACGCAGAACATTTGCAGGTCTGAACATCATGCAGGCTGCTTATCATTAATTCCGTAATATAAATGCTGAATATGTGAGGTGACAGGTGAGAATATTGCAAATAAGGTAAGGTGAGAACTGGGAATAAAACAAATTCAGTCTGTATTTCAGTTCCACTCCCAAATATTGTTATTCTCACCGTCCACAAATGTACATAATTTGGAGAGTTGGAAATTTATCATTATACACTCAGTGTTGGGGAGTAGTGAACTACTTGTAGCTCAACTAGTTATTTAACTACATTTTGCAGTAGTTTGGTGGTATTAAACTAAATTCATATCTACAGTAGATAGTGTTTACAGTAGTTAATAACTTTTTTGTTATGTAGTAATGTAGCTAACTACTGGAACCACACAGTACTTTTTGTTTAAAAATAACATAATATATGGGTGAAGAAAGCATTTTCTTTCTTTTTCGGCATCAGACCTCCCTAATTATATCAATCACCTGAAACATTGTTTTGTGTTTAAATGACACATTCTGTTACCATATAACCCCAAGTGATTTGTTCTTGCAGTCTATGACATTTCAGATTTACATATGATACTTTTTCACAAAGTAGTTTGGATGTAGTGAACTACTTTTCAAAGTAACTATAGTTAAATACACTATAATATTATTAAGGGTAGCTTTAGTGTTGCTTCACTTCTTCTAGTGTGAAGTAATTGGGAGCTTGGAAACTATATTTTCAGAGTAGCTTCCCAAACATGTTATACAGTAAGCCTACTATTGCATGACTGTAGTATTTGGCTTTTCTCTCACATCTACCCACACGTGTGTCTTACACCTTTTATTCTGTTTGATCAGTCTCCATATGTATGATATGAGAGAGACCAATGAAGACCACAATTGTTATTTGCTCATCTACAGACTAGTATTTACAGTATGTACCATAGAGTATATGAGAGAATGAAGACAGCAGCATCTCTCTAGCTAGTCATCATACTGTACAGTATATGGCCCAAAGTAATATATGGCTCTGATATAACCCTTCTGCAGCTCCAAAGGCTATTACTAACCTCTTCTGTATTCTCCACCATGTCTTAGCACGCCAAGCCAGTGATGTCCCTGAGGGTCTCCTTCCAGAGGGACATCAGATTCTGCAACATACTCACTTTTTCTGAGACTTGGCTTTCCTCCGACATCCAAACAGATTATATACAACCAGCAGGTTTTACAGTTCATCGAGTGGATAGGAAGAGGGCTCTCTCTGGCGAGAACAAAGGCGGAGGGCTCCGCGTTATGACCAATAACAAGTGGTGTGATGGTGGAAATGTACAGGAACTTGTAAGCTTCTAGTCTACCGACTTGGAATAGTTGGTCTTCAAATCTTGCCCTTTTTACCTTCCGAGAGAGTTCTTAGGGATTATCGCCATGGTTGTGTACATGCGCTCCAAGCCGACACCAAAAATGCTCTCAACGATCTTCATTGGACCCTGAACAAACTGGAGCCTGACTCCCAGGAGGCAGCGTTCATTGTCGCAGGGGACAATTTGAGAAATGTGCTCCTGAATTACTATCAACACATTTACTGTCCAACTCATGCAGATTCTATACTGGACCATTGCTACACACCTTTTCGACATGGGTATAAGATCATCCATCACCTGTCCTCCTTTCGGCAAATCTGACCATGACTCCATTTTGCTCCTCCTCGCCTACAAAGATTCAAGAGGGAAGTTCCGTTGATCAGGTCTGTAAAACACTGTTCTGACCAATCGGAATCCATGCTCCAAGACTTTTGATCACATGGACTTGAATAAGGGGGCTGGCATCAATGAAAACACCGACTCAATCACTGGATTCATCAAAAAATGCATAGATGATGTCTTTCAAAAACTGTGAATTGAAGGCAGCCTTGTCATGAAACTGGAGGAGAGATTTGATGCTTATAAACACAGCAAGGTGACCGGGGACAATAGTATGGTTAAACAGTACAAATACGACCTACGCAGATTGATCAAGATGCCGAGACACAAGTATAGGGACAAAGTGGAGGAGCAATTCAGCGGGTCAGATACAAGGCATATATGGCAGGGGCTTCTGGCGATTAAGGATTGCAAAAATAAAGCCAGTCACGTCGTAGGCACCAATGCCGCCCTACCGGACAAGCTAAACACCTTTTTCTCACGCTTCAAGCAAAACGACTCTGGAGAGCCCCTAGGGCAATAAGAGCTACGTGCTTACGGTCTCCACGCAGAATGTAAAAGTCATTCAAACGTGTTAACCCTCGCAAGACTGCCAGCCCAAACAACATCCCTAGCCGCACCTTCAGAGCATGTGTAGACCAGCTAGCTGTTGTGTTTTTTGACATTTTCAATCTCTCTCTAGCTCAGGCTGTTATCCCCACCTTCTTCAAGATGTCCACTATAATCTGAATGCCCAATAAAGGGAAAGTAACTGAACTGAATGAATACCAACCTGTAGCTTTGACTTCCGTCATCATGAAGTGCTTCAAGAGTCTAGTCAAAGACCACATCAACTCCTCCCTCCACAACACACTCAACATGCTGTCGTGTCTTTGGCATCATTAAACTGAAGACTGTTATTTTATCAAATCAATTCTCTGTAATTATTATTACGTGATTAAACTAATCAGGTAAATGTAATTAACTAGGAAGTCGGGGCACCAAGGAAAATATTCAGATTACAAAGTTATAATTTTTCTAATATGACTTTCAGATATTTGAATATCTGATCAATTAGTCTTCTAATTAATAAATTATTCTTTACCTCAAGTTAGTCTCATTCCAAACGTTGTAAATTGTTGGTTATCTGCACGAACCCAGTCTTCACTATGAATCATACATACATCAATTGTCTCAATCAAACACAAACAAACAAAGTAGATATGGTTGCAAGGAAATGATAGGGGATGTGCCCTAGTGGGCTAAACCGGTATGGCGGCTTGGTAGACAAAGGGACTGAGAAGGGCGCGAAAGACAAAAGACACTACACGGTTGATAATTATAACAATTGAAATGCTAATCCTTTGCACATGAACGCTCACTCATTCGGGAATAATTGCAATCAGTATATATATTTACGCTCAGTGTGTCATCGTGATCTCTGTTGGAATCGTCCTTCTTTCTGTTGGAAAATCATCCGCCCATCTCTATGCGTCCCTGGAGTCTTTGGTTAGAATGGATACTTTAGAGTAACATTCAGAAATGTTCTTAAGGATAGATGTTTCGGCAGTTGTCGGTCCTCGCGTCTCAGTGGTACATCATTTCTAGTTGCAGACTAGTAATTAGTATCGAAGATTTGCTCTTATTCTGTGGGAATTGATAGTCTCAGAGTTTCAACAACCATTACAACCTTAGCTTATACTCAGGTTTTCTGGTCTCTACTTAAACCTTAGCCCTCTCAGTAATCGAGGTAAGCTTGGTCTACTGGGAAATTCCCAAGGTGGGGGTTATATCCAGAACAGTAGGAAAGGGCTGTCCCATGATGCCAGATCGATGTCTGTGCTCATGGGGCGGGCCTATGACTTAGTTAAACTCCAAAGGGAATTGGAGTTTCCTTCATTAAACAGTTTAAAATCACATTACATAATTTCACAAATAGTTTCATCTTTACTCATTAATTTTATACAACAATTAGATGCAAGCCTCACAACTGAGACTCTTGTATAAACAGAGTTATGGTAATGTGGCTGTATTGTCTCTCATGAGTTTCACAAACATTAAACGAAATGGACCAGTCGTAGCTGGATTCTCCCCCGACTGTGTGCACATTCTCCAAAACATGGACATTGTTCAGTTCTAAAGTTCTATGATGGAGAAGAGGTTCCTTTGTTCTCCTGTGAAACCTTCTCTCTATACTGCCTGGTCATGAGGAGAGAGACTCCTCTAGGAATTTATGACCTGCGATAACAGAGTCTGGGTGTAGGGGGAAGAGAGAGGTGGTGAGAGACAGAGGGGGATGGTGCAGAGAGAGGGGGATGGTACTCACTATCCCCAAAGAGGGCCACGTCTTTGGGGATAGTGACATTCCCCCCTGGTGGTTTGGATCTTGTGATTATCCTGCAAGTTACAAATCAACATAAAAATAATGACCACGTGATGTCCTGTTTGTAGATCATCGTTGCAGTCCCTTCTGGTGGTTGAACTTGGTAAGCTCTCTGAAGGCGGAGCAGTCCACCACAAGGATGGGCAGTTGATGTCCGGTGGGTGATTGCCGTTGCGGTCCCCTCTAGTGGTTTACCTTGGTAGGTTCCCTGGAAGCTGCAAAGTACCACAGGAAGGGCCAGGGGATGTCCTGATTGGTGATCGCCATTGAGGTCCCCCCCTCTGGTGGTTTACCTTGGTAGGCTCTCTGACAGCGGGGCATGCCGCCACAAGGGTGGGCAGTGGGTGTCCGGATTTGGGATTGCCATTCCAGACCCGTCCTCTGGTCATCCAGACTGGAAGATCTGGGCAGTAATTTAGGCAGATGTTAACAACGCACACACACTCACGGAATATATACAGTATAATTACATTAATTCCCCAATGAGTGGCGGTGTGGCATTAAGTGATGGTTGTATGGGGCTTTGTTTATGGCTCTATTACTTCCTAAGTGTCAAAGGAATGAAAGCATAAACAAAAGATACAAAAATCATCTAATTGGACTGTATTCTATATACGTCCATTGTCCTGGCAAAATTACTATCATGGCATTGTCTCTAATGCCATATTTAGGGTTTTCCTACTTGGTGTGTTGCTTAGGCACTATCCTAAGTTGATAACTATATGATAAGTCTACAGCTGTCAGGCACTAGTTTTGGGCAGTCTACAGGGATGACCTATGGACTTCTGAAGTATGGTGGATAGGCTTTCAATGGAAAAACAGCCTTTCAAAATAATAGTACTTCCTGGATGGATTTTCCTCAGGTTTTCGCCTGCACTATTAGTTCTGTTATACTCACAGACATTATTTTAACAGTTTTGGAAACTTTATAGTGTTTTCTATCCACATCTACCAATTATATGCATATCCTAGCTTCTAGGCCTGAGTAGCAGGCAGTTTAATTTGGGCACGCTTTTCATCCAAAATTCTGAATGTTGCCCCCTAACCCATTGAAGTGAAGCTCACCACAAAGCATACGGCCCTGGGACTGAACTCCTCCTTATGCAACTGGGTCCTGGACTTCCTGACGGGCCGCCCCCAGGTGGTGAAGGTAAGCAACATTACCTCCTCCACATTGATCCTCAACAGAAGTGTCCTGTATACACACGACTGTGTGAATAGCCACCACTAATTTCTTTCCTTCTTAATGCGTTTGAGCCAATCACTTGTGTTGTGACAAGGTAGAGGTGGTATACAGAAGATATTCCTATTTGGTAAAAGACCAAGTCGATATTATGGCAAGAACAGTTCAAATAAGCAAAGAGAAATGACAGTCCATCCTTACTTTAAGACATGAAGGTCAGTCAATACAGAAAATGTAAAGAACTTTCAGTTCCTTCAAGTGCAGTCGCAAAAACCATCAAGCGCTATGATAAAACTGGCTCTCATGAGGACCGCCACAGGAATGGAAGACCCAGAGTTACCTCTGCAACAGAGGATAAGTTCATTAGAGTTACCAGCCTCAGAAATTGCAGCCCAAATAAATGCTTCACAGAGTTCAAGTAACAGACACATCTCAACATCAACTGTTCAGAGGAAACTGCGTGAAAAGAAACCACTACTAAAGGACACCAATAAGAAGAAGAGACATGCATGGGCCAAGAAACACAAGAAATGGACATAGAAATCTGTCCTTTGGTCTGATGAATCCAAAACACCATTGTGTTTTTGTTAAATGTAGAGTTGGTGAACGGATGATCTCTGCATGTATTGTTCCCCCTGTGAGCCATGGAGGAGGAGTGATGGTGTGGGGGTGCTTTGCTGGTGACACTGTCTGTGATTTATTTCGAATTCAAGGCGCTCTTAACCAGCATGGCTACCACAGGATTCTGCAGCAATACGCCATCCCATCTGGCTTGCGCTTAGTGGGACTATTATTTGTTTTTCAACAGTACAATGACCCAAAACACCTCCAGGCTGTGTAAGGGCTATTTGACCAAGAAGGAGAGTGATGCAGTGCTGCATCAGATGATCTGGCCTCCACAATCACTCGACCTCAACCTAATTGTGATGGTTTGGGTTGAGTTGGACCGCAGAGTGAAGGAAAAGCAGCCAACAATTGCTCAGCTACTTTGAAGAATCTCAAATATAAAATATATTTGGATTTTGTTTAACACTTTTTTGGTTACTACATGATTCCATATGTGTTATTTCATAGTTGTGATGTCTTCACTATTATTCTACAATGTAGAAAATAGTCAAAATAAAGAAAAACCCTTGAATGAGTAGGTGTGTCCAAACATTTGACTGGTACTGTATATATTTATCATTGTCATAGTTCTAAACATGCATATATTATTATTATTATTTGTATTATTGTTTCATTCACACCTGCACTGCTAGAGCTCGGAGCGTCAGTATTTCACTGTACTCTGCAACTACATCTGCGACCCTGTGCCTGTGACCAATAAAAATATAATCAAATCGAATCAGTGGCATTTTAAGTTGAGGTCCATAGGGACTCCTCAAGCTTTATTCTTTTGCTGCTGTTCAACACTGACTTGTTGTGCAGGCATCAGCAGAGGCTACGGGTTAAATCCATGTCCACGTAATGTATGTGTCTGCACGTTTGTGAGTGCATCTGCTTGTTGGTGAGTACGTGGGGAAGGGAGAGAGCGATAAAGCACATGCACAGATGTGTGTGTGTTTGTGTTGAAGGGGAATGAGGGGGTCTGAATGTGTATGTTTGTGTGTGTGGGTACCCTTTGATCTCAACACACACACACACACACACACAGAGTCGTCTACTGACAGAACAGCTTTCAAAGCCCCTTCTATAATGGGCCTAGCAGCACCCTGGCCGTCTTTCCAGCCTGGCCATATAAAACATACAGGTCAGACCTTAGTTAATAGGCCAACTGTCACTGTGGACTCTGTCTGGCTTCTGTACAAAAAGTCTCCAGAGAGCTGAGTTGTTAAGTCTAATAATTTTTTAATGATAGAGAGTTGCGGTTTGTTCTGGTTTTGTTCCTTCACAGACAAACTGTTTTGCCCTTACCACTGTGCGACTGGCTGCTCTCATGTTCACATGTAGCCGGCACAAAGACTGACAAAAGAAAGAGTCTTTGGATTTGGATTCAGCCTCATATATAGAAACACCAAGGAGGGAATCATAATTACCTGTTCTATACTAAATTATTTATTTAATTAAGTGCTGATTGCTGCCCTAGCTTGCACAATGTTCAGCTGGAGACTTAATAACACAAATCAGTAGGAACATTCTATCTGCCACTGCAAATAGCCCGAGTATGATCTGCCTGAATTGACTTATATAAAACTTATATAAAACTCTAAGTGCTGAGCTGTAAAATGAATTGCAAGAGAATGCGGAAAGCAATAATTTCCATGTATTAAATGGTAATTTATTACTCAGGCTTTCTTGTTTTCAAAGTGGTGAGGGGGGAGGGGGGGTATTTCCCTTCATAAGTAATATCAATAGGTTAGGTTAAGCCAACCCCTCTGACACATTTAAGTTGAATGCATTCAGTTGTACAACTGACTATGTATCCCCCTTTCCCTTTCCCATTTATTTTGACCCTTCCTTCTCTGAACTAAAATCACATTCAAATCTGTATCAGACTCTGCACTGACTGCACAAAAGCATCGTTTGCCCTTTAGAAGTATTACATATTGTTTCTTTCTTGATGTTGTCCATTTTTTGCCACCTGAAAAACTTTTTCCAAACAAGTTTAAAATCTTGTTGGTAGAAACATGTTTGTATCACTTCCAGTTTCTCTGGTGGAGTTGTTATGTAATCTGATTTCCGTCTCCAAAGTGGTAACTAATGTGTTTCAAGTGATCTCAATCAGACCAACGAGGGATGGATGATCAGTCAGAGGCAACAGATGGACCGACACATCTGGATGAGAGCGATGGGGACAGGTTAGATAGAGGTGAGTCCCTAGCCAACAGCACAGCCTTACCCCTCAGTGATGCTAGGCACATCTACACACACACACACATAGACACATGCACATCAGACCTGGTTTCAAATAGTATTAGAGCATTTGCTCTAGTTTAGCTGGACTGCCAGATGGGTGATGTTAGCAATTTTGGCACTAATCTATTGGTCCATTAAGCCAGGCACGCTCATAAAAGCACAGCTAAAGTATATATATTTTTTTTATAATATTTGAACCCAGATCTGATGCATATACACACACGCACCACTACAGTAGCACAGCCTAGGAGAATACATTACTGTCCACTCTCCTGTGTGATTATGACTTCATCCATCCCACTCCATCCCTCTATCGCTCCCTCTCTCTCTTTCCATCCCTCTCTTCCTGCTGCACAGGGTTTCATGTAGCTCCAGGTGCCGGTGGGGGACTGGCGCCTGTTGAAAAGCGGCTCTCGGCTCCCCTCTGTCCAGCTGGAACGTCTGGCAGCCAAGGGCCTGGGGAGAGGAGGGGAGAGGGGTATGAGGGACCAGGGGCACTATGCCCAACACAAGCAAGTTCTGACGCCCAGGCCTCTTGGCTCCACTGAGTTCCTGTGGCAGGCAACGTTAGCAGTATTAGCCCTGTCTATGTTTCCCTCTTTCTCTCCACCTGCATGTTACCTCCTTAAGGGGTGTAAAGGGGTGTAAACAAAACTCCTTAAAAATTTGGCAAGATAAGAAGTTGGGGTATGGGGGAGACAAAATACTGATACCTACATATAAAAACATTTTGGTTTACCCATTTTGGTTTACCCTATCATTTGGTATACTTGATAGCTACCTACACAAATAGCTGGGTTTAGACCGTTGTGAGACAGGTTAGTTTTACCCTACTGACGATGTGTTGTTGCAATAGTAATCCTATGATAAATGAATGATAAAAACACGTATTTTGGCGTTAAAAATTGGTAGCATGTAGAAGGATTGTTCTACTCAGTTATATCACCAGCTGGGTGTTCCGTGTGCAAGGAGTTTTGAATATTTGTTTTATTTCCCAGAATATTTGTTTTATTTTCCCAGAACCCCTGTTGAGCCTCAACTTTTCTCAGCCTCAGAAATCATGGCAGTGATTTATGGCAGTGGGCCATAATGGCATTAAGGGTGCCTCCTGCATCCTCTGGTATCACCTCATTTACATTCTCCATCAACCTGAGCCATAATTGACACAATGTGCCACACACACAGGTACACACACCACACACAGATGTGTGCATACAGTATGTACACACCCACACAAACGCATGCAAGCACAAAGAAACATATACTTGTGCATACATGCCGCACACACAGATGCACAAATGTATGTACGCACACACACACACACCACTCATTCTTTATTGTGACAAGCTCCGATCATGACCAACTCCCGCATGACTGACAGCGCAACCTGCTATGAAATCCATAATCTCACACAATTATATCCATTTAGCTACTTGTTCATGGCACTGTGTGTGTGAGTGGCATATTGTCAACTCATTTCCATGTGTAAATGATTTGCTTACAAAGTTGTGTTGGATGCAGAACACACAAAATGTACAAAACATCAACATCAGGGACAGCGCGTTAGCAATGTATTTGTTGAGTAATTGAAGTCATCCATCTGTCCGTCTGTCATGTGGGTTCTGTCTGTCTGTCCTGTAACCAGGAAGAAGAGTCTTAATCTGTGTTTGGCTCATGTCAGACTCCTCACATCCTCACCTTCTCTAAGGGGCAATCAGCCGGGTGGGAGAGAGTGATGTTGCCAAAAAGCGATTAACCTCCAAAGTTTGGACAAGTTGAAGCTCTGTGGTTTCTTCCTCAATCCAGCTGGATCTTCTCCTGATTGCAGTAAGACTCTCTCTGTCCCTCTCTCTCTCCCTCTCCCTCTCTCTCAATCCAGCTGGAGCTTCCCCTGATTGCAGTAAGACTCTCTCTTTCCCTCTCTCTCTCCCTCTCCCTCTCTCTCAATCCAGCTGGAGCTTCCCCTGATTGCAGTAAGACTCTCTCTGTCCCTCTCTCTCTCCCTCTCCCTCTCTCTCAATCCAGCTGGATCCTCTCCTGATTGCAGTAAGATTCTCTCTGTCTCTCTCTCTCTCCCTCTCCCTCTCTCTCAATCCAGCTGGATCTTCTCCTGATTGCAGTAAGACTCTCTCTCTCTCTCTCTCTCCTTCTCCCTCTCTCTCAATCCAACTGGATCTTCCCCTGATTGCAGTAAGACTCTCTCTCCCTCTCCCTCTCTCTCAATCCAGCTGGAGCTTCCCCTGATTGCAGTAAGTATCTCTCTTTATCTCTCTCCCCCTCTCTCCCTGTATGTCCCTCTCTCTCCTTCTCTCTCTCCTTCACTCTCTCTCTCCCTCTTTCCCTCCCTCTCTCCAACACTGGGGGTCTGATGACCACAGGATGGATTCACACATACACAGACAGACTGAGACATTGTCTTCTATTCAGTTGTCAGTGGCATCGGGCTGCCTTAGGGAGTTTGACTGGCTCAGCTATGATATTACTGTAAATTGTCAGGGTCTTGGCCCGGGAACAATGGCTCTGCCACAGGCTGATATTATATGAAACACTGCAGACCGCTGGTGACCACAAAAACTGGAGCAGACTCACTGATTGCCACATAGTACAGCAGAGCCATTCCTTGGGCATCAGACAAGTTATCTGTTTCAATGACTCACTGCTGAAATATGACGTTTAGATACTGTATGTGGTTTGATTAATACTTCAACTATTAAAGCACATTATGGACTGAATCCTAACTTCACAAACATACTGTAGCTTGAAGTTTTGCATAAATCATGAATTAAGGTTTGCAAAAGAAATGTAGAAAACAGTCCTAAGTGTATACTAGTGAAACATTACTATATATATTTCAACTCAAAACACTGAGTATGAATTCATTAATTCATTGCTAAACTACTTCACTGTAACAGATTTGGCTATGTTCCCTAAACTCTACTTTGTGTACTTTTACAGTTTTATATGTAATGATATTGGCTTCCCTGTTCTACTGTATCAACACGGATCTCCTCTCCTCTTTCTCACCAAAGCTCCAGATTAAAGTTCGTTGTGATGAGATCCAAGTTGCTAGCTGCCTCGCTCGCTGAAGAGGAGGAAATCCAATCTGGCCACAGAGATTTGTTTCAACAAATCTTGGTGTCTGTTAATGTGACTGCACTGCTGAGGATGATGGGAAACGCGGTCCAGGAAATGGGATTCCGGACGCTGCCTTCTGCCTTCTGCAGCACTCAGTCTGTGGTGGCGAGTTACCACAGGGACCTCTGGCCTGGAAATTGACATTTGTATTCCATTAAAGCCAAACTGTCCTGCAGGGTACATCTGCTGCGACTGCTGATTGATATTGGCCCTTAAATTATGTGTCAGACCAGCATGGGCTAACGGTCGCTACATCGTGGCCAAAGGCATCAAATCAGATTACACTCTAAAGGGGACAAGACAACTTCCCTTTTCATACTACTTTTGGCCTTCCTTGTTTGCTGCTGTGTGCCACTGAGTACATTTGAACTCTTCAGTTAACTCATTTAAATAATCGCCAGTAATGTCTCATGGTCTGGATGGTGATCTACAAGCTTGACCATTAACTTTCCATTTCAATGTGCAAAATAATTTACTCTCATTCGACCCACTACCCTTTCCAGGGCACCTTGTTTGAAGCACTCAGACCCTTCAATTTGCATCAGTGAACTCTATGTGTGTGTGTGTGTGTGTGTGTGTGTGTGTGTGTGTGTGTGTGTGTGTGTGTGTGTGTGTGTGTGTGTGTGTGTGTGTGTGTGTGTGTGTGTGTGTGTGTGTGTGTGTGTGTGTGTGTGTGTGTGTTCCCAGGGTCCGGCTTTCGCCAGGTGTCCATGCTAAATATGACATGTTTATAAAACAACAATAAACACCAAAGGGAAAGCAAATACAAATAAGAAGATCAAAAGGCTAATGTGTCTGATATTTGAACTACATAGAAAACAGCCAATGTGATCCTACACACCATGCCGTGTCACTAAATAAACCAATAGAGTGGTATAGAGCACTGTAGGGGCTGTATTAACAACAACATTTGGTCAACAACCACTAATGCTTCAGGGCAGAAAGCTTTTTTTCTCTGTTGTTGATTTGACCAAAACACTTCTGCCCTTTCTTCTCATATTAAAGACATAAACCTGTGCGACAGGCTGCGGGACAAACAATAAACAACATGGCTTGGAAATAGTCTGTCTGGAAAAATGCTATATTGTGTGGCTATGTCAAGCTACATAGAAACATCACTTGGACTACTAGCTCTTTGACAATGTAATACTTTTTAACAACCTAGTCAAAATACACAGACCTACAAGCCAGTAATATTGGCTAGACATGAACTGTATGTGTCAGCTGGTTAAAATATGTTTCACTGGCTATCAACGGGAGAGAACATTCAAAATGTGCAGTATATTACATTATGACATGCATACATACTGATCATGAGACAGAGAAACCAGAACCACTAATTATTTCTCTTTCTCCTCTTCCCTCTCCCTACCCCCCTCCTCCATTCCTTCTCTCTCTCCACTTCCTCGCTTTCTCGCCCCCCCACTCTCTCTCTCTCTCCCTCCCTCCTTCCCTCCCTCTCTCTCTCTCCGTCCCTCCTTCCCTCTCCCCCTCCCTCCCTCCCTCTCCCCCTCCCTCCCTCCCTCGCTCTGTCTGTCTCTCTCTCCCTCACCCTCCTTCCCCCGCTCTCTCTCTCCCTCCTTCTTTGTCCCTCAATCCCTCTCTCTCTCTCTCTCTCCCTCACCCTCCTTCCCCCGCTCTCTCTGCCTCTCTCTCTGCCTCTCTCTCTGCCTCTCTCTCTGCCTCTCTCTCTGCCTCTCTCTCTCTCTCTCTCTCTCTCTCTCTCTCTCTCTCCCTCTCTCTCCCTCTCCCTCTCCCTCTCCCTCTCTCTCTCTCCCTCTCTCTTTCTCCCTCTCTCTCTCCCTCTCTCTCCCTCCCTCCCTCCCTCCCTCCCAGTGCTTATCTAGTTACCCCATATAACCTGACCTTGGTGGGGAAGTGACCGAACACCATGCATCATTCATAGGAAAGGTGAGATTCATGAGCCATACATCAGTTGCATGAATGAATCATGAACATAACAATGTCCAATTATGTTATGAATGACACGTCTCAATCCCGAAGGCTAGATTAAAAACAAGACTATTTCCCTTTTCCATTGGCCAATTGTAACCCTACTATATAAACTCAGCAAAAAAAGAAACGTCCTCTCACTGTCAACTGTGGTTATTTTCAGCAAACTTAACATGTGTAAATATTTGTACTAACATAACAAGATTTAACAACTGATACATGAACTGAACAAGTTCCACATACATATGACTAACAGAAATTGAATAATGTGTCCCTGAACAAAGAGTGGTTAAAATCAAAAGTAACAGTCAGTATCTGGTGTGGCCACCAGCTGCATTAAGTACTGCAGTGCATCTCCTCTCCTCATGGACTGCACCAGATTTGCCAGTTCTTGCTGTGAGATGTTACCCCACGTGAGATGTTACCCCACTCCTCCACCAAGGCACCTGCAAATTCCTGGACATTTCTGGGGGGAATGGCCCTAGCCCTCACCCTCTGATCCAACAGGTCCCAGACGTCCGGGCTCTTCGCTGGCCATGGCAGAACACTGAAATTCCTGTCTTGCAGGAAATCACGCACAGAATGAGCAGTTTGGATGATGACATTGTCATGCTGGAGGGTCATGTCTGGATGAGCCTGCAGGAAGGGTACCACATGAGGGAGGAGGATGTCTTCCCTGTAACGCACAGCGTTGCAATGACAACAAGCTCAGTCCGATGATGCTGTGACACACCGCCCCAAACCATGACGAACCTTCCACTTCCAAATCGATCTCGCTCCAGAGTACAGGCCTCCGTGTAAGGCTCATTCCTTTGATGATAAACGCAAATCCGACCATCACCCCTGGTGAGACAAAACCGCGACTCAACAGTGAAGAGCACTTTTTGCCAGTCCTGTCTGGTCCAGCAACGGTGGGTTTGTGCCCATAGGCAACGTGATGTCTGGTGAGGACCTGTGTTACAGCAGGCCTACAAGCCCTCAGTCCAGCCTCTCTCAGCCTATTGCGGACAGTCTGAGCACTGATGGAGGGATTGTGCGTTCCTGGTGTAACTCGGGCAGTTGTTGTTGCCATCATGTACCTGTCCTGCAGGTGTGCTGTTCGGATGTACCAATCCAGTGCAGGTGTTTTACACGTGGTCTGCCACTGTGAGGACAATCAGCTGTCCGTCCTGTCTCCCTGTAGCGCTGTAGGCGTCTCACAGTACGGGCATTGCAAATTATTGCCCTGGCCACATCTGCAGTCTTAATGCCTCCTTGCAGCATGCCTAAGGCACATTCACGCAGATGAGCAGGGACCCTGGACATCTTTCTTTTGGTGTTTTTCAGAGTCAGTAGAAAGGCCTCTTTAGTGTCCTAAGTTTTAATAATTGTGACCTTAATTGCCTACCGTCTGTAAGCTGTTAGTGTCTTAACGACCGTTCCACAGGTGCATGTTCATTAATTGTTTATGGTTCATTGAACAAGCATGGGAAACAGTGTTTAAACCCTTTACAATGAAGATCTGTGAAATTATTTGGATTATTACGAATTATCTTTGAAAGACAGGGTCCTGAAAAAAGGATGTTTCTTTTTTTGCTGAGTTTATATTATCTTGTCCATACTGAAACCATGTTGAGTCAGGCAGATGGAATGGGATGGAATGCTGGGATGGAACGCTGGCATATTCTCTTGCTCTCACTGCAATATGCGGAAATAGCTCTTCCATTCCTATTCGCTAAAATTCCAATAGTTTGCCTGTTTTCAGTTTATGTGACAAAACACAGTGTACAGAATACTTGTACCATCTAAGCCGCTGTGAAATGTATTTTCAATAACCAAAAATATTGTATTTTCTGCTGTTTGAATCTGGTGTACAAAACTGAAAGTACTAAATGATGCAAAAACAAAGCTTAAGAATATGAAGCATAGAAATAGTACACATAGAACATATCTACCACTTCTTAGACTTGCA
Organism: Salmo trutta; assembly: GCF_901001165.1. Lineage (NCBI taxonomy): Eukaryota > Metazoa > Chordata > Actinopteri > Salmoniformes > Salmonidae > Salmo > Salmo trutta. Next base: position 11,138,140 of record NC_042989.1, on the reverse strand, counting down.
TTCAATGAGAGTAACAGATCTATAACTCACATGTCTATGTGAATTTGGTTGGGTCACCCAAAAAATTGCAAATTGCAGCTTTAAGTGATGCTACCACTCTAACCACAGCTCAGCCTTCTCTGGGTTTCATGACGCTTCTACATTCTAATGGAATGTGAAGAGTTTTTGACATTCCGTTCATAATTAAGTTTAGAAATTCACATTATATTCAGTATAAGTGCATGCAGTGAGGCTACGCTCATCTATATATTCACATAAGCCAATTCTGGGTGTCTAAGTGCCAAACAATATGGGGGGGGGGATTGCTACTTTCCCCTTAGAGCAGGACAGGTGTCTTTAGAGGTGTGAAACAGAACAGGAGGTATGAGAGGAAAAGTTACCAAACGTTTGGGTAGGAAGATGGAGTGGGCGGGCGGAGGGGGGAACGAAGTGAAGGACCCTTTAATAGAGCTGGGAGAGAGATTTCTCAAAAGATGAAGAGATGGAATTCTCCGCCAGACATTGATAACTGCAATATCTGTGTTCAAGTCTATGCTCCCAAGTGCCTAAAAGGGAAGGGGAAATCACATCCATACTTCCATTTCATCGATCTTTAGGCTTCTGTGTGATTTCATAATACACTCCCCCCATCCCGTCCCGTCCCGTCCTGTCCTGTAGGTAATACGGCCACCCTGAAGGCTGCTGAAACCACATTGTGTGTCTCTGAGGCTTTCATAGTTAGAGAAAGGAGAAAATCAGATTTTCAGGATATGATGGAAGTCTGTATAGCAGGATTTTTAACCAAGATAGTATTTTGTTCATTCTGGAACTAAAGTAATGGTTCTTGTTCAATTAGGAATAAAATAATGGGTTCTTTATTCTCACTCTCTTTCATTCGCTCATTATTTCTGGTGTCAATGAGCCATGTGATGGAGACAAAGACCTTTTGTCCTTGACAAATTATCAATAGCTGTGCCAACAGTACGATCCAGCACTTGGATTAAAATCAGATTTAACCATTTGGCTGTCAGATACTTTGTACAATGAATCCTTTACAAAACACGTGCCACTATTATTTCCTTTTTCTCTACATAAAAAGTTAAAGGTAAGACTTTACTTTCGAAAAGTGTTCTTTACTGTGATAGTCGGAATCAATATTCCAGTTGTAATGCCCTTCAGTAAGGCTGAATGCTTGAAAAGGGAGGGGGGGGGGCTCTCCATCATAGATAAGGAAATCTGAACACTTGTGCTCAGCTTGGGCTGAAGAGGATTCATTGAGCAGCTCTGTCCAACTGTGACAGTTCATTGACTGGTAAAATGGAAAGGGACAGAACGTGAATGCAGGATTAAATCCAAGCGTTTCCTACTCGTGTTACCACGGAAGAATCCAAGCATGGTATGCCCAAAGCACCGCCGCAACTGGTTATATTCTAGCAGAAGCCAACTCCTTTGTAGGCGACTCTTTTGTCCGTGCGCACGCCTGCGGTTGGCTGGGCCTCCATGGGGAAACTTGTGAAGGCTCTCATATCTCTTCCATGGGGAAACTCGTTTAAACCTGTCTGAAGGCTCTCATATATTGGTTCACGTATGGCCTAAAATAAATCTGTTCATATGGGCAGGATATTGTATAACATAAATAAATAAAAATGTGCTACATTCGTTGGCTTCTTTTTAGACAGAATACATAAAACAGGGTTGGGTGAATATCTTGAAAAATATCATCCATTAACCTACTAATACATTAAGTAAAGCATTAAAAACATGAACATATAAAGAAATGGTATTTCAACCTTGTAATAATATCTGTACGGTTGCAGCTTTATAAAGTATTATCCATCTCCTCTCCATTGGACAGCCATTTCAACACCACCACAAGGTTGACTACTAAGTCATCAGCCCTAAAATTGCAGTGTCCCCTCTGGGACGAAAACTCATTCCGCAGGTCCCACGCACGCACACACGGTCGCACACACACACACACACACACACACACACACACACACACACACACACACACACACACACACACACACACACACACACACACACACACACACACACACACACACACACACACACACACACACACACACACACACACACACACAGGCACACACACAGTGATCTAACCAAAACGTACATTGCAAAGGATGACATAGTTAATCGACCGTAAGCTGTAAAATTAGATCGATTCTGTGTGTATACTATAGTTATTTTTGTCATCAATATCTGTATGAAGGAAACAGTACATCAAGGCCCCTAGGATATAACAGGATTTATGGGAGCTAGACACCACTGTAAATGCCCCCTTGCAAATGTGAAAATGATTACATTTTCCACTCAGATGTATTTTATTTATTTTTTAACCTTCATTTAGCCATGGAGTCATGCTGAGACCATGGTCTCTTTTGCAGATAAGCCCTGCATGAACACATCAATAAACAACAATTACACCACATATGAAAAGCAAAACCCAATCATATGAAACAAACACATTCTTCAGTAAAAATGTTATCTAACATCCGCCTGAATTGCCCTAGAGGCTCCAAATCCACCAACTATAAGGAGTTTTGGAGATGAGGCGCAAAATAACTAAATGCAGATTTCCATAACTCGGTAGAGATTCAAGGGGTCTCCAGGGTTAGCCATCCCTGAGTCAGGGTCTGGTAACTATGTCTGAAGGTTTATTTTCATGTCAAATTTACTTTAGTTGACAACTCAACCAAATGTGAGTCAAAACTAAATGTTGAACTGACATCTGTGTCCAGTGGGATATCTCATATGCAGAGAGAGAGAGAGAGGCAGAGAGAGAGAGAGAGGCAGAGAGAGAGAGAGAGAGAGAGAGAGAGAGAGAGAGAGAGAGAGGCAGAGAGAGAGAGAGAGAGGCAGAGAGAGGCAGAGAGAGCGAGAGAGAGAGAGAGAGAGGCAGAGAGAGAGAGAGAGAGAGGCAGAGAGAGAGGCAGAGAGAGAGATGCAGAGAGAGAGAGAGGCAGAGAGAGAGAGAGAGAGGCAGAGAGAGAGAGAGAGGCAGAGAGAGAGAGAGGCAGAGAGAGAGAGAGAGGCAGGGAGAGGCAGAGAGAGGCAGAGAGAGACAGACAGAGAGGCAGAGAGGCAGAGACAGAGAGACAGAGAGAGATACAGAAGACAAAGCATCTAAAGAGTAGTGACAATAATCATTTTAAACAAATTTGTCCCGGCCTTAAAAGGGAAGTTCACCCAAAAACAATTTGTGGCCCATTATAACACTTGCCTGGTCGTTTGTCAGTACCCCAGACAGTTTTCAGGACCATTGCTTGAGTACTTAGATGTAGTTAATAAGCTGATTCTACCCCCTCCTTCCCCATGGAAACCCCATGCAATGTCCATCATGAATACTTCCCAAACCCACCGTTCTGGTCTCCCATGACCGCAATAGTCCTTGTAATGACTTTCTCAGCACAATTTTTCAGCTGACTTATTTCAATAGGCACATTTTTACCAATGTATTTTGATACCATGAGAGAGAGAGAGAGAGAGAGAGAGAGAGAGAGAGAGAGAGAGAGAGAGAGAATGTAAAATTGTGTATCAATACTTTAAGCAAATGGAAAATTGAGACAGAGAGACAGAGAGAGAGAGAGAGAGAGAGAGAGAGAGAGAGAGAGAGAGAGAGAGAGAGAGAGAGAGAGAATGTGCTTTGGCAATATGTATCAATACATCATGCCATGAAAGCAAATTGAAACCCCATGGAACGTCAATGTCCATCATAAATACCTCCCAAACACACCGCTCTGGCCTCGCATGACCGCAATAGTCATGGGAATGGCTTTCTCTGCACATTTTTACCAATGTATTTAGTTATTTTTGTATTGAAATCCAGGAAGAAGATTAATGCGCCAGAGTCAGGACTAGGTCGGTACTTCCGAGGAGGGCGTGGTTGAAGGATGTAAACAATACTTTTCTGTTCTCACTCACAGTATTTGCTGCCCTCGTCAAATGTAATTAGAGTAAAAAATGTGAGATCGAGAATGAAGAGGAAATTGGAGACCTGCCTTATATTCAGAATGGTACTGTTGTGCCATATCGGTTTGAGCCGGAGTATACTGAGGCTGAGTTGTTCCATTTGCAGGCTGACTGAGAGAAAAGAGCTAGAGAGAGAGACAGAAGCGAGCAGATATCGAAGAAACACAGGCTCAACTGGAAACGACGTGCCACACCTGACGGTCCAAATTGGAAGCTGTCTGAAGAGTAAGTGTTTTGGCTAATATTACTCACAGGATATTTATATTACTCTCTAAGATGAAAATAAATAGCCTACCTAATGACTCCCTTACAACTGTATTTTCCAGTAACCTGCCTACACCCCATAATGTAACTGGCTACTGTAGTCCCATTCAAGTTTGTCTGACAATGATGACATGCTGGCTAGGTAAACAGTGTCTAGAACGAGTGGACGCCCACCATAGAAATATAATGTATGGGATGCAAACTTCACAAGCTGGGTCTACATAAACAAGAGGTTATATTACCGAACAGAGTAAGAAGTAGAATGTTAATACTGGTAGTAGAGAAGAACATGTTGCTTGCAATTTCCAGTCTAGCTTTTATACCAATAATATCCTAACTGGCCTGTACACCCACACACAAGAGGATGAAGTACAGCCTCACACTTGACAACTAACACCCTTTGAACAATGAGTTGACTATACAGTCTTTGAGTATACAAGACCAAGAGAGCCATCAAAAGTTTTGTGGCAGGAAGCCATTTGGTCAGAGTTTTGGGCCAGTAACCAAAATATTGCTGGTTTGACTCCCTGAGCCGACAAGATGAAACATCTGTCTATGTGCCCATGAGCAAGGCACTTAATCCTAACTGCTTCTGTTAGTCGCTCTGGATAAGAGTGTCTGCTAAATTACCTAAATGTAAATGTATTGTGCCATTATCATTATGGCTGTAAATCATTATGTTATTATTATTAGCCTGTTATATTTTATGTTGTATAGGCCTAGGACAATTCATTTTTTCTTGATTGTTGCATATAACACTGTCATGTATTTATTTTCTGTCTCTCTAGACAATACAGAATGGTCTCTTATTGGATCACCCTGGAGTGGACGCTGAGGGAAGAACATCTTACAATGGAATGTTATTATAAAACATATAAAACAACAATTACACAGTTACTATGCCATGTACACTGTCACTCAGCATTAGTTAGACCAGGGATTTACAAACATGTTCATGGAGAGCAACTGTCTTGTAGGTTTTCACTCCAACTGGTGAGCTTGATTAGGGTTGTGTTGAAAACCTATAGGACAGTAGCTCTCTCAGTACAAGGTTAAAGAACTGTGGGGTTATGTAAAACAATTGCATAGTCTTTGCATCCTCTCTCCTTCTCAAAACACATTGGATGAGAAAGCCAGAGGACCTGACCATGGTTGACCAGGATGTGAGGATTATGCAAATGAGATCTTCCCACAGAATCCTACTCATTACTCCATGTGCTGGCTCAGGCCTGGGAGTCAGCCCAGTTCCAAAACTTCACCCGGTGCAAAACACGCCTACCCAGGTGCCCAAAGCAGATTAATCAAATTCCCTCATTTAATAGAACAGGTGTTCCCATGCAAGACAATGACGGCGTAATGGGTGGACTGCCGGCCATTGCGAGTGTACCCACAGGAGCAAAGCCGTAAGTAAAAGCATAAAGTAAAAGCAGGAAGTGTACCCATCAACCTGTAATGTGATTTGTTCAATCAACTCAACTGACATTAGAAAAAATGCATTCCGTTGCATGAGCCACATCAGTTAGCATCATTTGAATGGACATTCTACATTACCATGGAAATTATTGCATCACGCATGGCAGGCGGTACCAAGCGCCAATAGGACCCTGAACAGCTTCTACCCCCAAGTCATTAGGCTGCTAAATAGTGAAAATAGCTATCTTCATTGACGCTTTTTGCACCAACTTTTTTGATTCATCACATATGCTGCTGTTACTGTTTATTATCTATCACGTTATTCCTAGTTATACAGTGCTGTGAAAGATTTGCTCTATTTTGCATATTTTTTATATTGAATGTTATCCGATCTTCAACCAAAACCTAATATTAGATCAAGGGATCCTGTGTTTACAAATAACACAAAAAGGTATACTTATTATATTTATTTAATGAACAAAGTTATGCAACACCCAATTCCCCTGAGTGAAAAAGTAAATGCCCCCTTACACTCAATAACTGGTTGTGCCACCTTTAGCTGCAATGACTGCAACCAAGTGCAATGACTGCTCGTTTCAAGTCCTGCCACAACATCTCAATTGGGATTAGGTCTGGACTTTAACTAATTGGTTGCTTTTTAACCATTTTCATGTAGACATGATTATTTGTTTTGGATCATTGTCTTGCTGCATGACCCAGCGGTACTTCAGTTACAGCTCACTGACGGATGGCCTGACATTCTCCTGTAGAATTCTCTGATACAGAGCAGAATTCATGGTTCCTTCTATTAAGACAAGCCACCCAGGTCCTGAGGCAGCAAAGCATCCCCAAACCATCACCACACCACAACCATACTTGACCGTTGGTATAAGGTTCTTACTGTATAAAGCAGTGTTTGGTTTTCGCCAGGCATAATGGGACCCATGTCATCCCAAAAGTTATACTTTTGACTCATCCATCCATAGAACATTCTTCCAAGAGTCTTGATGATTGTCCAGGTGCTTCCAAGTGCTTTTTGGCAACTCGAGTCAACTTTTGTGACGAGATGCCTCCTTGGTTGGTTTTCCAACAAGGGTGATGTTGGGAGGTAGGTCTGGTATGTCAACTTTGAAGTCTGGGTCTTTGTAAATGGTCTGTTTATCTTCCCACCGCTTGACAGCCTGCTGGATCAAACCGGTTCTAAAGTTGAATGTCTAATTTTCAGACACTCTTCTCTACCCAGTCCTGGGCCTGTTTGGAATTCTCCACACAGCTTGTGTAACAGAATAACAAAACAACAAATTTAAATCAGTCCTTGCATCCTCCTGACAAATTATTGTAGGAGACATGTGTGGAGGGACATTGGGTCCCCTCTTTTAAAATGATGTGAAAAGCATACAAAGATAAAAACAAATCTAAAATCTGAGACAGCATGGTTCATTGTCCTATCCTCATGTTTGTTCCACCACCTCTCTCCTTCTTCCATTCCCTCTCAGGCAGGTGTAAACAGAAAGATTGATTGGTGATGTTGGCTGGTATAGAACAGAGAGTCAGTCATTACATGTCAAGTCAGGGCATGAGCTGATATTTAAAATGTCTTAATTGAAATAGTGTAAAGGCTGGGCTAGTTTTTTTGTCATTACAAGTCATGCACCAGCTAGAGCCAGAGCCATATATTTATCTGTATGGCTCTGGCTAGGGCTGTGTCCGACTCATGTAACTTAACTAGGGCAAGTCCTTTTATGCAATCAATAGCACTACAGAAAACTGTGATGCCTAGTAGAAAATAATATACAATTTCTTGTCAGTAACGTTAATGAAAAATAACAATGCAAAATAAGCAAACAGTCAGTGGGACATGATAATGTTACCGTTACAGTAGTAGCTAAGCTAAAAACACTACAAACTAGTGCAGGAAATGGCAAACAAATAACATTAGAAATTACTTTGTGGTGACTAGCTAGAGGTGTTAGCAACCTTAAATGGTTGGAACTTTCCCGTCCATGGTGGAAAGACGGTAGGAAGAGAACCCAGTTTTAACCGGTCCCCATTGTAGTCAGTGGTCACAAAGTGAACTGGTGAATGACTTCAGGGGTCGTATCGACCCCATAAGCAGGATGTCGGATGGCCTACAGGTATGCCTGACACAAAGCTCCATCGCGGTCAGGAAAAGAGTGGAAATGTGCAGTTCATCAGTATCTGACCGGAACCTTATTGCACCCGGGTACAATGCACTTCCTTTTTTGCCTACATCACTCAGCTACTCGGCTACTAACGTTATTCGCCTTACTTTACTTTAGAGATTACTAAAACGCTACCATCTCTTTGTTTACTTCCTTTAGATCTGATTTCCTTTCTTGAAGACCAATAGTAAGACACTCCTTCATCCCTCTTCCTGTAATTATCCATCTTAGAACCACGAAGAAGAGTATCTACCGGATTACAGACTACATGGAAGACCTTTACGCTAGCATGAAGTAGGTCTGTTTTTTTATACTTTTAACATTAAACACATTTATTTGGCAATTCAATGCCGAGACACAAATCATTGTGTATGTAACAATAAATACACATCGTTTTTAATGCATTTTAGGTAATTTTGGAAATTCAGCATTTCGATATAAAAATACAGACATCTAAATACTCAAACAATGGACCTAAAAAAATCTTTAACTATTCACGCTATAAAATCCAGAGTGAAAGTCTCAACCAATGTCTTCACTTTAGCCATCCCTGCCTTCCCATCAGACACATTTTCACCCACTGATGCGGTTTCATCCAAGTGGTTTGATTTGATTTATTTGACCATTTACAACACCATAAATTGTGGTCCTCTTTGATGTGACTGACTCAACACAGGAGGACAGGTAGGCTCTGATACACCATTGCTTAGTGAGAAGAGAGAAACCTCCCTCCTCTTCCTAGGCTTTGTGTTGTCTATCATTGGTATGCAGAGTTTGTGTGTGTCTGTTTTTCCATTTAGTTTCCTCTCAGTCTGAACAGACCCTGTTTCTAATCACTACGTTTTGGTTTTGGGGGAAAGCATGACCGTTGTGATTTGAAGCTTTTTGAACTTCAACTTCTATCTCAAATACTGTAAGATGACAAGGAAATAAGGAAAATGAACATCCACACACTTTTTTTATTTTATGAAAGTCCTCCTGAGTCTGACTAGCAATTAGTGGGTTCTCCGGTGTTACTAATTAAGTGGTTGTCTTCATTTTTTGTAAGAAAAAGGAGGTACGTTAATTGGTTCCATAACCATCCATCCAATTAGACTGATTGATGCAAAATAGGAAGGTCCCATTGGGTCGTGCATTTTTTATTGTTCTTCATCTCCAGCTTCCCCTACCCCCTTCTCCTCCCCTCCCGCTCCCCACAGCAAAACGATTTAAGTGATTGAAAGGGAGAAGAGGTTGGAAAAAACAGTGCTGCACCTCTTCCGCTGGCAATGAGCAATTAATCAGGGAAATCTTAAATGGGAGTTTTTGATGTCAGAACAAAAAGACCTGACTTTGTTCTTGTTACTTTAATGTTTCCCAAAAATTATAAAGACACACAAAGGTGGTGACTCGCTCTGTTCTGCAAGGATCTTGGCAAGGTTTACTACGGTGAAGAAGGCAGGCAAAACCTTCTCTAATATAACAATACTGTTGAGGTTTCTCTTCTCTACTTCCTCTCTCTTTCTTATTTATCAATCACTTTATTATGCTTCATTGTCTGGCTTATTACATCTGGGATGGATGGGCTGCTCTCTACCCACTCCCTCTATTTTTGCTGATGGAAATACTAGGCCTAGTGTGAGCCCAGCTACTGAAATCGTCTGTTCAGAGTCAAACAGAACATTGTGTACAGCAGAGTCGGTCGTACACAGACACAAGAGGCCACTCACTGGCAGAGAGACGGCCTGTCTGTCCTTCTCAACTGTTACAGCCTGAAGGTGGTTATAGCTAAAAGGAGCAGACAAATATCTGCAATTATACACTAAGGACTAAGGACAAAGCTTGTCTATTTGATGAGTTAGCTATGTTGTCCATGTCCCTAAAGAAGGGAACGGGCCATGGCCGCTCTCAGGTATTTGCAGTGGGAAAAAGGAACGTCCATCTCACAAAAAACACAGAGTGCATTTTAGACTATGCTGTCTATTTGAATAACAAATAATGAATATAAATACCTCCTCCAATTAGAAACACCCCTGAATATTTAATTGATCATTTATTTACTAGAAGACCAACATAATTTATACTTTGCCACTAAAAAAGTCAAAACATTCTGCAGTGCATGGATGAGATGTTCACTAGGCGAGCAGTTCGTAGAAGAAGAAAAAACATTTGTTATCCAGTCGTGGAAGATGCATGAGGCCAGACAGTCCTACACATGTTAAACACTTGACTGTCATTCAAATCAAATCAAAACAAATGTTATTGGTGGTCACATACACATATTTAGCAGGTGTTATTGCGGGTGTAGCGACATTCTTGTGTTCCTAGCTCCAACAGTGCAGTTGTATCTAACAATTCACAACAATACACACAAATCTAAAGTAAAATAATTTAAATAAGAAATATATAAATACTAGGATGAGTAATGTCGGAGTGGCATTGACTAAAATACAGTAGAATAGAACACACTGTATACAGTTGAAGTCGGAAGTTTACATACACTTAGGTTGGAGTCATTAAAACTCGTTTTCCAACCACTCCACACATTTCTTGTTAACAAACTATAGTTTTGGCAAGACGGGTAGGACTTTGTGCATGACAAGTAATTTTTCAAACAATTGTTTACAGACAGATTATTTCACTTATAACTCACTGTATCACAATTCCAGTGGGTCAGAAGTTTACATACACTAAGTTGACTGTGTCTTTAAACAGCTTGGAAAATTCCAGAAAATTATGTCAAGGCTTTAGAAGCTTCGGATAGGCTAATTGACATCATTTGAGTCAATTGGAGGGGTACCTGTGGATGTGTTTCAAGGCCTACCTTGCTTCTTTGCTTGACATCATGGGAAAATCAAAAGAAATCAGCCAAGACCTCAGAAAAAAAACTGTAGAACTACAAAAGTTTGGTTCATCCTTGGGAGCAATTTCCAAATGCCTGAAGGTACCACGTTCATCTGTGCAAACAATAGTACACAAGTGTAAACACCATGGGACCACGCAGCTGTCATACCGCTCAGGAAGGAAACACGTTCTGTCTCCTGGAGATTAACGTACTTTGGTGCAAAAAGTGCAAATCAATCCCAGAACAACAGCAAAGGACCTTGTGAAGATGCTGGAGGAAAGAGGTACAAAAGTATCTATATCCACAGTAAAATGAGTCCTATATTGACATAACCTGAAAGGCCGCTCAGCAAGGAAGAAACCACTACTAACCACCATTAAAAAAAGCCAGACTATGGTTTGCAAATGCACATGCGGACAAACATCGTGCTTTTTGGAGAAATGTCCTCTGGTCTGATGAAACAAAAAAAGAACAGTTTGGCCATAATGACCATTGTTTTGTTTGGAGGAAAAAGGAGGAGGCTTACAAGCCGAAGAACACCATCCCAACCGTGAAGCACGGGGGTGGCAGCATCATGTTGTGGGGGTGCTTTGCTGCAGGAGGGACTGGTGCACTTCACAAAATAGACGTCATCATGGGGAAGGAAAATTATTTGGATATATTGAAGCAACATCTCAAGACATCAGTCAGGAAGTTAAAGCTTGGTTGCAAATGGGTCTTCCAAATGACCCCAAGCATACTTCCAAAGTTGTGGCAAAATGGCTTATGGACAACAAAGTCAAGGTATTGGAGTGGCCATCACAAAGCCCTGACCTCAACCCTATAGATAATTTGTGGGCAGAACTGAAAAAGCGTGTGCAAGCAAGGAGGCCTACAAACCTGACTCAGTTACATCAGCTCTGTGAAGAGAAATGGGCCAAAATTTACCCAACTTATTGTGGGAAGCTTATGGAAGGCTACCCGAAACGTTTGACCCAAGTTAAACAATTTAAAGGCAATGCTACCAAATACTAATTGAGTGTATGTAAACTTCTGACCCACTGGGAATCTGATGAAAGAAATAAAAGCTGAAATAAATCATTCTCTCTACTATTACTCTGACATTCTTAAAATAAAGTGGTGATCTTAACTGACCTAAGACAGGGAATGTTTACTAGGATTAAATGTCAGGAATTGTGAAAAACTGAGTTTAAATGTATTTGGCTAACGTGTATGTAAACTTCTGACTTCAACTGTACATATGCAATGAGTAAAGCAGTAGTAAAAATTATTAAAGTGACCAGTGATTCCATGTCTATGTATATAGGGCACATTACATTACAACACTAATCATGATTTGTGTCCCCTTAAATAGGTTTTCATCTAATTATCAATTAGATGTCTATCATGTTTCCCTGTTGGATCGTTCTATATGTACACAACTGTTCAAAAGTTTGGGGTCGCTTAGAAATGTCATTGTTTTTGAAAGAAAAGCTCATTTTTTGTCCATTAAAGTAACATCAAATTGATCAGAAATACAGTTTAGACATTGTTAATGTTGTAAATGACTATTGTAGCTGGAAAGATTTTGTATGGAATATTTACATAGGCGTACAGAGGCCCATTATCAGCAACCATCACTCTTGTGTTCCAATGGCACATTGTGTTGGCTAATCCAAGTTTACCATTTTAAAAGACTAATTGATCATTATAAAACCCTTTTGCAATTATGTTAGCACAGCTGAAAACTGTTGTCCTGATTAAAGAAGCAATAAAACTGTCCTTATTAAGACTAGTTGAGTATCTGGAGCATCAGCATTTGTGGGTTTGATTACAGGCTCAAAATGGCCAGAAACAAAGAACTTTCTCTGAAACTCGTCAGTTTATACTTGTTCTGAGAAACGAAGGCTATTCCATGCGAGAAATTGCCAAGAAACTGAAGATCTCATACAACGCTGTGTACTACTCCCTTCACAGAACAGCGCAAACTGGCTCCAACCAGAATAGAAAGAGGAGTGGGAGGCCCCTGTACACAACTGAATAAGAGGACAAGTACATTAGAGTGTCTAGTTTGAGAAACAGACGCCTCACAAGTCCTCAACTGGCAGCTTCATTAAATAATACCCACAAAACACCAGTCTCAACGTCAACAGTGAAGAGGCAACTCCGGGATGCTAGCCTTCTAGATAGAGTTCCTCTGTCCAGTGTCTGTATTCTTTTGCCCATCTTAATATTTTATTTTCATTGGACAGTCTGAGATATGTCTTTTTCTTTGCAACTCTGCCTAGAAGGCCAGCATCCCGGAGTCGCCTCTTCACTGTTGACGGTGAGACTGATGTTTTTCTTTCAAAAATAAGGACATTTCTAACTGACCCCAAATTTGTTAACGGTAGTGTATGTCCTGCCACCGTGCGAAATTATTCACAGCAAATAAATGGGACAGTGGGTGAACTTGCTGACACTCCTATTGATACTCAGCTCTGCTGCAAGAGCAGTGTGTTTGCGTGTATAAAGACCCTGAAGATAAATCTGGCCATGCGCCTGGGAGTGAGTGTTCATTTATCAGTGCCTGGCAGTTCCCAGGCGCATGGAGTCGGGCGATGCTGCATTGACTGGCGTAGGCCGGGTGCATGCATGCGGCGTCAAACTCATTCAAACCTCTTCACAAATCAGAAAACACATCTTACTCTTCGTCAAAAAGGCGGCGACCTGTCGGGCTGTCTCACTGTCTGAATACAGAGCTACAGTGGGACATGACAAGTTTCTAGTCTAATCTAGGGATATATCTTTAATACTGAGGAAGAAGCAGCCATCTGGACAGAAAGAAAATATCCAATCATTTGATATTTCCCCCTGTTTTATAATCCGTGGGAATTGTTTTGTGTGTACGGTGTCCATATTAGGACACTCTTCGTAGGAGTTGAGTCATCAGGGGTTGTGTCAGGAGTTGTGTCATCTGAACTAAATGTTTTTTTAATTTTTATTATTTAACCTTTATTTAACTAGGCAAGTCAGTTCTGAACAAATTCTTATTTCCAATGACGGACTAACTTGCGTCAGTTACAGTTGAGTCAGCAGGAGGATTTATTGCATTATTATTTTTTATAGTCATTTCAAATTGGAGCATGATTCTAGAATATACAGTGTCTACAGAATATACCGAAGTGTTATATTGGTTTGAGATCTGGTCTTACACACACACACACACACACACACACACACACACACACACACACACACACACACACACACACACACACACACACACACACACACACACACACACACACACACACACACACACACACACAAAGACCTCTATGTAAATGTGATATTTCATTTTTTTATTTAGATTGATGAGGGAAAAAAATATTGAATACATTTTAGAATAAGACTATGACGTAACAAAATGCGGAAAAAGTCAAGGAGTCTGAATTCTTTACTATGTATACAAAAGTATGTCGACACACCTTCAAATTAGTGGATTCGGTTATTTCAGCTAAGAGGTGTATAAAATCGAGCATACAGCAACACAATCTCCATAGACAAACATTGTCAGTAGAATGGCCTTACTGAAGAGCTCAGTGACTTTCAATGTAGCGCCGTCTTAGGATGCCACCTTTCCTACAAGTCAGTTCATGAAATTTCTGCCCTGCTAGAGCTGCCCCGGTCAACTGTAAGTGCTGTTATTGGGAAGTGGAAATGTCCAGGAGCAACAATGGCCCAGCCGCAAAGTGGTAGAACAAACAAGCTCACAGAATGGGACCACCGAGTGCAAAAATAGTCTGTCCACTCACTACCGACTTCCAAACTGCCTCTGGAAGCAAAATCAGCACATTAACTGTTCGAAGGGAGCTCCATGAAATTAGTTTCAAGCAGCAGCACACAAGCCTAAGATCACCATGTGCAATGCCAAGCGTCGCCTGGAGTGGTGTAAAGTTCACCGCCATGGAACTCTGGAGCAGTGGAAACACGTTCTCTGGAGTGATGAATCACGCTTCGCCATCTGGCAGTCCGACGGACAAATCTGGGTTTGGCGCATGCTAGGAGAACACTACCTGCCCGAATGCATATTGCCAACTGTAAAGTGTGGTGGAGGAAGAATAATGATCTGGGGCTGTTTTCATGATTCGGACTAGGCCCCTTAGTACCAGTGAAGGGAAATCTTTACGCTACAGCATACAATGACATTCTCATCAATTCTGTGCTTCCAGCTTTGTGGCAACAGTTAGTTGAAGACTCTTTCCTGTTTCAGCATGACAATGCCCCCGTGCACAAAGAGAGGTCCATACCAAAATGGTTTGTCGAGATCGGTGTGGAAGAACTTGATTGCCCTGCACAGAGCCCTGACCTCAACCCCATCGAACACCCATGGGATGAATTGGAATGCCGTCTGCAAGCTAGGCCTGATCGCCCAACATCAGTGCCCGACCTCACTAATGCTCTAGTAGCTGAATGGAAGCAAGTCCCTGCAGCAAAGTTCCAACATCTAGTGGAAAGCCTTCCCAGAAGAGTGTAGGCTGTTATAGCGGCAAAATGGCATATTAATGCTCATGATTTTGGAATGAAATGTTCGACAAGCAGGTTTTCCACATACTTTTGGTCATGTAGTGTATTTATACAGTATTGTAGTGACGTTAACCCAACACCTAGCAACCTCTTCAATTGGTTCGGACATCTTTTGGCCTAGTGTTTAAGGTGTTGCCTTGACAGTTGCTGGACCCGGGTTTGAGTCCCGGTCGGGACAACCCACTGAATACTCTACATTAATGTCAGAAGTGAGTTGACTCCTGTGAGGCCATTGGAGATATGTGTACACCTCCTGAATGCTGTACAATATACACACACATTACTTTAGAAAATGAAGAGAGTAAGACAAGTCCTGATCACACAACACCTGCTGACTCAACTCGTACTGAGAGAGTCCTAAAATGGACACCGTTTCAGTATCCCTGCCTTGCCTTTTATGTCCGCATGTTCAACATATCATCATAACACAGGAGTAGCAAAAACAGTTCTATCCAAACGCTACCAATTTGACTGAGTTGGTGAAAGGAAAGGGAAAGAAATAGGGGCAACTTGAAGACTTGAGGCAGAAAATATATAGAAAAATAGAAGTGCTCTATTGAACGGAGGAAGGACACAGACGAATGGAAGAACATAGACGGACCATGACACAGCTGCAGTCAATACAGCTAGCAGCTAGCAAGAGAAGCAATGCAGAGTGGTCTGACTATACTGCAATTCCTACTCCATTGTGTTAACACATACAGGTAAACAACAATATGAACCACAACAACAACAACAACAACATCAACAACTAACCCTGAATCTAGTGGTCACTGCATGGCCTAAATAAGCACAGTGAACCAACGGAGGGAGCCACAAAATCCCTACACTTTTCAGCTATAATGAACTGCTGTTTTCCAGGAGACTCAGGCAGAGAAGGGGAGAGAAGGAGAGGGGAAGAGGAGCAGAGAAGGGGAGGTAGAGGAGGAGGTGATACTAGGCTATTGAAGTCCCACCCTGGACCACTGCTTCATACTTCCAACTAGTGGTGGCACTTTCTCAGCCAGATAATCAGTAGATATTCAAATATTATCACCTCTCCACACTATAGTGAAAGGAATATGTCTCAAATACTCCCATTCAGAATGATGGTGATGACTATATATCTGTGTGAGTGTTGGATGGTGGATGCCAGTCACAATTCCTCTTCACAATAAATCACAGAAAACACATGCACATGTTTCGTAATGTTAAAACAAGTCTTTTAATGGTTTTGAAATTGAAATTGATTTAAAAGAACACAGAACATGACATACAGACACACAGTTGTGATACATTTGAGTCATTTATCAGAAGCGCTTATCCAGAGTGATTTACAGGAGCAATGATGGTTAAGTGCTTTGCTCAAGGACAAATCAACAGATTTTTCCTCTAGTCACCTTGGGGATTCGAACCAGCAACCTTCCGGCTACTGACCCAATGCTCTTAATCGCTAGGCTACCTGGTAAAATGACAAATATTATAATAGAAAAGATTAAATGTAAAATAAAATCATATAACAGATTAAAAATACAATAACAGAACAGCATGAGTTGCCTATAAACAGATCACACTCGAGAAATACAAAGTGTGAAAATGTCATGTCTGAGTGCCTTCCCAGGGATATGGTAAACATGTACGCTAGTAAATTCCCTTCGCTGGCCACTTAATGCACTTTTAATGCAGCTGTCAATTAGATTGAGAACTAGTGTGTCAGTTTAACTACAGTAGAGTTTCCCACATAGTGGGTCAGAATCCACATGGAGAGTTGTAGCAAGTTTCTACAGGATAAACACAGGTCAATTCTGAAAACTTTGGGTGGGATATGTGTGACTGTCTGGGTTCCAACCTGGGTCTCCTGTGTGCCACAAGACTGTGTGATACTGTTGAGTAAATTTGATTGGGTAGCTAACAAAAATCTTAAAGTCTCAAGTAAGATAACTCACGGAACCACTTCCCATTACATATGGCACACACACAAACACACACTTGACTGAAATTGGTCTAGGCTAGCTCTCCTCTTCAGACTATTCTTCAGACTAATCTTCCTCCTCGTCCTCCGTCTTCCTTGCTCCTCTCTCTCTTGCGTCTCTCTGCTCCATAAAGTCTGGACTTCTGGACCAGAAGCTGGTGTCATGCCACAGCTGAATGGCGTGGGTGGGGTCAAAATCTTCTATGAAAGGAGTTGACAGCTGAACAGTCAGTAGATCTGACAGTGGGTCAGGTTTCAGGCCTGACCTCCAGTCACTCTTCACGTTCTTCACGAGGTGGAGAATGGCAGTGTCAGGACGAGATCTAACAGCTGAAGAAGGTCAGGGCACGGGTGTTTGAGGATCCTGTGGAACTTGGGCCAGGACATCTACTCCACGCCGCTCTTTGGGTCCTGGTAGAGCCTGGCCTTCAGGATGGTTTACTGGTCTGGGATCAGATCCACATCAGCGCTGGCTCAAAGTGCCTTGTTAGATCATCAACCTCTGAATCTCCAAAATCTGAAAAGACATACAATAACTAAAATAATATTTAGTTATATGCTTTTACGGGTTGTTAGCAAGTGTGGGTTGTCGGTAAGATCAGGAGTGTTATTGTAAGATGCTAACTTTCAGAGTTTTCTGCAACAAGTCCATTTTGCAGGTCCACCAGTTTTGTCACCAAATCTCTTGTCCATCCTTTGGCACTGCTGGTCAATGAGTTTGCACATGGATGATGTCACATGAGCCAGGGTGCTGTCGTCTCTGGGTGTCAGACTTACACCCTCATAGGTGTCTGTGTTGGCAAGACAAGCATTCAGCTTGAGACCAGGTCTGAATGGCAGAGAATACAACATAGTGTAACAAAGTTTTTGTTTGTTTTCAGAGAAACAATTTGTATGTACGTTTTTATATACACTGAACAAAAATATAATTGCAACATGTAAAGTGTTGGTCCCATGTTTCATGAGCTGAAATAAAAGATTGCTGAAATGTTTCATATGCACAAAAAGCTTATTTCTCTCAAATTTTGTGCATAAATTAGTTTACATCCCTGTTAGTGAGCATTTCTCCTTTGCCAAGATAATCCATAATCCATCAACCTGACAGGTGTGGCATATCAAGAAGGTGATTAAACAGCATGATCATTACACCTTCTGCTCTGGACAATAAAAGGCCACTCTAAAATGTACAGTTTTGTCCCACAGCACAATGCCACAGATGTCTCAAGTTTTGAGGGAGCCTAGAATTGGCATGCTGACTGCAGGAATGTCCACCAGAGCTGATGCTAGATCATTTAATGTTAATTTATCTGCCATAAAATGCCTCCAAAGTCATTTTAGAGAATTTGACTGATTTCCTCATATGAACTGTAACAGTAAAATCTTTGAAATTATTGCATGTTGCGTTTATAGTTTTTGTTCAGTATATGAATAACAACATTTGTATGAATTAATCATAAAAAAGATATTCATACTACCTGCTCTTGTGTTTGTTCAACACTGCCTCTGTGGTGGTCAGGCAGCTGTGGACCTCAGCCACTGTCACGGAGGTTCTCTGCAACGTAAAAGACATGTTGCTGAGATGTGTGAGGAAGTTGTGCATGAAGCAGCTGGTCCGTACCACAGCCACATAACTTGCTGTACTGTGGAAGCTGCGCGCTTCTGCTGCACCGGATTATCCCCCTCAGCATCTGTTGACTGAATCTTAAACAAAGAAATATACAAAAAAATAATTACTATGACATTTAATATTTTCAGGTTAAATAATACATTTGAATAAACAGAATTTAACTAAAACAAACTAACCTACACTACCTATAACCTACTACCTGCTCTAGATGAAGTCCCCTGTAAGTAAATGTTCTTGGGCCTCAAAAGTTGAGAGACCTACCCTCCTGTTGGGATGAGCGGCCTCAGTCCCAACACCGTGAAGCTGTTTTTGAGGTTGGCCCTGTTCAAAGGTCTCTTGTGATAGAACACATAGAGGCCTTGACTGTATATTTGAATGCTAGCTCAAGGCAATGGGCCATGCAGTGGATGCCTAGCATGTAGAACTTGTTGCCACGCAGCCTGCTCACTAACCCTGTTTTGGACCCCATCATCACGGATGCTCCATCAGTTGCAACAGCAACAAGCTTCTCCTGCAAATCCCCTCCTGTGCTGTGCTGTTGTTCTCGTCTTGACTGCTTGCTCCACATACTGCCCTCATCATGCTATGTATTGCCTCAGTGATGGTCTCTGCATCTGCCTTCTCAATTGCCTGAATTCTCATGAACTGGACCTCAACTTTTCCTTCCTGGGACAGTCTCAGACACCCAGCTCTTCCTCCATCCTGCACTCTCTGTAGACCAATCTGACATGATTGCCAGGTACTTTGCAATAAAAATGTTAGCTTTGAACAGTCTTCTAGCCACCTCAGCTATGTAGAACATGAACACTCTTGCCTCTTTGTGGTTTCTGTAAGTGTTTCCTACCGACAGACCCTAGCTAGCTTTCATATTTTATTAATCTGTTTAGCTAGCTAGCTATAACATTACTGAGCTACACTATAACTAGGTAGCCTAGCTAGACAGCACTCAATGTTAACAAGTACAGTCAAATCTAGCTAGAAGCTAATACAATTTAGACATGTTTTATTGGCCTTGAAAGAGTTACACAACATGTCATTTCTTCCTCGCACATCCAAACATAGTCGGGGAATGGTCTTCCCTTTTTCCCGATAGCATGGACATTTCTGAACAGGATTTTCATCCTTTCAAACTGGGACGATTGCATGGATGAGATGGCTTTCATTGCTACGTTCTCCTCTGGGTGACTAGTCTTAGCCCGTTCTGTTGCATGACATCGTAGGTGGCACTTCGATGACTAGTGGTTTGAATGGCTTCAAGCTTCAGGTTTTTGGTACCCATCATAAATGAATTGGTCTGACATTTGACAGATGAGTACAGACGGCAGCGCGAACAGTACAATTTTCTTTGGCATCATACACTTTGCTTCTATTTAATTTTCTTTGTCTTTGGTTGATGTTGATACTGCGGCTGGCCTTTAAACAGCAGCAATGTGCCACCACATTTCTGCTAACGTTACAAGGGCTAACAAGCTAGCAAGCAAGCTAAACACATTCACCTCAGCCAACACACGTGCCTCAGCCATGCTTGGTTTGCGCTGACAGATTTTGAGTCAACCCTCTCACCATGCCCCTCTGCCTGAGCTAACTAGTTTCAGAGTAGGAGGCCTGTTCAGTTAGACCAACCAGAGACCAACCAGACGATGCAGTCATTACATACGTTGTTGAATGTCCAATCAGAGAGAGAATCTGAAAACTAGACAGATTCATGGGAGTTGAAGTGTGTGAGTATTTCAGAAGTTTTGGTAATGATTTGGGAGGTATTTACGTAACGCTCTTTTTGGCTAATGTTGGCTACCTGCCATCGTGGCTGGTAGGTTTGGCAAATCTATATGCCAAAGCAAAAAATTACCAGGATTTGGCAGGTGTTCATTTCCAAACCAGATTGGATGATTAAGTCTTTAGGGTATCCATAACTAGAACAACAGAAGGTTCTAATTGGCATCAATGGAAAGGGGGAGGAGTGACCTTACTAAACCTTTAGAGCTACAGTGGAAAAACCTGGCAGAGAGTGTTAGGGTGGATGGAAATGGTGTTAATTGTTTCCATGAGACCCCATATTGAGTCAACAGATCATGGTAAACCAGATAATGGTGTGTAAACACACACATAAACAGTATTTGAACTGTCGTCTACTTTACATAAAATCCAATGTATTAAACAAACTATTTTTGTGGAAAATAATGGATGCACATTACTGTTGGAGAGTGTTCCGTCTCTCACTGAACAACAGAACAAAACAGACTGCCCTATTTTAGACTTCTCCTCTCTCTCTCTCTCTCTCTTTCTTTCTCTCTCTCTCTCTCTCCTAAAAAACAAGGTTTCCATCTATTTTATCCTATATTATTTTCTAGGTTACTGACTCTGCTTCCTCTCTATCATTCTCTTATTCTTAGTCTCTAATGTCTTGTGCAGGAAAAATATGCAAAAAAATGTTTTGGTGATGTATGTATAGAGACAAACCCTGAAAAATCTCCAGAGACAAGATAAGGAAGGAAAATCGAAGGCAGAGCTAAGAATATCTCAAATGTATATTTTTTCAGTTGATGTTTTGGCCCTCGATCTTCTCCCACAGAGCGTCAGTTGAAGACTCAACCCAAAGACAAACATTAAACTCTCTCTTCCTACATCAATACTTTTTTCACTAGCTAAACATATCACCTCTCCAGGCATGAGCACTAAAGGTGTTTGAATTATCACCAAGTCATTTTGGGTAAAAAAAGCATTCTCAAGTCATTGGGGTAACAACAAATAAGCCAAAAACAGAAAAGATCTCTCTCTTATTAGTATAGTCCTTTGCTTTCCCCCTTTCCATATTGAATCAATGTTTGCTTTTGCATCAGCATGAATAATGTATGGTTTAGGAAACTAGCTTAAAGCCGCTCTGTAAATATTTAGTGGTTTGTTCCGTTAGTTGTAGCCTGACCTGATGCAATCCCTTCACTTCAATTAAATGCAATTGATGTCTCTCGTCTCACATTAACTACTTCTCATTTTCTCTGAAGGCTTGTGTCTTAACATGTACAGTATATAGGTAGTGATTGTAAATAAGAATTTGTTCGTAACTGACTTGCCCAGTGAAATAAAGGTTAAATACAAAAAATATATATAATCTCAGCAAAAAAAGAAATGTCCTCTCACTGTCAACTGCGTTTATTTTCAGCAATCTTAACATGTATAAAAATGTGTATGAACATAACAAGATTCAACAACTGAGACATCAACTGAACAAGTTCCACAGACATGTGACTAACAGAAATGGGACAATGTGTCTCTGAACAAAGGGGGGTCAAAATCTAAAGTAACAGTCAGTATCTGATGTGGCCACCAGTTATATTAAGTACTGCAGTGCATTTCCTCCTCATGGACTGCACCAGATTTGCCAGTTCTTGCTGTGAGATGTTACCCCACTCCTCCACCAAGGCACCTGCACTTTCCCAGACATTTCTTGGGGGAATGGCCCTAGCCCTCACCTTCGCATCCAACAGGTCCCAGACGTGCTCAATGGGATTGAGATCCGGGCTCTTCGCTGGCCATGGCAGAACACAGACATTCCTGTCTTGCAGAAAATCACACACGGAATGAGCAGTTTGGCTGGTGGCATTGTCATGCTGGAGCGTCATGTCCGTATGAGCCTGCAGGAAGGGTACCACATGAGGGAGGAGGATGTCTTCCCTGTAATGCACAGTGTTGAGATTGCCTGCAATGACAATAAGCTCAGTCCGATGATGCTGTGACACACCGCCCCAGATCATGATGGACCCTCCACTTCCAAATCGATCCCTCTCCAGAGTACAGGCCTCGGTGTAACTCTCATTCCTTCGACGATAAGCGCGAATCCGACCATCACCCCTGGTGAGACAAAACTGCGACTCGACAGTGAAGTGCACTTTTTGCCAGTTCTGTCTGGTCCAGCAACGGTGGGTTTGTGCCCATAGGCGACGTGATGTCTGGTGATGTCTGGTGAGGACCTGCCTTACAACAGGCCTACAAGCCCTCAGTCCAGCCTCTCTTAGCCTATTGCGGACAGTCTGAGCACTGATGGAGGGATTGTGCATTCCTGGTGTAACTCGGGCAGTTGTTTTTGCCATCCTGTACCTGTCCCGCAGGTGTGATGTTCGGATGTACCGATCCTGTGCAGGTGTTGTTACACATGGTCTGCCACTGTGAGGATGATCAGCTGTCCGTCCTGTCTCCCTGTAGCGCTTTCTTCCGCTGTTTTTCAGAGTCAGTAGAAAGGCCTCTTTAGTGTCCTAAGTTTTCATAACTGTGACCTTAATTGCCTACTGTCTGTAAGCTGTTAATGTCTTAACGACCATTCCACAGGTGCATGTTCATTAATTGTTTAGCATAGGAAACAGTGTTTAAACCCTTTACAATGAAGATCTGTGAAGTTATTTGGATTTTTACGAATTATCTTTGAAAGACACGGTCCTGAAAAAGGGACGTTTCTTTTTTTGCTGATTTTTTTTATGAAGCTGCCTGTTGAGGACTTGTGAGGCGTCTGTTTCTAATGTACTTGTCCGCTTTCTCAGCTGTGCACTGGGGCCTCCCACTCCTCTTTCTATTCTGGTTCGAGCCAGTTTGCGCTGTTCAGTGAAGGGTGTAGTGCACAGCGTTCGAGCCAGTTTGCGCTGTTCAGTGAAGGGAGTAGGACTCAGCGTTGTTCGAGATCTTCAGTTTCTTGGCAATTTCTCGCATGGAATAGCATTCATTTCTCAAAACAAGAACAGACTGACGAGTTTCAGAAGAAAGGTCTTTGTTTCTGGCCATTTTGAGTCTGTAATCAAACCCACAAATGCTTATGTTCCAGATACTCAACTAGCCTTTTAAAATTATAAACTTGGATTAGCTAACACAACGTGCCATTGGAACACAGGAGTGATGGTTGCTGATAATGGGCCTCTGTACGCCTATGTAGATATTCTAACATGTTTGAAGGTAAGACCCAGGTGCAGACAATGTCGAAGTAACAAAAGTTTATTAATTTGAACACAGGCAGTCAAAGGTACAGGACGGCAGGCAGGCTTAGAGTCAGTTCAGGCAGAAGTCGGTAATCCAGAGTAGCGGGGCAATGGTACAGGACGGCAGACAGGCTCAGGGTTAGGGCAGGCAGAGGTCGGTAATCCAGGGTAGTGGGTCAAAGGTACGGGACGGTAGGCAGTCTCAGGGCAGGCAGAAAGGTCAAAACCGGGAAATCTAGAAAACAAGCACTATAGACAGGACAGGAGCAAGGGGGAAAATGCTGGTAGGTATGAATGAACAAAATGAACTGGCAACAGACAAACAGAGAACACAGGTATAAATACACAGGGGATAATGGGGAAGATGGCAACACCTTGAGAGGGGTGGAGACAATCACAAAGACAGGTGAAACAGATCAGGGTGTGACATATTCCATATAAAATCAGCCGTTTCCAGCTACAATAGTCATTTACAACATTGTCTACACTGTATTTCTGATCAATTTGATGTTATTTTAATGGACAAAAAATGTGCTTTTCTTTCAAGAACAATGACATTTCTAAGTGACCCCAAACTTTTGAACGGTAGTGCATATAACTAAGTGACTCTGATGATAAATACAACAAACACATTCATAGTTTGAGGGAGGCCCAAATACCTTGCACTGTCTGCACAGTCATTGCTATCATAAATATTTTATGTGCATTATAATGATACATCTGCAATTCTGTATTAATGTGTACATCCTACTGGCGCCGGAGAAGAAGGCAGACGTTTTATGTGTCCCCAACCGATTGTGTTTTTTTGTTTGTTTATTTGCATTGTTTGTAACTTATTTTTTTACTTATTTTGAACATAATGTTGCCGTTACCGTCACTTGTGACCGAAAATAACTTCTGGACATCAGGACTGCGATTACTCACCACGGACTGGCAGAATCAAAAAAAATTCTTTAACGAGTCTGACAGGCCCGTCGCGAACGATATACTACTTTCTCAGGAACAGGCCCAGTTCCCCTTGATTGGCGTAAAGACCAGGCGGAGAAAAAGGGTCCGGAGGGTGGGCTGCCTTCTTAGAATTCGTAGGCAATCGAATAAACCCCCACTTCCTTCCATTCTGCTAACAAACGTGCAATCTTAGGAGAATAAAATAAACCTACGCGGAAGATTAAACTACCAAAGGGACATTCAAAAATGTAATATCCTATGCTTTACGGAGTCGTGGCTGAACGACGACACTATCAACATACAGCTGGCTGGTTGTACGCTGCACCGGCAGGATAAAACAGCGGGATCTGGTAAGACAAGGGACGGCAGACTATGTATTTTTGTAAATACTAGCTAGTGCACGATATCTAAGGAAGTCTCGAGCTATTGCTCGCCTGAGGTTGAGTATTTCATGATAAGCTGTAGACCACACTATCTACCTAGAGAGTTTTCGTCTGTATTTTTTGTAGCTGTTTACATACCACCACAGTCAGAGGCTGGCACTAAGACAGCATTGAATGAACTGTATTCCGCCATAAGCAAACAAGAAAACGCCCACCCAGAGACGGTGTTCCTAGTTGCCGGGGACTTTAATGCAGGAAAACTTAAATCCGTTCTACCAAATTTCTATCAGCATGTTAAATTTGTAACCAGAGGAAAAATAACTCTGGACCACCTTTACTCCACACACAGAGATGCATACAAAGCTCTCCCTCGTCCTCCATTTGGCAAATCTGACCATAATTCTATCCTCCTGATTCCTGCTTACAAGCAAAAATTTAAGCAGGAAGCACCAGTAACTAGATCATTTAAAAAGTTATCAGATAAAGCAGATGCTAAGCTACAGGACTGCTTTGCTAGCACAGACTGGAATATGATCCGGGATTCCTCCGATGGCATTGAGGAGTACACCACATCAGCCATTGGCTTCATCAATAAGTGCATCAGTGACCGTAAGTACAGTACATACCCCAACCATGGATTACAGGCAACATCTGCCTTGAGCTAAAAGCTAGAGCTGCCACTTTCAAGGAGAAGGACTCCAACCTGGAAGCTTATAAGAAATCCCGCTATGCCCTCCGACGAACCATCAAACAGGCAAAGCTTCAATACAGGACTAAGATCGAATCGTACTGCACCTGCTCTGATTCTTGTCGGATGTGGCAGGCCTTGCAAAACAATACAGTCTACAAAGGGAAGCACAGCCGAAAGCTGCCCAGTGAGACAAGCCTACCAGATGAGCTAAACTCCTTCTATGCTCGCTTCAAGGCAAATAACACTGAAACATGCATGAGAGCACCAGCTGTTCCGGACAACTGTGTGATCACACTCTCCGCAGCCGATGTGAGTAAGACCTTTAAATAGGTTGACGTTCACAAGGCCGCAGGGCCAGATGGATTACCAGGATGTGTACTGTGATTATGCACTGACCAACTGGCAAGTGTCTTCACTGTCATTTTCAACCTCTCCCTGTCTGAGTCTGTAATACCAACATGTTTTAAGCAGACCACCGAAGTGCCTTTGCCCAAGAACACTAAGGTAACCTGCCTAAATGACTACCGACCCGTAGCACTCACGTCTGTAGCCATAAGGTGCTTTGAAAGGCTGGTCATGGCTCACATCAATACCATTATCCCAGACACCCTAGACCCACTCCAATTTGCATACCGCCTCAACAGATCCACAGATGATGCAATCTCTATTGCACTCCACACTGCCCTTTCCCACCTGGAATGCTATTCATTGACACCAGCTCAGCGTTCAAAACCATGGTGCCCTCAAAGCTCATCACTAAGCTAAGGACCCTGGGACTAAACACCTCCCTCTGCAACTGGATCCTGGACTTCCTGATGGGACACCCCCAGATGGTAAAGGTAGGTAACAACACATCTGCTACGCTGATCCTCAACATCGGGGTCCCTCAGGGGTGCGTACTCAGTCCCCTCCTGTACTCCCTGTTCACTCATGACTGCACAGTCAGGCACAACTCCAACACCATCATTAAGTTTGTCGATGACACAACAGGGGTAGGCATGATCACCGACAACGACGAGACAGCCTATAGGGAGGTGGTCAGAGACCTGGCCGTGTGGTGCCAGAACAACAACCTCTCCCTCAACGTGATCAAGACAAAGGAGATGATTGTGGACTACAGGAAAAAGAGGACCGAGCACACCCCTATTCTCATCAACGGGGCTGCAGTGAAGTAGGTTGAGAGCTTCAAGTTCCTTGGTGTCCGCATCACCAAAAAACTAACATGGTCCAAACACACCAAGACAGTTGTGAAGAGGGCACGACAAAACCTATTCCCCCTCAGGAGACTGAAAAGATTTGTCATGGGTCCTCAGATCCTCAAAAGGTTCTATAGCTGCACCATCATGAGCATCCTGACTGGTTGCATCACTGCCTGGTATGGCAACTGCTCGGCCTCCAACCGCAAGGCACTACAGAGGGTAGTGCGTACGGCCCAGTACATCAGAGGAAGGCTCTAAAAATTGTCAAAGACATCAAGCACCCAAGCATGGACTGTTCTCTCTGCTACCGCACGGCAAGTGGTACCAGAGCGCCAAGTCTAGGTCCAAGAGGCTTCTAAACAGCTTCTACCCCCAAGCCATAAGACTCCTGAACACCTAATCAAATGGCTACCCAGACTATTTCCATTGCCCCCCCTTTACACCACTGCTACTCTCTATCGTTATCATCTATGCATAGTCACTTTAATAACTCTACCCTATATGTACATACATAGTACCTCAACTAACCGGTGCCCCCGCACATTGACACTGTACCGGTACCCCCTGTATATATTCTCGCTATTTTTATTTTACTGCTGCTCTTTAATTATTTGTTATTTTTATTTCTTATTCTTATCCGTGTTTTTTTAAACTGCATTGTTGGTTAGAGGCTCGTAAGTAAGCATTTCAACTGTAAGGTCTTGTAACGGTTGTCTGTGGAAGAAGGAGTAGACCAAAGCGCAGCGTGGTACGTGTTCATGATGTTTATTAACTTGAACACTGAAACAAAAAACCAAAGTGGAACAAAACGCAACAGCTCTGTCAGGTGAACACACCAAACAGAAAACAACTACCCACACCAGCCCTGTAGGAAAAGGATACCTAAGTATGGTTCCCAATCAGAGACAACGATAGACAGCTGTCCCTGATTGAGAAACATACCCTGCCAAAACAAAGAAATACCAAAACATAGAAAAAAGGACATAGAATGCCCACCCTAGTCACACCCTGGCCTAACCAAAATAGAGAACAAAAACCTCTCTATGGCCAGGGCGTGACAGGTCTACAACTTTTGTATTCAGCGTGTGTGACTAATAACATTTGATTTGATTTGATTGTGGTAGTGATTCTTCCTCACGCTCATAGGCTATTCCCCTACAACAAGACCAATGTCTTTGTAGGAATCAGTGTTTTACAGATGGACCCCATGGCTCTTACATTTATGTAAGAGCCATGGGCTCGCACGTCACCGTAATAACACTCAAAACTCACTTGCAATTGCATTGATTCCCGCAATTCTTTAATTTCAATACAGAGAGTCCCCTTATTATCAGATTATTCTCATTGAAGAGAGTTGAAATACAGCAGTGGTTCCCAAACTTTTTATCGTCCCATACCCTTTCAAACATTCAACCTCCCGCTGCGTACCCACTCTAGCACCAGGGTCAACGCACTCTCAAATGAGTGTGAATTTTTGTCACAACCCGGCTCGTGGGAAGTGACAAAGAGCTCTTATAGGACCAGGGCACAGATAGGCATCTTACATATAAAACCATATTTGTTTATCAAAAATTGTGAATAACTCACCACAGGTTAATGAGAAGGTTGTCCTTGAAAGGATGCACATAACTCTGCAATGTTGGGTTGTATTGAGAGAGTCTCAGTCTTAAACCATTTTCCACACACAATCTGTGGCTGTATTTAGTTGTCATGCTAGTGAGGGCCGAGAATCCACTCTCACATATGTACGTGGTTGCAAAGGGCATCAGTGTTTTAACAGCGCGACTTGCCAAGGCAAGAAACTCTAACCTTCCCTGTGGCTCAGTTGGTAGAGCATGGTGTTTGCAACGTCAGCATGGTGCGTGCAACGCCAGGGTTGTGGGTTCGATTCCCACGGGGGGCCAGTACAAAAATACAATAAAATAAATAAATATAAATAAAAATGAATAAAAAAAATGCATGAAATGAAATGTATGCATTCACTACTGTACGTCGCTCTGGATAAGGGCGCCTGCTAAATGACTAAAATGCAAAATGAGCGCAGCCCTATACAGAAATCTGGCAGTGATGTCTGATTAAATTTGATTTTCACAGAACAGCTTGTTGCAATTTCGATGAGGCTGTCTTGTTCAGATATTGGTAAGTGGACTGGATGCAGGGCATGAAAGGGATAATGAATCCAGGGTTTGTGTCGTCCGTTTCGGGAAACTATCTGTGTAATTGTGCACCCAGCTCACTCAGGTGCTTCGCTATATCACATTTCACATTGTCTGTAAGCTTGAGTTCATTTGCATACAAAAAAATCTTACATGATGGAAAGACCTGTGTGTTGTCCTTGTTGATGCAGACAGAAAAGAGCTCAACTTCTTAACGATAGCCTCAAATTTGTCCCGCACATTAAATATAGTTGCGGAGAGTCCCTGTAATTCTAGATTCAGATCATTCAGGTGAGAAAAAACATCACGCAGATAGGCCAGTCGTGTGAGAAACTCATCATCATGCAAGCAGTCAGACAAGTGCAAATTATGATCAGTAAAGAAAACTCTAAGCTTAAAAAAAACGTGTTAATACTTTGCCAGTGCACTTCGGTATGTTGTAAAAGCGTTACATGGTCGCTGCACATATCATTGCATAATGCAGAAAATACACAAGAGTTCAGGGGCCTTGCTTGAACAAAGTTAACCATTTTCACTGTAGTGTCCAAAACATCACTCAAGCAGTCAAGCATTCCCTTGGCAGCAAGAGCCTCTCGTGGATAATGCAGTGTACCCAAGTGGTGTCGGGAGCAACTGCTTGAACTCGCGTTACCACTCCACTATGTCTCCCTGTCATGGCTTTTGCACCATCAGTACAGATACCAACACATCTGGACCACCAAAGTCCATTTGATGTCACAAAGCTGTCCAGTACTTTAAAAATATCCTCTCAAGATGTCCTTGTTTCCAGTGGTTTGCAGAAGAGGATGACTTCCTTAATTGACCCCCATAAACGTAAAGGCCCGCCACGTGCCAGGCCCGCCACATCTGTTGATTCATCCAGCTGTAACGCATATAATTCACTGGCTTGTATACGAAGCAGTAATTGTTTCAAAACATCTCCTGCCATGTCACTGATGCATCATGAAACATTGTTGTTTGATGAAGGCATTGTCTGTATAGTTTTTTGGGCCTTTCCCCCAGCGTTGTCCCAGCCATATCCGCGGCAGCAGGAAGAATTAAGTCCTCCACAATATTATGGGGCTTGCCTGTCCTAGCCACTCGGTAGCTCACCATATAAGACGCTTCTAGCCCCTTCTTATTAATGGTATCTGTTGCTTTTATACATGTCTTACTACTCGAAAGTCATCTTTATTCTCGCTTAGAAAACTCCCGTGGCTTATTTTACAAATTGGCATGTTTCTAAATGTCTGCGCAATGTTTCCCGCGAGAGAGTAATGGTTAAATGTGATTGGATGTTAATTATTTGACTAGGCTACCAATATTTGACATTGTGTTGTTATTTCATTGAACTCTACATTTTTGGCAATGAAACGAGGCTACTCAGGCGAGAAAAAACCTTACCCAAATGTATAGCCCCTTTGGAAAATATAAACGTACTGTTTGAAAAGAAAATGTGACTTACATTTTTATTTGGTGTACCCCGAAGGCATTGCGCGTACCCCTGTACCATAGTTTAGGAATACCTGAACTAGAGGTATCGGAACTAAATTTACATTTACAAAATATCTACCAGAGGAGGCTGGTGGGTGGAGCTATAGGAGGACAGGCTCATTGTAATGTCTGAAATGGAATAAATGGAATAGTGTAAAACACATTGAACATAATGGAAACCATATAGCCCTTCCTCCTATACGTACTCCCACCAGCCTCCTCTGATACATACAGTTGAAGTTATTAAAACTCATTTTTCAACCACTCCACAAATTTCTTGTAAACAAACTATAGTTTTGGCAAGTCGGTTAGGACATCTACCTTGTGCATGACACAAGTCATTTTTCCAACAATTGTTTACAGACTGATTATTTCACTTATAATTCATTGTATCACAATTCCGGGGGGTCAGAAGTTTACGTACCCTAAGTAGACTGTGCCTTTAAACAGCTTGGAATATTCCAGAAAATGATGTAATGGCTTTAGAAGCTCCTGATAGGCTAATTGACATAATTTCATTCAATTGGAGGTGTACCTGTGGATGTATTTCAAGGCCTACCTTCAAACTCAGTGCCTCTGCTTGACATCATGGGAAAATCAAAAGAAATCAGCCAAGGCCTCAGAAAACAATTGTAGACCTCCACAAGTCTGGTTCATCCTTGGGAGCAATTTCCAAACACCTGAAGGTACCACGTTCACCTGTACAAACAGTAGTACGCAAGTATAAACACCATGGGATCAAGCAGCCGTCATACCACTCAGGAAGTAGACGTGTTCTCTCTCCTAGAGATGAACGTACTTTGGTGCGAAAAGTGCAAATCGATCCCAGAACAACAGCAAAGGACCTTGTGAAGATGCTGGAGGAAGCAGGTACAAAAGTATCTATATCCACAGTAAAACGAGTCCTATATCGACATAACCTGAAAGGCCGCTCAGCAAGGAAGAAGCCACTGCTCCAAAACCGCCATAAAAAGCCAGACTACGGTTTGCAACTGCACATGGGGACAAAGATCGTACTTTTTGGAGAAATGTCCTCTGGTCTGATAAAACAAAAATAGAACTGTTTGGCCATAATGACCATCGCTATGTTTGGATGAAAAAGGGGGATGCTTGCAAGCCAAAGTACACCATCCCAACCATGAAGAACGGGGGTGGCAGTATCATGTTGAGGGGTTGCGTTGCTGCAGGAGGGACTGGTGCACTTCACAAAATAGATGGCATCATGAGGGAGGAAAATTATGTGGATATATTGAAGCAACATCTCAAGACATCAGTCAGGAAGTTAAAGCTTGCTCGAAAAGTGGTCTTCCAAATGGACAATGACCCCAAGCATACTTCCAAAGTTGTGGCAAAATGGCTTATGGACAACAAAGTCAAGGTATTGGAGTGGCCATCACAACGCCCTGACCTCAATCCTATACACAATTTGTGGGCAGAACTGAAAAAGCGTATGCGAGAAGGAAGCCAACAAACCTGACTCAGGTACATCAGCTCTGTCAGGAGGAATGGGCCAAAATTCACCCAACTTATTGTGGGAAGGTTGTGGAAGGCTACCTGAAATGTTTGACCCAAGTTAAACAATTTAAAGGCAATGCTACCAAATACTGATTGAGTGTATGTAAACTTCTGACCCACTGGAAATGTGATAAAATAAATGAAAGCTGTAATAAATCATTATGTCTGCTATTATTCTGACATTTCACATTCATAAAATAAAGTGGTGATCCTAACTGACCAAAGACAGGGAATTTTTACTAGGATTAAATGTCAGGAATTGTGAAACTGTTTTTAAAAGTATTTGGCTAAGGTGTATGTAAACCTCTGACTTCAACTGTACATCAACTTTTCAATTCACATTATCAACGAGTGTCACTAACTGAGACAGGGTTTGGGTGACGTTCTTGCTTCGCAGCTCAAATGTAAAGTAAATGTCACAGTAGTTGCCACTAGCCAGTAGGCTAACCATGCACATTTTTCAACTAGTTATGCAAGCAATCTTTCATGCATCTACCATTACACTCTTGATTAACACAAACAAAACCATATTACACTCTTGCATAATGCAACAATTCACAAACATGTGCAGACGTTTAAGTGGTTTATTTTCTTGTCCATACACTCATCCATTTAACTGCAAGACAATAACACATCCAAAGTAGCACAGTTAACGTTAGCTAACAACATTTGTTTCATCAAGTAACTTCAGCACAGCAAAAATGTTAATTTACCCTGCTCTTACGAATATATAAGTACAGTAACGTTATCTTAAGGCATTTTCACACTGCATTGTTCTTAGCCCCGGGCTAGACTGGCCCTGGGATAGCTTAGCCTGTGTTCACACAAGTATTTGTTAACCCTGGGCTAAGCTTTAACCCTGGGCTAAGGATTCACACTTGTATTCCAACGCCCTGGGCTAACGGACCAACACAACATTCCAACATTCTATCTCTGACACACAACCAGTGTTAAAGGCAATAAGACATTGATTAGCACTTTATTTCCTCTTGCTTCTAGCCTAGAATTGTATTCCCAACAGTGATGGTTTGTATAAACCTTGCTGTCTGCCTGTCTGACCTCAGAAACAATGTTTGTTTCACTTTTGAAATTCAATCTTGCCCCTGTACAGAGAATGCTGTGCACGAACGAGACATCAACTTGTCTGATCAAGATGAAATAATGCAACAGGTATTATTATAGATATATCCAAATGAATGTCAATAGAAAAGCTATGAAAACAGGAAAATGTTGCTTTTGCTGCCCTACTAGCTGCAGAGTTTATAGCTTGGCTAAGTGAGAAGACCTTAGCCAGCCTGCAGAGCAACCATTATTGTTAGGCATAACAACCAATGTTTTTGCACAGATTAAAGTATTTTGGGTTTTGCCCTCAGATGCAGAGCTGCCAACTCTCACGCATTCACCATGAGACACATGCTATTGACCATGAGACACACGCTATCACACTACACCTCGTATCTAACGCTGGAATCCCAAAAAAGGGTTTTTGTGTGCTTTATTTTCATGAATTGTGTGCAAGTATGAATATGAAGTTAGCTAGCTCCCAATGTGATCATCATTACTTCTGGGCGTCTGCTGCAAGCCCAAATAATGCCCTTCTTACTTGTTGCTATGGGAAAGTTGATACAGACTGCGCTCGCGCATTGTCACAGACATCATTTAGTGGTCAGCAGCTCTCATCATCTTACAACACAAGATAAATCCCTAGAGACAATTCACATCAAAGAAATAACAAAGTAATGAAGGTAAGCAATGTAGTTTGCGTTATCATTGACACAAATTACAATGTGGGGCACGATGTTGGGTTTATGTTGGCTAGCTAGAAAGCTAGCAAACATTTTCTTTTATTTACAGAAAACTTCAGTAGGTTAGCTTAGCTAGCTAGCTAGCTAGTAACTATTGATTTTTAGAGATTGTTCTACATAATTTATGAGATTGAATCAATCAAACCAGATTGGAGTTTAGCTAATGCAATCCATCTCTGTTTTAAGGATATTATCTAAAGTGGAAGGGAAGAGAACATTAATTTCAGTGTGGGCAGCAAAAGATCAGCCCCCAACTAAAAAAGGCACCAGCAATCAATCAGAGAAGCCAGAGAGAGAGGCTGAACCCCATCCTTCAGAGCAGCTAGAGAGAGAGGATGACAGAGAGACAGTACAACAGACCCAGACAGAGACGGCAACAAGAAAAGGTAAAAAAGCAAAGAGCCCTGAGTGGAGTCCATGTTAAAAAATTTGTGGACAGCCAAATAGCCATTTTTATATAAACAAACATGCAAGATTAGTTTTCAATATGTAGGCAGGAGAACACATGTTCTCACCAAAACATTACATATTAAGAGCCAGGGTCACCAGGAGAAACAAAAGGTGCTGCAGTCTGCAAGTAAAAAAATATATCCTAGCCGCTTCTGTTGGTGGGATGTCTACACAAGAAGCAAAGGTACATTATCAGTATAACTTAGGTGGGTGGGGTGTAGGGCTTAAGACTGTACTGGATAGGCAGCATTGGAAGGAAAAAAAACGGAATGTAACATGAACACTTGGAACACTGATAAATCTACTACAAATAACCCTTTGCTGTTGCAGACAAGGAGGGCAGAGGTTAAGGTGGACGTGTTATTGGTTGAGCACAATGTGCCGCTGGCGGTGGCAGATCACCTGTGGCCTCTGTTCGTGGAGTGTTTCACTGATTCCCAAATTGCTAAAGACGACAAGTGTGCCCTCACAAAGACCACCGGTATAATTAACAAAGCTGTCACACCAAACTTCAAAAAAGAACTGGTGATGAAGATGAAAGACAATCTGTACACGGTCATCACAGATGGATCCAATGATACAGGTAGTGTGTGGACACCTGCTTGTCGAACATCTCATTCCAAAATCATGGGTATTAATATGGAGTTGGACCCCCCTTTAGCGGCTATAACAGCCTCCACTGTTCTGGGAAAGCTTTCCACTAGCTGTTGGAACATTGCTGGGGGGACTTGCTTCCGTTCAGTCACAAGAGCATTAGTGAGGTCGGGCACTGATGTTGGGCGATTAGGCCTGGCTCGCAGTAGGCCTGGCTCGATGGGGTTGACATCAGGGCTCTGTGCAGGCCAGTCAAGTTCTTCCACGCCAATCTCGACAAACCATTTCTGTATGGACATCGCTTTGTGCACGGGGGCATTGTCATGCTGAAACAGGAAAGTGCCTTCCCCAAACTGTTGCCACACAGTTGGAAGCACAGAATCATCTACAATGTCATTGTATACTTTAGCGTTCAATGGAACTAAGGGGCCTATCCCGAACCATGAAAAACAGCCCCAGACCATTATTTCTCCTCCACCAAACTTTACAGTTGGCACTTTGCATTCGTAGCGTTCTCCTGGCCAAACCCAGATTCGTCAGTTGGACTGCCAGATAGTGAAGCATGATACATCACTCCAGAGAACTCATTTCACTGCTCCAGAGTCCAATGGTGTCGAGCTTTACACCCCTCCTCAGATAACCACTCTAGCCGTGATTGGTCATTTGTCAATCTCATGATGACTGTCAATCTCATACTTTAAAAAAACTGTCTGGAAGTGGTTTGAGTGGGGAGGGGAAGACAATTTTGTTTTGGTCGTCTCTTTGTTGTTGGTCTTTTAACCAATTTACCGCATGGTGATGTAACCTTGGAAAGTTGAGACTCCCGCCCATGCAAACCTGCTGATTTTTATCATTATACAATATTTTTGTGTAACAATGGTAGTAGTTAATTAAATTTGGGGAGGTAAGAAGGGGGGCACTGGGTGTTCCCCCATGATGAAAGAGGGGCATGACTGAAAATGTTTGGAAAGCACCGATCAAGCTAATGATTAGCACAAATACAGATTGGGAAACCCATGCTTCAATCTTTTTATTTATAGCCACAATGCGGCATCATTTGGGCTACAGGTAGTATTGTTGCAGTGACCATATTACCGCCACACCGGCAGTCACAAGTCATGAAGGTGTCACAACGTCTACGGAAGGCTGCTCCTCTCCCCGTTCGGGTGGCGCTCGGCGGTCGTTGTCGCCGGCCTACTAGCTGCCACCGATCCCCTTTTCATTTTTGTTTGGTGTTGTCTGTTTTGTGTTACCACCTGTTTTGAGTTAGTTCGTTAGTGGGGATTTAGTCTGGCTTTCTAGGTTTAGGTTTGTGCGGGATTGTTTGTGTTTTCTGTCGTAAGGTTTGGGGATTGGTTTCCTCTACTGTGTTTTTGTTGCAAGGACGGTTTTCCCCGGGCTGAGTCCCGACTCAGTTCTGGTGTATTTTGCCCGATTGGGTTCCCTAGTTCCCTGTCAAGTGTTCGGCATTTTTGGACTTGGTAACTATTAAACGTGTTACTACGTACCTTTG
The DNA here is from genome assembly GCF_901001165.1 of Salmo trutta. Classification (NCBI taxonomy): domain Eukaryota; kingdom Metazoa; phylum Chordata; class Actinopteri; order Salmoniformes; family Salmonidae; genus Salmo; species Salmo trutta. The sequence goes on along the minus strand of NC_042989.1, from coordinate 11,101,643 downwards.
GTCTCCTGCGCCTGACTTCACCCCTCCTTCACTTCTAGTGCACAGTGACAGAAGGCAGTCAAATTCCACATGACCATTTGGTCACGGTAATTAGGCTTCTCCAAGCTCTGATGCTGCTGCTTGTCATTAGTAGCCTACCAAACTTGCTAACTGCCTTCCCTGTAGCGCAGCTAACGCCTTCCCTGTAGCTCAGTTGGTAGAGCATGGTGTTTGCAACGCCAGGGTTGTGGGTTTGATTCCCACGGGGGGCCAGCACAGAGAAAAAAAAGAAAACAAAAGTATGAAATGAAATGTATGCATTCACTACTGTAAGTCGCTCGGGATAAGAGCGTCTGCTAAATGACTGAAATGTAAAATGTACTCAGCACTCTATTGTCCCTCTAATTGTAAATGTTTTCGAAAATCTAATCGAACACTTCATGAGAGCCCAAGAGCTCATGTTGCGCAACATTTCTATAGGCTATGCAATTGCGGGAGAAAACAGAGTGATGGCCCTAATAAAAAGAGGAGGATCCCATCAACTTTCTATAGGCTAGGCCTACTATATTTATTTCTAAACTTTCCTAATGTTAAGCACATTGCTTATAATTACAACAGGAGGACAGCCTACCTGGCTGGCATGAAAATAAACCGTGTGGAAAGCGTCCTCCATTTGCTATTTAAGTGCATAGATGACATGCATATAAAATAAAAAAAATGTCAAACATATATTATTTAGTATATGTTTTATTTAATCGTATTCTTCATACTATAAAATAATATAAATAATGTCACGGAATTATAAGCAAATGTTGTCTGCTAAATGAACTAGAGTAGCCCACAACCATTTGACATAGCCACATCAGTACCTAACATAAGGACAACTTAGTATGCTGTTCTTTTCTTCTGAAATAGACTACAGCGCGAACCACTGCTTTTAATCAGGGCAAGGTGACCAGAAACATGACCGAATACAAACAGTGTAGCTATTCCCTCCGCAAGGTAATCAAACAAGCTAAGCATAAGTATACAGACAAAGTAGAGTCGCAATTCAACGGCTCAGACACGAGAGGTATGTGGCAGGGTCTACAATCACAGACTACAAAAGAAAAACCAGCCCCGTCGCGGACAACGATGTCCTGCTCCCAGAGAGACTAAACAACTTCTTTGCTCACTTTGAGGACAATACAGTGCCACTGACATGGCCCGCTACCAAAACCTGCGGCCTCTCCTTTACTGCAGCCCCAATAGGTCCACAGACGACGCAATCACACTGCACACTGCCCTAACCCATCTGGACAAGAGGAATACCTATGTAAGAATGCTGTTCATCGACTACAGCTAAGCATTTAACACCATAGTACCCTCCAAGCTCATCACCCTGGGTCTCGACCCCGCCCTGTGCAACTGGGTCCTGGACTTCCTGACTGGCCGCCCCCAGGTGGTGAGGGTAGGTAACAACATCTCCACCCCGCTGATCCTCAACACTGGGGCCCCACAAGGGTGCGTTCTCAGCCCTCTCCTGTATTCCCTGTTCACCTGACGAGCCGCCCCCAGGTGGTAAGGGTAGGTAACAACATCTCCACCCCGCTCATCCTCAACACTGGGGCCCCACAAGGATGCGTTCTCAGCCCTCTCCTGTACTCCCTGTTCACCCACAACTGCGTGGCCTGGCACGCCTCCAACTCAATCATCAAGTTTGCAGACGACACTACAGTGGTAGGCTTGGTTACCAACAACGACAAGACGGCCTACAGGGAGGAGGTGAGGGCCCTCGGAGTGTGGTGTCAGGAAAATAGCCTCACACTCAATGTCAACAAAACAAAGGAGATGATTGTGGACTTCAGGAAACAGCAGAGGGAGCAGCCCCCTATCCACATCGACGGGACAGTAGAGGAGAGTGTGGAACGTTTTAAGTTCCTCGGCGTACACATCACGGACAAACTGAAATGGTCCACCCACACAGACAGTGTGGTGAAGAAGGTACAGCAGTGTATCTTCAACCTCAGGAGGCAGAAGAAATTCAACTTGTCACCAAAAACACTCACAAACTTTTACAGATGCACAATCGAGAGCATCCTGTCGGGCTGTATCACCGCCTGGTACGGCAACTGCTCTGCCCATAACCGTAAGACTCTCCAGAGGGTAATGAGGTCTGCACAACGCATCACCGGGGGCAAACTACCTGCCCTCCAGGACACCTACACCACCCGATGTCACAGGAAGGCCAAAAAGATCATCAAGGACAACAACCACCCGAGCCACTGCCTGTTCACCCCGCTATCATCCAGAAGGCGAGGTCAGTACAGGTGCATCAAAGTGGGGACCGAGAGACTGAAAAACAGCTTCTATCTCAAGGCCATCAAACTGTTAAACAGCCATCACTAACATTGAGTGGCTGCTGCCAACATACTGACTCAACTCTAGCCACTTTAATAATGGAAAAACTGATGTAATGTATCACTAGCCACTTTAAACAATGCCACTTTATATAATGTTTACATACCCTACATTACTCATCTCATATGTATTATACTGTACTCTGTACCATCTACTGCATCTTGCCTATGCCGTTCGGCCATCACTCATTTATATATTTTTATGTACATATTCTTATTCATTCCTTTACACTTGTGTGTGTATAAGGTAGTTGTGAAATTTTTAGGTTGGATTACTTCTTAGATATTACTGCATTGTCGGAACTAGAAGCACAAGCATTTCGCTACACTCGCATTAACATCTGCTAACCATGTGTATGTGACAAATAACATTTGATTTGATTTGATTCATATCATGCTTCTTTAGACCTGTCTAAAATAAATAAGGGATTTATTGTGAAGGTGTAGGCTATACTACATGGATTTATTAGACTTTTTTAATGGCTTGTAGATTATGTAACATGATTTAGGATAAGACACAGATGCAGACACAGGAGGCAGACAGTTCGAATTTCAGATGTTTATTACAAAACAGGGCAGGCAAAGGGCAGGTCCCGGGCTGGCAGAAGTCAGTAATCCAAGGCAGTGTTAACCAGGGACAGAACCACAGACAGGCTCAGGGTCAGGGCAGACAGAATGGTCAGAACTGGGAGGACTAGAAAACAGAAACTAGAGACACTAGAAAATTGGAAAACACAGTCTGTGAAGACTAGACAAGACAAACTGACAACAGACCAGGTACTAAGTACACAGGGGATAATGGGGGGAAATGGGAGACACCTGGTGGGGGGAGGAGACAAGCACAAAACAGGTGAAACAGAGCAGGGGTGTGACACAAGGTATGGAAGCCAGGAGATGCTAAATGTGTTTATGTTAATTAACAGTCAATTACAGTGAGACCGACAGTTATTTGCTTGGCAATCACCGGCTGACAAAATTTTGTGACCGCCACAGCCCTAGCTACAAGTTATAATTCTTATTGCTAAATAACACAGCAGCCTGATAATATGGACCAATATGTCGTTTGTCACGTCCTGACCAGCAGAGGGAGTAATTGTATTAGTTTTGGTCAGGATGTGGCAGAGGTTTTGTGTTGTGTGTAGGTTGGGTGCTGGACTCTCAATTGGAGGCCGGTGTTTCTAGTTGCCTTTGATTGGGAGTCCTATAAACAGGTGTGTGTTTTTCTTTGTGGTTGTGGGTAGTTGTATTTGCACTGCTGTTGTCAAGCCTGCAAATCTGTGTGCTGTCGTTTTTGTGCATTTTGGTAGTGTTCTCTTGTTTTTTAATTAAAACCTTTTTTGATGAACACTAACTCCACTGCACCTTGGTCCACTCTCTTCATTGACAGTTGTTACAGCGTTAGAATCATTTCTGGAGGGCAAAATTATATTTTAGATTCTGTCAGCATAATTTTATTTTCATTGATTTTGGAGTAGTAAGATCACCGGAACTGACTTTCTCACAGTCATTCTATGAAACAATTACATGCCAAGCGTGTTGAAGGGTACACAAATAAGCATAATTGTTTATAACATTAAAAATGTGTTAAACCAGGGGTTTGGTGGTGAATGTCTATGAGGAAATAGCAAGCATTTTTTAAAAGGTCTGTTTGAGATATAAGTTTGAGGTGGGGTTTTTTAAAGTGTTTTTTTCTCAAATGCATGCTTTGACCACAAATAAGAGTATAAGTCAACAACATTATTTGGGTATGAGTTAACAGAACATAAACTTTTAAAAGTGAGATTTTCACCGGACAGTTACTTTAAAGTATTTCAGTTGTGGTTGGGATATATTGACCAAATTATCAGGAAAGTTGCAGATGTATTTTCCCTAAAGAAAATTCACCAGTAACACCATTTCACAGCTCCTTATTTATTTTTTACTCCCAGGAGGACATGCCCCTGGACCCCCCTAGAGGGGTGTAGACCCCGGAAACTATTGACCCTGAGCCCCCCAATATGCAACACAAAGTTACACTCTTGGCTAGTTAGTTAGCTCAGCCTAGCTTAGAACATCAATATTATGGAAATCATTACATTACATTAATTCACTGGGCAGTTGATGCTTGTGTTCCTGCTCGCATTTGCATTGAAATAATTTTGTGTTCTGAAATTCCCGTAAAGCTACAGCGACAACTTCAGAATAACTGTCTTTTACTGCAATTCCAAGTAAAGACTAAATAAAACAAGTCTTTAATATAAGGAAAATGCCTATACATTTCAGCTGTTTCAAAAACATTGCTCTGCTATTACTAGTTTTACTGTAGGAGTGTTTGGCTCAATTAAACAATTCTGTTTACACTGCCCTGCTTGGTAACAGTCGAAACACAACAAGTTTGCAAGTTTACGTTTCAGAAAAAGGTATATTCTCTGGATTTCTTTCGATTTCTCTCGAGAATCTCCTTCAACTCTCTTCAGTGTAAAAAGGACCTGAGTCCATGAGACCCCATATTGAGTCAACAGATAATGGTGTGTAAACACACACATAAACAGTATTTGAACTATCAGCTACTAAAATCCACAGCATTAAACAAACTACACTGCTCAAAAAAATAAAGGGAACACTTAAACAACACAATGTAACTCCAAGTCAATCACACTTCTGTGAAATCAAACTGTCCACTTAGGAAGCAAAACTGATTGACAATACATTTCACATGCTGTTGCGCAAATGGAATAGACAACAGGTGGAAATTATAGCCAACTAGCAAGACACCCCCAATGAAGGAGTGGTTCTGCAGGTGGTGACCACAGACCACTTCTCAGTTCCTATGCTTCCTGGCTGATGTTTTGGTCACTTTTGAATGCTGGCTGTGCTTTCACTCTAGTGGTAGCATGATACGGAGTCTACAACCCACACAAGTGGCTCAGGTAGTGCAGCTCATCCAGGATGGCACATCAATGCGAGCTGTGGCAAGAAGGTTTGCTGTGTCTGTCAGCGTAGTGTCCAGAGCATGGAGGCGCTACCAGGAGACAGGCCAGTACATCAGGAGACGTGGAGGAGGCCGTAGGAGGGCAACAACCCAGCAGCAAGACCGCTACCTCCGCCTTTGTGCAAGGAGGAGCAGGAGGAGCACTGCCAGAGCCCTGCAAAATGACCTCCAGCAGGCCACAAATGTGCATGTGTCTGCTCAAACGGTCAGAAACTCCATGAGGGTGGTATGAGGGCCCGACGTCCACAGGTGGGGGTTGTGCTTACAGCCCAACACCGTGCAGGACGTTTGACATTTGCCAGAGAACACCAAGATTGGCAAATTCGCCACTGGCGCCCTGTGCTCTTCACAGATGAAAGCAGGTTCACACTGAGCACATGTGACAGACGTGACGGAGTCTGGAGACGCCGTGGAGAACGTTCTGCTGCCTGCAACATCCTCCAGCATGACCGGTTTGGCGGTGGGTCAGTCATGGTGTGGGGTGGCATTTCTTTGGGGGGCCGCACAGCCCTCCATGTGCTCGCCAGAGGTAGCCTGACTGCCATTAGGTACCGAGATGAGATCCTCAGACCCCTTGTGAGACCATATGCTGGTGCGGTTGGCCCTGGGTTCCTCCTAATGCAAGACAATGCTAGACCTCATGTGGCTGGAGTGTGTCAGCAGTTCCTGCAAGAGGAAGGCATTGATGCTATGGACTGGCCCGCCCGTTCCCCAGACCTGAATCCAATTGAGCACATCTGGGACATCATGTCTCGCTCCATCCACCAACGCCACGTTGCACCACAGACTGTCCAGGAGTTGGCAGATCACTTTCATTTTGAGTGTGACTCCAAATCCAGACCTACATGGGTTACTGTTGGAGAGTGTTCCGTCTGTCAGTTAGTCAAAGAGCTCTCTCTCTCTCTCTCTCTCTCTCTCTCTCTCCTCTCTCTCTCTCTCTCTCTCCTCTCTCCTCTCTCTCTCTCTCTCTCTCTCTCTCTCTCTCTCTCTCTCCTCTCTCTCCTCTCTCTCTCTCTCTCTCTCTCTCTCTCTCTCTCTCTCTCTCTCTCTCTCTCTCTCTCTCTCTCTCTCTCTCTCTCTCTCTCTCTCCTCTCTCTCTCTCTCTCTCTCTCTCTCTCTCTCTCTCTCTCTCTCTCTCTCTCTCTCTCTCTCTCTCTCTCTCTCTCTCTCTCTCTCTCTCTCTCTCTCTCTCTCTCTCTCTCTCTCTCTCTGCATGCTGGGAGTTTTTGGGAGTTTGAGTGTTTGGTGCGGAGGACTCTGTCCTAACTAACTTTCTAGACTATTTTCTTGATCTTTTCCTTACATGTTATTTTCTATGGTGTACGGTTAATGCAATATTTGTTTTAGCGGTATCCACAGTTTTTTTTTTCAAAGTTAGGGTGGAAGAGGACAGAGTAAGTTTTCTGGGGTTTGCAGGGTGTGGTATGCGCGATGGCTTCTCAGCCTAGCGCGGAGGAGACGCTGTCGATACGGTATGGACTCAGGTGTGTTCCTGAGAATGGAGTTAAGGTGGAGGAGGTTCTGCTCGCGGTCGGTGAACAGGTAGGAGCTGAATTTATACATTCTGCTTCTAGAATGAACAAAGCGGTGGTGGTGTTCATGAAAAGAGAAAATTTGGTTGGTAGGCTAATTGCTAGCGGAATATTTGTAAGGAATGTGTTGGTGCCAGTTTTATCTCTTTCTACCCCTTCGACAAGAGTAGTTGTTGCAAATTTACCTCCGTTTATTACGGACGATCAGATCAGGAAAGAGCTGAGTCGTTTTGGTAAGTTTGCTAGCGGGTTTCGTGTACTGTCGGCAGGTTTCCAGGCAGCTGCTGTTAAGCACGTTGTTTCGTTCTGGAGGCAAGTGTTTATGTTTCTGAACAACAATGAGCAGCAGCTAAATGTGCATTTTAAAGTGAGACATGGGGAGGGGCTCTATGCAGGGTTTGCCAGCACAGACAGTCTACGGTGTTTTGAGTGTGGGGATTTGGGGCATAAGAGCTTTGCATGCCCACATAAAGGCCGTAGACAAAGTGAGGGTACAAGCGCTGGTGGGGGAAATCGAGATCAAAGTGCAGGGGGTAATGAGATGCAGACAGCAGAGGCTGGGCCTAGTCATACCAGGGATGGTGGGGTAGCTGAGGCTGGGTCTAGTAATGCAAGAGATGGTAGGGTAGAGGAGGCTGGGTCTAGTCAGACTAGAGATGGTGGTGTAGCGGAGACTGGGTCTAGTAAGGCTAGAGATGGTGGGGTAGCGGAGACTGGGTCTAGTAAGGCTAGAGATGGTGGTGTATCGGAGGCCGGGTCTAGTCAGGCTAGAGATGGTGGGGTAGTGGAGGCTGAGCCTAGTCAGGCTAGAGATGGTGGGGTAGCTGAGGCTGGGCTTAGCTATGATATGGAGGGTGGTGTAAATTATGCTGGGCCTAGTCATGCTATGGAGGGTGGTGTAGAGGATGCTAGGTCTAGTCAGGTTATGATAGTGGATGAGGAGAGTACAGTGGGGAAGTGTAAGAGACTAGGGGGGGAGGAGGAGGGTGCCAAGCGGAAAAGGAAAAAGGGTGTGGTAAAAGGCACAATGGAAACTTTGCCTGTTGCTGTGGGGGATGCCCTGACCAGAGAGGAAGAGCAGGTGGTCAGGGTGGGAGATAGAGATGAGGAGGAAAGTGAGTCTGAGGAAGAGGATGAGGAGATATTTTTTTCAGACTCCTCTTCAATGGGCCCAGAGCTGACAGCCAGTCAAGCAGAGGGGTCTAAGTACACGTTGAGAGAACTGACAAGGTTCCTGAATGAGACCAAGGGAAAAAAAGTTCATCTTGAGGCTTTTTTCCCTGATTCAAGAAAGTTTGTACGATCAGTACAACATGCTGTGAAAAATGAGGGGCATGGTGTCCTCTCACCCAGGAAACGGTTTAGGTTGAGGAAGTGGGTCACAACAGTGCATAAGGGTTTACCTTCAGACACTGCTTAGATGTATACTTTCTTTCTGACACTGGGGTTTTGAGCTTTGCTATTGGTCTTTTTTCTCTGCTGGCTTTTCTCCCACCTCCTATGGAGACTCTTCGGGTAGGCTCGCTCAATATAAATGGCGCCAGAGATGCGGGAAAGAGGAGTGTGTTGGGTGAATATGTAAAACAAAAAAAAGTACAGGTCTTGTTTCTGCAGGAGACACATAGTGATGTGTTGAATGAAGTCGATTGGGGGCTCTGGTGGAAAGGGGCAAGTGTGTTGAGCCATGGGACAAATCTTAGTGCAGGAGTGGCAGTCCTTTTTGCACCGGGTCTGTCTGTAAAAATTTGCTCCTCAAAGGAGGTGTGTAGGGGTAGGCTCCTTGTTGTTAAAGCAGAAATTAACAACATGGGGTTTGTCTTTATAAATGTGTATGCGCCTAACACAGGGAGAGAAAGAGGGGTTCTATTTGGGAGTCTTAGACAGGAACTCTCACAGGTAGCGCCTGAGGAGACACTGGTGGTCGGAGGGGACTGGAACTGTACAATGGATTTTACAAAAGACAGAAATGGAGAAGAGCCTCATTAAGTGTCAGTGGGAGTGTTAAGGGATATTATTAATCAGTTTGATCTAGTGGATGTTTGGAGAACTAAACATCCGAACACAAGACAGTACACATGGGTGAAGGTTTTTGGGGCTAGGGTGAGTGCAGCCCGACTTGATCGGTTTTATATGTCTAGGAATCGGAGCAATAGGCTGTTGGGCGCTACCATTCTCCCGGTGGGATTTTCCGATCATCACATAACCATGGCTCGGCTGTCTATTTCACCAGGGCCCCGGCAGGCATCCTATTGGAAATTCAATGTAAAGCTCTTACAAGATGCCACTTTTTGCGCAGGTTTCCAGACCTTCTGGGAAAGGTGGAGACAGCGAATAGAGGAGTATGAGTCTCTGAGCCAATGGTGGGATGTGGGGAAAGTTCAAATTCGGCTTTTCTGTCAACAGTACACAGCTCTCTCATCCTCAGAGGCTAGGAGAGTTTTGGGGGAACTAGAGCGGTGTATTAGTGAGATGGAGGTACAGATGGTGGGGCAAGGCAATGTAGGCCTCCAGGCTAATTTAGCTGAATTACGCAGGGACCTGGGCAGTTTTTTCCAGGTTAAAGCAAAGGGAGCACTTGTAAGAGCTAGATTCTCCATGCTCAAGGAGATGGATGCTCCCAGCTCCTTCTTCTTTGGTTTGGAAAGACAGAGCAGTGAAGCCAAGGGTATGCATTGTCTACGGCTGTCTGATGGGCGGGTGACCTCTGTGGTGGGTGAGATGCGGGAGCGGACTGTGGAGTTTTATACTGAATTGTATAGGGCAGAAGAGTGTGATCCTTTGTGTGCTCAGGTCTTGTTCACAGGACTCCCTAAACTCTCTCTGGCACAGAGGGATGATTTGGACGTTCCTCTGTTGTCCCATGAACTGGCAGAGGCCGTAACCCAGATGTCCCCCAGTCGTGCACCGGGGGTTGATGGACTCCCAGTGGAGTTTTATAAAAAATTTTGGGGAATAATTGGACAGGACTTCTTTTGCGTGTTGCGTGAATGCGTCGGGGTAGGAGAGTTGCCGATGAGCTGCCGTCGGGGGGCTCTGACTCTCCTGCCCAAAAAAGGGGACTTGTGTGAACTTAAGAACTGGAGGCCTGTGGCATTGCTCTGTGCGGACTACAAGATATTTGCCAAGGTCGTCTCTAACAGACTGAAGTCCCACTTGGACTCGATAGTACATAAGGACCAAACATATTGTGTACCGGGACGCTCAATCACGGACAACTTGTTCTTAATTAGGGACATGTTGGACTTGTCGAGAGGTTCTAATGTGAACTTTGGACTGGTCTCTTTAGATCAAGAGAAGGCTTTTGATAGAGTGGACCATGAGTATCTGTTTAATGTGATGTCTGTGTTTGGGTTTGGGAGGAGTTTTTTGACCTGTGTGAAGCTGTTGTATGCTGGGGCGTCATGTATGGTCAAGGTGGGAGGGGGGCTCAGTAGGCCAGTCTGGGTGAGACGGGGCATTAGATAAGGATGCCCTCTATCTGGGCAGTTATACACATTAGCCATTGAGCCTTTTTTAGGACTGCTACGCAGGAGGCTGCAGGGAGTGTGCTGGACAGGCATGGATGTGGTGACAGGCATAGCAGTGTCAGCATATGCAGATGATGTCTCTGTGATGGTCAGGGATGGCCAAGATATGCAGGCACTGGAGACCAGTCTGAGGGTGTACGAGGGAGCTTCATCAGCTAAGGTAAACTGGGGCAAGAGCAAAGCTCTGTTATGTGGGGCATGGGGGGATAGGGCTCCTCCTCTGCTTCCAGGGGGTTTGCAGTGGGGTTGTGAAGGGCTTAAAGTGTTGGGGGTGTACCTGGGCTCGGAGAAGTGGGTCAGGAAGAACTGGGAGGGGCTGTCACAGGCAGTGGTGTCAAGACTGGTCAGGTGGAGGTGGCTCCTGTCCCAAGTGTCATATAGAGGGAGGGTGCTGATAATTAACAACCTGGTGGCATCTTCCCTGTGGCATAAACTGGCTGTCCTCAACCCCCCGCCGGTCTGCTCGCAGACCTGCAACGCAAGCTGGTGGACATCTTCTGGTCGGGCCATCACTGGCTGAGGGCGGCAGTGTTGTATATGACCGTCCACGAAGGAGGACAGGGCCTGGTGGAACTGGAGAGCAGGATGGCTGCTTTCCGGCTAAAGGCGGTGCAGAGACTGCTGTACCATACTGATGTTGGCTGGAGGGAACCAGCATGCACGCTGCTGAGGAGAGCTGGAGATTTAGGGTTGGACCGGCAGCTGTTCCTCATGAAGCTGGAGAGGCTGAGTACAGCAGGTCTCTCAGATTTTTACTCTGCGGTGCTGAGGGCCTGGCAGCTGCTAAGGCACACGCGAGAAGGGGGTGTGGAGCCTGGGCTGTGGGTGTGGGAGGAGCCCATCTTCAACAACCCAGCCATCCCTTTGAGATCGGTCCAGTCGGCCACCCTGCAGAGGCAACTGATGGCAGGGGGTGTAAAAAGGCTGGGTATCCTGAGACTGCTGGGAGAGGAGGGGTGGAAAACCCCGGAAGTCTTGGCACAACAAACAGGAATAACGTCTCTTAGGCTGCTGGAGCAGCCAAAGGGGGAGGGGCCACCAAGTTTTCCGCCACTGCAGGTGACGGCAGAGACTGGAGACTGGCAAGGGGGTCTGGAGGACTTGTTAGATTTTAACACTCCGAGCCTGGGAGAGTTTGAAGGGGTGGGAGGTAAAGCCCTCTACAACCTCTGTGTTAAGGTTAGGAACATTAGGAGCCTAACAGGAGTGAAGGCACATCAGTGGCAGGGGGTATGTGGGGCAGAGAGTATGGTGAGTTTTAGATGGAGGGGGCTTTACAAACCCCCAGTACCAAAGAGGTCAGGGGACCTCCAGTGGAGGGTTCTTCATGGAGCCCTGGCCACTAACAGCTGGTTGGTACGGGTTGAACCAAGAGTCGGACAGGAGTGTCCTTTCTGTAAAATGAAAGAAACTGTGATTCATGTGTTTTCTGTGTGCACCAGTGTTAATGTCACTAATGTCTCTGTTGGAATGTCTGTGTGAGAGGTTGGGGGTGGTCTTTACTGTTGGGGTGTTCATAATGGGATACAGGTATTCAAGTAAGGAGAAGGAAAAATGTGTTTTGTTGAATTTTCTGTTTGCTCAGGCAAAGTTAGCTATTTGGCTAACAAGGAGGAACAGGGTCAAAGGTGGGGGGATAACAGACCCTTTACTATTGTTTAATGGGATGATCTCTGCACGCCTTAGGGTTGAGTTTGAGTTCTATAAAATGATAAAAAGAGTGGAGATGTTTCAGGAGATATGGTGTGTTGGGGGGGCTGTCTGTATAGCTGGGGAAGATCTTTTGGATATACGGTTGTAGGAGTGGGTATTGTTTTGAGTATTGTGATGTTGGTTTGTATCATGTGGTTGCTGGAAAGGCGAGTATGGTACATGTATGCAGTACAGGATATATTTTGGGTTTTTATTTTTAAGGGGGGGGGTTGGGTGGTGAGTTTTAAATGAAATGAGAATGTTTCAGTAAAGGAAGACAAAAGTCAAGCGCTCTCTCTCTCTCTCTCTCTCTCTCTCTCTCTCTCTCTCTCTCTCTCTCTCTCTCTCTCTCTCATATTGTATAAAGGACCAGACTCCTCTTGATAAACAGCATTTACTCCTCATGCACTGCTGCAGCTTTTATCTAAGATAATGTTTTATTGTCACATACACCGGATAGGTACAATGAAATGTGTTGTTTTACAGGGTCAGCCATAGTAGTACGGCTCTGCCCCTGCTCAAGGGCACATCACCAGATATTTCACATTGTCGGCTCAGGTGCTAACCACTACGTCACCCGCCGCCGTATTTGTCCCCCTACAAAGAGAAATACACCGGTTCTATGGCACACACTCCATGGCTGGGATTAATAGGCGGAGACACAGACAAATCAATGTAGCCAGCCTCCCCAGACCAGATCCGTGTGGATCCAGGGATAAATCTGAGCCCTGGCCTCAATATTTCAGTTATTTTTAGGTTACATTCATAACTAGGCTGGTGTAATGTCAGCGGAGCGAGTACCATTGGTATCCTCCTGAGGTCCAGAGGTACCATCTGTGCAGTCAGGCTTCGACCCGGTCCGGGGCAGGGTTGAAGGGCTGGAGCTGTGCTTTGCTCATAGCCGTGCTGGATGGGTAGGTCTGCTCCACAGTCCACATCCTCCACAACACCCTGAGGTGATGAGAAAGGGAGCAAGAGGAAAGAAAGAAATCTGTAAAATCTGCAGTACTGCAGTCTCTCTTTGCATGACCACAATTACCAGCCAGCATGAATGTGAGGCAGGTTCTTAAACAGAGGGGGGAGCATGATGAAAAGGTAAGTGCCAAAGCAAGACGCTCCAGCCTCCCTGTGAGACAGAGAAAGGTATTGCTTTAATTATTCCTCGACCATACCAGAAAGTCTATCTCTTTGGCTTTGCAAGAAAAGAGAGAATGCAAAGGTCATCAAGAAGAATATCACATATTTTGCATCTATATTTGCAAAGTCTTCTAACTCCAAGACCACCATGCAGGTCTGTTCTCAGCTTTGACTTTCATGCCCATGCTGTAGATATCCCTTTCACTCTGACCGATCACACATCACATCTCAGCACTGTTATTTTCAGGCCTGTCCATTCTGGTCATTGTTTTACAGAGCAATGTACAGACAGCTTTTACAATAGCCTCACTCTTATCCATCTGTTCCCTTATGAGGACAGATTGTTTTTTCTTCATGGTCATTCATCTTGGAGCCCTACATGTGCCTTAGTCCACAGTGGACTTTTAGCCCTTTGACGCGTACAATCACATATTTCTGATCATTGTTGTTTGTGATCATGGTCCCTGCAGCGTACCATCACACATATGTGATTGGAACAGTAGCAACAGAACGTATGATGCAACTCCTCTAAACAGCATTGTTGTCTGTAAAGCATCTAAACAATGTTTTGTACTGCTGGGAAATAAAGATTTTCACAACTTTATTCCTCAATTTCACCTTATATTGTAAAAGATAAATGCGAACTTTATCATCCAAACAACAAACTCATTCCATAAACCAGTCTAAATAACAGGTTGCGCTGACAAAAGACAAAACATAAAATAGCGACCTAACAGCTAGACTTGTTTACAATATATTACATCTCTGATGAGCACAAGGGAGAAATATTGTTTAGAAAAGAGCTAAGCTAACAGGAGCTAAATTCTTTAGGATGGCAGCCATGTTTGTTTATGTTAGACAAGCGAAAAATTAGGGCCTAATCCCAGAATGCCACTCACTAAGTAAACAAATAAACAAAGTCAAAGATGACTGCACCCATTGCCTGAAAAATATGAACTTAGTTTGGCCCCTTTTCTGCATATTACAAATCTTCGATGTACGGTACTTGTTACGGTGTATACAAGAACCGGAGCACATGACTTGACAAGTAATTTATTGTTTTTGACAAATCACAAAGCAAATACAATGTTATCACCTCACAGATCATCACCCAAAATACAGTGCATTGCAAAAGTATTCATCCCCCTTGGTGTTTTTCCTATTTTGTTGCATTACAACCTGTAATTTAAATTGATTTTTATTTGGATTTCATGTAATGGACAAACACAAAATAGTCCAAATTGGTGAAGTGAAATGAAAAAAATAACTTGTTTCAAGAAATTCAAAAAAATGTAAAACGGAAAAGTGGTGTGTATGTATTCACCCCCTTTGCTAAGAAGCCCCTAAATAAGATCTGGTGCAACCAATTATCTTCAGAAGTCGCATATTTAGTTAGATTGCACACAGGTGGACTTTATTTAAGTGTCACATTATCATTATCTCAGTATATACAGTATCTCACAAAGTGAGTACACCCCTCACATTTTTGTAAATATTTGAGTATATCTTTTCATGTGACAACACTGAAGAAATGACATTTTGCTACAATGTCAAGTAGTGAGTGTACAGCTTGTATAATAGTGTAAATTTGCTGTCCCCTCAAAATAACACAACACACAGCCATTAATGTCTAAATCGCTGGCAACAAAAGTGAGTGCACCCCTAAGTGAAAATGTCCAAATTGGGCCCAATTAGCCATTTTCCCTCCCTAGTGTCATGCGACTCGTTAGTGTTACAAGGTCTCAGGTGTGAATAGGGAGCAGCTGTATTAAATTTGGTGTCATCGCTCTCACACTCCCTCATACTGACTGGTCACTGGAAGTTTAACATGGCACCTCATGGCAAAGAACTCTCTGAGGATCTGAAAAAAGAATTGTTGCTCTACATAAAGATGGCCTGGGCTATAAGAAGATTGCCAAGACCCTGAAACTGAGCTGCAGCACGGTGGCCAAGACCATACAGCGGTTTAACAGGACAGGTTCCACTCAGAACAGGCCTCGCCATGGTCAACCAAAGAAGTTGAGTACACGTGCTCAGCGTCATATCCAGAGGTTGTCTTTGGGAAATAGATGTATGAGTGCTGCCAGCATTGCTGCAGAGGTTGAAGGGGTGGGGGGTCAGCCTGTCAGTGCTCAGACCATACGCCGCACACTGCGTCAAATTGGTCTGCATGGCTGTCATCCCAGAAGGAAGCCTCTTCTAAAGATGATGCACAAGAAAGCCCGCAAACAGTTTGCTGAAGACAAGCAGACTAAGGACATGGATTACTGGAACCATGTCCTGTGGTCTGATGAGACCAAGATAAACTTATTTGGTTCAGATGGTGTCAAGCGTGTGTGGCAGCAACCAGGTGAGGAGTACAAAGACAAGTGTGTCTTGCCTACAGTCAAGCATGGTGGTGGGAGTGTCATGGTCTGGGGCTGCATGAGTGCTGCTGGCACTGGGGAGCTACAGTTCATTGAGGGAACCATGAATGCCTTCATGTACTGTGGCATACGGAAGCAGAGCATGATCCCTTCGGAGACTGGGCCGCAGGGCAGTATTCCAACATGATAACAACCCCAAACACACCTCAAAGACGACCACTGCCTTGCTAAAGAAGCTGAAGGTAAAGGTGATGGACTGGCCAAGCATGTCTCCAGACCTAAACCCTATTGAGCATCTGTGGGGCATCCTCAAACGGAAGGTGGAGGGGTGCAAGGTCTCTAACATCCACCAGCTCCGTGATGTCGTCATGGAGGAGTGAAAGAGGACTCCAGTGGCAAGCTGTGAAGCTCTGGTGAACTCCATGCCCATGAGGGTTAAGGCAGTGCTGGAAAATGATGGGGGCCACACAAAATATTGACACTTTGGACCCAATTTGGACATTTTCACTTAGGGGTGTACTCACTTTTGTTGCCAGCAGTTTATACATTAATGGCTGTGTGTTGTGTTATTTTGAGGGGACAGCAAATTTACACTGTTATACAAGCTGTACACTCACTACTTTACATTGTAGCAAAGTGTCATATCTTCAGTGTTGTCACATGAAAAGATATACTCAAATATTTACAAAAATGTGAGGGGTGTACTTACTTTTGTGAGATACTGTATACACCTGTTCTGAAAGGCCCCAGAGTCTGCAACACCACCAAGCAAGCGGCACCATGAAGACCAAGGATCTCTCCAAATAGGTCAGGGACAAAGTTGTGGAGAAGTACAGATCAGAGTTGGTTTATAAAAAAACATCAGAAACTTTGAACATCCCACAAAGCACCATTAAATCCATTATTAAAAAATGGAAAGAATATGGCACCACAACAAACCTGCCAAGAGAGGGCCGCCCACCAGAACTCGCGGACCAGGCAAGAAGGGCATTAATCAGAGGCAACAAAGAGACCAAAGATAACCCTGAAGGAGCTGCAAAGCTCCACAGTGGATATTGGAGTATCTGTCCATAGGACCACTTTAAGCTGTGCCCTCCACAGAGCTGGGCTTTACAGAAGAGTGTCCAGAAAAAGCCATTGCTTGAAGAAAAAAATAAGCAAACACATTTGGTGTTTGCCATAAGGCATGTGGGAGACTCCCCAAATGTATGGAAGAAGGTACTCTGGCCAGATAAGACTAATATTGAGTTTTTGGCCATCAAGGAAAACGCTATGTCTGGCGCAAACCCAACACCTCTCATCACCCCGAGAACACAACCCCCACAGTGAAGCGTGGTGGTGGCAGCATCATGCTGTGGGGATGTTTTTCATTGGCAGGGACTGGGAAACTGGTCAGAATTGAAGGAATGATGGATGGAGCTAAATATAGGGAAATTCTTGAGGGAAACCTGTTTCACTCTTGCAGAGATTTGAGACTGGGACGGAGGTTCACCTTCCAGCAGGACAATGACTCTAAGCATACTGCTAAAGCAACGTTCGAGTGGTTTACGGGGAAACATTTAAATGTCTTGGAATGGCCTAGTCAAAGGCCAGAACTCAATCCAATTGAGAATCTGTGGTATGACTTAAAGATTGCTGTACACCAGCAGAACTCATCCAACTTGAAGGAGCTGGAGCAGTTTTGCATTGAAGAATGGCCAAAAATCCCAGTGGCTAGATGTGCCAAGCTTATAGAGACATACCCCAAGAGACTTGCATCTGTAATTGCTGCAAAAGGTGGCACTACAAAGTATCAACTTTGGGGGGGGTGAATAGTTATGCATGCTCAAGTTTTCTATTTTTTGTCTCTTTTTTGTCTTGATTGTTTCACCCCCAAAAATATTTTGCATCTTCAAGTTGTAGGCATGTTGTATAAATCAAATGATACAAACCCCCCCAAAAATCTATTTTAATTCCAGGTTGTAAGGCAACAAAATAGGAGCCTACTGCCTAGCCTTACCATAGCGCGACAGCTAAACAGGGATGAAACCATTTAAGGGAGGTTTGTGGGGGGGTTAATTTCATTTGTGGGTGGTTTTCAAGTCTATGGGGGGTACAAATGAAGGTATCATGGGGGGATATGATGCACGAAATATTACTATTATAGGGGATTTATCAATAAATTGGGGCAAGCAGGATAAGTTAAATAAAAATAAAAGCCCTGGAAAGGGGGTGTCTGAGCCGGCAACCCTGAGGTACCATAGTTGCAATCTGATGCCGCGTTCAAACAACTGGAAATGGGAACTGGTCTATGGTCTACTTCTTATGTGAATTAATAAGTAGGTGGAACACACCTCAGTTCAAACTGTTAGAAAATAATTTGAAATTGACAAGTTGAAACAGCCTACAGATAATTAGCAGGCACCTGCCTTGGTTTGAGGACAGCACGGGTTAACTGTTCTGTTGCATAACAATTACATTTTGGAGTGCATTCTGACATCACACGCATAAAAAAACTCACACTGGGGCGACCATTAGAGATATTTGGAACTCACACGTGAAAAGGTTAGTTAATGTCCCAAATTTCACCCGTGGCCTATCCCCTATATAGTGCACTACTTTTGACCAGGGCCCACGGGGCTCAGTTCAAAAGTAGTGCACTACTGTATGTAGGGAATAGGGTGGCATTTGGAACACAATATATTTCGGTACATTCTGCTTGGTTGTATATTCTTCTGGTAAAGTGGGCCAGACAACATTTATTCTTTTATGCTGTTTTTAGAAACTATATGGGCCATTTCCCTTTGTTCTTTGTTGTTGTTGTTTCTTCTTCCATGGAAATATGGATGCACTCTTCCTCTAATACAATGAAGATATACATTTTTAAAGCCCTTGAACCTCCATTTGAAATAGAGAAAATCCACAAAATGGATGAAAGAAAGGAACCGGTGCTTTAACCCCAATCGGCAGCTCTCTATTGTGCCTCCAGGTACTGAATTAATAAGCAGTTCAGAGAGAGGCCTGAAATAGCTGAGGAGAGGCCACATGGGCCATGTCAAAAATCAGTGGACAACACTTTCCTCCTGAGTAGTGGAGAAACACCACTACAGCTCCAGCATCATAACGGTCAGCCTGTCAGAATAGAAAACAATAGCCCGGAAGAAAAATAAATGACCATCATCCTCTACTGCCAGCCATGTTTTGCAATCTCTACACTATATAAGTGTAGGATATTAATTTAACCACTTTTTCACAGAAGGAAAATAATCCTGCAGCAACAGGAAATATGAATTATTGTGTGGATTATAATGAATGGACATTTCTATAGGGGTTGACAAATGTTTTGGTTCGGGCAAATGAAGTCTGACATTTTAAATAGAAAATTACAAACTTCAGAAGCCTTTTTAAACCTTGAATACATTCCAAGTTTGCATTTCCTGCAGTGCATGGTGATCAAATTAAGATCCTGCATATGTATTCACATCTCAAAGAGGCACTATATGATACACAATCAGTTGAACTGTAACCAGTTAGAAGATAATAGAATAGAAACAAGCTAGTGAACTGAGAGTGCTGCTATACACATTTCTGCAGATTGGGAGGCTAAAAACCTGCATACCTCCAGGCTTTCATACAAATAGAATCCCTGCAGTGAACAGATTTTGTGAATCTACAGAAATTAAGATTGTCTCCACATCTGCCATACCAAGAAATGTTCTGCTCTCACAATCTCTCAGAAAGGAGGCTCCTCCTTTGTTATCAGCTATTGAAGCTCTTCTTGCACTATAAAGTGTTGCCACCTCTGCAAAGTTTCTACCGTTTTACTTTCCAAAGGAAATAAAATACATAAAACAAAAACATGAAACTAGCTTTATCTATGCTTCACTTTGAGATGTTCATTTGTCAGATAATCCTCCTACCTCTTTGTTCTGCTGTTTTATGAACTAACGTATACATTTTTGAAATCCTAGGCCTTTTGTCTTTTTACTCCAGGTACGGACTGGTGATGCTATGTATCATAAAGAAAGTTGAATACTAATAGTGACACATAATACCGGACAGTTTGACTGACATTTCTGATTCATATTTTCTGATTCATATAGGGACAAACCATAGATTATAACTAAAGTCAATACATCTGAGTAAAGAGTACAATAGAATATGGAAACAACACATCAAATATCCTTGAGAGGTATTGAATGGCACCAAATTAGTATAGATTTTACAAACCAGAGAATGAACCGGGGCAATGTATCGAGTGTAGTGTCTGTCGGTGCTGGTGACTGCAAATGTGTTATTTTGCCTTATGAATAAAATGAAAATCAGTAAAGATATGACCAATCTAAATACATGACCCAAGGCTCAATGGCCTCTGTAGTTCATGTTCTCTCTCAGCAATATAAGGATAAATGGTGACTGAACGTTGGCTACTTTGTGAGAGTGTTAAATGTTTTTACTCAGGTTGTTATTTTGGTAACATTGTCTGTTTTGTCCCTCAACAGATGGATGGTTTAATGATTCCTTCTGTGCTCTCTCCTCTCTTTGTCTCTTTCTTCTCTCTCTATCTCTCTCTCCCACCTCCCTTTCTTTCAGTGTTGGTGATGATCTCGCACAGCTCATGCTGTTTCCTCTCTCTACTGAGTTAACCTTGATCTATCTGCTCTGCTCAACCAGAGGTCTGGCAGGGAGATCAAAGTTCACAAGCCCATGATTAAACCTAATTTATGCTGAAACCTGGGACTCGTTCTTCAATAGAACTCCCCTTATCCACCACCATCCATCCATTCCATCCCACTCTCACTTCCCCCGCTTACGACATGAAAGGGTGAAATGTATTTTCTGTTCCTGATCAGATTGAGAAAACCTTTAATCTTGTTAAGCATCGACGGAAAGACATGCTGTTACAATGTCTGTTACATTTCTCCTCAACAGTCTGATTCTACTGCAGTTACTGCTATATTGTTCTGTTGGAATGATCACTCTCAAACTCTATCATGTCCCCAAGCAGCATTTCACAACCCATCCTTTCCTGCAAGGCAGCCTTCCAACCAGTAGTTGAAGAAATTAATTTAATTCACTCTCTATCTATACATACACACACACACACACTCCCCCCAGGTTAAGCCTCTAAGCTTCTATTATCTCTGAAAAACAGCCACCAACTCCTGGATTGGGATTCCTGACGGTCAAGTTGCTAGGGCCAACATTTAAGATGAATGCCTTTTTGGCCCCAACTAGCCACTGTGAAAACACATTACACTCCTTTTCTCATTTCAACAGTGCACAGCTTGACTTATCCAATTCCCTAAACTATTTATTTCCAGAAAGCAAGTCCTTCATGAGAACTGTTCATGTACTTGAAGGGTGTGAGGAGGCATATCTACTGTACAGTCCTCCGCACAGCCTTCAACCTTTAGTCAGACACTATAGTGGTTTAAATTTTATACCATGTTCTTCCATTCTGTTTAAGTCACAGGTGGCAGCTGATTGAAGTTTGAATAGTCTCAGTCTTAGGTATCTTCAGTCTGTAGGTGTACAGGACATTCTAATCAAAGCTAACGTTAAACGAACGGTCTAAGGACACCTTGGTTACACAAGCAAAGTCTTGTGGATCCCCATTATTAGGATCCCATAGCTGTTGCCAAGGCAGCAGCTACTCTTCCTGGGGTCCAAACAGATATAAAACATTACATCAAACAAAGCATTTTGCAATACTGGGATGGATTGGCCAGGTGGGCTGGTCGAAATTAACACAGACACAAAAACAAACAAAAATCGATAAACATTTAAAATTAAGAAGGTGACACAGCGGTGGCCCATGGGCCTAATAAAATATATTATTTTAGGTTTTGGTGCAATTTCGCTGTTAAACTAATTTACATGTAATTGTCAAAATAATGGAAACACTTAAATGAGGAATACAAAGTATATTCAAACTAGGTGCTTCCACACATGTGTGGTTCCTGAGTTAATGAATCAACTAATATCCGATCATGCTTAGGGCCATGTATAAAAATGCTGGGCAGCCATGGTAACCATTATTTTGGCTACCATGGCTATGCCCCGATAAGATGACAATGCCCTCATCCACAGGGCACGAGTGGTCACTGAATGGTTTGATGAGCATTAAAACGATGTAAACCACATGCAATGGCCATCTCAGTCACCAAATCTCAACCCAATTGAATACTTCTGGAGCAGCGCCCGAGACAGCATTTTCCACCACCATCAACAAAACACCAAATATTGAATTCCTTGTGAAATAATGGAGTTGCATCCCTCCAATAAAGTTCCCAACATTTGTAGAATCCATGCTAAGGTGCATTGAAGCTGTTCTGTCTCGTGGTGGCCTAACACCCTATTAAGACACTTTATGTTGGTGTTTCCTCTATTTTGGCAGTTACCTGTATAATGAGTCTTGGGCTGATCAGTGGGCCAGGATGGGCCGCTCGGTATTCTGGTAGGATGAGGTGCGGTCACGCAAACTCAGATTTCAAGTCAAACAAGGCATCAGCAAATAGACCTGCTCTGACTCTGTCATCAGTTAGGCAAGATCATGGATCATAAAAAAAGGGAATGGGTGCCTATAAAATAGAAAGAGCACATTATACATTTTTACCTCACTCAAAACAACCTATTTTTGGGGCGGCTAAAACCATAATTTGGTCAAACAGTAAAGTGCATTATCCTCATGAGTCCTGTAATGAAAGTGTGTGCACTGTGGGCCCCTGTGCCTGTTTCGCTGGGGCCTGCTACAGTAATGAGCGAGCCAATCTACCTTCCCCTCATATGTGCTCAAGAGAAAAATGTGTTCTGATTGAATAATAATTATGGCAAAAATACAGCTTTGAATGCTTTGTCTCCTTGTCCCTGTCAAAGCTCAGTAGCAACTATTTTTACAACCAAGCTTTTTGATATGGCTTTGAGATATGGAGAGGTACACCCGCCATTGCGAGGGCATAGGCCTATAGGTCTCATGGGTAGTAGACTACAACTGCAAAGTGTTTTTAGGGCATTACATTTACTGAATACACAGCTACTAGCAGTGGGTATTATACTGAGAGCTAGCGATCTAGTTAATCGTTAAGAGTCTAAGCTATTTGATTTTGAATGTTAGGACCCCTTTAAGTATAGACAAATACATAAAACAATTATTTGATAAAACATTGATTTTGGCCTTACTGCTATTATCCCATAGAAACGCATTGAATAACAGATCCATACATGGGGAAAAAAGAAAAACAGATAGTTCAAAAATGTATTAAAAGGATGTTTTTTTTGTGTCTGTCCCATATCTGAGACATATAAGAAAGATCAGGAAATGTGCAGTGTGCGCAATGATGTGGGCTGGTGTGAATAAAATGCCTAGGGCCGAATTCTTGTCCCAGTCTGCCCTTGGTGCAATATACAAATTGACATTGCACCATTATTACATTTCAATATTACAATACTACATTAAATTACTACTTTAGAGAGAGTGTGTGTGTGTGTGTGTGTGTGCGTCCCATAGGGCTCTGGTGAAAAGTATTGCAGTATATAGGGAATATGGTGCGATTTGGGAGGCATCATGTGAGATGTGGGGCTTTTGGAGCTTTTACGGCCATGTCTTGTAAACCAAAATACTTTCTGGCGACTCCATCCATCAGCTGAAAACATCCTTTATGGACTGAAGAAAATACTTCAACATTGCTGGGATGTTCTTTTTCCCTCCAGTCTACAAAGTACCCTCAGTGTTTTATCTAACCAACTAGGTCGTAAAGTCGTAATGTGGTACTGAAGAGCAACAGTCTGAAGTGAAGAGGTGGAAAGGGGTCTGTCTAGCAGTAATAACCTGAAACGCCTACTTCAACTAAATGACCTATGCCGCTAAACCCATTCTGAGCTGCTCTGAGAACTGCCCTTGTCTGCGTACATTTGCGCTGACATTCTTTCTCCTCGCCAGGATAAATTGACAACCACTAAACTAAAGGTCACCCACAAAATCATCTCTCTCTGCAATACAGAGTGCGCTCTCTCTCTCTCTCTCTCTCTCCCTCTCCCTCTCCCCCTCTCCCTCTCCCTCTCCCTCTCCCCCCCGGCCCGCAGTAAAAAAAAAAAGCTAGCAGAGACAGGTTGTTTATGGCAACACAAATCCGAAATGATGGCTTTACGATAAGCCTCAAAAAGGCTGATTTCAGCGATATAAGCATTTGCTTATTCATCGCCTACATTATGCATCAGATGCTGCTTTCACCTCCTCTCCTTTTCTCCTCTCCTTCCCTCCTCCACCACCCACATCAGTCCAATGGGTTCGGCCTCCAGGTAGAAATAGAAATAATGTTCTCTTTTTGTTGCCTTGATTTGCAAATGAATGACAGGGGATCTGGAAGGCAGTAGCTACAGTCGGAAGTTTACATACACATAGGTTGGAGTCATTAAAACTTGTTTTTCAACCACTCCACAAATTTCTTGTTAACAAACTACAGTTTTGGCAAGTCGTTTAGGACATCTACTTTGTGCATGACACAAGTAATTTTTCCAACAATTGTTTACAGACAGTTTACTTATAATTCACTGTATCACAATTACAGTGGGTCAGAAGTTTACGTTAACTAAGTAGACTGTGCCTTTAAACAGCTTGTAAAATTCCAGAAAATAATGTCATGGCTTTAGAAGCTTCTGATAGGCTAATTGACATCATTTGAGTCAATTGGAGGTGTACCTGTGGATGTATTTCAAGGCCTACCTTCAAACTCAGTGCCTCTTTGCTTGACATCATAGGAAAAGCAAAATAAATCAGCCAAGACCTAAAAAAAAGAATTGTAGACCTCCACAAGTCTGGTTCATCCTTGGGAGCAATTTCCAAATGTCTGAAGGTACCACGTTCATCAGTACAAACAATAGTACGCAAGTATAAACACCATGGGACCACGCAGCCGTCATACCTCTCAGGAAGGAGACGCGTTCTGTCTCCTAGAGATGAACGTACTTTGGTGCAAAATGTGCAAATCGATCCCAGAACAACAGCAAATGACCTTGTGAAGATGCTGGAGGAAACAGGTACAAAAGTATCTTTTTCCACAGTAAAACGAGTCCTATATTGACATAACCTGAAAGACCGCTCAGCAAGGAAGAAGCCAATGCTCTTAAACGGCCATAAAAAAGCCAGACTACGGTTTGCAAATGCTTTTTGGAGAAATGTCCTCTGGTCTGATAAAACAAAAATAGAACTGTTTGGCCATAATGACCATCGCTATGTTTGGAGGAAAAAGGGCGAGGCTTGCAAGCCAAAGAACACCATCCCAACCGTGAAGCATGGGGGTGGCAGCATCATGATGTGGGGGTGCTTTGCTGCAGGAGGGACTGGTGCACTTCACAAAATAGATGGCATCATGAGAAGGAAAATGATCTGTATATATTGAAGCAACATCTCAGGACATCAGTCAGGAAGTTAAAGCTTGGTCTTCAATGGGTCTTCCAAATGGACAATGTCCCCAAGCATACTTCCAAAGTTGTAGCAAAATGGCTTATGGACAACAAAGTCAGGGTATTGGAGTTGCCATCACAACGCCCTGACCTCAATCCTATACAAAATGTGTGGGCAAAACTGAAAAAGCGTGTGCAAGCAAGGAGGCCTACAAACCTGACTCAGTTACACCAGCTCTGTCAGGAGGAATGGGCCAAAATGTACCAAACTTATTGTGGGAAGCTTGTGGAATGCTACCCGAAACGTTTGACCCAAGTTAAACAATTTAAAGGCAATGCTACCAAATACTAATTGAGTGTGTGTAAACTTCTAACCCACTGGGAATGTGATGAAAGAAGTAAAAGCTGAAATAAATCATTCTGTCTACTATTATTCTGACATTTCACATTCTTAAAATTAAGTGGTGATCCTAACTGACCTAAGACCGGGAATTTTTACTATGATTAAATGTCAGAAATTGTGAAAAACTGAGTTTAAATGTATTTGGCTAAGGTGTATGTAAACTTCTGACTTCAACTGTAGGTAAAGTAGCAGACGATTTGCACTGTTGATGATAAAAAGCCTTGGTTGCATCCCAAATGGCACCCTATTTCCTAAATAGTACCCTTTGGGCTCTTGTCAAAAAGTAGTTCACTATATAGGGAATATGGTACCATTTGGGACACTGGCCTTGACTCGGTTACTCTCTCTTGTTGCTCCAATAATGGTGATGAGCAGCTTATTCAATCAATGGATAAAGGACTATGGAGATGAGGATGGTGATAGAGGTTGCCCTAATAGGTAGGTGAGACTGCATACAAAACAGACATGGCTGCGTTTACACAGGCAACCCATTCCCTATATAACCCTCCTCAGAGGTCAGAATGTCAACCTATACACTTCTTCAATAACAGATGAATCATAGAAATGTCAAGGTCATTTCAGGATTGTATACATTGTTGTAACACATTTGGCAATGGGGAAAAAGCTTGGCTGAAGGGTATTGCTACTTGTGTTGAAAGGTATTCTGCCCTACCAAGCAAAAGAGCAGTAACTGCTCAGAGTGAAACTAAGAATAATTACTTCGTTTTTTTATTGTCCTGCCAAATAACCACATAATTTAATGAATTCTAGGCAGATCATTGGATATGTGGTTATCTGTTGTCTTACTATGAGGCAATTTTTTATTCATATTGACCCTGACCTCTGACATTTCCTTTGACCCTAGACTGCAATATATTTCCATTATGAATTTGCAGTTACTGCAAACATGACCCCCATTTTTTTCTCCATAATACAACACAATGGAGGCAGGATATTTGTCCACATGATAAAGCATGTATTTAATGTATAAAAAATATAAATAACTCATGTTTGACCAAATGTGCAGTTACTGCTCTTTTGTTTGGTAGGGCAGTATTGTTGTTGTTTGTGAATGTGTGCCATTCTGCTCTGACAGCCAAGTTATCATATTTCTCGCTGCCATTACCAGGGATGGGGAATAACTGATTATAAAAAACTGTAAATGTAATCCATTGTTACCAGCAAAAATATTGTTAAATCAATTTACAGGTACTTTTGAAAAACTAGATGATCACTTCTAGGATGACTTTTAAATTCCGAAAGAATGTGTGCCAAAAAAATATTTCTCACCTTTCTGTTTTCTCAATGACATTCAAATCAGCATTGAAGAAATGGAGCAAGTTTAAGTTCATTCTGCCTGAGCAAGTCTGACCACAAGTCAGAGACCAGTATGATGACACACTAAATGTGTTTGATGGATTGCAGGAAAAGCATCCCAAAGGTTGTGTGTTTGAATCTCATCACAAACAACTTTGGCATTTTAGCTATTTACCAACTTTACAACTACACTGAACAAAAATACAAACGCAACATGTAAAGTGTTGGTCACATGTTTCATGAGCTGAAATAAAAGATCCCAGAAATGTTCCATACTCACAAATAACTTATTTCTCTTCAATTTTGTGCAAAAATATGTTTACATCCCTGTTAGTGAGCATTTCTGTGACCAACAGATAAATATCTGTATTCCCAGTCATGTGAAATCCATAGATTAGTGCCTAATGAATTTATTTCAGTTGACTGATTTCCTCATATCAAATGTAACTCAGTAAAATCAATGAAATTGTTGCATGTTGCGTTTGTATTTGTGTTCAGTATACTTACTACTTTTTAGGTACTTTGCAACTATTATCATGTTAGCTAACCCTTCCGCTAACCCTAACCCTTTTAGCTAACCCTTCCCCTAACCCTTTTAGCTAACCCTTCCCCTAACCTTAACCCTTTTAGGTAACCCTTCCCTAACTCCTAGAACTAGCTAACATTAGCGTTAGCCACCTAGCTAATGTAGCAACAACAAATTGGAATTTGTAACATACATACGTTTTGCAAATTCGTAACATATTGTACGAATTGCAATTCGTAACATATCATATGACATTGATTATGGACATCCACCAATTAATATATACCATACTAAATGTAACATATCATACTAAATGGAGTGTTTCAGTTTTACTTACAGAATAATATGAAATGCTCTGAGACCAGGTTGGATACAGATATCACTTATTATTGAAATTTACATAGCACATTGATGTGAAGCACACTGCTGCTCTATCATTTAGTTATTTGCGCCTTACAGATTGTGGTTGTTGTGGATTGCTGTTCACAAATGCATAGGCTATGTGTATTTAAAAAATAACTTATATTTAAGAAGTTTAAGCTGCCCATCAATCATTGTTTTTGCGACCAGTGGAAAGCCAGTGAAAAATGCGCTCCTGCAACAGCTTCATAGTGTGGATCCCAGCCTACGGAATAAAAGGGAGTTTCTCCCTTCAAAACTATTTTGTGGTATTGTGCTCCATACTGTCAAAAACAAGTTTCATTTATTGCTTAATCTAATTCGTGCTGATTCGTGCACTTTTGAAAGACTTAAACACCTGCAAATTATCGAGATATCAAAGTGTCACCAACCTGGATCCACGAGGGGGCTAAAGGGGGCTTAGGCTCCTCAGTTCAAACTTCAGCCCCCACAGTTTTCATTTTATGTCGCTAAATAAAAATAGCAAAAAAGTTAAAATGATTGAGTGACAGGTTGGTGCAAAAAAAATCGATCTCCGCTGCACTGTGTCAGCAAAATGGACAGGGTGCGCCGCGATGTGTGTAGAGGGGCTATGGAAAGCCACTGGGTGGCTAGGTATGACTCGTTTGTACGGGGGTGATTCATGCCAGGATTAAGCCTTGTGAAGCAGTGTTCGAATTGAGGGGGTATGTGAGGATATAGGCCTTGTTATAGAGACGTGCAAAAAGCATGTGCTACCACTTGTTTGCTTAGCCATAGGAAAAGCAATGGTACAGCTTTTATAAAGCAATCTAGGCTATAACAATAATAAACGCTGCGATTATTTCAGCAGTCTACTAGCCTTTCGAAGGTCTTGCGCAGCCTTAACGTCAAATGAAAATGTGGTTGGTTTATTAATTTGAATCGGTATGGGTCTATGCATCAAACATTTTATTATTCAGGAGCATCCCATTGAATCAGGATATTCATTTCAGTGCAGTTGCGTTCTAACGCATATCCTTAGATTAAACGGAACCGAAAACAGATTTGATACACATGAAGACCTATATTTAATCTGGAATTGACAAACAAAAGCCTGACTAGGATCCCGACTTGCCCCCACGTCATATTTATTACCAATTAGGCTAAATGTATTTCTATTAATTTGCATAGGCTAACCATTGCGATTAATGTTATTTACCATCTGCTTTTTATGAATAAACAGGAATCAGGGTAAACATAAGATTATTACAATGGAGCAGAGTAAAGGGAAAAGGGTAGGTGACAGATGTAAACAAGCAAACACACAGGTTAAATGATTATCAGGTATGTAAAAATACAGTTATTGAATGATTTAATTGAAATGTTTGATTAGACATGCAATAATGTTAATGGCAGACAGAAAATAAATGATAACTGTCTAATTTTTGATGTCAGTAGGGTTGGTAAAGGATGGTGCCTGGAAAAGATAGACAGATGAGTTGTGAGAGAAACTCCAGGATGATGTCATGACCACTGGAGTCATACACCTTAACAGTGCCTACCTGGAAGTGGCGGTTACTTAAAGTGTCCCAGTGGTTAGCTTTGAGGTTAACAATTTGGAGAAACCCCTGGGCCAGTGTTGGTACTACTGACAGCATGGCGATGCCGCCCACCACGAGGCAGCAAATGCAAATAGTTATCATCGAGATTTATATATTTATATATTTCACCTTAACAAATGTTGACCCCAGCTTGGAGCGAAAGAGCACCGAGCTTTCCTGGGTCTTGCCTGCCTTTCGTCCTTCTTCCAAGCCAAGTCATTCACCCAGATGTCTAAGCACATTGTCCACTTGATTCTTCTCAGGTGGCTCTCCTTCTCATGCGCCCTGTCCATGCTCAGTCTCACCTTGATTGATAATAGAAATAAATGCAACGCTTATGTATCTCTTGGAAGAACAGAAAATAAATTAACAGCGGACAATTTTTACCTGGTCAAAAACCTCCCCATCCTTCTCAGTCTGTGCCTGAAGGTGGTCTTCAAAGGCGTTCTGATCTGGTTCGACTACTTACACCACATCAGGTGGAGTATCAGTGACCTCAAAGTATGTTATACAAAAACAGCAATATACAATTGCATTGTTTTCGTCAGTTAACTGCTGTGGCTCATAGAAAATAAAACATATTGGATCCAAAACGTTGAAAACAAAAGTACAGAAAGTTTAGACACCATGTTAATCTCTTCCCGTTCATGTAAACCATTAGCAACCTAGCCTAACTCCATTACCTTACTTACAATGGGGAAAATACCAACCAGTTTTCCACTCAGTTAAAACTGCCTTCAAATATCACCAAACTCATGGACAATGTAATTAACCATGTTACCTCAATATTTTGAGTCATATTGCATTTTTGCACATTACATACCTGAATTAATAGGGTAAAATTATGAGACGGAGAAACGTTCGTTTTCAGAACTAACTTTAGTCATTCTCCATAACGAAGAAGAAATGTTAAATATCTCACTAACTCACTTCATTGACATCACAGCTCCCCTAGCGGCAGTAATTATATACATACATTAAATGCAAATACCTGGGAGGCAAAATAAACAAAATAAAACATCAAAAGTATGACCATACACATGGCATATGCTTGAGTACCACCTTGACATCTCTGATCTGCTTGCCTCAATAAATTAATACCAGAACATTAGTTATTTCAAATCAAACTTTGTCACATGAATACAACAAGTGTAGACCTTACCGTGAAATGCTTACTTACAAGCCTTCAGCCAACAGTGGAGTTGAAGAAAATTAAGAAAATATATAGTAAAAAATAAAATAAAAAAATTATAAAAAGTAACACAATAACATAACAATAATGAGGCTATATACAGGGGGTAATGAGTCAGTATGCGGGAGTACAGGTTAGCTGAGGTAATTTGTACATGTAGGTAGGGGTGGAGTGACTATGCATAGATAATAAACAGCGAGTAGCAGCAATGTACAAAACAAATGGGCGGGGGGGAGGTCAATGTAACAGCAGCAGCGTATCTAGTCTCCTAACAATTGCGTAACGGTGCAAGTTAGACACATCATCTTTTGTTTGCATGTTTTTTTATATATATTTTTATTGAACCTTTATTTAACTAGGCAAGTCAGTTAATGACAACCTACCATGGCAAAACCCTACCCTGGACGACACTGGGCCAATTGTGCGCTGCCCTATGGGACTCCCAATCACGGCCGGTTGTGATACAGCCTGGAAAAGAACCGAGGTCTGTAGTGATGCCTCTAGCACTGAGATGCAGTGCCTTAGACCGCTGCACCACTCGGGAGTCCCAAGCATGTGTTTCTTTTGGTCCTGTCAATGTTGAGTGATCACACATGCCTCAGCACACATAGGTTACTTTGCCTGCTTGCAAATCTGTGCTAAAAGTGGGGATGTTTCATAGTATTTCTGATTATCTTAACTCACCACCACCACAAATTAATTTTATTTTTCACAGATATCCACGGAACCACGACTGCAACATAGGCCTACACTCAGATAAAAAAGGTGATATCTACAAACTAACAGGATTCTTCCGCTGTCCCCATAGGAGAACCCTTTTTGGTGCCAGGTAGAACCCCTTCTGTGTCTAGGGCTCCATTCCACAGAAGGTTCTGCATGGAACCAAAAAGACTTCTACCTGGAACCAAAAAGTTTTCTCCTTTGGTGACAGCCAAAGAACCCTGTTGGAACCCCTTTCTCAAAGAGTATACTCAACAATTTTAGCCTGTTAAGTTTACACCATTTGATTCTGTACTCAAACACCACCTTTGAAGGTTTTCGTCAACCTCTGCTTAGACTTAAATCGCAGTGTTCCACACACACACACACACACACACACACACACACACACACACACACACACACACACACACACACACACACACACACACACACACACACTATAGCATCTTACTTATATTTCTCACATTTTAGGCATCCAGCTGAGGCCTTGGATGGATCATGTTACACTGAGATGGGCACAGGGGTATATGTACAGTCATTTTTAGTGTGGTGGCAAAGTAGTTGAACAGGAGAAGAGGATGTGGTTACTTGTGGAGGGAGAACAGTGAGGGTGGTGGGTTGAGCACCTGCAGTGAAGCTGATTGGTTGCTCTGGCTCATCACATCTTGACTAAAAGAAAGAGGTTTAGAAAGTAGATTGACATTGCCATAGTTCAACAGCTGAAAAGCCATCATTAACATACACCCAGAGATAGCAATATACGCAGTATTAACTGAATGAAGTAGCCTACCCATCCCCATTTACAACTGTATTAATCAATGAAATAAATAATACTATAGCACATTCAATTACATTATTACTGTAGACTATAGACTACTCCTGTATCTACCTTTTACAATAATGTAATCATTGAATGAAATAGCGTACCCATCCACATTTACCATTGATCAATTAGAATAATTGAATAATACCAGCACATACAGTAACATTGTTGTAGAATAGCCTACTACTGTATCCACACTATATTTGTATACCGTTGTGATATTGTCAGGCTTGATTTTAGGTCTTCGATCGAAGTAGTTATTTCATTTACAATTGAATGAATCCATTAAATAAATAATACTAGCACATCAAATTACGTTATTGTACACTAGCCTACTCTGCTATTGACCACAGTAAATAATATTGCCTATGTGCTTTCAACAATACGTTATCAACAATTTATTTATTTTTTCAAATAAACCACATTTGCCTTAACACAGTAGGCCTAAATAGTTCCTAACAATATCACAACTTAAATATAGCCTACTCACTCCCCAATTGGATCAAGGACATCTTGGTAGTTATTGTCATCGTCTCTAATGAAACTATCTGGGGCAGACACTTAAAAATCGCTTCTGCCACTTGTAAAAAAACAAAACAAATGAACGTCTGTGTCGCCGCCGAGCTCTCAAATACCGTGCCAGTCTCTCACTCTATGAACAGTCACTTCAATCCGGATTCCTTGGGACGTCCTTGCCCTAAACCCTAAACTAACACTAAACTTAACCAATTTAAATGTATACTTGATAAAGGTATGGACATCCCAAGGATTCAGAATAGCACGGACCCTCTGAGAAAGTCTATGAACTGTTTTATTCGACTGAAGGGACATCCCAAGGATCCCGAAATAGCACCTTAGAACTCCTCTGAAAGCCTTATTGGTTGAAACTCTTATCGGTTGTCTGATGTGGACCTGGTAACAACACAGTCTGTGATTGGCTAACAACATTTAGATCTGTATAAAGCGAGATAAAATAGGGAAAGACAAATTATCTATAGATTGGGCATCATCTTTTCTAGGCCATTAGCGATAACAGGAAATACACAAGCCGTAGGCTACACTATAGTTCAAGGTGGCTACGTTGGAATGTCTGCTTGCACGGGAAAAATTGTAAGTTTCTAACATTTATGGTTTAAATTTTATTTATATAAACTATGCACATTATGCTTTTCATTAACACACGATGCAGGTGTCACGCAGACGTTAGTAAGGCGTTGGTATCATGTCATGTCAGGTGGTACGGTTGCCTAAGCTTATATATGTCCCTTATCACCCCCTATACCTTTGGGTATCCATAAAAAGCAGAAACAAACTCACACGTTCCTACAACACAGAAATAAGACTCGAAGCTACAGGGCTGTTGAATCCGGGGACGGACCCCAGCTATAAGTTTACAGCCACCATGGTGCACAGAATCCTCAGTCTTCTTGGTCTTCCAAACAAATTACTCCAGTAAAAAGCAATGGCTCTTTACACTGGAGTAAATGTGGTCCACAGTGAGTTAGAGTGTGTCGAGAAACTGAGATGCGAGTTCAAAACCATTTGGGCACAGTGCAGTGCCAGTGGCACTGATGCAGCACCCCCAGCTCGAAGCAAACGACAACGTTATGGAGGCCCTGTGTGCCCTTGACCCAGAGACCCATGACTTAGATGTGAAACCACTGCTGGATCTAAGCAAAACAGATTTGATGGAAGCTGAGTTTAGTGTCGCTTGCCAGTTTTAGCAGATTGAAATCACCCGCTCTGGTTCCAATGAGGACAAATTGCCCCCTTTTGATATCCTGCAATGATTCTCTAGGCCTCTCTTCACTATGCCGACCGTGCTGACTTGACTGAAACATGGACTGACTTTTGGGGCGTCCACAGTTACCTGCGATAACTAATTGTCCACTTTGACAAGTGTTCAGTCAGCACAGAAGAAGCATGCTACACCTGAAGAAAGCTAAACTAATCACTCTAAAAATAAAAGGTTCCTGGAGTATCCTTTAGTGGTTCTTCAAATTGAAACTGTGGGGGAACCCCTATAAGTTCTTTGAAGAAAAGGGTTCTTCAAAGAACCCCTTTTAATGGATCCTCGAAGAACCTTTTGAAGAACCTTTAGGGGTATATTTTTGAACTACCCCCTCTCCCCTATTAATATTAATAATAATAATAATAATACACATAACAATAACATCAATAACACAATATTTTAGTTCAGAGTTTATTATGATTTAAGTGGCAAAGCAGAATAAAAAAATCAAAATATGAGGTAAACTCCCAGCAGAGCTCCGAGTCCAATGGGTTTATCCTCTGGCGTGTTGATGTTAATGTGTTGATGTTCTCCGTATCCATAGCCAGAATGATTTTGCAGTGCATGGTGATCAAACAGGTTTCTTGTTATATTCAATAGAGGTGTATGGAAGGTGAAGTCTGAATCAAACCAATTGTAATTATACAGATGACTAACAAAACATGCACAAGTCAGTTTTCATGCCTTGGTTTTTGTGGTGGATGTGAATTAAAAAAAAAACGGTTTTGATAATGGTTTTCATACACATACCTTGTCCATAATGTAGAGGCTTATGGAATATCCATTCATTGAAAAGGTAAGGGAGGAGGATGGTAAATGTGATCTGCGTAACATGCCAATACTAATTGACATACCTTTGTATGCCTCCTCGTCTGCATACCTGCAGACACAGACAAAAAAGTGAGTAGCTCAGTCATCTGTGCCCAATACAGCTAGCCTTCAACATATTCTTATAGCCTATGTATTCTTACCTCTTCGTTGATTGATATCCATTGAAATGTGTCAATTTTCTGGTTTAGAAAGATTTGCACAAATATGAAAAGATAGATGGTATCATCATAGAACAATATCAATTTAGATCATTCAAGGGACAGATCTTACCTTAAATTGAGATCTTTAAATTTTTCAATTAAGTGCCTGCACATGCTGTCCTTTCAAATTCAAATCCAAACGTTTCAGTTGGGCAGTCAGGTTCCTGTAAGAACCCCCACCAACTAAGGAGGTTCCTCAATGAACCCCACCTTCTATGGGGTTCTTGGAAAAACCTTTTGGGGGCCATTTTCAATGCCAAGAACCGTAAGGTTCTTCGAAAAACTTTGAGGATCTTAGAAGAACCCTTGTTGAACTCCACATTTTTTGAGTGTACCGCTGTTTTGTTCTGTTCCATTCGTTCGCATTCGCAGTTTTGACGGTATTCTAAGCAAAAACTGCTATTCAATATTATTATTTGCATGCAAGAATAACTAGGCTACTATTTTCAGCATGCATTAGCATGCATTATTTTGGTAAGACAGCTGTGTGTACTGTTTGTATTAGGTGAATTGCCCTATCTATCTTGTAGACTATGGTCATTACCTAAATGGCCTAGCGGTAGGGTCCTGTCCATTGTGCTGCTACAGCACAGCAGAGATAGCACTCAATAATCTCGCAGTCTCGGCATTTTAACCTTGTGTTTATTGCGGTATAGCTTGATTATATAAGCAGAATTCAATATTATTCCAATGCAAGAACCCCCCCCAAAAAAATGTTATGCCTCGCCAATTTCAACTGCGCTCATAGTCACTTTATCCTGGCGCCAGGTCTGAATAGGCCTATAGCAAATGCAGCATATGGCATTCATTTTTCACATGCAAATAGCACTTTTCGGGTAGTGATCAATGCGTGCCATTCAATGAGAGCAGCATTTATTTTTCAACTGTAAGCAATGAGCCCAATCAGTCCTCCATGGCAACAAAATCATAAACAACAGAGTAGGCTAAAAGTCCTTAGTTTTGAGGTTATGCTCAGGTAAAACAATTCGGCCAATCTATATTTCCAAGTCCGATTCTTAAAGATTGAGGGCTATTAAATTAATTGGAATTACTTTAAATCTGACAGACTTTGGCCAAATCGTAATATGATCTGTAGTAGAAAGCAATGGGTTAGAAGAAGCCTACAGAAAGTAAAATGAAACATCCATTTATGGGCAGCATGTAAACAATTATTTATCCTTCATGTCAATAGCTCTAAAGGGGAAAGTAACAGAAAGTAATCAGATTATGTTGCTGAGTTTGGGTAATCCAAAAAATACCGATTACAATTTTGGACAGGTAACTAGTAACTATTCGATTACATTTAGAAAGTAACCTACTCAACCCTGGCCATTACTCCATTAGCTTAATTAGCACGTTCAGTTCAACATGTCGCTGTGTTTTTCCGCATCGTCTCTCACAGTCTTCTTCACGAGGAAATGCAGAAGTGTTTCTCTAAGCAATGAGCAGAGACAGTCTCAGCCCAGCGTTAAACTCATCTCAGCTTTGTTCACAATGAGGTGTGGATAAGGGGTTTTGTTACACATAGTATGTACCATAAGATTGTGGTTTTGGCATGGGTGCTGTTCCCAAAGCACTACATTGACAAATCTCAGTCATTGGGTTTGATAAAGTGTTTAACTGATGCTTACTGTATGTCATAGCTCAAAAGACATGCAACCCACACACATCATACACACATATTATACTTTGACAACATAGCAATACACATACTGTAGAACAGACTAAGCATTCCAAATGTCATCTACAGATGAACGTGTGAATCATCACTGTCCTATAAGAACTGTAAATATAATATTTCTTATTTTTAAAGGCAGTCAAAAATGTGATTTTCCTGTAATTTATATGTACTGTATTTCCACACTATGAGGATGGAATAATACTGTGAAATTGTGAAAATTATGATAATTTTTGTGTAAGAGCTGTTTGGAAAGACTGCCTGAAATTTCAGCCTGTTTTGGTGGGATGGAGATTTGGCCTGCCTGGTGACATCAGAAATGATATGATATTGAGATAAAAATGGCTGGATTGGACCTTTAACTTTTGTAGCACTTTTCATTTATGTAATGAGAAGTGCTAAAAAAAAGCTAGTGGTCCAATCCAGCCGTTTTTGTCTCAATATCATATCAAATAATCTCAAAGTGCTTTAAATATTAAAGAGTGAAAGAAAATACATGCAATTTTGAAAACAAAAACAAATCATTATTGCGTCGATGATGGACGGGACAATCATGACAGGCAGGGTAGTTTATTCATGGCTTGAGTAGTCAGCCCCAGGAGGAAGGGTTGAGTAAAGGCAGTTCAGAGATCAAACAGATGGAGGTTTCAGACCGGTCCAGAGCTGTTCATCAGGGAACCCCGGCACTTGCCATCTCTGAAAGATGCTTCTCTGTAGTAGTCTCTGAAGTCAGACTCAATGGGTAGAACTCCACCAGTACCAATATGTAGCACGCTGGGTGAAGTCACAACAGAAACAAAGACACCAGAAAAGCACACTGGACATCAGTCCAGACTAGTCAGCCTTGGAGCTAACCACTCAAGAAAACTGCTCAAAACGGTAACTTCGGCATCCTTATCTCAAAAACAAACATCCCCTTACTTTGAATCAAAACATGACCTAGTTAGCTAGCTAAGCTTCTTGATGACAGTGAAACATTATAAGGTGAAACCAACTGACTTGCCAGTCATACCATGCTGATAGATAACAAATTAGAAGATAATTAGAAGATAAAAAGATAATTCAAAAATGTAATCAAAAATCCCCAAAAATGATTCAATATTTACAAATGTACAGGAGCTCATAGCCTAGGGTTTCAAACTCATTCCATGGAGGGCCTAGTGTCTGCAGGTTTTTGGTTTTTCCTTTCAATTAAGACCTAGACAAGCAGTTGAGGGGAGTTCTTTACTAATTAGTGAACTTAATTCATCAATCAAGTACGAGGGAGGAGCGAAAACCCGCAGACACTCGGCCCTCCGTGGAATGAGTTTGACACATATGGCCTAGGCTATTCCAGCGCCATCGCTAAAATGGAATTACTGATATGACATCTGTCTAATTGTTTAGACACCCTAGACCTAGGTTGAAGAAACCCAGGTTAAGACATAACTTTGCAACATTATTATTCAACACAGACCAGCTTCTTCTACCAGTGTATTGCCGAAGCATCAAAAAAAGAAGAAAATCGATTTATGCATGTGTTTTTGTAATATTCTGATATAGTTTAACGTAAATAAAGACAGTTGTGTCACAGACTAGTCTGTGCATGCGTGTTTTTTTTGTTGCAAATGGTTGACTGTCTTTCTATTGTTAGCATCTTCACTCCGGGAGAGCTGTACATGTAACATTACAGGTCTCCCTGAATGAAGTGGCTAGCTACAGCAAGCGAGAAAACTAAACTGGTAACCCGAAAGGTAGCCTGTGAAAATCATCCTAGCATATGGCTAACACTGCTAACAAAACAGTGGGTTGTGATTATGTTGGTGATATAGGAGCAATTGCTATTAATCCCAATGTTAGCTTAAGACCAGAAGCCAATTGTCTCTAATCAAGATTGTGTGCGAAAACACTCAACACAAGCATTACAAGTATGAGTGTTTTACGTTGTCTTATGTTATTTATGCTTGAATTAGTTACAGTTGGATTTTGAAAGTTAATTATCAAATGGCAACATTGAATATTGTTGTATCTTTTGCTGTAAACATTGCTACAAAGTAACTAGCTATCAAATCAAAACCGTTTGTGTACCCTTTCTATTTTTTAAAGGTGCTGAGCCGCTTTGGATCAAATAGGGGTGATGGGAGAAACAAAATAAAAAAATCAGTTTCCAAAAGAAAGGGAAAGGCAGGAATTGTGGTTTAGGGCTATCAGAAATACAGGACAGAAATACAGTTTTCAATTGTGGTTTCCCAAACCAGGATCAAGGATTTGTGTGGTTGCTATCTATAGGTTGACATAATGTCATATCAGTCAACAGGGCTTGACATTCAGGTAAATTAGCTAGTGGCAAACCGGCCCATAACGTGGGCCATTGGTGAATTTCGATGTTGTGAATGTGCCGCATAACAAACATGTCTATTCAAATTACACACCAAATTTCAAACCATGAAGAACACGTGATGCTGATGGTTCATTGACTTGTGCAGGACATGCGGCCTACAAAATTACAATTATAGGCTAGTGAATTTGTTTTTAATTTTGAATACTAACAGGGCCTATTTTACATTTTTATAATTATTTTTTTCATAATATTTATCATAAATGTTGTGCGTATGACCTTTTTCACTATTGTTGCTTCATTCCTTCCTCACTCTCAACAGTTAAGTTAAATAACTTTCATTGTCCTTCTCGTCATGACGTCAGTGGTGATTTTAGCATGTCAAACTTGGTGGGGCAAACTCCAAA
Organism: Salmo trutta; assembly: GCF_901001165.1. Classification (NCBI taxonomy): domain Eukaryota; kingdom Metazoa; phylum Chordata; class Actinopteri; order Salmoniformes; family Salmonidae; genus Salmo; species Salmo trutta. Next base: position 11,062,486 of record NC_042989.1, on the reverse strand, counting down.
AACATTTTTTAGATGCATGCCAGCAAAGCCACTACACAACACTAAACAATACATTAATTGCACTATAATGGTGACAAACGGTGCTCACAAACTGTGGGCCTAGATAAAGCTGTCCCAAAAGCAGAGCTTTCTTTTCAGCACCATTGAGTGAATCATTACCACTGCTACACCTGGCTATCAGCGTAGCCTTGTCTGGCATTGAAACAGTTCATTCAGCCTCATTTACTGCCTTTAAAAAAAACATAGCTGATATGGCTGACTTGCTTAAACAAATGTGGTTTCTACTGCCAATTGATATGTACAAACTATGGCATAAAGGGACGACGAGTGGATAAGAGGCAATCCTTCATTTCAATTAAGACATTAATGAGCGAGCAAGGATGGATGTAATCAATATAACTATTTGTTCAGCACTTTTGACATGTACAGCGACATAATTCAGAACATGGGCCGTTCTTACAGTACGCTCCATGTACACCAAGTCAGAACCATATGATAAATGAAGGGGACATATAAGCAGACAATGAAAGCTCTTACAGTATCCAATGATTACATTTCTCTAAAACAGGCTATAGGCTATAGGCTACATGCACACCACCAAGTCAGAACAGTAGGCTAAATTATGAGGGGGAAAGGGACCAAATTATTAGGGTGAAGCGGATGGGCTACTAACAACTTACTTCACAACATACACTTAGTATTATTTCCTTAGCTACAGTATACATATCTCCCTGGCATACAAGACCTTTTTGGACTCTTGTTGTGCTTTTTGGACTCTTGTTGTGCTGTGCTCACTTGGACAAGAAGGTGGTGCGACGGTCCTTGTGGGCAAATTTTGTCATCAATGTCTGGCATTCTCTGGGTTGATGGTGCTCTCATGACAACTGGTAACTCTGGGGGGAAAAAACAAGGTTGAATCATGACATCAGTGATCTTCAGGTCGGAGCCCTAGAAAAAGGCCAAAGATCCCGACTTGGAATTCCGAGTTGGATGACCGTTCAAAATTTTCACAGTCGAAGCTAGTTTTTTCCTTAATTCCCAGTTGATTTGAACTCACTGAAGTCTGAGATTTCCCAGTCCTGTGTTTCCAGTCGTTTTGAATGCAGCATAAGTCATGCTGGATTGACAGCATGGCCAATGTATTCAAACTTTTCTGGCCCATGGTGTTGAATGTGTATCCTTTTAAGCTTGGAAAAATGACTCTTAAACCCAAACTTGGACCACACACCTACTCCGCAGTTAGCTACTGATTCCTTCCAAACCAGTCATTGTTGAATTTGCGATTTCCAACTTGTTGTGTGATGTTTATGTCCAAAGGCCGATGAGCACCGATACGTTTTATCTATAATTTATCTTCATATGACAAGGATTGAAAAGGATTTACCAGTAGATTATCAAAGTGATTCATGATGATGACTGCTTGTCTAGCTTGCTAGCTAAGATTTTGAAAGTATGACGTTAACATGATCAGTCCAATCAACGCTACGGTTGATATAACGTAATTTGACGTAATTTTATCTGTGGCCAATGACCTTGAGCCTTCTTGGATGGGCTCTTCTAATATAACTCTAATATAACTCTAGCACCCAAGGTGCTTTCATTTTAGAGCTCTCCCCATAGATTTTACTGTGATGTAGTGTCCCCATGCATGACAGAACACTGAGCCAATCACTGCGCAAATAGAGAACATTACCAACCCTTATGCTCCATATTTTCAGCTGGCTGCCCCACCACCACAGAAAGCACTGAGCTAGGCTGAAACACCTGCCCTGAACGACAGGTCGCCACTGAATGACATGCTTAAATAATAGGACTAGAATGCGATGCAGACTAATTTAGCTTTTCTTCACGAGGAATGAATGGTTATGTGAGGCTATTATTTATTCAGACCATCTTCTTTCAACATCCTGCAAGTTCTTTTGGCTGCTGTAGGCCTACTGTGCCTTCAGAAAGTTTTCACAACTTTTTGAAAATGTTGTTTTGTTACAGCCTGAATTTAATATGGATTAAACTGAGATTTTGTTGTCACTGGCCGACACACCATAACGTCAAAGTGAATTTTGTTTTTGAAATGTTTTACAAATTAATAAAAAATGAAAAGCTGAAATGTCTTGTCAATATTCCACCCCTTTGTTATGGCATGTCTAAATAAGTTCAGGAGTAAACATTTGCTTAACAAGTCATATAACATGATTTTTTAATGACTACACCGTAAAAAGAAATGATTGAGGTGGTTAGTAAATTATTGAAAATGTAATTTGTTTTACATAAAAATATGTAGTTGTCATCTTTACTTGAATATACGTTGTACTTTACTCTGCTTCACTGTTTCAACCAACCTGAAATAAATACATAATAATTAAACATAAGATAAATGCATAATCTAAACAACTACTGCTGTGTAAAAATAACTACAAAGAACATTGTCTTTAACTTACACAATTTTCATAATACTTCCTTTCAATTTAAGAATTTTAAGTTCTTCCATCAACTGGCCATGTGGCTCTATTTTCAGAGGATTGTGGTTAATTTTTTATTTTTTTAACTTTACAATACTTTTACACAATGTTGTATGTATGTTTGAAGAATGAAAATCACATTTCTATATTAGTATCAAACAGTTTGTTATGCTATGAGGTATAATGGATCATGATGGATGGATATCAAAACCGTCAGACAAATTGACGTTCAATGACAAGACACATTCTCACCATTAGTAAAACCATGTGTGCCACTCTTGACAGAGGGAAATACATTAAGCTACAATGTTTGCAGTTTTACCTCCAGTTACTAGTGATGGGCATTCTGAGCTGGCTCTTTTAGCTCTCAAATGGCTCTTTAAAATAAATATGTTTTGTATTTTTCAAGTCAAATGGTTTGCGATAGTTTGACTATGATTGGTGTTGAAAGAATTCTAATTAAATTATTACATAAAATCATACTGTACCTTAACCACAATGTATTTAAAAATGAAAAATAAGGATTTTAAACATTTGCATTTAAAGTATAACTTTTTAATGTATATAAACAAAGTGCATCTAAATCTAACCATTCAAAACGAATACAATCTGAACAGCATAATAGAATATTGCACCATATCAAAGAGGGGCTCCTCCAAATAGGATCAGACCTCCATTATGGCATCTGCTGAGGGATTCCTTTTTGCTGCATCCCCAGTTGCTCTCTCGTCAAACAGCATCCAAACAGCAGACGTTTGTGGCACTACTGCTAGTGCTTCTGCTCCATCTGATTCCTCTTCTTCCTGTTGCCCTGGTGCCTGAGCCAGCTGACTGCTGGGGCTGTCCCTCCCTGCTGCTGAGGTTATTCTTTGAAGAGCCTCATCAATCGCTCTGGCATCACTGAAGGCTAACTTCTTAAACCTGGGGTAAAGTGCAGTGGTTTCTGATAGCACATAAAACTTTCTGTCCATTGATGAACATAGGGTGTCCATCAACTCTGTCACATGTCCTGTGGTTACATTTGCTTCTCTCTGGCGGCTGGCTGTGATTCACTGCAGACCCTTACACAGGAGTATCATTTTTGAGGCTGTCACAGCTGAAAAGAGAGAATAGTAACTTATTAGTTCAGGTTCATGTTTTGTCTACTGATACTACATTCTCATCTACTGCTCATATACATATATAATACTGAATTAAATAATGATGTAGTAATAACTGCTTACTGTACCTCTCTCCACTGATCTCCACAGCGACCTGCTCAAACGGTTCCAGGACTCTGCACACCACTTACTGCATTGTCGCTAACACAACAGACCACTTTTCCATCTACTTGCCATTCTCTGGCCACTCTCAACAGTTCCTCTGCCAAGTTCCCTGAGGTGTGTCTGTCGCTGAACTCAAAGGAGTCCAGAAGACAGCTAGACATCAAAAAATCTTCAATGAAGAGACATGTAACCGACATGTAAGAAGTGGTTACCCTTGATGTCCAGCAATCAGTGGTAAGGCAAACTGCAGTAGCTTTTTGGACTCTCTCCCGCACTGAAGCCTGTGTGCTCGTACATTTGTGGAATACGTGATTTTGAAAGGGTTTTCCTGCTTGGAATTGTATACACTGGATTTAGACTATTGCTATAATTTCTAAAACCTCTGTCCTCCACGATCAAAAATGGCTGGAAATCGGTGGCAATCATTTTAGCCAATGCAATATCAATTTGGCCTTGTTTTGCTACAGACATAAACTTTGGCATAAACTGGTCCATAGAAGACTATGGGTCGCGGAGTAGGCCTACTTAACTGAGTGGCGAGGTGCTGGCTCCACCACTATCACTAGCAGGCCCACTAGTTTCTCGAAGCTCCGCTACAGCTATCTTCACAGTTGGGTGTACAGTTCGCATATGACGTGTAGGTTGTACGTAGAACCGGCTTTATGTGAAATTTAGTTTTGGCAAATTCTACACTGTACTCTAACATTGTCTACATTATTAAAATGCATCCAAATGCTACTGTGCTTCCGACTCATTTTCCAGCTGTTGTTTTCACAGCTGTCCTTCCTCTTTCTCCTCGGCTGCTAAGTGTGAGACTGTGAGTGAGTTGGCTCGGCCCTCCCTCACGCATCTTTGGTTCACACTGGGTGTCTGATTGACAGGAACAACAGGTGAGGCTGTCAGTCTGAGCAGACAGTCAGAGCAAATGTGTGTGCGCTTGAGCATTTAGCCCTATATTATTATATTTATTTTTTCATTCTTTGAATTAGTTCATTCTGTTCATTTAAATCTTTTGATTATTCATATCTTAATTTTCTTATATTTTCATAAATAGATTCAGCTCTTTTGATATACGAGCCGGCTCCCAATGCTCACCAACAAGAGCCCGCTCTTAGAGCCGACTCGTTCGCGAATGACCCATCACTATCAGTTATAGCTAGTTGAACGAGCACTGGATACAAATGTCAAGATAAGAAATACATAAGGCCATGTTTCACACTAAGACATGATCAATGAAAGTAACTAGTCAGAAAGATTAAGTATATCTAACGTACAGAACAGTTCTGGGTTTTGATCAAATTAAGTTGGATCATAGTAATTTTTTTATACTTGACTTAATATATTAGTGTTTGTGAAACACTAAAAGTTAAGTATATTATATGTAAAAAATACATAATGTACCTCCAGTTACTAGTGATGGGCATTCTGTAAGGTCCCAAGGTCAAGCATTGAATTTCAAACACCAGGGAGGATTCCCAATGCCTTGCAAAGAAGTGCACCTCTATGTAGATGGGTAAAAAAAAGATGACGTTGAATATCCCTTTGAGCATGTTGAAGTTATTAATTACACTTTGGTAGCAAAACACCAAGTCACTACAAAGGTACTTCCTAACTCGGTTGCCGGAGATAAAGGAAACCGCTCAGGGATTTCACCATGATGCCAATGGTGACTTTAAAACCTGTTTGGGATAGGGGGCAGTATTTTCACGGCCGGATAAAAAACGTACCCGATTTAATCTGGTTACTACTGCTGCCCAGAAACTAGAATATGCATATACTTAGTAGATTTGGATAGAAAACACTCTAAAGTTTCTAAAACTGGTAGAATGGTGTCTGTGAGTATAACAGAACTCATATGGAAGGCAAAAACCTCAGAAGATTCCATACAGGAAGTGCCCTGTCTGACAATTTGTCGTCCTTCTGTAGCATCTCTATCGAAAATACAGCATCTGTGCTGTAACGTGACATTTTCTAAGGCTTCCATTGGCTCTCAGAAGGCGCCAGAAAGTATAATGGGGTGTCTGCAGTCTCTGGGCGAAGAACAGCAGGAGTATTTGTGAGTGGTCAGGCCGGGAACAATGACACTGGAGATGCGCATCCACGAGACTACTCCATTTTTTTCTTTCTGCCTTTGAATGAATACAACGTCGCCCGGTTGGAATATTATCACTATTTTACGAGAAAAATAGCATAAAAATTGATTTTAAACAGCGTTTGACATGCTTCTAAGTAAGTAAGCATTTCACTGAAATGTCTACACCTGTTGTATTCGGCACAATTTGATTTGATATGAGAACTGAGGATGGACCAACAACATTACAGTTACTCCACAATACTAACCTAATTGACAGTGAAAATAAGCTTCTTCGTGATCGGTGTCCCTTCCACGAGACGGTTGAGCTAACGTAGGCTAATGCGATTAGCATGAGGTTGTAAGTAACAAAAAAAATCCCCAGGACATAGACATATCTGATATTCGTAGAAAGCTTCAATTCTTGTTAATCTAACTGCACTGTCCAATTTACAGTAGCTATTTCAGTGAAAGAATACCATGCTATTGTTTTAGGAGTGCACAATTGTGAACATAAAAAGTTATTAATAAACAAATTAGGCATCATTGGATCAGTCTAAAACTTTGCACATACAGTACACTGCCAAAATGTATGTTGTACCTGGGCTGGAATAATAAAAAAAAAATATTTTTACCTTTATTTAACTAGGCAAGTCAGTTAAGAACAAATTCTTATTTTCAATGACGGCCTAGGAACAGTGGGCTAACTGCCTTGTTCAGGGGCAGAATGACAGCTTTTTACCTTGTCAGTTCGGGGATTCAATCTTGCAACCTTTCGGTTACTAGTCCAACGCTCTAACAACTAGGCTACCTGCCGCCCCTCATGGCCTTTCTCTTGCATTTCAAAGATGATGGTACAAAAAAAATACAAAAGAACGGTTGGGTTTTTTCTTTGTATTATCTTTTACCAGATCTATTGTGTTATATTCTCCTACATTCCTTTAGTATTTCCACAAACTTCCAAGTGTTTCCTTTCAAATGGTACCATGAATATGCATATCCTTACTTCAGGGCCTGAGCTACAGGCAGGTAGATTTGAGTATGTCATTTCAGGTGAAATTTGAAAAAAAGGAATGTACTTTTTGTCCTGAATACAAAGTGTTATGTTTGGGGCAAATCCAATACAACACATTACTGAGTGCCACTCTCCAGATTTTCAAGTATAGTGGTGGCTGCATAATGTTATGGGTATACTTGTAATTGTTCAGGACTGGGGGGGTTTTCAGGATAAAATAAATAAATGGAATGGAGCTAAGCACAGAGAAAATCTGGTTCAGTTTGCTTTCCACCAGACACTGGGAGATGAGTTCACCTTTCAGCAAGAAATTAACCTAAAACACAAGGCCCAATCTGAACCGGTGCTGCTTACCAAGAAGACGGTGACGGTTCCTGAGTGGCAGAGTTAGTTTTTACTTAAAAATACTTGAAAATAATTTAGAAAAGAATAAAGGGCAAATGTTGCACATTCCAGGTATAGAAATCTCTTAGACAATTACCCAAAATGACACACACCTGTAATCGCTGCCAAAGGTGCTTCTACAAAGTATTGACTCAGTGGTGTGAATACTTATGTAAATGAGAGATTTCTGTACTTAATTTTCAATACATTTGCAAGAATTTCTAAAAATATGTTTTCACTTTGTCATTTTGGGGTATTGTGTGTAGATGAGCGTAGCAGAGCCTGGGGAGAAGCCCCTACCACGGACCAGATATGAGGGTCTCAGGGTACAGAGTAAGCTTTATTACATCATTTACCAACAGAAACGCTTACAAATAAGGAACTTAAAGTATAACTTCAGTACCAAAGGTTATCTTGATCTCAGTCTTTTAGTCCCAATATGTCTGGTGCTGTGTCCCATCCTTTGTGAGCAGCAGCAGCCTAATCATAAGGTTGGGGCTGATTGTCCAACCAATCACACACTCTATTGACTAATTAACCTCAACTGGGCTCCATTAGCCTCCCAACTGGGAAGGTGCAGGAAGGAGCCAAAAAGGCACTGGAAGGACGCCTTCCCTCGAATTCTGGCTGTAGCACAAAGTGTGCAATAAGTCAAAGGGAAGTAATACTTTCTGAAGACACTGTATATATTCAACAAACAAGAGCAAGTTTGCATCCCTCTTCAAATAGTCTATTAGTCAAATAAATGCAAAAAAATATGTCCAACAAGATTTTCCTCCACAAGAGCTAAGGAGAGAGGCCAGCAGAGAGCAGGTGTGTTATTGCGCAATAGATCAGCGAAGACAGAGGCTATAAGTTAGAAGCTTATGCATGTTAACCACCATTCATTATCCCTAATATGAGGCTAATAGGCCTACTGCATTGAATTTATTACCATGCGCTATGTAAGACAGAGGCTAAAACATAATCTTTCTGAAACATTTCCCACATGGAGAGCGTTTCCATCACACGCCATCATTCTATTGCATGGAGATAAACTCGCTATAGAATGGAGCCTTTTCTTAATATTGTAATGACATTTTTTTATAACATATAGGCCTATTTGGGACTAGAATAAAGCGCAGATCGGCTTTTGTTATTCTTCAAGTGGATTGAATGGGTCTAAATAAATAACTGCTATAGGCCATGCATTCATCCGTTGAGGCTTTAAAAGTGTTCTTACACTGCTTTTGAATATTCAATGCAATTGGGAAACGTCCATGGCAGGCATTATTGTCACCTTAGCTTGCTACATAACTTCTGAGTGATAGGAAGCACGAGCACCAATCAGCCTACAGCACTGTGCATACATCCGTCATTACTATGACAACTAGCATAGCCATGAGCATTAAGGCCTGCAGTGTGAACAAGGCTTCAGACAGAGGGATGATTTTTGCCTTGCTCAGATTCTTTCTCTGGTGAAATAGACTCAGCCTCTTGCGAATTGAAGTAAAATGATGAAACACGAATAGACACAAAGAAGAAATAATTTCATACGTTTTTCATACGTTCATACGTTCTTTTTGTATTGTGACATTTTTGGTATTTTTTATGGCATTAGCAAAAAAAAGAAACATTGCCAACCTTATGATCGGCTTCACACCGCTTTCCTACTGACTAGGCAGCATACTGTAGCTACAATGCATGAGCTGTTTCCATGGTTGATTCAGAGCGGTAGAACCTCCACATTATTGTGAGGCCATTGTCTGTATTTCTTCAACCTAGTAGAATACTGAATTCAAAGTGGGAATTGAAATGTGTGTAGAATAACAAGAGATGGAGGGGGAGAGAGATTACTCAGAAGAATCATAAAGCTCTTCAAAACAGAACCTAGGTATACAGAATATACTCTAAAGCCATATGGTATGGAAGGTGTGTGGGTGTAAAAAGGTTATAGTAAGAGCATTAGGAGTAACGTGTCAATCACCAATCAGCCGGGAAGCTGGAAGTTTCACTCATTAACATTCAACACATATAACAAGTGGTGTTAATGGAACACTCAACACTATAAAGCTTCGGCTTTTTGAAGAAGTAAGTGGTTTTATATCAAGAAGAGAATCAGCCATTTTGGGGCAAGAGGTGTGATGTTCCTGTTCCCTGTTCTGAGATGCCTAGAGAGCTAAAGGGCTGTTTTTAAGTTGGCTCTGTGTTGTCCAGGAGACTCTACTGTAATGGCACTGAGGGGATTAGACTCTGGGAACAGCAGTGGCAGAACGACACGGCACACCCCTTAAACAATGAGCCATCCTGGATCTTTATTGGACTCTGTGTCCCCAGGAGGTTTCCCCTGAAAAAGTAATCCGTCAAAAGGCAGATAAGGTTATCAATGGGGATCCCGAGACGTTCTCCAATTGTACCTCCAGATGAAAACAAAGAACAGCTAGCCAAGGATTCTGGGTCTCCAGAGGACTCATTATTTAATTATCTAGCAGCCCAGTGCAATTTATTGAACTATTAGGACAGTTTTCTTCCTTTAATAAGGGAAGTAGACCTATCAGAAAAACTAAATCAAATATTGGGAATTCTAAATGCTAATGAGCATTTACATTTTTTGGTGGTGTGGGCATACCCCAATAACAGAATGCTGTGAGTGTATACTGATCATTGAAATGTAAGTGTCACTCCACAATGATACAATAATACAAAATACAAGTTGGTTTTTTCAAACCACCTTGTGGACCACTTAAATTGAGCTGAGACACTAAAAACAATCATAGTCAAACATGGCATCTATAAAGCATTGCATCATCTATAAATATGTATGCATATTTATAAATAAAAAAATGAAGTACAGTGGATAAAAGGATGATTAGGAACTTATAAAGAAACTCCTCGGAGGATAATGTGGCAGGCTTTGGTGCTGTCACTTCCTGGCCAGTATAAGGGTTAATTAGTATTGTAGTTTGGTCAGGACGTGGCAGAGGGTATTTGTTTTATGTGGTTCTGGGTGTTGTATGAGTTAGGAGGGCATTTGATTTAGTATTCCGGGGTTTTGGGCACTGGGTGAGTTTCATGAATTCTATGTTGAGTCTAGTGTGTCTGTTTCTATGTTTGGATTCATTGGGGTTGGGACTCTCAATTGAAGGCAGGTGTTGTCTATTTGCCTTTGATTGAGAGTCCCATATATGTGGGTGTGTTTGTGTTTGTCTTTTTGGGTGGGAGATTGTTCTGTGCTTAGCCTTGTGCCTAGTCAGACTGTTTTGTTGTTCGTGGTTCCGTTTTTTTTGTTATTTTTGTATGTTCATTTTGAAAGAAAATAAACATCAAGATGAGCCTGCACATACCTGCTGCGTTTTGGTCCTCCTTAACCAACGACAACCGTGACAGAATCTCCCACCAAACCAGGACCAAGCAGCAGAAGAAGGAGCAGTGGGATTTTGAGTTGGACTATGGTGAGAGATGGACTTGGGAGGAGATCTTGAAGGGAGAAGGCTCCTACACTTGGGAGGAGATCCAAGCCGGAAAAGATCGCCTTCCATGGGGACAGGTGGTAAGAGAGAGAGAGAGGAAAGGCGAAAGGCTGGTATGGACCGGGAACGTTTCCGAGGTACACGACTAGTGTTGAAGCGCGAGAGGCACCCCCAAGAATTTTTTTTGGGGGGGCACACGGGTAGTTTGGCTAGGCGTAGGAAGAGCCGGAAGCCAGCTACCCGTGGTTATATGGAGGAGCGTATGGGGTGGAGAGCGCTATGTTTCGCTGAGGAGCGCACTATCTCACCCATACGCACGCACAGTCCGGTGCGAGTTATTCCAGCCCCTCGCAGGTGCCGTGCTAGAGCGGGCATCCAACCTGGTAGGAGGATGCCTGCGCAGCGCATCTGGTCGCCGATACGCCTCCGAGGACCAGGCTACCCAACTCCCGATTTACGCACGGCTACCATCAGGCCCCTGCACAGCCCAGTCTGCCCTGTACGAGCACCCCGCTCGTACAGGGCTACTAGTTCCATCCAGCCAAGGCGGGTTGTGCAGGAGGTAAGATCTAGACCGGCTGTGCGCCTCCATAGCCCTGGGTTTCCAGCTCCTGTCTCTCGTGCGGACCCGGAAGTGAGTCAACCCAGTCCGACTCGTCCTGTTCCCGCTCCCCGCACTAGCCTTCAAGTGCGTAAACCCAGCCCCGCCAGTCAACAGTCGTCGGAGCTGCCCGCCAGTCAACAGTCGTCGGAGCTGCCCGCCAGTCAAGAGTCGTCGGAGCTGCCCGCCAGTCAACAGTCGTTGGAGCTGCCCGCCAGTCAACAGTCGTCGGAGCTGCCCGCCAGTCAACAGTCGCCGGAGTGGCCAGACTGCGCTGAACTGCCGGAGTGGCCAGACTGCGCTGAACTGCCGGAGTGGCCAGACTGCGCTGAACTGCCAGAGTGGCCAGACTGCGCTGAACTGCCGGAGTGGCCAGACTGCCCAGACTGTCCCGAGTGGCCAGACTGCCCAGACTGTCCCGAGTGGCCAGACTGCCCAGACTGTCCCGAGTGGCCAGACTGCCCAGACTGTCCCGAGTGGCCAGACTGCCCAGACTGTCCCGAGTGGCCAGACTGCCCAGACTGTCCCGAGTGGCCAGACTACCCAGACTCTCCCGAGTGGCCAGACTGCCCAGACTGTCCCGAGTTGCCAGACTGCCCAGACTGTCCCGAGTTGCCAGACTGCCCAGACTGTCCCGAGTTGCCAGGCTGTCCAGACTGTCCCGAGCTGCCAGACTGCCCAGACTGCACCGAGCTGCCAGACTGCACCGAGCTGCCAGACTGCCCCGAGCGGCCAGACTGGCCAGACTGCCCCGAACTGCCAGAGTGGCCCGACTGCCTGGAACGGCCAGAACCGGAGCCACCTCCTGATATAGGTGGGTTGGGGAGGGGGGGGTGTAGCACAGTGCCGTCGTTGACGGCAGCCACCCTCCCTTCCCTCCCTTTAGTAAGGGGGAATTTTTTTTTTTTTTGGGGGGTTGTTGTTTTTTTTTGTTTTTTGTTTTTAAGGTGCTTCCGGGGTTAGCACCTTTAAGGGGGGGGTACTGTCACGTCCTGGCCATTATAAGGGTTAATTAGTATTGTAGTTTGGTCAGGATGTGGCAGAGGGTATTTGTTTTATGTGGTTCTGGGTGTTGTATGAGTTAGGAGGGCATTTGATTTAGTATTCCGGGGTTTTGGGCACTGGGTGAGTTTCATGAATTCTATGTTGAGTCTAGTGTGTCTGTTTCTATGTTTGGATTCATTGGGGTTGGGACTCTCAATTGAAGGCAGGTGTTGTCTATTTGTCTTTGAGAGTCCCATATATGTGGGTGTGTTTGTTTGTCTTTTGGTGGGAGATTGTTCTGTGTGTAGCCTTAGGCTTTGCCAGACTGTTTTGTTGTTCGTGGTTTCGTTTTTTGGTGTTCATTTTGTATTTATTAAAAAGCAAGATGAGCAGAAACATACCTGCTGCGTTTTGGTCCTCCATCACCGACGACAACCGTGACAGGCGCAGGCATTAACATTATTGTTACTTAATAAAATGTCACATTTATTATTGTCATCATTTTGGCTGGACATCTGACAAAAAAATATCATCCCTAATTTCGTTATATAACCCACAGTTAAAGCAAGGCATGAGCTTCAGTTTCAGTTTATCTAGCGGAGTGTTTGTTTATCGACCAGTCTCAATAGCGAGAAGGGCCACTCCACATCTACATTTTGCGAAAGAGCTTCGACATTGCTTGGATAGAACAGTACACACATAAGGTAATGTCCCAAAAGTGCGTTTAAAAAGGCATTAGGTTTGCAGTTTGTTACTTTCAGGTTTGTTTATCAGTTTGTACCACTTTTAGTTCATTGCTCTCTAAAAGTTCTGATTCAAAAGCATTAAGGTAATTTCTAGAATACACTCCGTACTGTATCAGTGAGCTGAGTCACATGGATGACTTAAAAAAGGCTTTGACATGGTATAGGCCATTTTTCTTTGCAGTTGCAACATCACAAGCCCATAAAAATACACGTTTACATAGATGTTCTTTTGGCACGCTGCAAAATCTCTGCCAATTTGTAAAAATACGTAGCCACTGGTGCATCACCATAGTTTTCCAGCCCATATCGCATTGAATAGCAGCATTTAGCGTGCATTTACCCACACCAAGGTAAAATATGCAGGCACGGTTAAAAACAGGATTAACACAAGTATAATTTCCGTGCCCCCACAATACTGCAGCATAAGTAATAGCAGGTACAATTGAAGTCGGAAGTTTACATACACTTTAAAACTCGTTTTTCAACCACTCCACAAATTTCTTGTTAACAAACTATAGTTTTGGCAAGTCGGTTAGGACATCTACCTTGTGCATGACACAAGTAACTTTCCAACAATTGTTTACAAACAGATTATTTCACTTATAATTCACTGTATCACAATTCCAGTGGGTCAGAAGTTTACATACACTAAGTTGACTGTGCCATTAAATAGCTTGGGAAATGATGTCATGGCTTTAGAAGCTTCTGATAGGCTAATTGACATAATTTGAGTCAATTGGAGGTGTACCTGTGGATGTGTTTCAAGGCCTACCTTCAAACTCAGTGCCTCTTGAATTGACATCATGGGAAAATCAAAGGAAATCAGCCAAGACCTCAGAACAAAAATTGTAGACCTCCACAAGTCAGGTTCATCCTTGGGAGCAATTTCCAAACGCCTGAAGGTACCACATTTATCTGTACAAACAATAGTACACAAGTATAAACACCATGGGACCAAGCAGCCGTCATACCACTCAGGAAGTAGACGCATTCTCCTAGTCTCCTAGAGATGAACGTACTTTGGTGCGAAAAGTGCAAACCAATCCCAGAACAACAGCAAAGGACCTTGTGAAGATGCTGGAGGAAACAGGTACAAAAGTATCTATATCCACACTAAAACGAGTCCTATATAGACATAACCTGAAAGGCCGCTCAGCAAGGAAAAAGCCACTGCTGCAAAACTGCTATAAAAAAAGTCAGACTACGGTTTGCAGCTGCACATGGGGACAAATAAAATGCCGCACACTGTAGTAATATATTTGTAGTAATATACATACACATACAATGTTCATTAGGATAAAAAAACACAATTTAGAATTATTTAAACTATATGAACAGTTTCAAGTTCCGCCTGTGGATCCAGAAAGATTACCTTTGAATAGGTTTCTTCTCAATGTCTCCTCCCCTGCATGACATCTTGACCATTTCTATTCCAATGTATCTCAGAGAGCTAATAGGATGTCCAGCTTGTACAAAAATATTTTTTGTCATTGGCCTGTGATGTTGGGACAAATGATAGTCCCTTACCTAGGGCAGATGAACATGTATCAGATATAGACCTGTTGGACAAGTTTATTACCGTGTCTTGCTCAGTGTGCGGAGCAGGGACTTCGGGTGCTGTCCTCTTTGTACGTAGTCCACAGGCTGAACACATTGTCTCCTCTTGGCCTTAACGAGGAGTTTGACTTGAAACCATTTTTATAGTTTCAATAATTCTAAATTGTGTTTTTTTTTATAGCCTAATGTCACAACATCCACAGAAGGTGGCGCCTCGGTCGAGCGGCGCTCGGCGGTCGTCGTCGCCGGCCTACTAGCTGCCACCGATCTGTGTTTCAGTGTCTGTTAGTTATGTCTGTTTTGTGATTGCACCTGTTTTGTGTTTGTCATTAGTGGGGGGTATTTAGTCTGTCTGTGTTTAGCTAGGATTCGTGCGGGATTGTTCTTTGTTACGTGTGGTGTTACGTTTATTGTATAGGCATTAGGGTTGCCGGGCTGCGCCCCGTCTGCCTTTTGAGCGGAGCTTCGTTTAGTCATTTTTTGACTGTTATGCTCTCAGCCATATATGGATCTTGCCATTGGATTATTAAAATTAAGTTTGTTCCAACGGACCTCAGTCTCCTGCGCTTGACTCACTCCTTAAACGGTTCATCCCGCTCGTGACAGAATCCCGCACCTCTTTATGGAGTCAGCAGGGACAGAAACATTTTCAATGGAGGAACAAGTCTCCCAACATGCCCGCCTCCTCCAGCGACTGGGCACGGCCATGGACCAGGTGCTGACCCGATTGGAGAGCTGGGAGCGAGTCGCTCCATCAACCCCACCAGGACCGAGTCATCACCCTGCGCCCCTACCGAATCCAACCGAACCCAGTACAAGCGGGATACGGATCATGGCTCCCAGGGAGTTTGATGGGACGGCCGCTGGGTGCAAGGGGTTTTTGCTCCAGTTGGACCTGTACCTGGCGACCGTCCGGCCCTCTCCCTCCGATGAAGAGAGGGTGAGCGTCCTCGTCTCGTGCCTCACGGGTAGAGCCCTGGAATGGGCCAACGCCGTCTGGGAGGGCCCAGACTCAGCGAAGGACAACTACCCAGAGTTCGCTCGCCGCTTCCGGGCGGTATTCGATCATCCCCCGGAGGGCAAGGCGGCGGGCGAGCGATTATTTCATCTGAGGCAGGAGACGAGGAGTGCTCAGGACTTTGCTCTGGAGTTCCGGACTCTAGCCGCCGGATCGGGGTGGAATGAGCGGGCCCTGATTGACCACTACAGGTGTAGTCTACGTGAGGACGTCCGCCGGGAGCTGGCTTGCCGGGACCATACCACCACGCTGGACCAGTTGATTGATTTGTCCATCAGGCTGGACAACCTGCTGGCTGCCCAGGGACGTTCCGATCGGGGCCTATTCATTCCACCTCCCATCCCTCCTGCTCCAACGCCCATGGAGCTTGGAGGGACTGCTGCTGGGAGGACCGGAGGGGGGGGCCTCTCCTGCACCCACTGTGGCCGTAGAGGACACACTGCGGACCGGTGCTGGAGAGGTTCTCCCGGGAATTCAGATGGCAGGCGGAGCACCCCATCGACCCCCCAGGTGAGTCTGCACCAGCCACACCCAGAGCCCCCTGTCGACCACATGTATGTCTCTGTTTTCTTCCCTGAGTTTTCCCCTCACTCCCAGTATAAGGCACTAGTCGATTCAGGTGCAGCTGGGAGTTTTATGGACCGAAGTGTTGCTGATAAGTTAGGGATTCCCCTGGTTAAACTGGACCAACCCTTCTCCGTGCACGCTTTAGATAGTCGACCACTAGGGTCTGGCCAAGTGAGGGAGGTAACAGTGCCACTGGTCATGGTAACGCAGGGGGGTCATGAGGAACGTATCAGCGTGTTTCTTATTGATTCCCCGGCATTTCCGGTGGTGCTGGGACTTCCCTGGCTAGCCTCTCACAATCCTCAGATTTCATGGGGGCAGAGGGCTCTTAAGGGGTGGTCGAGGGAGTGCTCAGGTAGGTGTATAGGAGTTTCCATCGGTGCAACCACGGTGGAGAGTCCAGACCAAGTCTCCACTGTACACATCCCCTCTGAATATGCCGATTTGGCTATCGCCTTCAGTAAAACGAAGGCGACTCAATTACCACCCCATCGACAGGGGGATTGTGTGATAAACCTCCAGGCTGGCGCGGCCCTTCCTAAAAGTCACGTGTATCCTCTGTCACAGGAGGAGACAGTGGCTATGGAGACATACGTCACTGAATCCTTGAGACAGGGATACATTCGGCCATCTAAATCACCCGTCTCCTCGAGTTTCTTTTTTGTGAAGAAGAAGGGGGGAGGCCTGCGCCCGTGCATTGATTATAGAGGTCTAAATTCTATCACAGTGGGGTTCAGTTACCCACTACCTCTCATTGCTACGGCCGTGGAGTCATTTCATGGGGCGCGCTTTTTCACCAAACTAGATCTCAGGAGCGCTTATAACCTGGTGCGTATCCGAGATGGAGACGAGTGGAAGACTGCATTTAGTACCACATCTGGCCATTATGAGTACCTCGTCATGCCGTATGGGTTAAAGAATGCTCCCGCCGTCTTCCAATCCTTTGTGGACGAGGTTCTCAGGGACATGCTCGGGCAGGGGGTGGTGGTGTACATCGATGACATCCTGATCTACTCCTCCACTCGCGCCGCGCATGTGGCTCTGGTGCGTAAACTGCTTGGGCGGCTGCTGGAGCATGACCTATACGTCAAGGCTGAGAAATGTGAGTTCTTCCAACAAGCCGTTTCTTTTCTGGGATATCGCATTTCCACCACAGGGGTGGTGATGGAAGATGACCGCGTTATGGCTGTGCGTAATTGGCCGACCCCTACCACGGTAAAGGAGGTGCAGCGGTTCTTGGGGTTCGCCAATTATTACCGGAGGTTTATCCGGGGTTTTGGCCAGGTGGCAGCTCCCATTACCTCACTGATGAAGGGGGGTCCGGTGCAATTGCGGTGGTCGGCAGAGGCGGACAGAGCCTTCCGTCGTCTGAAGGTTCTGTTTACCAATGCTCCGGTGCTGGCGCATCCGGATCCCTCTTTGCCATTCATAGTGGAGGTGGACGCGTCCGAGGCTGGGGTGGGAGCTGTGCTTTCGCAGCGTTCGGGCGCTCCTCCGAAGCTCCGCCCCTGCGCATTCTTTTCTAAGAAGCTGAGCCCGGCGGAGCGCAACTATGATGTGGGGGACAGGGAGTTGTTAGCTGTGGTCAAGGCTTTGACAGTGTGGAGACATTGGCTTGAGGGGGCACGTCACCCTTTTCTCATCTGGACCGACCACCGTAATCTGGAGTACATCCGGGCAGCGAGGAGACTTAATCCTCGTCAAGCCAGGTGGGCCATGTTCTTTATGAGGTTTCAGTTCACCCTTTCGTACATTCCGGGTTCTCGGAACCGGAAGGCCGACGCACTGTCACGTCTCTACGACACCGAGGAGCGGACCATCGATCCCACTCCCATACTCCCTGCTTCCTGTCTGGTGGCACCGGTGGTGTGGGAGGTGGATTCGGACATCGAGCGGGCGGGTCGGTTCGAACCCACTCCACCTCAATGTCCCGCGGGTCGGAAGTTCGTTCCGCTGGGTGTTCGCGATCGCTTGATCTGATGGGCCCACACTCTACCCTCCTCGGGTCACCCTGGGGTGGAACGGACAGTGCGAGGCCTGAGGGGGAAGTACTGGTGGCCCACCTTGGTAGAGGATGTAAGACACTATGTCTCTTCCTGTTCGGTGTGCGCCCAGTGCAAGGCTCCTAGGCACCTGCCTCGAGGGAAATTACAGCCCCTCCCCGTTCCACAGCGACCATGGTCTCACCTCTCGGTGGATTTCCTTACGGATCTCCCGCCATCTCAGGGAAATACTACGATCCTGGTTGTTGTGGATCGGTTCTTGAAGTCCTGCCGTCTGCTTCCGTTACCCGGTCTTCCCACGGCCCTACAGACCGCGGAGGCCCTATTCACCCACGTCTTCCGGCACTACGGGGTGCCCGAGGACATCGTATCTGATCGGGGTCCCCAGTTCACGTCCAGGGTGTGGAAGTCGTTTATGGAGAGGCTGGGGGTCTCGGTCAGCCTGACCTCGGGTTTCCACCCCGAAAGTAATGGGCAGGTAGAGCGCATTAACCAGGATGTGGGCAGGTTTCTGCGGTCATATTGCCAGGACCGGCCAGGGGAGTGGGCGCGGTTCGTACCCTGGGCCGAGATGGCCCAGAACTCTCAGCGCCACTCCTCTACTAACCTGTCACCCTTCCAGGTCGTGTTGGGGTATCAGCCGGTCCTGGTGCCATGGCAACAGAGCCAGACAGAGGCTCCTGCGGTGGAGGAATGGGTCCAGCGCTCTAGGGAGACCTGGAATGCGGTCCAGGAGTGTATAAGGAAGGCTGGAGATCGACACAAGGAGAGCGCTGACCGCCACCGCAGTGAGGCCCCGGTGTTTAACCCAGGGTATAGAGTCTGGCTCTCGACCCGGAACCTGCCCCTCCGCCTGCCCTGCCGGAAGCTGGGTCCGCGATTTGTGGGGCCATTCAAAGTCCTGAGGAGAATAAACGAGGTGTGTTATAGGTTACAACTTCCTACATATTACCGTATTAACCCCTCGTTTCATGTGTCTCTCCTCAGGCCGGTGGTAGCTGGTCCGCTGCAGGACGCTGAGGTGCGGGAGGTCCCCCCGCCCCCCCTGGACATCGGAGGGGCCCCGGCGTACACAGTCCGGGCCATCTTGGACTCCCGACGTCGGGTGGGGGGCCTACAGTACCTCGTGGACTGGGAGGGGTACGGTCCGGAGGAGAGGTGCTGGGTTCCGGCGAGGGACATTCTGGATCCAGCCATGTTGCGGAATTTCCACAACCTCCGCCCGGATCGCCCAGCGCCTCGCCCTCCGGGTCGTCCCCGAGGCCGGTGTCGGCGCGCTGCGGGACCCGCGCATCAGGGGAGGGGTACTGTCACAACATCCACAGAAGGTGGCGCCTCTCCTCGGTCGAGCGGCGCTCGGCGGTCGTCGTCGCCGGCCTACTAGCTGCCACCGATCTGTGTTTCAGTGTCTGTTAGTTATGTCTGTTTTGTGATTGCACCTGTTTTGTGTTTGTCATTAGTGGGGGGTATTTAGTCTGTCTGTGTTTAGCTAGGATTCGTGCGGGATTGTTCTTTGTTACGTGTGGTGTTACGTTTATTGTATAGGCATTAGGGTTGCCGGGCTGCGCCCCGTCTGCCTTTTGAGCGGAGCTTCGTTTAGTCATTTTTTGACTGTTATGCTCTCAGCCATATATGGATCTTGCCATTGGATTATTAAAATTAAGTTTGTTCCAACGGACCTCAGTCTCCTGCGCTTGACTCACTCCTTAAACGGTTCATCCCGCTCGTGACACCTAATTGAATATTGTATGTGTATGTATATTACTATAAATATTGATAACATTCTCTGTGTATGATCATGTATTTTGATACATTGAATGTTAATATTGTGAAACTATGTTATACATTTTTACCTAAGGGTGGAAACGTTGTAAATAAATATCACCTGGGAGCATGAGCAGCAGTGTACGGAGTTTTCCTTTCTGTTTTCCATGAATTTGCCTACAACTCCAGCACCTGTGGAAAGTACCTGGATGTGCGTATGTTCTTCAGCTTTTGTACATGAACTCTATACCATACAGCACTCCTTTTTGAGACTCTCTTTTCACAAGTCTACCTGTCTTTTGACATTATGACTGACATAAGAGTTCTCAGAGGATGATTATTCCCGGATCATAATGAAGGACTCGCTTTTTGATGAAACTGGCCCAATGACAGACTGCAATGCAGACTCAGTTATCACATCTCTCAAGAATCTACAGATCCGTGAGACAAAACAATATTATCATGTAGTCACCTTAAGTGATTATCTAAGGAATAAAATAATTCCACGAGGATTACGGATACAGAAAGCACCTGCTCTTGGTTCGAACAATCCCTCTTTTTGTGACCGACGGTGCGAAATTGTTAATAAATGCTCTTTTGATTTAATGGCGCTTACCATACAAGAAGTGACAGAACAACTGAGTGCGACCAGATCAAGTGACACAGTTAAATGTTGATCTAGAAAACAAGATCACCGATAAGAACAAAAGAGAGTACATTCTGACCAATGTGGAAAACGTTTGTGATAAACTTGCGGAGGAGACAAAGACAAACAAGCGGAAAATGTTTGCGCTTGATACTGCGGACTACACGGAGCAGAAGGTATATTTCTGGAGGGATGGCCAGAGACAGCCAATTGGCACTCCCCCACGAGCAAGCTGGAAGGGTAAACGCCAGCCCAGCCATAATCCTAGAGGGCCACTAATGTGGTGATCAACCAACTCTCTCACATCTGACTCCAGTGACCAATCCAGAGCAGGAGCGTCTTCTTTTTTGGGGAATCCCGATGGACGACGTCATCGAATAGGCCGTCATCAAGATCACCGCCCACCCTGCATCCCCGCAAGAAATGCATGAGAGGACTGCGTACGAAGACGACAGCACCCGAAGACCCCGCCCCACACACGGAGCAAGACACGGTAATAAACTTGTCCAACAGGTCTATATCTGATACATGTTCATCTGCCCTAGGTAAGGGACTATCATTTGTCCCAACATCACAGGCCAATGACTTTGATGCAGTTATAGACTTTCAAAAGTTTTTTTGCAGTTTGAGATTGACAGAGTTTTTTGGTAATGGGGTTGCTTGCAATGTTAATCTATTGAACAATATTAGTAACCAGACAGGAAACAGTGCTAATGTTTTTCCAATTGATAACCTCAATGACAATGAACTTGACTCTCGCACTGAGGACATGACAAGGGAAAATATATATTTCAAGAGGAAAAGCACATTTTTACCACCCAAAAGAAATCCCTCTCTTGAAACATATTGCCGCCTAGTTGAGAAAGATGTAAATAATCTCCTGGCTAATAAAAAGAATACAAGGTATTCCACAATATGTCCAAAGCAGAGAAAGAATCTCTTGTGGAACTGAAAAATTACTCCAGTATCATTATAAAACCTGCCGACAAAGGAGGTGCAATAGTGATACTAAATGCAGCAGACTGAAAATGAAATTCTGAGACAACCTAGTGATGATGAATTTTACAAAAGACTCCCAAAGGACCCTACTAATCAATTCAAGTCTCTGATCCATGATACATTGTCAACATTTTTGAATGAAGTGGATATTACAAAGATAGAATATGAGTATATGAAAGTTGACTGCCCAACCACACCTGTCATGTACGCTCTACCCAAAATTCACAAGAGCATGACACCACCTATACCAGGCAGGCCCATTGTGAGCAGTAATGGATCTCTGACAGAGAGCATCTCTACCTTTGCAGACCATTTTGTGAAACCCTGGTCGACCTCCCTTCCCACGTATACTAGAGACTCTATTGATTTTCTACTTTGTTTTAATCAGCGGACTATATACCTGAAAATTCTATTCTGTGTACTTTTGATGTTACCAGTCTATATACTAACATCCCCATCAGGGTGGCCTAGAGGCCCTCATGTTCTACCTCAATGAACGTCCCCCTAATGCTCTACCCAGCACCAATTGTATTGTGGACTTGGCTGAACTGGTACTAAACTCCAACTATTTTCTCTTCAGAGGAGACTTCTTCCTCCAGACCAAAGGGACAGCGATGGTGAGCACTATGGCTCCTAATTATACTAACCTATATCTAGGTATGTTTGAAAAACAGGTGGTGCTGAATCCAGACCTTTACCCTTTTCTCTCTCCAATATTCTCCAAATTCTGAGATATTTGGATGACATTTTCGTGATCTATACAGGCACCCAGGAAGAACTTTTGGAATTCCATGCTTATCTACACTATGAATAAACACCTTCACTTCATTAACTATGACCTATCACAAATCAGTTTTCTTGATGTGATGGTTATTAAGGACAAAACATCCCTCTCTACAGATCTCTATAGGAAACCTACGGACAGCAATACCCTCCTTAGAGGTGACAGCTTTCATCCATGTTCACTTATTAAGTCTCCCTATAAGTCAATTCAGTCGTATCAGAAGAATATGCAGCTCTGATGCTGCTTATCTGAAACAGACCACGGACCTCGCACAAAGATTTAAGGAAAGGGGGTACAAAAACAATTGGATAAAACATGCCAATAATCGTTTTGAAGGACTAACATAAGTGGAAAGCCTAAAACCAAAAGTAAAAGAAAAAGCAGAACATATCCCATCATGCTTTACCCAATACTCACCATTGGGGAAGGCATTTAAGGACATTCTCAGGAAGCACTGGTACATTGATGCTGACCCACAATTGAAACCCATTGTTAAATATCCCCCACGTATGGTTTTTAAAAGACCTCCAAACTTGAGAGATATTGTGGTTAAATCTGATTACCCACCAGAGAAAAGGGAAACTTCTCTGGACAAGGTTCCGTAGGGTAATTACAAATGTGGCCAACAGGCTCAATGCAGCTTTACGTACAAATGCAACTCATTTACACACCCCCGCACAGGACAAAGATTTAAGATCAAGGGCCTGATTACTTGCATTTCCACTAATGTTATTTCCATGTTGAAACGTCCTTGTGGTCTGTCTGTCCTTGTTGTCTGTCTTAGAGGGAAAACCCGTAGAAGCCTTAAGACACGGATCAGTGAGCACCGCAGCAATATAAGGACAGGTGAGACAAAAAATCTGGTTGCTGCTCAATTTGTACAAGCTGGACATCCTAATAGTTCTCTGAGATACATTGGAATAGAAATTGTCAAGATGTCACGCTGGGGAGGAGACATTGACAGGAAACTTCTTCGAAGGGAATCTTTCTGGATCCACAGGCTGAACACACCTCTTGGCCTTAACGAGGAGTTTGACTTGAAACTGTTCTTATAGTTTCAATAATTCAGAATTATGTTTTTTTTTAATCCTAATTGAATATTGTATGTGTATGTATATTACTATAAATATTGATCACATTCTCTCTGTATGATCATATATTTTGATACATTGAATGTTATTATTGCGAAACTATGTTATGCATTTTTATTTCCTATTTCAGGAAGGGATGGCACTGAGTACTGCCCCTATATATAGGACCTTCCACCCCCACCATGGAATATGGATGCCTGATGATGACCTAAGTATCGCAACGTTGTAAATAAATATCACATGGGAGCATGAGCAGCAGTGTGTGGTGTTTTCCTTTCTGTTTTCCATTGTCCATTATACCACACTGCTGTCTTCCAAAGGTTCAAGCTTTGAGATGGGTTTTAAGGAGAAAGGCGTTACCGTCATATGGGAAAAAAAAAAAAAACTTCATTGCGGGTGTTTGCATTCAGATGAAGAAGTACAAGTAACTGCCCAAATAAAAGAAACCAACATAAAGTGTCTTAATAGTGTGTTGGGCCACCACGAGACAAACCAGCTTCAATGCACCTTGGCATGGATTCTATAAGTGAGATGCAACACCATTCAGAGGGATGCAACACCATTTAGAGGGGTCTCAATTTACTGTTGCAAGTTAGATTAGTGAAATACACAAGATGTCATTTCTAAATTTGATTGTGCATCAGCGGTTTTTATCTTGTTATGTCAGACCTGCAAGCAACTGCGGCCCCACATGATGAGTTCAGATCTTTTTGGGTCTCCCACCCCCATTCAAAGTTGCCCATCCCTGGTTAATATAGTTTTCATGCTCATCAAACTATTCAGTGAGTGACCTCTCGTGCCCTGTTGATGGGGGAATTATTATCCTATGGGAGCATAGCCATGGAAGCCAGAATAATGGCCTGTCCAGTATTTTATACATGACCATAAGCATGATGGGATGTGGTCCTATGTGGCTCTGTTAGTAGAGCATGGTGCTTGCAATGCCAGAGCTGTGGGTTTGATTCCCATGGGGGGACCAGTACAATTATGTTTTTGGAAAATGTATGCACTCACTACTGTAAGTTGCTCTGGATAAGAGCATCTGCTAAAAATACATTTAAAAAATACATTTTAATTGCTCAAATAACTCAGGAACCACAAATGTGTGAAAGCACCTGCTTTCAATATACTTTGTATCCCTCCTTTACTCAAGTGTTTCCATTATTTTGGCAGTTAGCTGTAAATAGTGTAAATATCCAGCGGAGAGTGTGAATTTATGCTTCTTATATTCGCCTAAATTTACTGCTCATAAACAGCTGCTCATAAACAGTATGAAACAAACAGTCAGCCGACAACTTCTAACAGGCCCATTTGGAGTGAAATCAATTACATCAATGCATAGGTATTACCATACCTCCTGTCTTTTCCCAGTGGTTGACATGACATCATAATGAACGTAAAATTGGTTGTAATGATGTCTGGGATTGCTATAACACTGCACAATTGCCTACCATTTCTTCATAGTGCAGTGCAGAACAGTGCATCAAATACAAATTATTTCTGTGTGAATTCAAATGCATTACAACCAGAATGCAAAAGGCTGTGTTGGCCGGACTAAAAAGTCGCCAGAGCCCGTGTACATGCACGCACACACACTCCCCCCCACAGCCAGAGCCCTCGGTGGCTCTTTTACCCCCTCCTGGCCAGGGTAAGAGCTGATCAGAGATGGAACCGGTATCTCTCTCTCGCAGAGTGACAGTGCAATCACAGAGCACAGACAGCACACAGGTGTTCAGTGACAGGGAACACAGCTGATATAACACTCATTATTCATCTGAGCCAGCTGATGCTTTTATCCAAGGTGACATGGCCGACAACACAAGACACAGCTGGAGACCCAGCCAGGTGATGAGGAGGAAGAGGAGGAGGAAAGAACGGGGTTCACTATGTTCTCTGAAAGATTGTATCATCCAACAACCAACCCCTCCCAAATGGTGTTGGCACAAACCAAAACCTTCCCCACTCCACGTGTCAAAATGCAGGGAATAAGATCAGATAGGATAAGACAGTACTTCAATAATCCTCCAAGGGGAAATTGGATTGTGCCAGCCAGAACATACACAACATGAACATATACACATACCAACAAAATAATTCTACCACAAGCAACAAATGAATAAGGCAATATGATGATACAGATATGCACTCTTCATTGGGCATTAATGAAACAACAGCTATAATATTGCTCAATGGTAAATAAATCAAATCAAAGTTTATTGGTCAGGTACACAGATTTGCAGATGTTATCACAGGTGCAGCGAAATGCTTGTGTTTCTAGCTCCAACAGTGCTGTAATACCTAACAATAAAAAAAATAAACAATACACACACAATCCAGAAATATAATGTATGAGAGCTGCCAACTTGGTGGGCAGAGAAAGATATTTTCTTTACAGTAGCTGTAAAATAAATTACGCCTGGGCAAGGCAGTGCAGACAATACGGAGACAGGTCTGCAGTTGGCTCCTATGTCTAACGATTATATTCATACTTTGTTCACATTGGGAAATAATTCTGTACGGTACATTGCCGAACATAATCAAACTATTATGTTTAGGACAATGCCTTGCTGTGCTGTGCCTCATCAAACAAATATAATATGTTTGTTTCGCTCTTTCCCCTTCAGTGGGAAAGGGAGATGTTTTAGTATTTGAAAAATGATTGTCTCTCTCTGGAGATCTCTTGTCTGAGTTATAGACACCTTGCAAGGTAAGCACTTCTATTTACGAGTTTGCATGCATCTTTTCATGTAGCCTATTTCCAGACAAGAGGTGTTTTCTAAATGGAGCTTGGAAAGAAGATGTGTCAGCAAGCAACAGAGAAGCTAGTGCAAGAGAACCAGTTCCTCCTCGTCTCATATACATTACTAAACAGAAATCAGACTATTCATTCAGGTTGTTTAGGGTTCAGTTGAGCTTGTAACAGCCTAAAATCTGCACGCAAACATAATTGTGTACAAAATGGATACATTATGCATTAGGGTAAAGTACTCTGGTAGAATGTTTTTACATTTTAAATTGTCTCTGACATTTCGGTGATGATCTGCATCCATAAACTGGGAATAATACATATTTCTGGGAATAATACATTATTCCAAAACAGTCATCTGAATTAAGCAAGGACCTGCATGTGCATCAAGCCTCTAAACAGAATGCAACAGGGTATTACCACTGGCATATAATTAAATGGGTCAAGGAATCTTTTCAGGTGTCAAATTCTGAATTCATTAGCTAGCATGACGATGCAATCCCATAGCAATTCTAGTTTGAACGCCATTTTGTAAAAGTCTGCAATACAGACAGACACACACAACCACTGATCAACTCTATACAGGCTGAAGTTGGATGGAACACAATGTTTGATTTGGGAAATATGTTGTGCTCCTGACTGATGTGCATAAAAAATCAATAAAAGTTATATTTTTTCTCTCTGCATTGTTGAGAGGGGCCTGTAAACATTTCACTGTTTAGTCTACACCTGTCGTGTGACAAATACAATTTGATTTAATTGATCGGCCTAGTCTGTCAATCTTATTCTGCCACCTGGTGGTTTAAATCAGAATGTTTTTCCCCCCCAACATTCTGTTCAGAATGTTATTTTCAGAATATTCTACTCTATGGGTCATGAAATGGTGAAGTTGTTTTTAACTGACCCTGTTAAACCTTGGGGGGGGGGGGGATTACGTGAGGATGGCTGGGGGGGGGGGGGGTCCAGAGGCCCCCTGTCCGTAAATTTGAGAATTTAGCATTTTTTCAAACACCTGAAACAGCTTTTTCCTGCAATTTAGAGCCATATTTTTTTCTCCCTATCTATGCATACCTCTTGAACTGTCTGTGTCTTTTTTTAAAGAAACTAAATATGCTTCTCTGCATCTCTGCTAAAATCTAGGTAAAATATTGAAAGGAATGTGAGTCTTATTTAGTTATGTCTGGCTTTTCTAAAGTCTACCAAACTTGCCGGCAGGCAAGCCAGCTAATATATTTAGACAAGCCCGCTACTCTAATTAGATTGATAGCCTGAAATGGCTTCTTAGTAGCTAGTTATGAGGTTGGGAGATTAGGAACCTATCTGGGCTAGCTAAAGCCAACTTCATAACATTTCTAAGTGGCTAATACATAGTATTACAGAGAAAAAAAACTAACAACTAACAATTTTTTACAATTATTTTTAAAGGACTAATCTGAGGGCTCACGTGCCCTCTATGGGCATGACACCTCTGCCTGTAGTCATGGCTGCTTTGTTGTCATTGCTATTCTTACAAAGGCTTTAAAGGTGTATTGGTACTAATGTGTGTTTCTTTGCTTTATTAAAGGAAATACAGTATGTGACTCGTTTCAGGAAATTATGCGTATGTTGCGCGTCACTACTTCACAGGAGAGGCATTTGAACGTAAACATATATTTTTTATCAAAATTAGTTTTTTGGCAGATATGCCTTCTGGAACATGTAATCTTTTATGTTGCTTATTAACAAACTGGCACGCCATCTGTAAATACGAATAGAATTGTGAAATTACAAGTCTAGTTGGTTTAGCCACGCAAAAAGACAGGAACCTTCCCGCTAGCCATGATTGGCTAAGATAATGGGTGGGCTGGACATGCCGAGAGATGAGTTCAGATTGGTCTGCCAAGTAGCACTCTTCTGTCTATAACAATGGGCTGCTCAGCATGTGTAGGTAATACTTTCTAACGCTGCTTTTTTTAAGATCTCACGAATAACTGCAAAATCGTTGCCCTCCACTTTCTGGAGGACTGAGTTTTTAAATCAGTGGAATGCCCGGGGGAAGCGGAGTATGATAGCTAAGGAGATGGATAAAATTCAGGTGTTTGATTGCAAATAGGTAGAGTGAGTTGAAAAGAGAACACAGAAGGCTGTTGTATAAAACACCTGTCTCCGGACTACATCTTCAAACTAAGAGCAACCATGGATGAGAGGGAGAAGCGCCCATCCATGTATACAGGTAAGAGTATAGCTAGCAAAATTTTCAGATATTACAATTTTCAAATTTTGTCAGAAAGTCATTTTCATTGCAAGTTAAAGCATACTGTTAGCTAGCTAATGTTAGCTGGCTGGCTCGCTAGCTAACATTACATGTATGATCTGTGTAGTAATATTATTCATATCTCAGCGACATTTGCATTGCTAGTTATAGCCTAATGTTAGCTAGCTAGCTAACATTGAATCTAGCTGGTTAGCTACCTGCAGATTCATGCAGGGTAATAACATTATGAGTTGGGATTATGGTTCACATGTCTAAACAAAAGACTCCACTATGCAAGGTACCATTTCACTGTGTCGTTTACACCTTCTGTATCCTGTGCATGTGACAAATAAACTTTGATTTTATTTGATATAGTGAGTGTTTACCAGAGATGGTAACGTGAAGAACAACATTACCTGCACCAAAGTCAAATTGGGATATACTGTTAGGCCAACCAGACAGTGTCCAAGTTCTAAAATTCTCCGGTATAATTTATTTTGTCACACTCACAACCATAAACTATTTTCTGTAATTTGCTTGCCATTAACTTGTAAATAATGATCTTGTTGTGAAGTATATGATGGGATCATTATCTACATTAACTGCCGAAGCCAGCTAACTTAACATTAGCTAGCTAGCTAACAAGCTAGAAACTAACCAAAACATTGTTTAGAAAGTTCCTTTTAGTTGCCTGGTTTGCTCAATTGACATATACTAAATTCATTTTTAAAAGGATGGGTTCATTAGTGTTAAAATACACCAGTTATGCTAATTTGAACCACCAGGATGCTGATGTCTTGAATGTGAATCATTAAAGACATGGGTGGGGCAAAGGCTGAAGAGGGTGTGAACAATGCTGAATGGCTGTAGACAAAGAAGAGCTCTTCAGTACGAGTTCCAAAATATTCAAGGGCCATTATCAAAACAATTGTGTTATAAGTTTATCAACTGTCAAAGCAGAATGACTTTCCTATTGTTCCTCAGCTGTAGTGTATGATATACCATGTTCTAGCTCTGAGTCTCTACTTTTATCCAATGTAAAAAAAACACAATTTCAAATTTTGCTACATAAGACCGAATCGAGCCAGTCGGTCACATATATGTTTTTGTCATTACACTATATTTCTGTGGAGGTGGGAGTAAAATGGATTGGTGACAACCATCACAAAATACGATTGATTAAATACCTTTTTGCCAAGCTACATGTAAGTGTTTCTGTCTTACTGCGACACTAGATAAGGAATTAAGGCAAAGGACACTATTTTCCAAGCCAGGCTTCTTTTATCCATGCATTATCATAAATTAGACAATTTTCATTCGTCTGGTTTGGTTTCTGAGTGGTATTTATCAGTTCACATTGACATTTTTCAAAGAGTGAGAGTTTTTCAAAGAGCAGGAGGACTCCTTGTTTTTTGGCACTGCGATGGAAAAAATATTTTCAATTATGGGGAATTTATGCCAGCTTTCACAGCTGAAGTGTTTGAAATCCAATTGAGAAACTAGATCGTTAGCTTGCCAGCTAGCACCCAGGGCACCTTTGTAAATAAGATTGTTATCTCTGTGTAAACAGAGGAGCCCATGTTTTTCTGGGAGAAATGGATCTCTGTGGAGCATCATGTTTTTTGTTAGTGCAAGACGGTGCCGCCGACAAGGTTAGTTTGAAACAATTTAAGGCCCTGGGCCATAGAGGCTAGAAGCAGGATGGTTCTCAACTATCTAAGATTTAGTGTTGGCTAGGGGTGATGCCTGGCGGGATTCTCTTGGTTGGAATAGGTATGTTTGAAAGCCCGGTGGCTCTAGAGTAAAATATTTGAGAGCAGCTAGAAGCTGCAGCCAGGCCTCCTCTACAGTAAGTGGTCATCAATTTCTATCATAGACAATGTCAGGACATCTCAGAGACATAACTGAACAAAAATGGAATGAGACCTTCAGTTTAAGTAAACAGATAGGCAGTAAGTAGAAAGGAGCGTTTCCCAACCCTGAGTATTTATTACTGTCACAGGCGTGCACACACACACACACACACACACACACACACACACACACACACACACACACACACACACACACACACACACACACACACACATTCAACATAATAACATGGCACTAATTGTGGAGTTACATCATGTGAGTTTTAGAACACCCATCTCTATGAGTTACTATTTAATCTAATGTGGTAAGGTATGTTTCCTGGTCTAGATTCCGTTCGCATGAAGTGTCTGCTAGGTTGTCATCACCGTCAAGGACTGCGGTATCATCACAATTATGCTGGGTGCTTATTGCCTAACCTAATAAGATCAACAACCTGACAGACTGCTTTCTCATTGTCTCCAAGAAGCAAGAGTGTTAGTGTGACAACTGTCAGTGAATGGTTTACATAATAGGCACAAGTAATACACAGTAATAACACACTAGGACTAGGACTCTCAGTCAACAGCAAATCCTAAATGTTCTGACAGAAAGGTACATGTATGAACGACATGTATGAAAAGGGTAATCATTCAGGTCAATCCAGTGAACACAGAATAAATGTGTGTCCAAAGGCATCCTATTCCCTATATAGGGCACTACATTCGAATAGGGAACCATTTGGGACTCATCCATTTACCAGCCACTCATCATCTTTCCTGTAGTTTTCATGTTCCTATCTGGAGAGCCTGACTGACTGCCTGGTTTCCACAGTGACAATACTTCATTAGAGAAGTGGACTGCAGAGAGAGGGTGGCTTCATGAGTAGAAATCTTAGTCGTATTATATAAGCAGTATAGAACACACAGCTGCAGCTATGACACAGCAACAAACAGAGAATAACTTAATCTGCAGAATGGGACAAAAGCTCCATGAACTCCATTTGTCAAACATATTTATACTCAAAGAGTTACATTTATCAAAGATATTTAGCTACAATATCAAAGACATGCTCCAACCTGCACTAAAAGGAGGTGCTCTGCCCAATAGCATCTATGCTCAATTTGATCAGTCTGATAAGAGGTGGTTCCCTGATCAGTAAGATTCCCATTTACTTTTGTTACCAAATAATATTTCATGTTTACCTTTTTTATTAATTGTTTTCACATGTGATGAGTGATGGTCAAATTATATATTCATTTCTAGGAACAAGCCAAATATTTAATGTCAGTTGTCTCTCTCACGCCCTCTCTCAGCCAACCAACTGTGACGTACAGATGCTATTAGCTAGCTAGTACAACAAGGAAACAATGTCCAGGTTTGTACTAATGCCACAATTTTTTTATTTTTTTTCAGTCAAACAGTAGCCAAAATCAGTTATTTTCTTCAAGAATTAATGGGTATATAATTAATTGAAGTGACCATCAACAGCTGTAAATATCACCTCTTGTACCATTAACGCATGCAGGTAAAACCTAACTGGATAATGGCGCTGGAGGGTATGGCTGCCGTTTTACGGTCTCCTAACCAACTGTGCTATTTTGTTCGTTTTTTCGCATTGTTTGTAACTCATTTTGTACATACTGTTCCTGCTACCGTCTCTTATGACTGAAAAGAGCTTCTGGACATCAGAACAGCGATTACTGACCTCAAACTGGACAAAGATGTTTCCTTTAATGAGTCCGATGCGAAGGAAATACTGCTTTGTCGGGATCAGGCCCAAATCCCTGTCATCCGCATGAAGAAAAGATGGAGAAAAAGGGGGAGGAGGGCGGCGTGCCTTGTGAGAATTAGCGGGCGAGTAGGTAAACCACCACTACTCTTCATATTATTGGCCAACGTGCAATCATTGGAAAATAAACTGGACAATCTACGATTAAGACTATCCTACCAACATGACATTAAAAACGGTAATATCTTATGTTTCACTGAGACGTTGCTGAGCGACAACATGGATAATAAAGAGCTGGCTGGGTTTTCCGTGCATCGATAGGACAGAGCATCTACGTCTGGTAAGATGAGGGGCGGGGGTGTGTGTCTATTTGTCAATAACTGCTGGTGCGTGATGTCTAATATTAAAGAAGTCTTGAGGTATTGCTCAACTGAGGTAGAATACCTCATGATAAGCTGTAGACCACACTATCTACCAAGACAGTTCAGGCAATTAGACCACACTCAATGAGCTAAGGCCATATAAGGCCATATAAGGCTGTATTTGGTGGTGTTGCCTTTAGATTGTTTTACTTGGGTCAAAGATTCGGGTAGCCTTCCACAACCTTCCCACAATAAGTTGGGTGAAATTTGGCCCATTCCTCCTGACAGAGCAGGTGTAACTGAGTCAGGTTTGTAGGCCACCTTGCTCGCACACGCTTTTTCAGTTCTGTCCACAAATGTTCTATTGGATTGAGGTTAGGGCGTTGTGATGGCCACTCCAATACCTTGATTTCGTTGTCTTTAAGCCATAACTTTGGAAGTATGCTTGGGGTCATTGTCCATTTGGAAGACCCATTTGCGACCAAGCTTCAACTTCCTGACTGAAGTCTTGAGATGCTGCTTCAATATATCCACATAATTTTCCTACCTCATGATGCCATCTATTTTGTGAAGTGTACCAGTGCCTCCTGCAGCAAAGCACCCCCACAACTTGATGCTGTCACCCCTGTGCTTCACAGTTGGGATGGTGTTCTTCGGCTTGCAAGCCTCCCCCTTTTTCCTCCAAACATAACGATGGTCATTATGGCCATACAGTTCTATTTATGTTTCATCAGACCAGAGGACATTTCTCCAAAAAGTACAATCTTTGTCCCCATGTGCAGTTGCAAACCGTAGTGTGCCGATTTTGGAGCAGTGGCATCTCCTTGCTGAGCGGCCTTTCAGGTTATGTCGATATAGGACTCGTTTTAATGTGGATATAGATACTTTTGTACCTGTTTCCTCCAGTATCTTCACAAGGTCCTTTGCTGTTGTTCTGGGATTGATTTGCACTTTTCACACCAAAATATGTTAATCTCTAGGAGACAGAATGCATCTCCTTCCTGAACGGTATGACGGCTGTGGTGTTTATACTTGCGTACTACTTTTTGTACAGATGAACTTGGTACCTTCAGGCGTTTGGAAATTGCTCTCAAGGATGAACCAGACTTGTGGAGGTCTAAAAATAAATCTGACGTCTTGGCTGATTTTTGGGGATTTTCCCATGATGTCAAGCAAAAAGGCACTGAGTTTGAAGGTAGGCCTTGAAATACATCCACAGGTACACTTCCAATTGACTCAAATGAAGTCAATTAGCCTATCAGAAGCTTCTAAAGCCATGACATCATTTTCTGAAATTTTCCAAGCTGTTTAAAGGCACAGTCAACTTAGTGTATGTAAACTTCTGACCCACTAGAATTGTGATACAGTGAATTATAAGTGAAATAATCTGTCTATAAACAATTGTTGGAAAAATGACTTGTGTCATGCACAAAGTAGATGTCCTAACCGACTTGCCAAAACTATAGTTTGTTAACAAGAAATTTGTGGAGTGGTTGAAAAACTAGTTTAATGACTCCAACCAAGTGTATGTAAACCTCCGACTTCCACTGTATATAAGACAACTGCTGGGACTACCCAGGCAGAGCTTCTGATTGACATGTGTACTGTGGTGCATTAAGTTGGTTGGATGCTCTCCAGCGCGCTGACAATAAACAATGATTATTATTAAGATTGACTTTGAGTGTCCCTGTGTCAGAATTTCCACGACACTGCTTACAAGCAAAAACTAAAGCAGGAAGTACCAGTGACTCGTTCAATATGGAAGTGGTCAGATGACGCAGATGCTATGCTACAGTTCTGTTTTGCTAGCACAGACTGGAATATGTTCCGGAATTCATCCAATTGGCATTGAGCCTTAGTCACCGGCTTCATCAATTAGTGCATTGACAACATCATCCCCACAGTGACCGAAGCAGAACCAGCCAGAAGCCATGGATTACAGGCAACATCTGCACCTAGCTAAAGGCTAGAGCTGACGCTTTCAAGGAGTGGGACACTAATCCGGACACTTATATGAAAACCCGCTATGCCCTCAGACGAACCATCAAAGAGGGCTTGCAAACTATTATGGACTACAAAGGGAAACCCCGCCACGAGCTGTTCAGTGACGCGAGCCTACCAGATGAGCCAAATGTATTTTATGCTCGCTTCGAGGCAAGCAACACTGAAGCACGCATGAGAGCACCAGCTGTTCCAGATGACTGTGTGATCATGCTCTCCGTAGCTGATGTGAGCAAGACCAATAAACAGGTCAGCATTTACAAAGCCGCTATCCCTGACCAAGTCTGTAATACCTACATGTTTCAAACAGATCACCATTGAACCTGTGCCCAAGAAAGTGAAGGTAACCTGCCTAAATGAATCTTAATCGCACTCCACACTGCCCTTTCCCACCTGGACAAAAGGACCTAACACCTATGTGATTAAGCTGTTCATTGACCACAGCTCAGCATTCAACACCATAGTGCCCACAAAGCTCATCGCCAAACTTGGGACCTTGGGACTAAACACCTCCCTCAGCAACTGGATCCTGGACTTCCTCACAGGCTGCCACCAGGTGGTAAGGGTAGGCAACAACACATCTGCCACGCTGATCCTCAACACTGGGGCCCCTCAGGGGTGCGTGCTTAGTTCCCTCCTGTACTCCCGGTTCACCCATGACTGCGTGCCAAATCACGACTCCAACACCATCATTACGTTTGCTGACGACAACAGTGGTAGGCATGATCACCGACAACGATGAGACAGCCTATAGGGAGGAGGTCAGAAACCTAGAAGTGTGGTGCCAGGACAACAACCTCTCCCTCAATGTGAGCAAGACAAAGGAGCTGATAGTGGACTGTAGGAAAAGAAGGGCCGGACAGGCCTCCATTAACATCGACGGGGCTGTAGTGGAGCGGGTCGAGAGTTTCAAGTTCCTTGGTGTCCACATCACCAACGAACTATCATGGTCCAAATATACCAAGAGGGAACGACAACACCTTTTCCCCCTCAGGATACTGAAAAGATTTGGCATTGGTCCCCAGATCCTCAAAGTTATACAGCTGCACCATCGAGAGCATCACCGCCTGGTGAGGCAACTGCTCGGCATCTGACCGTAAGGCGCTACAGAGGGTACTGCGGCCCAGTACATCACTGTGGCCAAGCTTCCTGCCATCCAGGTCCTATATATTAGGCGGTGTCAGAGGCCCCAAAAATGTTCAAAGACTCCAGTCACAGTCTGTTCTCTCTGCTACCACACGGCAAGCAGTAATGGAGCGCCAGGTCTAGGTCCAAAAGGCTCCTTAACAGCTTCGACCGCAAAGACTTCTGAACAATTAATCAAATGGCCACCCAGACTATTTAAATTGACCCCCCCCCCCCCTTTGTTTTTAAACTGCTGATACGTGCTGCTTATTATCTATGCATAGTCTCTTTACCCCTACCTACATGTACAAATTTCCTCGACTAAACTGTACCCCCGCACATTGACTCGGTACCGGTACCCCTGTATATAGCCTCGTTATTGTTATGTAATCTTCTTGTGTTACTACTTGATTTATTTCTTTAGGGAATTGTTGGTTAAGGGTTTGTAAGTAAGCATTTTACGGTAAGGTCTACACCGGTTGTATTCGGCGCATGTGACAAATAACATTTAATTTGATTTAAAAACAGGATTCAAGATGGATGACAGGGTTGCTGAGACCTATACCCTGCTGAAGACAGGGCATTCTGACATTTCTCTTCTTTCATTTTACTTCTGACAGGCCAGCCTCTCGGTCGGAGAGTGCTATTGTTTGCTTTTAACAGGCTTTCAGGCCTGCCGGTAGTGCCTGTAAGACATCCATTATGGCCTGTGAGCCCTCTCTCTCCAATCATTCGCCCATTGTCAGTTCACAGCTGACAAGCTGCCTTCTTCTCTCTGTCTACTATCTCTCAGAAAAATCAATGCGATCTGATTTTGTGCCACCCTTGTCAGAGTACTGTCAGAGCGCTATCTGAGTAATTAGAGTGGGATTTTTCTGAAATGCCATCGGCCGACAGACATGAACTCTTCCATTTTGTATGTGCATAGGTGATGCTCAATATCCACACAAGGCCATAACAAGGGAATTGAATGAAAGAAGAAATAAACAAGTGGAATAAACCAGTCGAGTGCAGGTTATCTAAAGGCCATCAGAGGGTTTGTAGTGGTTAGTAGCTCCCAGAACCTGCCAGCCAGGCAGCCAGGCCTCCTGAGGATGCCAGAGCCAGAGATATGGACTTGAATGGACAGAAGGGGACAGCATACAGGGTGCAAAGCCGATCCCGGCTGTGATGAATTTCTCACTAGGCAACCATATCCCCTGAGTCAGCGAATTAGTCTGGGCACTGTGAGTGGTCAAGGTAAGGAAGGCAGGCAGGCAGAGGAGATAGAGTCATCTTAAGCACACAAAGTTCAAGAGAGCTCCAGCTTGAGAGCGCTCCAGAACTTAGAGCGGGTCATTTTAGTGCCAAGAAGTATGAAAGGATATCTCGATAGAAAAAAAAACTCTAAAACATTGAGAATTTAGACACAGGGGGACCCCCAAATCTCTGTGTCAGCACTCCAACCTCCCATTGAAAGCTGTTCAATAAATCTCAGCCCTGTTGCCTCTCAGCCCTGAAAAGTGCCTTCAAACAAACTTGTTAAGCAGGAATTTGAGTTGTGTTTTTGTGGTATATATCACAGCTATCTGGGTACCTCTCCAGAGGGGGTGGATGCTGGAGAGATTGAGAAGGTACTTAAATGTGTATTATTGCCATGTCAAGTGTGGGAAAGCGGCCAGGATCATCGTGTTACTGGTCAGAGCTGTCGAATGAGAGCCCTTATCCACATAAGCTCTGCCTCTCCAGCCAAGCAAGAGACATTGTGATATATTACCCCAGCTGCCCGCCTGGAGTTCATTGGCGGAAGCCATCAAACTGCTCTCCACACACTCACACACCACTTCCAGCACCTATAACAGTACAGTTTAGAGATGGTTCTTGAATGCCTTCAGCAGGGGGGCTGCCCCTTTACTGCCTCAATATCACAGGTAAGTGATAAACCTCAAAGTTCTCAAACATGGTCACACACACACACACACACACACACACACACACACGCACACACACACACACACACACACACACACACACACACACACACACACACACACACACACACACACTCAGTCCCTAAGTGACTCCCTAGCAAGGAAACTGTACTTTATCTGTGCTGCAGTTTATCCCCCATCATGTATTATTCAAGGCCCACTCCTGGTAAAAGGCTCAATAATGTATCAGATAAATAGGATATCTGATGTTAAGCATGTGGCCCATATCCAGTGACCAGGCTTAAGTAGGATTACTTCATGAGCAGAGCACTGCAGTGGCTAAGAGCAGGGGAAGGAAGGCCACACAGTAATCTGGGCCTGCAATCACAAAGAAGAGAAGAAAGGCCTCCATTATCAGAGGCAGGAGTCAGGACGCATTTATTCATTCTCTATGCTGACGTATAAGGAAGTGGAACTCAATCAATAAGAAGAGAGGTGAAGAGAGGTGGACCAACTCTGATCTGGTTGGTTGTAACATCTTTTAACATTATAGCGTGGTTTTGATCCACCTCTGGATTTATCAACCCACTAAACTACACACAACCATGAGAACCATACATCACTGTAGTTTGGTTGCTGCCTCTTCATCTCATCTTTCTTGATTTAAAACATGCATCACTCTGACATTATATTACCCAGCTTGGATCAACATAGCCATGAGATTAAATAGCAAGGTTTTAATATCCTGAAAATCGAGTATTGTGTCTATATTGTTAATCAAGTGGTGGCATCCCACACTGCCTGTTGTGTTTATTGCCAGGTGACTGGATCAAGCTATCAAGCACGTGAATCCTCCACACCTCCACACCCTTCAATAAGACTTGGTTTAAGAACTGTTAAGGGTGAGATACCAATAAACATATATTACAGCAACAAACAACAGATGCATGCTCCAGAACCAACAAAACAATAGTTCACTTTTTGAATAGAAGACAACAATTGTTGGAGGAGTGATGTTTGTAATGTTGGTTTCCTATTGGTAGGTTAGTTCATGGGTCTTCCTGAAACCCAGAAAATAATGATTGTGGCCATTTATAAGCTTGAAGGGATGGTTTCTTCCCAAAAAAAGCATAATGATAATAATTGTTCCATTGATATTTATCTTTGCTGCAAAAAGCTTTTTCTGTGTTGTAGAGGATCACACAAAAGTAAAAAGGAGAATATTACATTACATTAAAGAGATGATGTACTGGTTTAATATTTTCCTTCCTAAACGTACCTTTTCCTTCACATGTATGTTGTTATGAGAATCTAAATCCTTGTGGCCATGCTCATTAGCCTATTCTTAATGTTTTCATAATCAATGTTTCCAGCTCAGCCTTTCCTCCACACTGCTTCAATTGATCTCATTAATTGGTAGCTCTGTGACAAGGATGAATACTTAAAGGTTTCAGTCGCTCAAGAGAGAGAGAGCGAGAGAGAGAGACAAAGAGAGAGAGAGCGAGAGAGAGAGGCTTGGATGTCCTAATATGATTGCAGACTGCAGTGGTGGTGTGGTGTAATTGCTAGTTTAGAGATTATTTGATTGTGTATGACAGCAGATGGGGAACAGTAGAGATGACAGCTTGGGCTCCAGGCACGCCACACTGACTGTGGCTCCGCTGTGCTGTCTGACTGGCTGCTTCTGCCTGCCTCACAGATGCTCCTTTTTAATATTTTAATATTTTATTCAGACCTACATGGGTTCAAATGATTTAGCTGCTGATTGAGTTTGCCTGCTGCAAAAGAACTAACAGAAAAGTCCCGCAAGGTTAAACCTCGTCCACCTGGCACTCCAGGTAGGCTAAAGACAAACGCTTAGTGTCTGAAAGATTTCAGATAGTATTTGAACCCAGGTCTGCTTTTATTCAGATCAATCACACATACACCCATAGAATGTCAGCTGCAATGCACACTGGGAATGAATAACTAGAGGGGTCGATGCAGGGCCGGCGTTATGGTGGGCCCTAGGGGGCCTGTACCTTCTTGCCCATCCAAATAAAATATTGAAATATTGATCATTTATTTCACGGAGACGCACGCCAACAGAAAGATGCATCAATCTCAGATAAAGCATCTGAGCGAGGGAAACAGATCCCCCCTGTCTCCGTACATGTGGACCATGAATCTGACACTGTCTGGACAAAAGCAGTACGGCATGTCATACTTTTTCTGTCCAGACAGTATCAGATACATAGGATAAATATAGTAAGACAGAGGGGTGCTGTTTCGCTCGCTAGTTTCAGCAGAGAGGAAGAGGCGAAGCGAGAGGGCTCACTCTCGCCAAAATCTGTCCTGAATAAACCCATTGCGTTTCTATGGGCATAATATGCAGACCTAAGCTTGTCGTCTGCATTCCCAGCTTTGGGACAATGACTCGTATTGTTAGGGCGGAGACATGAGCATCTCGTCATTATATACAAATCTCTGGTTTCAGCCACTTGCGAATTAGAAAAGAAAAGTTGTCGGGTGAACCGTTTGGATGCTGGATCCCCTAAAGTAAATTGCTGTTTTGCCAAAAATATATAATTACGCCTGTCTATATAAAGTCAATAGAAATACTTTACCAGAGCCTGACTGGCCACAGAGGATCATTAGGTTATTTGAAAAAAGAACTAGCTGTGGATTTGTTTCAAATCACAACAGGCCTATGCATATTAGCAAAGCCATCAATTTGGGCAGAGCGTGTGGCAATATTTCTTGCTGATTATTGAGTTGCAGCTCTCAGTGAAAAGCAAATGTGTGAAGATAATGTGTCTTGAGTATAATTTAAAATGTTGAGACAAGAAGAAGGGGAGAAGTGTGTGGCGAAGATATGGGTATCTCTCTCCAGAATGTGCTGCACTCAGCTCTCCAGAATGTGCTGCACTCAGCTCTCCAGAATGTGCTGCACTCAGCTCTCCAGAATGTGCTGCACTCAGCTCTCCAGAATGTGCTGCACTCAGCTCTCCAGAATGTGCTGCACCGTCTCCCACCAATTCTTGCACCTTCATTGTTTCATTGTGTAAATTGTTTGCCTTTGATTGTTTATTTTTAGCAATTCACCATTACATATGTAACCAGTAGGCCTAGTAGATGTACTGTTAACCACTTTCATTTGGTCACATTACATGAATTTCTGTTAATGCATGTATTACAGTCGTTTACATTCTCATTCTCGGAGTGGAAACATTGTTTGCAGAGTTCACAACCTGCTACACTTGTGAGAAACAAGTTTTGG
This sequence comes from Salmo trutta, assembly GCF_901001165.1. Lineage (NCBI taxonomy): Eukaryota > Metazoa > Chordata > Actinopteri > Salmoniformes > Salmonidae > Salmo > Salmo trutta. Next base: position 11,021,864 of record NC_042989.1, on the reverse strand, counting down.
TATATTTCATAAGCATCAATTTGGAGTTTTGTCCATTTTTTTAAATTGTTTTTTGTTTGGAGTGCTCCATGTGAACAATGAGCATGTGTGTGATTTCTCTGTCCTGATTGTCAGCTTTAGGCCTATGTATTTTACTTAGTTGATGATGGAAGTTAGGCCTACTGCTGCATTGGCCTATAGGCTATATCTGAGTTCAATGATCTTTAGCCCCCAATGGATCATTGTGTATCAATGTGTCCATATGGCAAAGGATGGTGCTTTTGCATTAGTTGAATTTTAACTTTTAGGCTTTTATCAGTCTAATTTGTATTGTTATGATTAGCCATTTGACAATCATTTTGAGAAACGAAAACGTTTTTATTGTAATGAAACTGCTCCACAAAAATGCGCAAATAAACATAATTACTGGCACACAGACAGGTAGAAATTCTAGGATAAATTGTAAGCTTCCCCGGACATGAAACTCATGAGTTGCCTATGGTCTTCGTGCAAGGGCATGTGAAAAAATGGGCCCGCCTATAGAAATCAAATGCCCTTCCAACTGATTCCTTCTGGCGTTGGCCCGGGGTCATTGGTGCAATACATGCGCATCCAGAGTAGAGTACATCGAACTGTGCTGTTAGTCATATAGACAGAAAGTAAAGGTGCCAAATGTTGTGGAATACAGAATCTATTACGTTTTGTGAGTTATATTATCTTTGGTTCCTCTCCAGGTGCCTCATTTATAAACTGTGAGTATTTACAAAATAAACCCCAAAATGTGCATGCGCCAGTTTTCACAAAAGTTGGCATTTATAAAAATGGAACTTCACGCGAGATGTGCTCACCTCCCCGCAAACTTTAGACCATGAGTACGCACATCTGCTAGTGGTTGAAAGATTGTATTGCAGGCTGGAAAGTAGAGGTATTTTGTGCAAATGGGAGATATGTGACAGAGTTGATGGACACCCTATGTTCCTTAATGGACAGAAAGTTCCACAGAATTGAATATAATCACGTGTTATCAGAAACCGCTGCAATTTTCCCAATGTTAAGAAGTTAGCCTTCAGTGATGCCAGAGTGAATGATGAGGCTCTTCAAAGAATAACCTCTTCAGCAGAGAGGGACAGCCCCAGCAGTCAGCTGGCTCAGGCACCAGGGCAAAAGGAGGAAGAGGGAGCAGATGGAGCAGAAGCACCAGCAGTAGTGCCACAAACATCTGCTGTTTGGATGCTATTTGACGAGAGAGCAACTGGGGATGCAGCACGAAGGAATCCCTCAGCAGATGCCATAATGGAGGTCGGATCCTATTTGGAGGAGCCCCTCCTCCAAAGATCTGCAGATCCTCTGAGCTGGAGGAAGACCAAGGCCTTTGTCTACCCACAGCTTACTAAAGTCATGAAAGGGAGACTGCATAGTGGCCAAATCGTTCCCACATCCGTTCCCGAAAACGGGACAAATAATTACTGAGAGAAGAAACCGCATCAGCCCCTCGAAAGTGAGGCAGCTTGCATTTCTGAATGCGAATCTCTCATAAAAGCAAAATATGGTCAGCATTGCTGTGTGCTGCTGGTTATAACATGGCAATAAATAAGAGCGAGAAAAGAGGGACCAGTTTAATGTTTTAAGTGGGATGCTGCAGATTTATATACACTTTGTTTATATACATTAAAAATGTATACTTTAAATACAAAAAAATATATATTTTTTTTATTTCACCTTTATTTAACCAGGTAGGCAAGTTGAGAACAAGTTCTCATTTACAATTGCAACCTGGCCAAGATAAAGCAAAGCAGTATGACACGTACAACAACACAGAGTTACACATGGAGTAAAACAAACATACAGTCAATAATACAGTAGAAAAATAAGTCTATATACAATGTAAGCAAATGAGATAAGGGAGGTAAAGGCAAAAAAAGGCCATGGTGGCAAAGTACATACAATATAGCAAGTAAAACACTGGAATGGTAGATTTGCAGTGGAAGAAAGTGCAAAGTAGAAATAGAAATAATGGGGTGCAAAGGAGCAAAATAAATAAATAAATAAATACAGTAGGGGAAGATGTAGTTGTTTGGGCTAAATTATAGATGGGCCATGGACAGGTGCACTAATCTGTGAGCTGCTCTGACAGCTGGTACTTAAAGCTAGTGAGGGAGATAAGTGTTTCCAATGTTTCAAATGTTTAATAGCATTCTTTTTCATTGCAAACCAATGCATTTTCAAATACATTGTGGTTAAGGTAGAGTATGATTTCATTTAGTAATTTAATTAGAATTGTTTTAACACCAATCATAGTCAAACTATCGCAAACTATTTGACTTGAAAAAATACAGTTTGGGAGCCAAAAGAGCAGGCTCTTTTTGGTGAGCTGAGCCTAACGAGCCGGCTCACTGAAATGAGCCGAATGTCCATCAGTAATGCGCATCTCTCGTTTAATGGGACCTAGTAGCCTAGTAAATAGATAGGCTATATGTATTTAAAGTTTTGCATTATCATAGGCAGCGCGGTTTATAATACCGGTATACAGTCGAATTTAACAGCTGATCTTTTACATTGAAATAGGCATATGTATCAAGTTTAAGGTTTGTATTGTCATGTGAACAAGTAGGCTACAGTGAAATGTATTTATTGCTTGTTATTTCCCAACAATGCAGTAATGAATATCAATATTACTGTACAATATATATATTTTTTAAAACAGTAGCCTGCCCTACGTTTCAGAACTCGCGGGAAGGCCATCATCTTTAGGTTGGTGAAAAAGTCATAAAACATTGTTGAATTCAAACGTTCTGCTGACAGGTCCATGACAATTTGCCATTGTTTTCTCGTTCCGAAACTGCCACAGTCCTTTTCCAGATACAGCATAAATTACTGCTAAAGATTAAAATATTCTGCCAACACAGTAAATAGACCAGTAAAATATTTGACAGTATTTGTAGGCTACAGTATTGCTGTTCGATAAGAGCGCGACATCATTGCCTATTTAATCTTAGAGCCTATACCAAGGCCAGACATATAAATCCAGTGATCTATTGATAAACTGAATACTGAACAACAATTCGTATTATGCCGTGGCATAATGCCAATAGTTCCAAATTATACATCAAATAAAGGGCGTTATTGTCACCATAAAATGGGAATGGAGGTATTTTCCAGGTGGAGTTTTAATGCTTGTTCACACGCGCACAGTTTTATGACAGGTCTGATTTACAACGGGAAACATGCATTTGTATGGCGTGCGCCAAATGTATAAATCTCTATATTTTTGTACCTACACAGATTTGGCACACGCAGAAAGTATGTGTGAAATGGTACGCAACGGTTATAAATGAGGCCCCAGTAGATCATAATATGACTTGGGCCTTGATATCAGCACAGTAAAGGGTTATATTCCCTCAGATGTGAATTACAAGGCTGTAGAAATGTTCTATCACAAAGTTATACAATTTACAATACCAACTTCAATCCTTTACTCAAGGTCAGTTGCATAACAGTAGCAGCATGACCATTTTGAAAGCTACAATGTGGGAGTTGTCAACACCAGCAAGAGAGACTCTCAACCTTGCAATACTGACACATTGTACACAGTGGTGTATGTAAAAAAAAAAGACCAATAAAATGTTTTTAGAAACATAAAATAATGTACCTTTCTTCTCTCCGTGTTTCATAATTGTTCTTCAATTTGCAAGAGGCAGAATGTATCTCACAGGAGAAAGCATCCAGGCGAGCGAAACAGCGCCCCTCTGTCTCTCTACGTGTAGGCCATCTATCTGATGCTGTGAGTATGCCATTGTTGCCACTCATAGCACTGAAGGCAAGGGAAGCCAGCAAGCATTTGGCCTCCCTTGATGAAAAAAAGTATAACAAATTAGCCAATCTGCATTGAGCTAAACTGAGCGAGCTCAACTGTGAATGGCCCTGGAGCACCAAAAAAAAGTGTCAAGGGAAGCCAGCTTGGATTTTGGCATCACTCCTATCAAATCCCATTGAGAGCATACAAGTCATTGACAGAAAAACTTGGAATTGTTGCATCTCGTTGTCCTCCAATGGCTAGCAAGCTAGTGAGCTAAAATGGCCCTTTCCTAAATTAGCCATGGATGGAGATAGGGATTTGGACTTGTAGTTTTCCTTAATTCTCTGTACTGGCCAATGATTATAATGGCGATTATGATCCAACAATTAATTCATACATTGTTGTGCCCCTGGCCTAAGAGGATGGAAGTTCAATATGTAGCTAGTTGTAGAAGTTAGGCTAGCGAGCAAGAATTTTAGCCAGGTAGCCTAAGACAACAAAAAATGTAAGTGGGCACTGTATGACATAGCGGTAGACCATATGTCAACATGAAGGAGAGGAGGATGGTATTTCTCTACAAGTAGGGTGAGTCAAAATGTTTCCTACTTGCACAACACACACGCACACGCCACACATAAATCAGAACCATGGACAGCCACATCATATTTAGCTTACGTTGATTGGGCTAAATAGTTTTTGGTATCTTTTAGTTGTCACTGTATTAGACTAAGCAGAGGTGATTTGATGATGTTGAAATGTTGAAGTTGAAATGGTGCTGGAATAGTGAAGGCAGCTCCTGTTCTCTTTGTGATCTGCGGTAACTCTGTTTCTAAATCAATCGTTTTTTACTGGTCTGAAAATGTCGGAAACATTAACTTGCTTGATCATGCTGTAGGTCATATAACTGTCTGTTACTGTACATGCAATATGCTTTGTGGACTTCAGTGGACAGAGGTTGCCATCCAGTTGTGATAAAACAAAGTTGTGGTTGAATTTATTCTGCCACTGTCTTTTTGTCTCGGCATTTAGGCCTATCACGGTCGCAAGGCATGTGAATTAACAGGTTATAGAGCAAACACAATTATCACAACACACAGGTTGTAATAAGGCTTTTTTGGGGGGGGGGGGCTTCCCCAGTGATTTTACCGACGCACCGCTACTGATTGTGCATCCTCACAGGTCCCTTCCGAGCTCATTCTGTCCAATATTCTACTCAAAAGGGTTTATTTTATACATCATCTTCATAAGGGATATTCAAGGAGACATTGAACAATTTCATGTGGAAATGACATAGCTAACTACAGTACAGGCAACACTGGAGCTGTTTGACATTGAGTAGTTAGTGAATAAGGACCTCATACTTAACCCCTGGCCTGTTGTACTTGACCTTGAATTAGAGATAAATTATGCACATGAGTTGTAACAGAACATCTGGGTGATCCTAGGACCTGCCTGCCATGTGCTTAAACATCCTTCCACCTGTTTCATTACAATGATCAAGCCCCATGCATGCGCACACGCACACACACGAAACAGAATACCTAAATCAGGGGCTGGCGACAGGCGGCCCGCGGGCCAAAATCGGCCTGCAAGCAAAACATTTTTGCCCCTCAAAAACTTTTTAGGTCAAAATACTAACATTTTGTTGGGGTGGGTGGAGATTTTAGTTTTGGGTCAAAAAATTACAATTCAGCTGAACATGACTTTGATTTAGGAAATCTGTTGGTCAAGTATTCCCATGAAAATGATTACGTTGAAAAAAGAGATGTGATCGTATCTCATTGTAATCAAGGTATTGTCACGGTTGTTGTAGAGAGGAGAAGCAGACCAAAGTGCAGCGTGTGTGTGTCGTTCCACATTTTATTTATACTGTGAAACTACGCAATACATAAATAAACTTGAAAGACCCCCCCCAAAAAAAAAAACATGACGCAGAGGTGAAACAGACACTACTCAAAACTAATCTCCCACAAACCCAGGTGTGAAAAAAAAACTACTTAAGTATGATCTCCAATTAGAGACAACGAGGACCAGCTGCCTCTAATTGGAGATCATCCCAAACAAAACCAACATAGAAATACAAAACTATAACATGAACATAGAAATACAAAACATAGAAAAACACCCCCTGTCACGCCCTGACCTACTCTACCATAGAAAATAACATATTTCTATGGTCAGGACGTGACAGGTATAAAATGATTGTTCTTTTCAAATACAATCTATTTTTGGACTTAGTTGTGGTCAATTTGCAGTGTACAAATTATTACAATTATTCTCCGGGCCCCCAACCATGTGCTTCGACATAAATTGGCCTGTGGCTAATCTAGTTGCCTGCCCCTAACCTACAGCCATGCTATGTTTGACACCAGATACACCCAGTCCTCAAGACCTAAGTGGAGTCTTGTATCCCGGTTCCTGTAAACAAAGGAGGAAAATACTGCCAGTCTTTTCATCACAGTGAGGAGTCAGAGGAACACAGGGGCCAGTGACAGAAGTAGCTTCTCTTCTAAACGACTACTGTAATTTCAAGCGATCAGGCAGGGAGTCAGTGTGCACAGGGGAACAGGGAACACAGACATACACATCAACACACACCTGCACACACACACACAAAGTGAGCATGATTGTATAGTTCTTCTGTATAAAATCATAGGTTTTGGTTTGAGACATCATCCTGACATCTATTTCACAGGTACATCTCTCAGGTCTCCATCTCACCATCGCCACTTTTTCATAAGAGCTATGATTTGGGGTCTCGGTCTGTTTTAGCGAGCTGTGCTTAGCCTACAGTGATCCCTGAGAAAATATGTCTGTGAGAATGTCTTTGCCCTCAGAGAGAACTGTGAAGTATAAGGGTCTGGGAGATAACTCCTTCACAACCTCAACTAGAAGACAACCATCCCTCTCGGTCTCGCTCTACTGTGCTGGTGCATGGTGCTTAGCCAAGGTCCCTTGTGGGGAGTCTATGGCTGCTGGCCTATTTTATCACTACTTTAAAAGGCTAATTACCCTCTGTAGATAAATAAATAGTCATCTGAAGGTCAGTGCCAGCGGTATACATTCAATTTGGTAGCATGAGTAATATTCCACAGAACTATTATGCCGTTGCGTTGTACTGTGTGTGGTATAACATTTGCTTTGTAAGAAAACTGAAAGCACAATAGCAATAAGATGTAAATGTGCTTTGCAGGATGTGCATCTTGTATGAGGTTTTCAGGGGTTGCAGGAAGTCAAAAGGGGGTGATCTTAGCTGATGTGAGTTAAATACAATAGCTAGTGAACACAAGTTGGCATCATACAGTGACGTCACCTGCCCTGAGACCTAAAGTATTGTCAGCCGGCCACACCCTACCATGGCTGTTAGTTTTGGGAGGCCGGTGATTAGCCCAGGTTTGCACTGTAGTTTGCTGACACTCCTTTCCAAGGTTATAGACTCATAACTTAAGATTGCTGTTAGGACAGATGACATTGAGGAATCTGCTCTCCACTGTCATTGGCTAATATAGGCCATTGCTGGGGGGGGGGGATCAATTCCAAAAATGTAATGCAGCTCAAATCCATCTAATTTGCTCTCAAACATTGTGGATCAGAGCCATTGGTCCTAGTGGTACAGACAGATCCACAGTGCCCCCTTCTTGTAAAAAGATGTATGGAAATGTAATAGGAGCATTGCTGCTGCTGCTAGACATAGATATCTGGATGGTCTATTCTCATGTAAGCTACAACAAAACACCATCTAGGTGAAAGCACAGGTGAAAGGACAAGATAGGGTTCAATGACATGAGAACGGGCTAGGGTTGGTCAAGGGTATGCCAACATATTGCCTACACATAGACACTTTGAGGTCAGCGGGCACAATGGAAAAACGCACAGGCATGTGTAAATATTGGACTATAAATCGTGCATTCCTGTATTATACCTATGCTAAAAATCTTTATTCTATTCTACTGAGACAAGTACTTTATGTTCATGTTCTTATATATTATATTTTATTTCTTATTGTTGTTGCATTGTTGAGAAGGAACCTGCAAGCAGCATTTCGTTGGACGATGTATACCATGAGTATCCTGTACATACGACTAATAAAACTTGAAACTTTAAAGCCAATCTTGAGAACTACTGACATATAGAACCTGTCTTGATGCATGCGTGTCACATGTTTCCAACAACCATGACATGTACATTGCCATAGATGACAGGGGATAATTTCTCTAAGCAGAAATACCTATGCATTCCAGACTGCAGTGGGTATCACTTCCGGTGGAAACTGGACAGTCTTGTTCTGGGCATTGGTCTACACTGCCATCTAGTGCCTTCAAAAAGTATTCAGACCCATATAATTTTTCTACATTATGTTACATTACAACATTATTCTAAAATGGATTAAATGAAAAAAATCTCAGCCATCTACACACAATACCCCATAATGACAAACCGAAAACATGTTTTTAGAAATTTTAGCAAATTTATTAAGAAAAACAGAAATACCTTATTTACATAGTATTCAGACTCTTTGTTATGAGACTTGAAATTGAGCTCAGGTGCATTATGTTTTCATTGATCATCCTTGAGATGTTTCAACAACTTGATTGGAGTCCACCTGTGGTAAATGCAATTGATTGGACATGATTTGGAAAGGCACACACCTGTCTATATAAGGTCCCAAAGTTGACAGTGCAAGTCAGAGCAAAAACCAAAGCCATGAGGTTCGAAGGAATTGTCCATAGAGCTCCGAGACAGGATTGTATCGAGGCACAGATCTGGGGAAGGGTACCACAACATTTCTGCAACATTAAAGGTCCCAAGAACACAGTGGCCTCCATCATTCTTAAATGGAAGAAGTTTGGAACCACCAAGATTCTTCCTAGAGCTGGCCACCCAACCAAACTGAGCAATCAGGGAGAAGGGCCTTGGTCAGGGAGGTGACCGAGAACCTGATGGTCACTCTGACAGAGGTCTAGAGTTCCTCTGTAGAGATGGCAGAACCTTCCAAAAGGACAAGATCTTTACAGCACTCCACCAATCAGGCCTTTATGGTTGAGTGGACAGGTGGAAGCCACTCCTCTGTAAAAGGTACATGACAGCCTGCTTGGAGTTTGCCAAAAGGCACCTACAGACTCTCAGACCATGAGAAACAAAATTCTCTGGTTTGATGAAACCAATATTAAATTCTTGGCCTGTATGCCAAGCATTATGTCTGGAGGAAACCTGGCACTATCCCTACAGTGAAGCACGGTGGTGGCAGGGACTGGGAGACTAGTCAGGATTGAGGCACTGATGAACGTAGCAAAGTACAGAGAGATCCTTAAAAAACAGAGAGATCCTTGATGGAAACCTGCTCCAGAGCGCTCAGGACCTCAGACTGGAGCGAAGGTTCACCTTCCAACAGGACAACGACCCTAAGCACACAGCCAAGGCAACGCAGGAGTGGCTTCGGGACAAATCTCTGAATGTCCTTGAGTGGCCCAGCCAGAGCCTGGACTTGAACCCGGTCGAACATCTTTGGAGAAACCTGAAAATAGCTATGTAGCAACGCTCCCCATCCAACCTCAAAGCTTGAGAGGATCTGTAGAGAAGAATGGGAGAAGCTCTCCAAATACAGGTCTGCCAAGCTTGTAGCGTCATACCCAAGAAGACTTGAGGTTGTAATCACTGCCAAAGGTAATTCACCGAAGTACTGAGTGATGGTCTGAATACTTCAGACCCGATATTTCAAGTTTCATTTTTAATAAATTAGCAAACATTTCTAAAACCGGTTTTTGATTTGTCGTTATGGAGTATTGTGTGTAGATTGCTGAGGGAATTTTAGAATAAGGCTGTAAAATAACAACATTTGGAAAAAGTCAAGGAGTCTGAAGACTTTCTGATTGCACTGTATATTTTATTTTATTTATTTCACCTATATTTAACCAGGTAGGCAAGTTGAGAACAAGTTCTCATTTACAATTGCGACCTGGCCAAGATAAAGCAAAGCAGTTCGACACATACAACAACACAGAGTTACACATGGAGTAAAACAAACATACAGTCAATAATACAGTAGAAAAATAAGTCTATATACAATGTGAGCAAATGAGGTGAGATAAGGGAGGTAAAGGCAAAAATGGCCATGGTAGTGAAGTAAATACAATATAGCAAGTAAAACACTGGAAGAATAGATTTGTAGTGGAAGAAAGTGCAAAGTAGAAATAGAAATAATGGGTGCAAAGGAGCAAAAATAAATGAATACAGTAGGGGAAGGGGTAGTTGTTTGGGACAAATTATAGATGGGCTATGTACAGGTGCAGTGATCTGTGAGCTGCTCTGACAGCTGGTGCTTAAAGCTAGTGAGGGAGATAAGTGTTTCCAGTTTCAGAGATTTTTGTAGTTCGTTCCAGTCATTGGCAGCAGAGAACTGGAAGGAGAGACGGCCAAAGGAAGAATTGGCTTTGGGGGTGACCAGAGAGATATACCTGCTGGAGCGCGTGCTACAGGTGGGGGCTGCTATGGTGAACAGTGAGCGGAGATAAGGGGGGACTTTACCTAGCAGGGTCTTGTAGATGACCTGGAGCCAGTGGGTTTGGTGACGAGTATGAAGCGAGAGCCAGCCAACGAGAGCGTACAGGTCAGAACGAAAGTACACATACTTTCCCCATTTTTTTTCCGCCTTCTCGACATTAAATCCATTTAAGGAGGAAATCGACGAAGCGGCCTGAGTGGAAAATGTTTTATGTACAAAATGGTCCACGGGGGATACGAGTGTATCGACTGCTGCATGCATTCTCTTAAGATGGAACAACTCAATATCGCCATCTGCCGGCCTTTGGGCTACATCCCATTCCAAATGCACCACCTTTGAGTGCAAGTTCGACTATTTAATCTCGTGCCTGTTAGTTACCATGCCAACCCAGTGGTCAGGTGTGTCGTGCTGTGCTGCTAAAACTTGGAAGCAATGGCTAAACACTGATGAAGGTCAATGACAATTGTTTGTTGTTTTGGCTCTGTACGCCAGAACTTTGGATTTGAAGTAATACAATGACTATGAGGTTATAGTGCAGACTGTCAGCTTTAATTTGAGGGCGTTGTCATCCATATTGGCAGACCAAAAATATATATATATACCACCCCCCAACAGGGCATGTGCCTGCATGTGGGGTCTAGTGGGGGAGCCTCTATTGTTTGTAGAGAATTCTCATGCATTTGTAGATGGGCTCTTCTGTTATGTGTGCAGGTAGATGGTGAGATGGAGGTCCAGATAGTGAACGCCATCCACCTGGAGTCTATTGCTAAGCTGTCTGACAGCTTCAAAGCTCAGTGGAATGAGGAGGGATACGTCATGGATGAACACCTGTGTCTCAAGACGAGTCACCCTGCAACTCTGCTTTCCCATTACTTTGGCTAACAGTCATATTTACTTATATTTTATGGTTGTCTGTTTCATTTTCAGGTTAGAAAAGTCCAAACTTAGACTTGAGGAGCGCATTACATTGATCCCTAAACATAAAATTGAGAACAGAGAAATGGAGAAAGTCAAACAACTCCATGAAAATATGTAAGTAATATGGTCCATTTGATCAAATTAGGCTATAATCTCCATCATGAGATTTGTGTAATATCAAAGTAAATTATTTCACTAAAGGACGGCATTAACAATCTGACTTAGTTAAAAATATAAAGTTTAAAAAGTCAAAATAATTATGTTGAAACTAAAGAGCTTTTATCTCATAGTTTAGTTTTTATGTACTGATCATAAAGAGAATGGCATGTAGAATAGTGAGAATAGTTTCTTACATAGTTTGCATTCTGTTTCTCATAGTTATTGCAGACCTGTTTGAAAGGAATATGGACAATCTGCATGGACAGCTCAATAAAGAACAGAAGAGCATGTAAGCTAGGTCCTCTTCAGATAGACAACTTATCAGGATAAGGTAAGACCCAGATGCAGACCGTGTCGAACAAAATGTATTACAGCAACAGAGGTAAAGGTACAGGACAGCAGCCAGGCTCAGGTCAGGCAGAGGTCAAAAATCCAGATGGGGCAAAGGTACAGGACAGCAGGCAGGATCAGGGTCAGGCAGAGTGGTCAGGTTCAGGACAGGCAAGGCAAGGGTCAAAATCCAGGAGGGCGAGAAAGAGAGGCTGGGGAAAAACCAGGAGCTGACAGGACAAACGCTGGTAAGCTTGACAAACTGGCAACAGACAAACAGACAATACAGGTATAAGTACACAGGGGATAATTGGGAAGATGGGCGACACCTGGAGGGGGGTGGAGACAAATCAAATCAAATCAAATCAAATTTATTTATATAGCCCTTCGTACATCAGCTGAAATCTCAAAGTGCTGTACAGAAACCCAGCCTAAAACCCCAAACAGCAAGCAATGCATGTGAAAGAAGCACGGTGGCTGGGAAAAACTCCCTAGGAAAAACTCCTGAGAAAGGCCAAAAACCTAGGAAGAAACCTAGAGAGGAACCAGGCTATGAGGGGTGGCCAGTCCTCTTCTGGCTGTGCCGGGTGGATATTATAACAGAACATGGTCAAGATGTTAAAATGTTCGTAAATGACCAGCATGGTCAAATAATAATAATCATAGTAATTGTCGAGGGTGCAACAAGCACGTCCGGTGAACAGGTCAGGGTTCCGTAGCCGCAGGCAGAACAGTTGAAACTGGAGCAGCAGCATGGCCAGGTGGACTGGGGACAGCAAGGAGTCATCATGCCAGGTAGTCCTGAGGCATGGTCCTAGGGCTCAGGTCCTCCGAGAGAAAGAAAGAAAGAGAGAAAGAGAGAATTAGAGAGAGCATATTTACATTCACACAGGACACCGGATAAGACAAGAGAATACTCCAGATGTAACAGACTGACCCTAGCCCCCCGACACATAAACTACTGCAGCATAAATACTGGAGGCTGAGACAGGAGAGATCAGAAGACACTGTGGCCCCATCCGATGATACCCCCGGACAGGGCCAAACAGGCAGGATATAACCCCACCCACTTTGCTAAAGCACAGCCCCAACACCACTAGAGGGATATCTACAACCACCAACTTACCGTCCGAAGACAAGGCCGAGTATAGCCCACAAAGATCTCCACCACGGCACAACCCAAGGGGGGGGGGCGTTGGAACAAAGACAGGTGAAAGAGATCAGGGAGTGACACAATTCTACCAACAAATCAAATCAAAGTTTATTTGTCACGTGCGCCAAATACAACAGGTGTAGACCTTACAGTGAAATGCTTACTTACAGGCTCTAATCAGCAGTGCAAAAAAGGTATTAGGTGAACAATAGGTAAGTGAAGAAATACAAACAATAAAAAGACAGTGACGAGGCTATATACGGTAGCGAGGCTATAACAGTAGCGAGGCTACATACAGGCACCGGTTAGTTGGGCTGATTGAGGTAGTATGTACATGTAGATACTTGTCATTCCAATCTCCTTTGCATTAGCGTAGCCTCTTCTGTAGCTTGTCAACTATGTGTCTGTCTATCCCTGTTCTCTCCCCTCTGCACAGGCCATACAAACGCTCCACACCGCGTGGCCGCTGCCACTCTAACCTGGTGGTCCCAGCGCGCACGACCCATGTGGAGTTCCAGGTCTCCGGCAGCCTCTGGAACTGCCGGTCTGCGGCCAACAAGGCTGAGTTCATCTCAGCCTATGCTACCCTCCAGTCCCTAGACTTCCTGGCGCTGACGGAAACATGGATCACCACAGATAACACTGCTACTCCTACTGCTCTCTCCTCGTCTGCCCACGTGTTCTCGCATACCCCTAGAGCATCGAGCCAGCGGGGTGGTGGCACTGGAATCCTCATCTCTCCCAAGTGGACATTCTCTCTTTCTCCCCTGACCCATCTGTCTATCTCCTCATTTGAATTCCATGCTGTCACAGTTACCAGCCCTTTCAAGCTTAACATCCTCATCATTTATCGCCCTCCAGGTTCCCTTGGAGAGTTCATCAATGAGCTTGACGCCTTGATAAGTTCCTTTCCTGAGGATGGCTCACCTCTCACAGTTCTGGGTGACTTTAACCTCCCCACGTCTACCTTCGACTCATTCCTCTCTGCCTCCTTCTTTCCACTCCTCTCCTCTTTTGACCTCACCCTCTCACCTTCCCCCCCCTACTCACAAGGCAGGCAATACGCTTGACCTCATCTTTACTAGATGCTGTTCTTCCACTAATCTCATTGCAACTCCCCTCCAAGTCTCCGACCACTACCTTGTATCCTTTTCCCTCTCGCTCTCATCAAAAACTTCTCACTCTGCCCCTACTCGGATGGTATTGCGCCGTCCCAACCTTCGCTCTCTCTCTCCCGCTACTCTCTCCTCTTCCATCCTATCATCTCTTCCCTCTGCTCAAACCTTCTCCAACCTATCTCCTGATTCTGCCTCCTCAACCCTCCTCTCCTCCCTCTCTGCATCCTTTGATTTTCTCTGTCCCCTATCCTCCAGGCCGGCTCGGTCCTCCCCTCCTGCTCCGTGGCTCGACGACTCACTGCGAGCTCACAGAACAGGGCTCCGGGCAGCCGAGCGGAAATGGAGGAAAACTCGCCTCCCTGCGGACCTGGCATCCTTTCACTCCCTCCTCTCTACATTTTCCTCTTCTGTCTCTGCTGCTAAAGCCACTTTCTACCACTCTAAATTCCAAGCATCTGCCTCTAACCCTAGGAAGCTTTTTGCTACCTTCTCCTCCCTCCTGAATCCTCCTCCCCCTCCCCCCCCTCCTCGCTCACTGCGGATGACTTCGTCAACCATTTTGAAAAGAAGGTTGACGACATCCGATCCTCGTTTGCTAAGTCAAGCGACACCGCTGGTCCTGCTCACACTGCCCTACCCTGTGCTTTGACCTCTTTCTCCCCTCTCTCTCCAGATGAAATCTTGCGTCTTGTGACGGCCGGCCGCCCAACAACCTGCCCACTTGACCCTATCCCCTCCTCTCTTCTCCAGACCATTTCCGGAGACCTTCTCCCCTACCTCACCTCGCTCATCAACTCATCCTTGACCGCTGGCTACGTCCCTTCCGTCTTCAAGAGAGCGAGAGTTGCACCCCTTCTGAAAAAACCTACACTCGATCCCTCCGATGTCAACAACTACAGACCAGTATCCCTTCTTTCTTTTCTCTCCAAAACTCTTGAACGTGCCGTCCTTGGCCAGCTCTCCTGCTATCTCTCTCAGAACGACCTTCTTGATCCTAATCAGTCAGGTTTCAAGACTGGGCTAACTCTCTCTCCTCTGCTCTCATCCTTCTAGACCTATCTGCTGCCTTTGATACTGTGAACCATCAGATCCTCCTCTCCACCCTCTCCGAGCTGGGCATCTCCGGCGCGGCCCATGCTTGGATTGCGTCCTACCTGACAGGTCGCTCCTACCAGGTGGCGTGGCGAGAATCTGTCTCCGCACCACGTGCTCTCACCACTGGTGTCCCCCAGGGCTCTGTTCTAGGCCCTCTCCTATTCTCGCTATACACCAAGTCACTTGGCTCTGTCATATCCTCACACGGTCTCTCCTATCATTGCTATGCAGACGACACACAATTAATCTTCTCCTTTCCCCCTTCTGACAACCAGGTGGCGAATCGCATCTCTGCATGTCTGGCAGACATATCAGTGTGGATGACGGATCACCACCTCAAGCTGAACCTCGGCAAGACGGAGCTGCTCTTCCTCCCGGGGAAGGACTGCCCGTTCCATGATCTCGCCATCACGGTTGACAACTCCCTTGTGTCCTCCTCCCAGAGTGCTAAGAACCTTGGCGTGATCCTGGACAACACCCTGTCGTTCTCCACTAACATCAAGGCGGTGACCCGATCCTGTAGGTTCATGCTCTACAACATTCGCAGAGTACGACCCTGCCTCATACAGGAAGCGGCGCAGGTCCTAATCCAGGCACTTGTCATCTCCCGTCTGGATTACAGCAACTCGCTGTTGGCTGGGCTCCCTGCCTGTGCCATCAAACCCCTACAACTCATCCAGAACGCCGCAGCCCGTCTGGTGTTCAACCTTCCCAAGTTCTCTCACGTCACCCCGCTCCTCCGCTCTCTCCACTGGCTTCCAGTTGAAGCTCGCATCCGCTACAAGACCATGGTGCTTGCCTACGGAGCTGTGAGGGGAACGGCACCTCCGTACCTTCAGGCTCTGATCAGGCCCTACACCCAAACAAGGGCACTGCGTTCATCCACCTCTGGCCTGCTCGCCTCCCTACCTCTGAAGAAGCACAGTTCCCGCTCAGCCCAGTCAAAACTGTTCGCTGCTCTGGCACCCCAATGGTGGAACAAGCTCCCTCACGATGCCAGGGCAGCGGAGTCAATCACCACCTTCCGGAGACACCTGAAACCCCACCTCTTTAAGGAATACCTGGGATAGGATAAAGTAATCCTTCTAACCCCCCCCCCTTTAAAAGATTTAGATGCACTATTGTAAAGTGGTTGTTCCACTGGATATTATAGGTGAATGCACCAATTTGTAAGTCGCTCTGGATAAGAGCGTCTGCTAAATGACTTAAATGTAATGTAAATGTAGATATGGTTAAAGTGACTATGCATTTGTGATAAACAGAGAGTAGCAGTTGCATAAAAGAGGGGTTGGCGGGTGGTGGGTGGCAGGACACAATGCAGATAGCCCGGTTAGCCAATGTGCGGGAGCACTGGTTGGTCGGGCCAATTGAGGTAGTACTTACATGACTGTATAGTTAAAGTGACTATGCATATATGATAAACAGAGAATAGCAGCAGCGTAAAAGAGGGGTTGGGGGGGCAATGCAAATAGTCCGTGTAGCCATCTGTTCAGGAGTCTTATGGCTTGGGGGTAAAAACTGTTGAGAAGCCTTTTTGTCCTAGACTTGGCACTCCGGTACCGCTTGCCATGCGGTAGTAGAGAGAACAGTCTATGACTGGGGAGGCTGGGGTCAATTTTTAGGGCCTTCCTCTGACACCACCTGGTGTAGTGGTCCTGGATGGCAGGCAGCTTAGCCCCAGTGTAGTACTGGGCTGTACGCACTACCCTCTGTAGTGCCTTGCGGTCGGAGGCCGAGCAATTGCCGTACCAGGCAGTGATGCAACCAGTCAGGATGCTCTCGATGTTGCAGCTGTAGAACCTTTTGAGGATCTGAGGACCCATGTCAAATCTTTAGTTTCCTGAGGGGGAATAGGCTTTGGCGTGCCCTCTTCACGACTGTCTTGGTGTGTTTGGACCATTCTAGTTTGTTGGTGATGCGGACACCAAGGAACTTGAAGCGCTCAACCTGCTCAACTACAGCCCCATCGATGAGAATGGGGGCGTGCTCGGTCCTCCTTTTCCTGTTGTCCACAATCATCTCCTTAGTCTTGGTTACACTGAGGGATAGGTTGTTATTCTGGCACTGGCTGTATCACCGCCTGCTACAGCAACTGCACCACCCACAACCGCAAAGCTTTCCAGAGGGTGGTGCGGTCTGCCCAACGCATTACTGGGGGCAAACTTCCCGCCCTCCTGGACACCAGCACTCGATGCCATAGGAAGGCCAAAAAGATAATCCAGGACATCAACCACCCGAGCCACTGCCTGTTCAGCCACGATCATCCAGAAGGCGAGATCAGTACAGGTGCATCAAAGCTAGGGATGAAAGACTGAAAAACAGCTTCTATCTCAAGGCCATCAGACTGCTAAACAGCCATCACTAGCACATAAGAGGCGGCTGCCTATAGACATAGATTAGGAATCACTGGCCACTTTTAGAAATGGATCACTAGCCACTTTAATAATGTTTCCATATCTAGCATTACTCATCTCATATGCATAAACTGCACTCCACACTTTTCTACGGTATCCTAGTCACTTTTAAATTGCATAACCCATCTCATATGTATACACTATTCTATACTATACCACTGACTGTTAAACAGCCATCTCAAGCACATCAGAGGCTGCTGCCTATAGACATAGATTAGGAATCACTGGCCACTTTAAGGAAATTAAACACGAGCCACTTTAATGATGTCTCCGTATCTTGCATTACTCATCTCATTTGTATACACTACTCTATGCTATTCTACGGTCGCTTTAATTGTCTTAGTCACTTTAATTGTGTGTAAATATTGCATCACCCATCTCATATGAATATACTGTATTCTATACTATGCCACTGTATCTTAGTCCAATGCAGCTCTGACATACAGTTGAAGTCAGAAGTTTACATACACTTAGGTTGGAGTCATTAAAACTCATTTTTCAACCACTCCACAAATTTCTTGTTAACAAACTATTGTTTTGGCAAATCGGTTAGGACATCTTCATGCATGACACAAGTAATTTTTCCAAGAATTGTTTACAGACAGATTATTTCAGATTAACTCACTGTATCACAATTCCAGTGGGTCAGAAGTTTACATACACTAAATTGACTGTGCCTTTAAACAGCTTGGAAAATTCCAGAAAATGATGTCATGGCTTTAGAAGCATCATTTGAGTCAATTGGAGGTGTACGTGTGGATGTATTTCAAGGCCTACCTTCAAACTCAATGCCTCTTTGCTTGACATCATGAGAAAATCAAAAGAAATCAGCCAAGACCTCAGAAAAAAAATTGTGGACCTTCACAAGTCTGGTTCATCCTTGAGAGCAATTTCTAAACGCCTGAAGGTACCACGTTCATCTGTATAAAGAATAGTACGCAAGTATAAACACCATGGGACCACGCAGCTGTCATACTGCTCAGGAAGGAGACGCATTCTGTCTCCTGGAGATGAACATACTTTGGTGCGAAAAGTGCAAATCAATCCCAGTACAACAGCAAAGGACCTTGTGAAGACGCTGGAGGAAACAGGTACAAAAGTATCTATATCCACAGTAAAACAAGTCCTATATAGACATAACCTGAAAGGCCGCTCAACAAGGAAGAAGCCACTGCTCCAAAACCGCCATAAAAAAGCCAGACTACGGTTTGCAACTGCACATTGGGACAGAGATCGTACTTTTTGGAGAAATGTCCTCTGGTCTGGTGAAACAAAAATAGAACTGTTTGGCCATAATGACCATCGTTATGTTCGGAGGAAAAAGGAGGAGGCTTACAAGCCGAAAAACACCATCCCAACCGTGAAGCACAGGGGTGGCAGCATCATGTTGTGGGGGTGCTTTGCTGCAGGAGAGAGTGGTGCACTTCACAAAATAGATGGCATCATGAGGTAGGAAAATTATGTGGATAAATTGAAGCAACATCTCAAGACATCAGTCAGGAAGTTAAAGCTTGGTCGCAAATGGGTCTTCCAAATGGACAATGACCCCAAGCATACTTCCAATGTTGTGGCAAAATGGCTTAAGGACAACAAAGTCAAGGTATTGGAGTGGCCATCACAAAGCCCTGACCTCAATCCTATTGAAAACTTGTGGGCAGAACTGAAAAGGCGTGTGTGAGCAAGGAGGCCTACAAACCTGACTCAGTTACACCAGCTCTGTCAGGAGGAATGGGCCAAAATTCTTGGCTGTGTGCTTAGGGTCGTTGATCTGTTAGAAGGTGAACCTTTGCCCCAGTCAGAGGTCCTGAGTTCTCTGAAGCAGATTTTCATCAAGGATTTCTCTGTATTTTGCACCGTTCATCTTTCCCTCAATCCTGACTAGTCTCCAAGTCCCTGCCGCTGAAAAACATCCCCACAGCATGATGCTGCCACCACCATGCTTCACCGTAGGTATGGTGCCAGGTTTCCTTCAGACGTGACGCTTGGCATTCAGATAAAATAATCTTGTTTCTCATGGTCTGAGAGTCCTGTGGGTGCCTTTTGACAAACTCTAAGCGGGCTGTCATGTGCCTTTTACTGAGGAGTGGCTTCCTTCTGTCCACTCTACCATAAAGGCCTGCTTGGTGGCGTGCTGCAGAGATTGTTGTCCTTCTGGAAGGTTCTCCCATCTCCACAGAAGAACTCTGGAGCTCTGTCAGAGGCACAATTGGGTCGTGGTCATCTCTCTGACTAAGATCCTTCTCCTTTGATTGCTCAGTTTGGCTGGGCGGCCATTGTGTTCTTTGGGACATTCAATGCTGCACAAATGTTGTGGTACCCTTCCCCAGATCTGTGCCTCAACACAATCCTGTCTCAGAGCTCTATGGACAATTCCTCCGACCTCATGGCTTGGTTTTGCTCTGACATGCAATATCAACTGTGGGACCTTATATAGACAGGTGTGTGCCTTTCCAAATCATGTCCAATCAATTGAATTTACCATAGGTGCTCCAATCAAGTCGTAGAAACATCTCAAGGATGATCAATGGAAGCAGGATGCACCTGAGCTCAATTACGAGTATCATAGCAAAGGGTTTGAATACTTATGTAAATAAGGTATTTCTGTTTTTTATTTTTGACACATTTTTAAAACAATCTAAACCTGTTTTTGCTTTGTCATTATGGGGTATTGTGTGTAGATTGATGAGGAATTGGTTTTTATTAAATCCATTTTAGAATAAGGCTGTAATGTAACAAAATGTGGAAAAAGTCAAGGGGTCTGAATACCTTCCGAATGCACTGTATCTTTATTAGATAAGTATCCACCCCCTGAGACAATACATGTTAGAAACACCTTTGGCAGTGATTACAGCTGTGAGTCTTTTGGGGTAAGTCTCTAGGAGCACACCTGGATTGTATAATATTTGCCCATAATTATTTTAATAATTCTTCAATCTCTGACAAGTTGATCGTTGCTAGAAATCCATTTTCAAGTCTTGCCATAGGTTTTCAAGACGATTTAAGTCAAAACTGTTACTAGGCCACTAAGTTACATTCAATGTTGTCTTGGTAAGCAATTTGGCCTTCTGTTTTTAGTTATTGTCCTGCTGAAAGGTGAATTCGTCTCCCAGTGTCTGTTGGAAAGAAGACAACCTGGTTTTCCTCTAGGATTTTGCCTGTGCTGTGCTTGTCATAATTTCTTTAATATCCTCAAAAACTCCCAAGTCCTTGCTGATGACAAGCACAGCCATAACATGATTCAGCCACCACCATGCTTTATTATTATTATTTTTTCTCACCAATTTCATGGTATCCAATTGGTAGTTACAGTCTTGTCTCGTCACTGCAACTCCCGTACGGACTCGTGAGAGGCAAAGGTCGAGAGCCATGCGTCCTCCGAAACACGACCCAACCAAGTCGCACTGCTTCTTGACACAATGCTCGCTTAACCCAGAAGCCAGCCACACCAATGTGTTGGAGGCAACCCCTTACATCTGGCGACCGTGTCAGCATGCATGCGCCGGCCCGCCACAGGAGGCGCTAGAGCACGTTGGGACAAGGACATCCCTGCCGGCCAAACCCTCCCCTAACCTGGACAACTGTGCGCCACCCCATGGGTCTCCCGGTCGCGGCCAGCTGCGACAGAGCCTGAACTTGAACCAGGATCTCTAGGGGCACAACTAGCAACTGTGATGCAGTGCCTTAGACCACTGCGCCACTCGGGAGGCCCCACCATGCTTGAAAATATGAAGAGTGGTACTCAGTCATGTTTTGTTAGATTTACCCCAAACATAATGCTTTGTATTCAGGACAAAAAGTTAATTTATTTGCCACATTTTTTGCAGTATTACTTAAGTGCTTTTTTTGCAAACAGAATGCATGTTTTGAAATATTTGTATTCTGTACAGGCTTCCTTTTTTTTGCTCTGTCATTTAGGTTAGTATTGTGGAGTAACTACAATGTTGTTGATCCATCCACATTTTTCTCATATCACAACCAAACTCTGTAACTGTTTTAAAATCATAATTGGCCTCATGGTGATTTCTCTCAGGCAACTGAGTTAGGAAGAACGTATATCTTTGTAGTGACTGGGTGTATTGATACACCATCCAAAGCCTAATTAATAACTTCACCATGTTCAAAGGATTATTCAGCATCTGCTTGTTTTTTGTTTTTTTTACACATCTACCAATAGGGGCCCTTCTATGAGAGGCATTGAATAACCTCCTGGTCTTTGTGGTTGAATCTGTGCTTGAAATTCACTACTCAATAGAGGGACCTTACAGATCATTTCATGTGTGGGGTACAGAGATGAGGCACTCATTCAAAAATCATTTTAAACCCTATTATTGCACACAAAGTGAGTCCATGAAACTTATTATGTGACTTGTTAAGCACCTTTTTTTCTCCTGAATTTAATTAGGCTGGGGTGGAAGAGGTTGAATACTTAGGGACAGATCAAAATGAACTGGTGGGAGCGGCTGGTACAACTCAATGTGTCATATAAAATGCACCACCCCTCCCCAAAGTTACAAATATTTTCACATGACCCTGCCCTTGTACTGTAAAATAAATGTAATACATTCCTCCTTCATGGAGCTAACTCAAAATAATGTTTATGAGCACAAATAACAGCGAACCTGTGTTTATAAACGTGGATATAGACTTTGCCATTTCAGCATGCTTTTGTGGCACAGTTGATGCGACACAGGGCTATGGGCCGGAAGGTTGAGGGTTCGCCGACCACCGCAGACGAGCTCACTCTTCCTGAGATGTTACCCCACTCTTCAACCAAGGCACCTGCAAGTTCCCGGTCAAGCTCAGTCCAATGATGCTGTGACACACCGCCCCAGACCATGACGGACACTCCACCTCCAAATCGATCCCGCTCCAGAGTACAGGCCTCGGTGTTAAACTCATTCCCTCGACGATAAACGTGAATCCGACCATCCCCCCCTGAGACAAAACTGCAACTCGTCAGTGAACACTTTTTGCCAGTCGTCTGATACAGCGACGTTGGGTTTGTGCCTTACAACAGGCTTACAAGCCCTCAGTCCAGCCTCTCTCAGCCTTTTATTTTTATTCATTTATTTTATTTCACCTTTATTTAACCAGGTAGGCTAGTTGAGAACAAGTTCTCATTTACAACTGCGACCTGCCCAAGATAAAGCAAAGCAGTGCGACACAAACAACAACACACAGTTACACATGGAATAAACAAACATACAGTCAATAATACAATAGACTAAGTCTATAAACAGTGTGTGCAAATGAGGTAGGATAAGGGGGGTGAGGCAATAAATAGGCCATAGTGGCGAAATTATTACAGTATGGCAAATTAAACACTGGGGTGATAGATGTGCAGAAGATGAGCGTTCAAGTAGCGGTACTGGGGTGCAAAGGAGCAAAATAAATAAAAGAAATAACAATGTGGTGATGAGGTAGATTGGATGGGCTATTTACAGATTGTCTATGTACAGGTGCAGTGATCTGTGAGCTGCTCTGTCAGCTGGTGCTTAAAGCTAGTGAGGGAGATATGAGTCTACAGCTTCAGTGATTTTTGCAGTTCGTTCCAGTCATTGGCAGCAGAGAACTGGAAGGAAAGGCGTCCGAAGGAGGAATTGGCTTTGGGGGTGACCAGTGAAATATACCTGCTGGAGCGCATGCTGCAGGGGGGTGCTGCTATGGTGACCAGTGAGCTGAGATAAGGCGGGGCTTTACCTTGCAACGACTTATAGATGACCTGGAGCCAGTGGGTTTGGCGACGGATATGAAGCGAGGGCCAGCCAACGAGAACATACAGCCTATTGCGGACAGTCTGAGCACTGATGGAGGGATTGTGCCTTCCTGGTGTAACTCAGGCAGTTGTTGTTGCCATCCTGTACCTGTCCCGCAGGTGTGATGTTCGGATGTACCGATCCTGTGCAGGTGTTGTCACACGTGGTCTGCCACTGCGAGGACGATCAGTTGTCCGTCCTGTCTCCCTGTAGCACTGTCTTAGGCGTCTCACAGTACGGACATTGCAATTTATTGCCCTGGCCACATCTGCAGTCCTCATGCCTCCTTGCAGCATGCCTAAGGCATGTTAATGCAGATGAGCAGGGACCCTGGGCATCTTTCTTTTGGTAATTTTCAGTCAGTAGAAAGGCCTCTTTAGTGTCCTAAGTTTTCATAACTGTGACCTTAATTGCCTACCGTCTATAAGCTGTTGGTGTCTTAACGACCATTCCACAGGTGCATGTTCATTAATTGTTTATGGTTCATTGAACAAGCATGGGAAACAGTGTTTAAACCCTTTACAATGAAGATCTGTGAAGTTATTTGGATTTTTATGAATTATCTTTTAAAGACAGGGTCCTGAAAAAGGGACGTTTCTTTTTTTGCTGAGTTTATATATATATATATATACAAGATTTTTTTAAGTGACAGGGATTGCACAATAAAGTCAGAGACTTATTTCCATTGTGGTCCCTATGTTTTACTTTACTACACATACAATTACATAGATCCAGACACATTACAGAGATAGAGACAAAGAAAATGCTCAACTTTCAGATGAGGATGATGGAGTTAAAGTACAATTGTTACAAGCTTGTTTGGCTTGTAGCTTATTCTTTAGATGTTTGAGGCTGCTCCCCTCGAACAGTTATTGTGCTGATGTTGCTTCCAGAGGCAGTTTGGAACACGGTAGTGAGTGTTTTGACCAAGGACAGACGATTTTTACGCACTTCAGCACTTGGCTGTCCCGTTCTGTGAGCTTGTGTTGCCTACCACTTGCCGCTGAGCCTCCTAGAGGTTTCCATTTCACAATAACAGCACTTAAAGTTGACTGTGGCAGCTCTAACAAGGCAGACATTTGATGAACTGACTTGTCGGAAAGGTGGCATCCTATAACGGTGCTGCGTTGAAAGTCACTGAGCTCTTCAGTACAGGCCATTCTACTGCCAATGTTTGTCTATGGAGATTGCATGGCGGTGTGCTCGATTTTATACACCTCTCAGCAACGGGTGGGGCTGAAATACCCAAATCCACTAATGTTGAAGGCGTGTCCACATACCTTTGTATATATAGCCTGTATAAAGGAAGAGAAGCCTAACCCCAGAGAGATGGAGCTATGCCGGTAGCATGCTATTACAGCGACGCATTGCTTTATGTCAGATGGCTACTGCGTCTGCTATACAGATATAGATGTGCAAAAGGAGTGTCATTTGTTAATTTTCGATCTGAACATTTTGTATAAAGATAAGCATTACAGTGGCTTGCGAAATTATTCACCCCCTTGGCATTTTTCCTATTTTCTTGCCTTGCAACCTGGAAATAAAATTTATTTTTTGGGGGGGGGTTTGTATCATTTGATTTAAACAACATGCCTACTACTTTGAAGATGCAAAATAATTTTTTATTGTGAAACAAACAGGAAATAAGACTAAAAAACGGAAAACTTGAGCGTGCATAACTATTCACCCCCCCAAAGTCAATACTTTGTAGAGCCACCTTTTACAGCAATTACAGCTGCAAGTCTCTTGGGGTATGTCTCTATAAGCTTGGCAAATCTAGCCACTGGGATTTTTGCCCATTCTTCAAGGTAAAACTGCATCAGCTCCTTCAAGTTGGATGGGTTCCGCTGGTGTACAGCAATCTTTAAGTCATACCACAGATTCTCAATTGGATTGAGCTCTGGGCTTTGACTAGGCCATTCCAAGACATTTAAATGTTTCCCCTTAAACCACTCAAGTGTTGCTTTAGCAGTATGCTTAGGGTCATTGTCCTGCTGGAAGGTGAACCTCCGTCCCAGTCTCAAATCTCTGGAAGACTGAAACAGGTTTCCCTCAAGAATTTCCCTGTATTTAGCACCATCATTCCTTCAATTCTGACCAGTTTCATAGTCCCTGCCGATGAAAAACATGGCCACTCTTCTGTAAAGCCCAGCTCTGTGGAGTGTACGGCTTAAAGTGGTCCTATGGACAGAGACTCCAATCTCCACTGTGGAGCTTTGCAGCTCCTTCAGAGATATCTTTGGTCTCTTTGTTGCCTCTCTGATTAATGCCCTCCATGCCTGGTCCGTGAGTTTTGGTGGGCGGCCCTCTTTTGGCAGGTTTGTTGTGGTGCCATATTCTTTCCATGTTTTAATAATGGATTTAATGGTGCTCCGAGGGATGTTCAAAGTTACAGATCTTTTTCTATAACCCAACCATGATCTGTATTTCTCCACAACTTCGTCCCTGACCTGTTTGGAGAGCTCCTTGGTCTTCATGGTGCCGCTTGCTTGGTGGTACACCTTGCTTAGTGGTGTTCCAGACTCTGGGCCTTTCAGAACAGGTGTATACAGTTGAAGTTGGAAGTTTACATACACCTTAGCAAAATACATTTAAACTCAGTTTTTCACAATTCCTGACATTTAATCCTAGTAAAAATTCCCTGTTTTAGGTCAGTTAGGATCACCACTTTATTTTAAGAATGTGAAACGTCAAAATAATAGTAGAGAGAATTATTTATTTCAGCTTTTATTTCTTTCATCACATTCCCAGTGGGTCAGACGTTTATATACACTTAATTAATATTTGGTAGCATTGCCTTTAAATTGTTTAACTTGGGTCAAATGTTTCAGGTAGCCTTCCACAAGCTTCCCACAATAAGTTGGGTGAATTTTGGCCCATTCCTCCTGACAGAGCTGGTGTAACTGAGTCAGGTTTGTAGGCCTCCTTGCTTGCACACACTTTCTCAGTTCTGCCCACAAATTATCTATAGGATTGAGGTCAGGGCTTTGTGATGGCCACTCCAATACCTTGACTTTGTTGTCCTTAAGCAATTTTGTCACACAATTGGAAGTATGCTTGGGGTCATTGTCCATTTGGAAGACCCATTTGCGACCAAGCTTTAACATCAAGACATCAGTCAGGAAGTTGCTTCAATATATCCACATCATTTTCTTATCTCATGATGCCATCTATTTTGTGAAGTGCACCAGTCCCTCCTGCAGAAAAGCACTCCCACAACATGATGCTGCCACCCCCGTGCTTCACGGTTGGGATGGTATTCTTTGGCTTGCAAGCCTCCCCCTTTTTCCTCCAAACATAACGATGATCATTATGGCCAAAAAGTTCTATTTTTGTTTTATCAGACCAGAGGACATTTCTCCAAAAAGTTCGATCTTTGTCCCCATGTGCATTTGCAAACCATAGTCTGGCTATTTTATGGCGGTTTTGGAACAGTGGCTTCTTCCTTGCTGAGCGGCCTTTCAGGTTATGTCAATATAGGACTTGTTTTACTGTGGATATAGATACTTTTGTACCTGTTTCCTCCAGCATTTCCACAAGATTTTTGCACCAAAGTACGTTCATCTCTAGGAGACAGAACGCGTCTCCTTCCTGAGCGGTATGACGGCTGCGTGATCCCACGATGTTTATACTTGCGTACTATTGCTTGTACAGATGAACGTGGTACCTTCAGGCGTTTGGAAATTGCTCCCAAGGATGAACCAGACTTGTGGAGGTCTACAATTTTTGTTCTGAGGTCTTGGCTGATTTCCTTTGATTTTCCCATGATGTCAAGCAAAGAGGCACTGAGTTTGAAGGTAGGCCTTGAAATACATTCACAGATACACCTCCAATTGACTCAAATGAAGTCAATTAGCCTATCAGAAGCTTCTAAAGCCATGACATAATTTTCTGGAATTTTCCAAGCTGTTTAAAGGCACAGTCAACTTAGTGTATGTATACTTCTGACCCACTGGAATTGTGATACAGTGAGTTATAAGTGAAATAATCTGTCTGTAAACAATTGTTGGACAAATGACTTGTAGTCATTTATAGTTTGTTAACAAGAAATGTGTGGAGTGGTTGAAAAACGAGTTTTAATGACTCCAACCTAGGTGTATGTAAACTTTCAACTTCAACAGTATATACTGAGATCATGTGACAGATCATGTGACACTTAGATTGCACACAGGTGGACTTTGTTTAACTAATTATGTGACTTCTGAAGGTATTTGGTTGCACCAGATCTTATTTAGGGGCTTCATAGCAAAGGGGATGAATACATATGCACGCACCCCTTTTCCATTTATTTATTTTTTTGAATATTTTAAAACAAATCATTTTCTTCATTTCACTTCACCAATTTGGACTATTTTGTGTATGTCCATTGTATGAAATCCAAATAAAAATCTATTTAAATTACAGGTTGTAATGCAACAAAATCGGAAAAACGTAAAGGTGGATGAATACTTTTGCAAGGCAATGTACATCTCCTATGCACTTCCTGATAAACTCATTACCGTATCGGTATATGTGTCGATATTATTTGCTGAAGCTACTCTGAACATATCCCAGTCCGCGTGATCAAAACAATCTTGAAGCGTTGATTCCGATTGGTCAAACCAGCGTTGAATAGTCCTTACCACAGTGCTTCCTGTTTGAGTTTCTGCCTATAGGAGGGGAGGAGCAAGATGGAATCGTGGTCCGATTTGCCGAATGGAGGGCCTTTTGCATTCCGGAAGGTAGTATAACAATGGCAGAGAGTTTTAGCAGCGCGAGTACAACAATCATTATGTTCATAGAATTTTGGGAGCCTTTTCCTCAAATTTGTTTGTTAAAATCTCCAGCTACAATAAATGCAGCCTCAGGATATACGGTTTCCATAAAGTCCAGTGAAGTTCTTTGAGGGCGGTCGTGGTATTGGCTATTATTAACGAAATCATCTAATGACTCATTCAACACATCAGGAATCTTCAGAGAGACCACAATATTTTGGAGGCTATCCACAGGCGCATGACTGAGATCCACGTCAGAAGTTCCAACTGGGGGACCTCAAAAATAGACTACAGGAAGAACTGAAGGGCATGAGTTTCCTGTTGGCCAGAACTAAATCAAACATTACAATTAAAGTAGAGAGCAACTAAAGTGAGACAAAGAAATACATCAACACAACTGTTGTTACAAAAACTAAACACAAATGAAAGTCATATGAGATGGTACACACTTGTAATTTTTATTTCAGAAAATCTCATTTGAACAACACGTCTGACAGTTTTCACAATAGACAAAATTCGAGCTAGTCAAGTCCTTGTTCTGTATGTATTAAAATTACAGTGCAATAAAATGATATGTCTAATCAACACTTCCATTGGTTATACATTTACAGGCATTCTATGAGCATGCATGAAATAAATTCACAATTTCACTTGCGTACTATTCAACAGTGTATTTCCACAACAGAATTTAATGGGGAAAAGGCAATAATTGTCATTTAAAAAAAATTAATAATTGAACTTCATCCACTTGTAACGATTAATATTAGGTTATAGTGAACCATTGTATGTGCCTCTGGGTGTATGCATGTGTTCAGAGTTTTTGGCACATTAGATTTAGTTCAAGAAAAAACTTAACTTAAACTATTGGACAATCCAGAGACCTTCTTCGATTTCAAAACAACAACCAAGGATATCGGAGATTAAAGCAATCAAGGATGTCGAGCATAAAATATTAAAGAGTGAATATGTTTATACACAACATGTATAACAGCCTCAATGAGGAACAGTACATCTTAGGCCTTAGACAACATTCAAGTGTACACAAGCATCAACACAATAACAGTCAATAATTTACAACACATATGGAGCTTTATAGATTATAGACATACTGTATGTGCATAGGGTGATTGTTTTCCCACCTTAGCTGCATAAATATAATAAAATCTTCCTTCTCCCTGTGAGATGAACTCACACCATCAATCCTGCATGCAGCAGTCATCATACTATCATACTCAGAGGAGGCAGTAAAGACTATTGTCCATATCTCTATTGCACAACACCTTCTGAATTGATAGGTGGATATTAATCCCCACACCCCTCTATAATACTTCTAGTGGCCGTTGCCGCCTTCTGACAGAATCCGGCTAGGTTCAGTGAACCTGGCAGTGAGTAGGTAGAAGAGGGCAGGTCCAGGTACCAGGGCCAATAGAGGCAGGTCCTGCTCCAGTTTATCCAATCGGGAGATGGAGATGATGCCATACGCATGAAGGAGCCAATGACTGAAGAGCACCACCAACCTCTTCTTCTTGGCAATGAGATTCTTGAAAGACTATGGACACATTGGAAATTGGATATGTTCTAATACAATGATGTTGACTGAGTTGATCACAAACGTTAAGTAAATATAAAATAAGGAGTTTCTTACCTGTATTTCTGAGGCTGACATGTACACTGCCAGGGTAACCAGGGACAACACCAAAATAATGTATGGAAAAGCATAATCTGAAATAAACAGAAAATATCAAGCTCATACCAAAGTCATTGGAAGTCTGGAGAACTTCAGTTTCAGATTTTGCTTTTGAATGGGAGCGCTGGCTGTTAACACTCACATTTGATTTGCTCTGAGCAAAAATTATGTTTCCCCTCTGGAGGCATTCCCGTATTCGTTTTTTTCCCATGTTTTGGCCGTGTCTTTTCCTACCGCTAGCTTGTTGCAAGGCAGAAAAATTCAGAAACAACCTCTTTGGTGCTCCACCCATGCAAAATATTAGATGTATTTTTGTTTAATTACAAAAGGAGTGGGGCAGGCCTACTAGTTTTGCATTTCTTTAACTTTTTGAAGAGCTAGTAAAGTATTAGAAAGACTGGGAAGATAGGATGGTGAGTCAAAGGGCAATAATTTAAAGAACAAATTCTTATTTACAATGACAGCCTACCAGGGAACAGTGGGTTAACTGCCTTGTTTAGGGGCAGAACGACAGATTTTTACCTTGTCAGCTCGAGGTTTCGATCCAGAAACCTTTTGGTTACTGGCCCAACGCTCTAACCACTAGGCTACCTGCCGCCCCAAAACCCCTGGGTTCAAATCCGCCAATTGGCTGGATTTGAACCCAGGTCGACTCTGGCATCCATGTATGCCCGTTTCAGCTACATGTATGCCTGGGTCAGCTACTCTAACGTGTCACTAGTTTCCATGCATACTCCACCGTACTCCACAAATATTTATAGTCTTCCTGAAGAGAACTTCCTCGGGCATTCGAACAGAACATGAGAATCCTGGGCTTCCAAGGCCACAAGACCTCTGGCATTCAAGAGCGACTGAACATTCCAATTGGCAAGCGTGTTCTTCTGTTGCTAATTTGACATTTAAGATTTCAGTCTTGGGGGTGTGTTTTCCTGACAGATTCCAATTTGTCTGCCCCACTCCTTTATGCCTATTTCACTTCCTCAAAATCCCCAGAATGAATCTAAGATGATTTAAGAAATATTATTACTTTTGATTGAAGTGCTTGGTGCAGTATTTTCAATTAAAAAAAATGTGCAACGTGTTGTCTTATGTAAACAAATTCAGAGCTGCTGGGCAGGTCCTTCTCACTGTCTATGCTATTGGATAGAGTGCAATCACCACAGTTGTTCACCCCATGTCAGTGGGAAAATGACATTAAATCAAAACCCAACCTTAATTTACCAGTTGTGACGCACGGATGTTCCAAACTCTGTTATAGACGAGACTGATTTTACGACCAAAATTATACTATTTACACCATTTCTGACTGACTGAAGACATTTTAAAAGGGATTCGTTGCTTTTTAAAGGCAGTCGCTCTTTAAAAGAACGCATTTCACATAAATCGATTATGTAACCAGCAATACTTTATAAATGCAAACTGGACTTAACCTGACTAGACCGAACCTGACTGGACCCTCATCTGAAAGCATACTCACAGAGGAGGCCGCCTCCCACAGCTTGCAGGACTGTCAGGATAGGGAAGAAGTAGAGAGCAGCGTAGATGCTCTTGAAGCGGTCAGATTTCCCCAGACCACAGGCAATCTTTTTGACCAGGAGTGGACGCAGGAGCATCATGAAAACCAGACAGAAGGCGTAGTAGATCAACACCATAGTGTACCTGCGAACACAGAATATGATAAGCCATGTTATTCAATTAACAAAACAGCTCACATCACACTGTGCTTGATGGTGTGCACAATGCTCTGAACATACCAACCAATTTCATTTATACCATGGCATTGTTGAATACTTGTTTCTGAATGGCTTGAAGAGCATTCTAGAGCATGCATTATTTCCCTATAACGCACTGTATATCATCACGGTAGAATTTAATGGCTATAGCTTTTGAAAGAAAAAGTCATATTGAAAACATTATTGCCGTGTTGAAATCGACTTTCATAATAGCAAGCTAGGACTGATGGTTTGATTAGCTAAACTAAGGCAACTACTGTAGCTATCTAGTAAACTTGCTAGCTACTTCAGTGGATGTTGAACACATTTCTACCTGCAAATGAACACATTTCTAGCAGCAAATGTGTTAAATTATAGCCATGGTATAAAAGGGATAATCAACTTAGGGCTCTATGCGTTCTCTGGAAAATAATGCAACTCTGTTGAAGGTTTGTTCCATTCTGCTAGCGCGTTGCGGAATACACCTTCCACGTCGTTGATTATTTTCAATAGAAGGCATAGTCCCTCGCTGATTATCTCTTACATGTTCAACTCATTACCAATTCATATCAGTTCATTAGGAGACAGTTGAGACAGAGATTTAACTTAATACTGGACTAAAAAGCTATTTGAACATGCTTTTGGTCCAGGACTAGCTGTGAAAGCAGCCCTACAAGTGCAAAGCATATAGGTCCAATTCATGACGTGGACAACATTGGCATAGGCTACTCACAGGGGAAAGACTGCTTCCTGTGTGCAGTGTAGAGTTGTGACATAGTCTGGGCTGGGGTTGTACAACATGGTGTACCAGTCTGACAGCATCTGGACTCTGCAGGACCTGATAGACAGCAGACCCACTGGGTCATTGACCAGTAGAGTCAGCACAGCCGCAGCGCTGCACTCAAACAGGGCAGTTATGTGTTGGAAGAGGGCACTGGAGCTACAGAAACATATACACAATATCAGAAACATTAACGTGAGTCGCAGTAAATGTCACAATATGCAGCTTATTGGCCATGGGTTACGATGACCAAATACATAATTGGTTTCATCTGCAGTAATTTGTCCTGAATGTGAGGCATTACCTTTTCTTTCCAGAGTACCACTCAATGAAGAACCAGTGTAGAACCAGTGGCAGCATTGCCATGAAGCCCAGGTACAGCCAGTCATAAAGTTCAGGGGATTCTGTACACTTCTCACAGATCTTCTGCATGCTAGTCCTCTCTCCTCTGGGACATACCTGATCATTCAACTACATTTTAGTGTGTGGGCATAGCCTACTACTAGGTTACGGAACATAGCTAGTGTTACAGTAACTACAGTAGAATGCCATTTCAACAGCCTAGCTAAATCGATGACGTTTGTTAACATTCAGCTGGAGCTACTCACCCCACATTCTCCATCAAAGGAGCCATTTATTAACGTCTTTCCGCAATACAGTCCCGGACAAGTTGAACTCATAGCTACTGCTGTAATGAAGCCAGGAGTAAGTAATACAACAAGTAAAGTTATTCACAATATTGCAGACGTCTATATGTACTTTAGCATAATAGCTAGCTAACAACTAGCAAGTAACGCTAGCTAATAGTTAGCTAGCTAGAACAGCTAACTACCTAACGTTAGCTAGCTATAGTGGCTTGTCTGGCTTAGGCGACAGGACGTTTAAGCCATCATTGAGCAGACAATGTAGCCACATACCCATGTTATTAGTCAACCTCCATACGATTAAGCTTTAATACATTACTTAGTAGAATATGTTTATGACGTATCCAACGATTTAATTTCTGCTAAATCAGGCGGAAGCTGCTTCTTCATCTATTATAATATTATGGTAGTCCGCAAACAAACGTTAGAAGTGCATGCTGCCACCTACTGTACTGGAGTGTGTAGTCGATCACAGTTTACAGACTGAATTAATAAAGAAACTAAACCCTCCTATCTTAATCCTGACCTACTAAGAAAATAAAAAAGAGCCCTACTAACAAACCCTCCCCCATCCCCAAAATCCCTTACAACCCCCTCATCCCTGTCCAACCTCAATAAACCTGCACATCAATCCTCTTCCACATAGGTCTACCGGTACTTACAACAATACAACACATGCTTCACTGTTTCATCAACCATACACTCCGTACACAAACCATTTGCATGCTTGCCAACCAGATATAATGAAGAGTTTAATGTACAATGTCCTAAATGCAGTTGAGCAGACATCCCCTCTTCCTTCCTAATCTGACCCTTGAATCTTGGTCCACCAACCTTTCTTTGGAAGGCATATAAATGCAGGCCCTTTGGGCTCTGTCCCACCTGTTCTATCATAATGGCTCTAATGTTACATTTGGCCTCTAATATCACAACTCTAATATGAATTATATCTTGTTTTAAAGCCCTTTTGGCTACCTGGTCTACTATTTCATTCCCGCCCACTCCCAAGTAGACCCAGCTGAATCTCACTACTACACCCAGTACCGAAGGCTTCTGCTAGAGATCCCAAATCGAGCAAAGTGGACAAATACTGATACAATTTTAAAATACATGATGATTAAAATGTATTTATTTTAATTATTTTACAGACACACAATATGTTCATATAATATAAAAGGTAAGATAAACATGTTCCAAATAGCCTATGTGCCATGACTCATGGATAGTAGGGTAGAGAGAGAGAAAGAGAGAGAGAGGTCATGAGCTCCTGAATTCTTCTGCAAAAAATCTGAATCAGAGTTGGGTAAACATAGATAAACTTTGATTTTTTCACAAGGACTTATACAGGATACTACCTTCTACTACAAAACCTTCACTCCAAATCACAATTCTAAACCAAAACCTTGATTTTGGACAAAATTACCCGGAATGATTCTTACTACTAAGGACTATCAAGAAAACACTTCTGGCAAACCAAAACCTGCAGGAGAAACACAGCAGAAACCTGGAAATACCATCCAACCAAAAACTGAGTGAGTAATGTTCAGTCTGAAGCTACCTCTGAAGCCAAAAAGTAAAAAGACAATAATCTGTAGGTCATTTTGGTATATAAAGCTAAGTTAATAAGCCTACTAAGCTACCCTGGAGCTGTTTTCAGAGGACAGACTAGGGTCCCCCAGCCGCATCATGATTCATACGTGCACAAACGACGTAAGGGACCAGCAGGAAAGGGTGGACACAATACTCAAGGGAGTGATTGAAAAAGCTTCTTCCACTTTCCCTAACACACGAGTGATCATCTCCACCCTTCTACCACAAAAATACTTTCACCCTGCCACCATACAATGGGTCAATGCAAGCATGTCCTGGGACTGTGCCTCAAAACCTAACTTCTAACTGGCCACCACTCCACTCGAGAATTGAACAGCCTTTACGACCAGGTCCATCTTTACAAGGCAGCAGTTGAGGATATCACCCTCAACCGCAGCCCCAGCAACTCACACAGGAGCAACAGAGCAACGGACACCCTGCCCAGACCAGCGAGACACCCTCCCAGACCTGCAAGACCCCCCACCCCCTGAAGGACATCCACCGAGAGAACCCAGGCCAAAAATACCTACACCCAGACCACAGCATCACCAGTCACATTCCCACCCCCACCCCAACCAGCAGAGACCCCCCCCCAAACAAACCCTGGCCACAACCTTGCCCCCCCATCAGGCTTTTGCCCCTTCTTCCCCCCCTACTCATGCCCCTCACCCCTGCCACAAGGACCTCAACATGACAGCAGCACATATGCCCAGGCAATGAGCAAAGCAACAGGCCCCACCGCCACTAATACACCTACCCAAGCCCCATCCTGCGACCTAAGAGGTATGTATCAGACGCTCAACATGCTCTGCTCACACCTACTGTAATGGTCCGAACCTAAACCACACGAAAACAACACTAGACGCTATGGAACACAAAACGTTTACTATCTCATCCTGGAATATACAAGGTCATCTGCCTTTGGCCTAAAGATTAGGAACCCAGACTTCATCAAAGAAGTCAGAAATACAGACATTATCATCCTACAAGAAATATGTCATAGAGGAGTTGGACACACTGGTTTCCCTCTAGGTTACAGAGAATTGGTAGTTCCACCCACCAAACTACCAGGTATGAAACAGGGAAGAGTTCATTTAGTATAGAGCAGACCTAAACCACTCTATTAAACTAGTCAAAACAGGGACATTTTACATCTGGCTAGAAATTAATCAGGAAATTATCTCAACAGAGAAACATTTCCTTGTGTGCTACCTATATTGCCCCCAATAGAGTCCCCATACATTAACAATTACAGTTTCTCCATCCTAGAGGGGAAGATCAACCATTCCTAGTCCAAGGGATATGTACTAGTCTTTGGCAACCTAAATGCCAGAACTGGACAAAAATCTGACACTCTCAGTACACAGAGGGACAAACACCTTCCTGAAGGTGACCGCATTCCCTCCCCAATATGCCCCCCTAGGAACAACTACGACAAAACAACCAACAAAAATGGGTCACATTTCCTGCAGCTCTGTTGCACGCTGGGTCTGTACATAGTCAATGGTAGGCTTTGAGGGGACTCCTATGGTAGGTACACCTACAGCTCATCCATTGGCAGTAGTACTGTAGATTACTTTATCACTGACCTCAACCCAAACAAAGTCTCTCAGGGCACTCACAGTAAGCCCACTGACACCCCTATTAGATCACATCAAAATCATAGTCTACTTGAACAAAGTAATACACAATCATGTGGAATCAAAGCAAAAGGAAATTGATTGTATTAAGAAATGCTATATATATATATATATATATATATATATATATATATATATATATTATAATATATAATTGTAATATATATATATATATATATATATATATATATATATATTATAATTAACCTTAAAAATCATGGTAAAAGGCCATACTTGATCGTTGCACTTCAATCAATCCCACGGTGAATGGCTATTCCCGCTGTTTGTTCTGTCTCACGATTCCTGAGCATGAAACACTACAGGGTGCTGCATGGCTATATTGACAATAACAGATTCCATGGGATCAAATGTTGGGCTTTTGCACAGATGGGACTCCATCTATTGCGGGATGGCAGGCAGGCCTCTGCACTCTAGTTATGAATGTCTCCCTCTGGCACATGGACACATTGTATGATGCACCGAGAGCAACTGGCGGCAAAAAAAGAGCTGAGCATAGAACTCGGAGATATACTGCAGCAAGTAACTTCGATAGTGGATTTATGCGATCAGAGCATGACAATGTTTTATTTCACACCGAGGCTTGGTGGTTATGAAATGTGTAGTGTTGGAAAGATTTTTCACATTGAGGGAGGAGCTGTTGTCATTCACAATGGATGTAAAAAAAAAAATACTGGCTTGGTTGACTTTCTGTCACGCCCTGACCTGAGAGAGCCGTTTTTCTCTGTTTGGTTAGGTCAGGGTGTGACATGGGGTGGGCATTCTATGTGTTGTATGTCTATGTTATTTTTTCTTTGATTGGCCGAGTATGGTTTCCAATCAGAGGCAGCTGTCATTCATTGTCTCTGATTGGGAATGATACTTAGGCAGCCTTTTTTCCCACAGTCAGTTGTGGGATCTTGTCTTTGTGTTGCATGTGTTTGCACGCCTAGCTTTTCGTTTGATGAATTGTTTATTGTTTTTCCTGGTTCACATTTAAATAAATAAATATGATGAACCCAACGCACGCTGCGACTTGGTCTCCTCCTAACGACGAACGTCACAGAAGATCCCACCACAAAAGGACCAAGCAGCGTGCCCAGGAGGAGCAGGGATCCTGGGCCCGGGAAAGGAAAGAGTGGAGGACGTCCTGGACCTGGGAGGAGGTAATGGCAGGGGACAAGACCCTGCCATGGAAGCAGGTGGAGACAGAGAGGGAGGAACGGCAACGTTACGAGGAACTAGCACGGCAACAACGGAAGCACGAGAGGCACGCCCCCAAATTGTTTTGGGGGGGCACACAGGGAGATTGGCAGAGTCAGGGTGGAGACCTGAGCCAACTCCCCGTGCTTACCGTCGGGAGAGTACGACTGGTCAGGCACCGTGTTATGCGGTGATTCGCACAGTGTCGCCAGTGCGCATTCACAGCACGGTGCGCTCAGTGCCTGCGCCCCGCAGTTGCCGTGCTAGAGTTGGCATCCAGCCAGGAAGGATTGTGCCGGCTCATCGTTCCTGGTCTCCGGTGCGTCTCTTCGGTCCAGGATATCCTGCGCCAGGTCTACACACTGTGTCGCCAGTGCGCCTGCACAGCCCAGTTCGTCCTGTGCCCGCGCCCCGCACTTGCCAGGCTAAAGTAAGCATACAGCCAGGACGGGTTGTGCCAGCCCTAAGCTCCAGACCTCCAGTGCGCCACCACGGCCCAGTATACCCTGTGCCTGCTCTGCGCACCCAGTCTCCTGTGCGTCTCCCCAGTCCGGTGAGACCTGTTCCAGCTCCACATAAGAAGCCTCCAGTGATGATCTATGGTCCGAAGCCTCCAGTGATGATCCATGTCACAAAGCCTCCAGTGATGATCCATGGCACGAAGCCTCCAGTGACAATCCATGGTCCGGAGCCTCCAGTGATAATCAATGGCACGGAGCCTCCAGTGATGATCCATGGCCCGGAGCCTGTAGGGATGATCCATAGCACGAAGCCTCCAGTGATGATCCATGGCCCGGAGCCTGTAGGGATGATCCATGGCACGAAGCCTCCAGTGATGATCCATGGCCCGGAGCCTCCAGTGATGATCCATGGCCCGGAGCCTCCAGTGATGATCCATGGCAAGAAGCCTCCAGTGATGATCCATGGCCCGGAGCCTCCAGTGATGATCCATGGCAAGAAGCCTCCAGTGATGATCCATGGCGTGGAACCTGTAGCGATGATCCATGGCACGGAGCCTCCAGCAACGTCCCCCAGTCCGGAGCCTCCAGCGACATCCGCCA
The DNA here is from genome assembly GCF_901001165.1 of Salmo trutta. Classification (NCBI taxonomy): domain Eukaryota; kingdom Metazoa; phylum Chordata; class Actinopteri; order Salmoniformes; family Salmonidae; genus Salmo; species Salmo trutta. Next base: position 10,983,575 of record NC_042989.1, on the reverse strand, counting down.
GTCCGGAGTCTTCAGCGGCGGTCTGCGGCCCGGAGTCTTCAGCGGCGGTGTGCGTCCCGGAGTCTCTGGCGGCGGTCTGCGTCCCGGAGTCTCCGGCGGCGTTCTCCGGCCCGGAGTCTCCGGCGGTGGTCTGCGGTCCGGAGTCTCCGGCGACAATCTACAGTACGGTTCATCCGGCGACGATCCACGGTTCAAAGCTTCCGGCGATGATCCACGGTCTGGTTCCTCCGGTGACACAAAAGCAGAGGGATCAGCGGGCCGAGTGGGGGCTACGCCCCGAACCGGAGCCGCCGCCATGAGTAGATGTCCACCCGGACCCTCCCCTATAGGGTCAGGTTTGCGGCCAGGAATCCGCACCTTTGGGGGGGTACTGTCACGCCCTGACCTGAGAGAGCCGTTTTTCTCTGTTTGGTTAGGTCAGGGTGTGACATGGGGTGGGCATTCTATGTGTTGTATGTCTATGTTGTTTTTTCTTTGATTGGCCGAGTATGGTTTCCAATCAGAGGCAGCTGTCATTCGTTGTCTCTGATTGGGAATCATACTTAGGCAGCCCTTTTTCCCACTGTCAGTTGTGGGATCTTGTCTTTGTGTTGCATGTGTCTGCACGCCTAGCTTTTCGTTCGTTGTATTGTTTTTCCTGGTTCACATTTAAATAAATAAATATGATGAACCCAACGCACGCTGCGACTTGGTCTCCTCCTAACGACGAACGTCACACTTTCTGTGTATTGGAAAGAAAATGTGTCTCCTTCATATGTAACAGACATATTTGGGAAATGTAACGAACTGAACGCAAGCATGCAGTGGAAATACAAAAACATTATACAGATGAGTGACTAAATCAGTGGATTCAGAAGAAAGAATTCTTATTACATTTTTATTGTAAAGAGTCTTTCAAAAGCAAACCTTGCCCCCTTCATTCGGCTGTGCATGTTTCTAGCAGAAAACAGCATCAGTAAGTGTCCCACAAGTGTTGACTGCTCACCTCCAATGCTTGCAAGAGCACTTTGGGATCTACAGTACTTCCCAATCCGTTTGATTGTGATTCTGGCTCAGTTGACATGCCGGTAAGTGAAATCAAACAGTTGATTGAGCTGTCATGTGACCAAATGCTGCAGACAACGCATTCACGGGTTACTACGGAGGAGTTTTGGTTCCTGACTCAAAGGGAATACCTTTCAATGCTCCTTCTGAGCATTAAAACGCATGGTACCCTTCACCAGCTTATATCTGTGTGAAGCTGGATTCAGTGCTCTTGTCTGCATTAAAACCAAATATCGATCTAGGTTGGATGTGTCAGCAGAGTGTCAGAACAGAAATAACAAGATTATGTTATAATACTGTAATTGCATCAAATGGTTGTTTTATGCAACAGAATAGGGGGTTCTTAGAACACTCATCTGTGTGTGTTCTACTGAGGATGGGCCTCTGGGAGATTTAACACAGACAGAAGATTTACGATGTCTTTGGGTGATAAACCTAAAGAGACCACATTCCATAGCATGAGTTAACCTGTTGGGGCTAGGGGGCAGTATTTGCACGGCCGGATAAAAAACGTACCGATTTAATCTGGTTACTACTCCTGCCCAGAAACTAGAATATGCATATAATTAATTATAATAATCGATTTGGATAGAAAACACTCTAAAGTTTCTAAAACTGTTTGAATGGTGTCTGTGAGTATAACAGAACTTATTTGGCAGGCAAAACCCCGAGGACAAACCAACCAGGAAAAAAAAAAAATTGAGGTCACTCTCTTTTCAATGGGGTTTCTATGGAGATCTAGATTTCTAAGGCACTTGCTTGCAGTTCCTATCGCTTCCACTGGATGTCAATAGTCTTTAGAAATTGGTTGATGTTTTTCCTTTGTGTAATGAAGAAGTATTGCTGTTCAGAACGAGGGTCGAGTGAAGTGTACTGTTTGTTAGAGGTGCATGACCTGAAAGCACGCTCCACTTTGTTTTCGTCCGGTATTGAATACAGTTTATCCCGTCTTAAATTTTATCGATTATTTACGTTAAACAATACCTAAAGTTGTATTAGGAAAGTTGTTTGAAATGTTTGGACAAAGATTACAGGTAATTTATGAGATATTTTGTCGTCATGTTGCGCGAGTTGGAACCAGTGTTTTTCTGGATCAAACGCGCCAAATAAATTGACATTTTGGAGATATAACGACGGAATTAATCGAACAAAAGGACCATTTGTGATGTTTATGGGACACATTGGAGTGCCAACAAAAGAAGATCTTCAAAGGTAAGGCATGAATTATATCGTTATTTCTGAGTTTTGTGTCGCGCCTGGCGGGATGAAATATGATTCTGTGTTTGTTTGATGGGGTGCTGTCCTCAGATAATCGCATGGTGTGCTTTCGCCGTAAAGCCTTTTTGAAATCGGACACTGTGGTTGGATTAACAAGAAGTTTATCTTTAAAATGGTGTATAATACTTGTATGTTTGAGGAATTTTAATTATGAGATTTCTGTTGTTTGAATTTGGCGCCCTGCAATTTCACTGGCTGTTGTCGAGGTGGGACGCTAGCATCCCACAAATCCCAGATAGGTTTTAAGGCTTCTGTCATTTAAATAAAATGTGTGCTTTGATTTATTAATGTTCAAAATTGAATGTATGGCTATAACCTATTGCTAGAACTTCAGTCGAACAAAAAAATATCAAATTGAAACAATGCCATTGAAGCACAATACTTAGTATTTTCCTGTATTAAAAAAAAGTATGTTTTCAACACGATACTCATTAACTTAGTTTGTCCATTTAAATGTAATACTTTTTATTGCTTGCTATGCATTCTTAGAAAAAAAGGGTTCTTTGTGGAGGGATAGGATTCTACCAAGAACCGTTTTCATCTGAAGAACCCATTTTGGAAGACAGGGGTTCTTTGTAAGGCAAAGAGTTCTTCCTTAAAACCTTTTCATCGTAAGCACCCTTTATGGAAGAAAGGGTTCATTGATGATTGTTCGGAAAGGCAAAGGTTCTACATAGAACTCTTCTGAATCAGCTTTTTGATTATATATTTTTTTCTTTCTTTAAAATAGTGCCTGAGCATTAATGTTTACCTCAGTATTTAAACTTTAACATCAGGAGTTTGAGTAATCTGATGTTTAAAATTGTGTGACAGGTTTAAACTGTACCTACTGTATATGGGAATATGTTTGCAAGTATTTGGTATTCCCTTAATCATTTTACATATATAGTATTGACTTAGTTGATATCTTTGCCAAATTCTTTCAAATTTATATTTTCTGTGATTTTATTGAGCAAAGTGTATGAGAATAGAAAGGAGTATGAGTGAACCAGCAGTGTATTGTATGGTACACAGCAAATTGGACAGTTTAATCTAGCTTGGTTTTCAGTGTAACATTTCTAGTGTTGATTCAGGAGTTACATTAACTTAACACTCAGTGGTGTAAAATAACCCCAGTGTTGGTGTTAATAACTACAGTTGAGTGTGATTGTGTCATTTTTACTTTGTGTAAAGTAAAAAACTCAGAACCACAACCATCCTCTATTGCAGGTTGATTTTCAGAATTGTTTGTTTTTGCATGTACAGTTGAAGTTGGAAGTTTACATACACCATAGCCAAATACATTAAAACAGTTTTTCACAATTCCTGACATTTAATCCTAGTAAAAATTCCCTGTCTTAGGTCAGTTACGATCACCAGAATAATAGTAGACAATTATTTATTTCAGCTTTTATTTCTTTCATCACATTCCCAGTGGGTCAGAAGTTTACACACACTCAATCAGTATTTGGTAGCATTGCCTTTAAATTGTTCAACTTCGGTCAAACGTTTCGGGTAGCCTTCCACAAGCTTTCCACAATAGGTTGGGTGAATTTTGGCCCATTGCTCCTGACAGAGCTGGTGTACCTGAGTCAGGGTTGTAGGCCTCCTTGCTCGCACACGCTTTTTCAGTTCTGCCCACACATTTTCTATAGGATTGAGGTCAAGGCTTTGTGATGGCCACTCCAATACCTTGACTTTGTTGTCCTTAAGCCATTTTGCCACAACTTTGGAAGTATGCCTGGGGTCATTGTCGATTTGGAAGACCCATTTGCGACCAAGCTTTAACTTCCTGACTGATGTCTTGAGATGTTGCTTCAATATATCCACATCATTTTCTTTCCTCATGATGCCATCTATTTTGTGAAATGCACCAGTCCCTCCTGCAGCAAAGCACCCCCACAACATGATGCTGCCACCCCTGTGCTTCACGGTTGGGATGGTGTTCTTCGGCTTGCAAGTGTCCCCCTTTTTCCTCCAAACATAATGATGGTCATTATGGCCAAACAGTTCTATTTTTGTTTCACCAGACCAGAGGACATTTCTCCAAAAAGTACGATCTTTGTCCCCATGTGTAGTTGCAAACCGTAGTCTGGCTTTTCTATGGCGGTTTTGGAGCAGTGGCTTCTTCCTTGCTGAGCGGCCTTTAAGGTTATGTCAATATAGGACTCGTTTTACTGTGGATATAGATACTTTTGTACCTGTTTCCTCCAGCATCTTCACAAGGTCCTTTGCTGTTGTTCTGGGATTGATTTGCACTTTTTGCAACAAAGTACATTCATCTCTAGGAGACAGAACGCGTCTCCTTCCTGAGCGGTATGACGGCTGCATGGTCCCATGATGTTTATACTTGCGTAATATTGCTTGTACAGATGAACGTGGTACCTTCAGGCGTTTGGAAATTGCTCCCAAGGATGAACCAGACTTGTGGAGGTCTACAGTTTTTGTTCTGAGGTCTTGGCTGATTTCCTTTGATTTTCCCATAATGTCAAGCAAAGAGGCACTGAGTTTGAAGGTAGGCCTTGAAATACATCCACATGTACACCTCCAATTGACTCAGATGATGTCAATTAGCCTATCAGAAGCTTCTAAAGCCATAACAATTTTCTGGAATTATCCAGAAAGGCACAGTCAACTTAGTGTATGTAAACTTCTGACCCATTGGAATTGCGATACAGTGAATTAAAAGTGAAATAATCTGTCTGTAAACAATTGTTGGAAAATGTACTTGTGTCATGCACAAAGTAGATGTCCTAACCGACTTGCCAAAACTATAGTTTGTTAACAAGAAATTTGTGGAGTGGTTGAAAAACGAGTTCTAATGACTCCAACCTAAGGGTATGTAAACTTCTGACTTCAACTGTACATTGATTGGTTGTATAATCTTATGCTACACAAAGATCAAACATACATTTTTCCGAACTAATCCAATCTGTAAGTAGTTGGACTTTATTTTGTACCCATTACTGTTACCGAGATGGTTGTTCCAGTTTAGTAGCTTTAGGTAGTCCCATTATTCAATCTTCCATACTCTGGCAGACATTCTGAATGCAGGTAGCGGGTGATTAAAAGTACCAATTGTTGAACATCCTCACGCTGGCTGGATTCCAATAGGAATTACATATCACTTTGCAAACCAGCATAATGTGACTTGCAGGCCTGATGTGGCCTGTAAACCTGGTGTTCCTAACACCAGGCCCTCAAAGAAAGACTATGATATATGCAAAATTGTCATACAAATATATTTTTTAAAGGCTAATAAGGCTGCTTGAACCATTCATAGAGGGTTCTAGAAAGAACCCTTCAAAGAGAAAATAATGATCTGCAAAACCCTTCATAGAGATTTACAGGGGTTTCTATGAAGTACCCTACATAGTGTTCTATGCAAAGGGTTCTACCTAACGTAGCACCAAAAAGGGTTACCCTATCAGAACAAAATGAAGAATCCTATATGTTTCTAGCATCTTTTTTTCTAAGAGTGTACAAAATAAGCTGTGAGTTGAATTTTGTTTTATTGTTGATCAGTTGTTTGTTAAATAATATTTTGACTTTTAAAACATTTAGAGCACCTGCTCTTTCCATGACATAGTCTGACCAGGTGAATTCAGTTGAAAGCTATGATCCCTTGTTGATGTCACTTGTTAAATCACTTCAGTCAGTGTAGATGAAGGTTAAATAATATATGTTTTACCTTGAGACATGGATTATGTATGGGTGCCATTCAGAGGGAGAATGGGCTTGACAAAAGATTTAAGTGCCTTTGAACCAGGTATGGTAGTAGGTGCAACGCTGCTGGGTTTTTCTCACTCAACAGAAAATAAGGTCTGAGGTTAACACAGGTTTAAGACAACTTATACATTTTGTTCTATTAGATAATATCAGTCAGTTAACATGACCATTATGAAGCCTTTTTGTGCTTTATGTGATTTTGACTACATAAATCCTTAAAAATGTACTAAGTGACGTTAACTGATGAAGATTATCTCATGTGTTTACCACAGACCTTATATTTGGCGTTTATCCAAAATCCCAACAAAACCCCCATTCATTTCCCCATAGGTTTTGGCCAAGGAGCCATGGCGGAGTTAGTGCCTACAAAAATACGTCATTACTATTGCTGTCTATGTTGCCAGAAGTTTTATTAGAGATCAAGTCCCTACTCACAATGCTTTCTGAATTGAATAGTCCCCAAAGTAATACAATTAACAAGCAAATTTGTATCCTCAAAGAATGTCTTGAAAACATGGAAATGGAACCTAAAAAATAGATACTTTTGCACATTGGCCACCAGAGGATGCTCCTTACTATAACTCTGAGATGAATACCAGTCTTTATTTCTGGAAAACAGAAATACAGTTTAATACAATCCGAGATGAATTACTGGTTGTAGTTTTGGCTTGTAAACATAAAAAACAGATTCAACAGATAATTAACATCCAGGTTTATTACTTTAGTTTCGAAATTGAAAGTTGTTTAAATAATAATAAAGCTGTATAGAAAGAATCCACATACATCAGACATGCTATCACACAGTTAAGTAAAGAGGGTGTTGGTAGAAATGTGACCAAAGGTTTGAGAAAAGGTTTTACTAATTGGGGCAGACTAAATAACTGAAAGCTTTCTGCTGTACATGTTATAGTGAGGAATAGCCCATGACTCTCAGTTCCATTCCATTCCATTCCACATATTAGATGAAGGCGTCTTCTGTACAGGGAGTTTTGTTAAGAGCCCCGTGCTCAATCTGAACAATAATACGTATCACTTGCGGTACGGTTTTGGAAGCATAAGGACCTTATGTTATAGATCAGCAAAAAAAAAAAAAGTTCAATTGATACAGACCTTGATATGGTCAGGGTTCCCACATGGTCATATCTCTATGTTACAGCGCTTGTTTATGGAAAACAGACGGAAGAGGCAACCACCTGTGCTAATTAGCTATATTGCATGCTCGTAACACCTGTGTAAGCGTAGTTCAGGAAGTGTAGTGGAAGTGTAGTTTGGTCAGATGGGGGCACCCATAGCTGGATCTGTGCAAATCTAGTACAGTAAGTGTATATTTTTTATTTGAAGGATTCTTTCTGATGAAAGATAAGGTCCATATGTTTCGAAAGCCGCATCGCAAGCAATGATTATTGACGTTTGTAGTTCAAATGAGCCAGTCGTGGGGGAAGCTAATGGCTGAAAACTGTAGGGAGAAGGCAGACTGCCGCCTAGATTTTTTGAGAGTCAAGTAAGGTGACACTGGAATGGGCATACAGTATGTACATAATATACACATACAGTACCAGTCAAAAGTTTGGACACAGCTACTCTTTCCAGGGTTCTTCTTCATTTTTACTATTGTCTACATTGTAGAATAATCAAAACTATTAAATAACATATATGGAATGATGTAGTAACCAAAAAAAAGTGTTAAACAAATCAAATATATTTTATATTTGAGATTCTTCAAAGTAGCCACCCTTTGCCTTGATGACACTCTTGGCATTCTATCAACCAGCTTCATGAGGTAGTCACCTGGAATTCATTTCAATTAACAGGTGTGCCTTTTTAAAAGTTAATTTGTGGAATTTCTTTCCTTCTTAATGCGTATGAGCCAATCAGTTGTTTTGTGACAAGGTAGGGGTGGTATACAGAAGATAGCCCTATTTGGTAAAAGACCAAGTCCATATTATGGCAAGAACAGCCCAAATAAGCAAAGAGAAAGGTCAGTCAATGCGTAACATTTAAAGAACTTTGCATGTTTCTTCAAATGCAGCCGCAAAAACTATCAAGCGCTATGATGAAACTGGCTGTCATGAGGACCGCCACATGAAAGGAAGACCCAGAGTTACCTCTGCTGCAGAGGATAAGGTCAGAGTTAACTGCACCTCAGATTGCAGTCCAAATAAATGCTTCACTGAGTTCAAGTAACAGACACATCTCAACATCAACTGTTCAGAGGAGACTGCGTGAATCAGGCCTTCATGGTCGAATTGCTGCAAAGAAACCACTACTAAAGGACACCAATAATAAGAAAAGACTTGCTTGGGCCAAGAAACACAAGCAATGGACATTAGACCGGTGGAAATCTGTCCTTTGGTCTGATGAGTCCATATTCAAGATTTTTGGTTGTGAGACGCAGAGTAGGTGAACGGATGATCTCCGCATGTGTGGTTCCCACCGTGAAGCATGGAGGAGGAGGTGTGATGGTGCCGTGGTGCTTTGCTGGTCACACTGTCTGTGATTTATTTAGAAATCAAGGCACACTTAACCAGCATGGCTACCGCAGCATTCTGTAGCGATACGCCATCCCATCTGGTTTGGGCTTAGTGGGACTATCATTTGTTTTTCAACAGGACAATGATCAAAACACACCTCCAGGCTGTGTAAGGGCTATTTGACCAAGGAGAGTGATGGAGTGCTGCATCAGATGACCTGGACTCCACAATCCACAACCCGAGCTCAACACGGTTGAGATGGTTCGGGATGAGTTGGACCGCAGAGTGAAGGAAAAGCAGCCAACAAGTGCTCAGCATATGTGGGAACTCCTTCAAGACTTTTGGAAAAGCATTCCTCATGAAGCTGGTTGAGAGAATGCCAAGAGTGTGCAAAGCTGTCATTTACGGCAAAGGGTGGCTACTTTGAAGAATCAAAACTGTATAATATATTTTGATTTATTTAACATATTTTTGCTTACTACATGATTCTATATGTGTTATTTCATAGTTTTGACGTCTTCACTATTATTCTACAATGTAGAAAATAGTAAAAATAAAGAAATGCACTTGAACGAGTAGGTGTGTCCAAACTTTTGACTGGTACGGTACATGGCAGTAATGAACACAAAACACAAAAACAAAACTCAAACATGTTGGGCTGAATAGTTTCCAGACTGATATCCTCAGTGTGTTAGGATGACCAGAGGAAGAGCAATTATTTTTGGTAACTCTTCGAATAATATAGAAACGGTGACACTGTCTTTTCAAGTCAGCAGGCCTAAAATTATGTCCTACTCTTCTACAATACTGTATATTTCAGTTCTAATGGAGTATTTTATAGATGAAAGTTATAGGCTCTAATAAAATGGTAATATTGCATCTTTGATTTGGTTTTAAATATCTATATTAGGTCTTGCAAAATTGTGATAAAAACAGTATCAAAATGTGTTTCTTGTTATCTCAAAAACGTAATTCATACATGTTGGATTGTGCTTCAAGAGACACTGTGCATGGGGTTGGCATCCTCTACTATACTCTCTAGAGGTGTCTGACTGACTGAACACAATAGCAGGAAAGATGTTCCACTTTCTCCCATTTAAAAGAGGAAATGTATCGCAGCCGGTGTGTGTGTGTGACCCCTGGCTTTCCATTCCACTTCCTGCTCATTTTTGCCGGTAGGAAGGGTCAAGAGGACTGTCGTACTCCAGGGCAAGAGCCCTATGCTATTAAAAAAAGTGTCCCATCCACAACATGAGAAAAACTGTCATTCAGAGCACAGCATTTTAAAAGTGTAGGTTTTGGCAATTAACACAAATAGCTTAGAGAGTCACTCCTTATCCATAGTTCATGGTTTTCAGAGGAGGTAATATCTTATATGTCTGTTTCCAGACGGACACAAGCTCTGGGTTATTGTTGCTTGAGTAGCAGAAGAGTAAGTAGAGGTCTGTCCACCACCTTTCCTGCTCAGTTCCGTTTTAGAAGTGAGTTCTGTCCACTCCCAAAACTGGGGGCACTAGGCTCATGCCAGGACACCAGAGGGCAGCATAGCTTAGCTCCAGTAAGACAGGATCAGTTGTCAGTTGTTTCAGAGGTTCAGTTTGGTGACGGGTCGCTCCCTGCTGGTCTCAGCTGATGAGTTGGCGCGTTTGCGGTTGCGTTTCATCTTGGACAAGTCCTTATCGAACACCTCCCCGGAGCGCAGGGCTGAAACGAGGTCGTCGAATTCACCGTCCTCCTCACAGTTCTCCTTTGCCTTCTTGGCCTTGCGCTCCTTCTCCCTCTGCTCCTTCAGCTGAGGGGACAAAACAGGAGGAACTTAGTGACTCACACTTACAGTAGCATTGTATTTGGTGTATTGAGTAAATGAGCAGTACAAGAGTAGTGCTCATTTACAATACTGAGTAAATGAGCACTACTCTTGACCTACACACATTTCAGTGTGACTAGGTCAAGAGTAGCTTGCGTATTGTGTAATCTCACAAACACTAGTTTGATACCCATTTGTAATAATTGTTACATAATGAATGGGTGGTGAAATGGTGACCATAGGTGACTCTCTCTAGTGTTGTGGTTGGAGATAGACAATCTTAACAATCTAACCTGTGCTTCCATGCGGGCCCGTCGTTCCTCTTCCTCCTTGCGTCTGCGCATGTTCTCATTCTCCTGCTTAGCGTCAGCGAACGCCTGCAGGAATTGGTCGAAGATTCCAAAGAACTCGTCTGGCTGCATACGGGTTGCATCCTCCCCGAAATGCTGCACTGCCTTCAGAAACTGGAGAGAAAACAAAGTTAGACACCAAGTACTTCAAGATGGTCAAACTGCCTTTCCTGGAAAGAAAAAGGAGTATCTGTGATCCTTCATCAAGATGTAATGAAATGCAGTCTGTGTGTCACAGGTGATTCAGTGTGAATGTAGGTGAACATTCTTTCAGTGATACACTAGGGATGAATGTGTGAGACCTTGTTGCCTGGTTGATTAATCTAGCTTTAAAACAGAACCTACCCCACATCACACCTGGGTTTAAATACTATTTGAAATCATAACTAATACTTTATCTTGGCTTGATTGAGCTTGTCTGGCACAACAGAACGGTTGCAAATGTTCACCTGGCACTCCAGATAGGGAAGGGCAAACACTCAATATTTGAAAGATTTCAAAAAGTATTTGACCCAGGGTCTAATCCCAACAGAGACAGTGTCCTCCTCCCTGCCATTATAAAGTGTAATTTGACACATAAATAACCCTCTATCCCCTGCACATGTATAAAATATATTCCACATGGCACGGGGGGGGGGGGAAATCGGGGGAAACCACGCCTTTGAAACTGATAGCCTTGACCCATCTTAGTTAAACACTAACTGCCTATATTCATCTTAGTTAAACACTAACTGCCTATATTCAGAGGTTCCAATGTCCAAACAGGTAGACTGTAAGCCTTTAACATACTGTACTCGAGTTATTAAGTCCTTGAAATACAGTGAAACACGAGACATAGCATTTCCAAATATATGGGTTGTTTCGATCTTTAAAAGGTGACTTCAAAGCTGCAGTAAGAAGACTGTGTGCTACCTACTTGGTTATGTGGCCAAGGATCATGTTACAGGATTTGCGATGCCCATCTATTATTATTTTTATAGCTCCTAGTTGTGGAGAGGAGGGGAAGGATGGACAACACAACCCCAACCCCATAGAAATACAACTACTAGAATATACATTCCCATTTAAGTCAGTGTTCTGTGGTGGGTGAACCAACACCCATATTGAGTGTACCCATGAGTGTTCCTGTCAAGTTGCCGTAGTCTGAAGGGCTTTGTCCTCACAGACAGACAGACAGACAGACAGACAGACAGACAGACAGACAGACAGACAGACAGACAGACAGACAGACAGACAGACAGACAGACAGACAGCATGGCCCCCAGCCCTCTGCCCCCCGTTCTCACCAGCTCCTTGGCCTCAGTCAGAGAATCATCCACCTCTGAAAAGCTGAAGCTGGCCACAGTGATGAAATGGCTCACCACAGACACAAACTTATCCCCGGAAACCTGAGGAAGACCTCTCTGGAAATCCAGCTCCTACAGGGAACAGCATTACAGGAGAATTACATGATTGCCATCATATAACCCACAACACAAGAGCACAGTACCATGCCCTTGGTAGAGGAGTGTAAGCCTAATTACACTGCCTGTGATATCATGTGTAGCTTCATTAAGGGAAACCAATAGAAAATGGCCACTCACCATCTCCACACTCTTCAGACCAGAGCGCAGATTGTTGATGTCTTTCTCCAGCTCTGTCATACTATGGATGAGAGGAGAGGAAAGGGAAAGAGAGGGACTAGAGTTTATTCACATGAAGCAATTACAAACCACCTGTGCTCCAATCAAGCTACAACTTAGAGACATAAAATGTGAGACAATAAAACTCAACTTCCTCCCTTCTCACTCAGGAAAGAATTAGATTCAGGGTTCACTAGGTTTTAACAGAAACTAACTTAGATTATCTTTATTTGCAACATGTTTTCTTACTGTTTTAGGTTTCCCTAAATCTATGGATTATGCTGTCTGCTATACTATTACTTTCTTCTGGTAAGACAGGAAACACCTTGACCTACCAAAGGTTCTAGGGTTCACAGTTCACACTTTTGAATTAGGGGCAATAAGGACAACCTGTGCCTCTGACAAATCTAGACAATATAAATATGACCTTTGACCCTCTCTGTAAACACGATTTGTAAGGCAACACACACAGCAATACGGTCTTAACCTTTCACCTTTTCCACTTATAGTTAGGCACCATCAATTTGGCTTAGAGGAAGACTCAACTTTTACACTGTTGTTACAAGGTTAATTACACACAATTACTACACAGACATGAAAGCAACTTAGGTTTATGAAACAGTATCGGTAGTGCGTGTGTGTGTGATGGGGGTGGAGGGGGGTTCTGATTCAGTCATCCTTAGCAGAAGTTCTTACTTGACTTTAGCTGCCTCTGGAACACTCTGAAGCTCCTCCTGGAACACAGCCACTTTGGGATACTTCTGCTCCAGGATGGTGATCAGGTAATGCAGCAGAGTAATGTTCCTACAAACACAAACAGCATATACATCACACACAACATCACTCTCTTTTAAACTTAGAGTTGTGTCATTTGGACAGGTCTCCTATGTACAAGACATTTTTCATATCAATGGGATATCGAGATATAGATATAGATATGATAAATAAAAAAAGTCTCAAACCAAACCATTTCTTACTTGTCAATGCTGGACTTGGTGTCAGCGATCTTGTTGAGTGAGGACACTTTGAAGCCATAGGCGTTTCCCCTCTGGCCCTTGTTCATGTAGTTTCCAAAGGCCAGGACCACTTCCAGAAGCTGCTTGAGGTTGCGGCTCTGCAGCATCTCTTTAGAGGCCCTGGTTAGAGCTGGGGAGAGGAAGAAGTTACGAGGATACATTTTTATTTAACCTTTATTTAACTAGGCAAGTCAGTTAAGAACAAATTCTTATTTACAATGACGGCCTAGGAATAGTGGGTTAAACTGCCTTGTTAAGGGGCAGAACGACAGATTTTGACCTGGTCAGCTCGGAGATTTGATCTAGCAACCTTTCAGCTACTGGCCCAATGCTCTAACCACTAAGCTACCTGCCACCCCAAAAGACATTGGTTGAATCCCAAATGGCATCCTATTCCCTATACACTACATGACCAAAAGTATGTGGACACCTGCTCTTCGAACATCTCATTCCAAAATCATGGGCATTAATATGGAGTTGGTCCCCCCTTTGCTGCTATAACAGCCTCCACTCTTCTGGGAAGGCTTCCACTAGATGTTGGAACAATGTTGCGGGGATTTGCTTCCATTCAGCCACAAGAGCATTAGTGAGGTCGGACACTGATGTTGGGCGATAAAGCCTGGCTCGCAGTCAGCGTTACAATTCATCCCAAAAGGTGTTTGATGGGGTTGAGGTCATGGCTCTGTGCAGGTCAGTCAAGTTCTTCCACACTGATCTCGACAAACCATTTCTGTATGGACCTTGCTTTGTGCACGGGGGCATTGTCATGCTCCTACAATGTTATTGTATGCTGTAGCGTTAAGATTTCCCTTCACTGGAACTTAGGGGCTTAGCCCGATCCATGAAAAACAGCCCCAGACCATTCCTCCTCCACCAAACTTTACAGTTGGCACTATGCATTTGGACAGGTAGAGTTCTCCTGGCATCCGCCAAACCCATATTCATCCGTCGGACTGCCAGATGGTGAAGCGTGATTCATCACTCCAGAGAACACATTGCCAGTGCTCCAGAGTCCAATGGCGTCGAGCTTTACACCACTCCAGCCGACGCTTGGCATTGCGCATGGTGATCTTAGGCTTCTGTGCGGCTGCTCGGCCATGGAAACCCATTTCATGAAGCTCCCAACTAACAGTTCTTGTGCTGATTTTGCTTCCAGAGGCAGTTTGGAACTCGGTAGTGAGTGTTGCATCTGAGGACAGACTATTTTTACACGCTTCAGCACTCAGCGGCCCCATTCTATGAGCTTGTGTGCCTACCACTTCGCGGCTGTGCCGTTGTTGCTCTTCACAATAACAGCACTTACAGTTGAGCAGGGCAGCTTTAACAGGACAGAAATTTGATGAACTGACTTGTTGGAAAGGTGGCATCCTACGACAGTGCCACATTGGAAGTCACTGAGCTCCTCAGTAAGACCATTCTACTGCCAATGTTTGTCAATGGAGATCACATGGCTGTGTGCTCGATTTAATACACCTGCCAGCAACAGGTGTGGCTGAAATAGCCAAATCCACTAATGTGAAGGGGTGTCCACATACTTTTGTATATATAGTGTACCTTTAACACCTTAGAAAGCATTATATCTGCAGGCTTTGAGTATTGCCAGCATTTCTCATTACAGTATGATTACATTTGACTCCACAGTCCAACCAGTTATTAAAATGGTTTAAAGGTAGATCATTTGAGCATGGAACATTGTAAAGAAAATCCTACCTTCAACTTTAGGTTTGACTTCGACGATTCTTTCAGCAAACTTCTTTTTGAAGTAGAGGGACTGCAACCTCTGCTGGTAATGGTTGATCCTGTATTGTAGTTCGAAGTGAAAAGGTTCATTAGAGTTTACATAGATACAACACTCCACTTCACTGAAACGGTTGTGTAATATGATATGACGTCCTAAATGAAGGGCATGAACTTTGAATAGAAAGACAGTTTTTTTTTTGGTTTTGTTCATACATTTGATCAACACAGGCGTTTAATGACCTTGACCTCATTCTGAGGTTTTGTGACCAGACAAAAAACAACATCTTTGCAACATCTTTTACAAATGATCTTACTGGATTAAATACCCAACATGGAAAACTCAGAGCACATTTAATAAAGAAGCTCCTTTCCTTCTCCCTGCCCAAACGCTGTTTCCATGGCTACAATGTTTTCAGGAAGCCAAAACACAAACGTCGCCAGATCCTGGAAGGAAGTCTCTATTCCCATAGTAAACGGCTTGATACATCATGGAAAAAATGGTGCTGGTGCTACACTTGTACATCAGAACCTGCACATTTTTCCCTTCCTGTAATCTACTAATTCAATCTTCATTTGTAACACAGAATGCTCATTAAAGCGAGAACTATTAAAACAGTGAGCCCTATCCCTGGGGTTTCGTTCTTTGCTGCTGCGCGAGCCGAGAATGTCTCCCCAGGGGGGCTTCATATTAATTCATGAACAATATGAGGTACATGGAAAGTTCAGCTGCCTGCCGCCACCTACACACCAGCCTCCCCCTCGACCACAGCCTCCCCCTTAGCTTGTAGACAGTGACTCATGGTAAAGAATAATCCAAAGAAATAAACAATTTACTCACTCACATATTATACTTAAAACATAATATTACTAGTCATCATAATTTGGTGGGTGCTTGTTTGTCTTGTTACACATGGTTTGAAATGGAAATGTTTTTTTTGCATATGCCAACTCCCCCTGAGACACCCTCAGAGAGTGGACATTGAGCAATTAAGTCCCTTGAGCAATAAAGTGCCTTGCTCAATGGCACTGAAAGATTTTTCATCTTGTTGGCTCAGGGATTCAAACGAGTGACCTTTTGGTTACTGTCCCAATGCTCTAACCACTAGGCTACCTGCCACCACAAAAAAAAACTAAGCAGTTTGGGGGCTGAATCTCGTAAATATAGTCCATAGTGAATTAAATGGAGAGCATCTATTTGACCTAAACAGGGCCAAATGCAGTGCTGTTAATTTGATTTACTAAAGAACGATCCCAATCCTTCTACACTCCCCAAACCCTCACAGGAACAATGACCTTCACTGGCACATTTTTAAAGTCTGGGAGTGATGACCCTCAGCAGTTAGATATGCCAAAGAGATTTGTGTTAAAAAGACGTTGACATCCAGCTAGCATGTGTCACTGTGTCATGCTGATTACATATGCTCTTGGTGTCATAAAACAATGAGGGGATTCGATTAATCTGGCCCGGGCGCCCGGGTAGGTGTGTTTTGCACTGGGTGAAAGTCGATTGCATTCGTTTTGGAACCGGGCTGCCTCCAGGCATGAGCTAGGTGCCCCATTCAAAGCCTAACAAAATTCTAACATATTGTATGGAAAAGAGATGTTGTATGTTTCAGGACGATACACGATTCTGCCTTGTTGACAACAAAACCGAGAGGCGCAGATTACTGTTCATTTGAGAAGGGCGCTCCTCCCTCACCATTCAAGTCATGGGCCATAGACGAGCATTACCGAATCCGCCCAATGATCGGTCTCAATTCCTGACATTTTATTACAATACTATAAAAAGCATGAACTGGCGCGAACCCAGAAAAAATGATTTAGTGTAGAGGTGCTGACTAACGGCGAATAAACTGTAAGCTATAAAACAAAGAGTCACACACTCCATATGTATTAACTCCCAGTAATTTATTGGGTAAAACACCAACGTTTCGGCCCCACTGTGCCTTCTTCAGGGTGATACTATACTATAAACACAGAACATGTTGTTACAGGAAACCGACAATGGCAAAAGTCCCTGATGAAGACTACATGTTAACAATGAAGAAGTCGTTTTTAAGTCAACTTCCCTTGTCATCCAAGAGCACCTGAGTATTTTCCAGTATATCAACAACAAAATAACATCATGTGGCTAGTGACTAATATGGGGAATGTAGTGATACACATTGTAACAGTACCAATTTTGTATTATGATACCGAAACGAAGTCCGTACCTGCTCATCTCGTAGAGGAAGCGGTCAGCTTTGGCCATGCGGTCCAGCTCATGCTTGTGCTCCTCCAGGAGATCCACGTCACTCTTCTCTGGGACAAACTTTAGCAGCTGGACAGGAACACAACAGGGGTAGAAGACCGTTACCAAGAGAGATCTTGTACATACACATGCTAATCCCCATATAGATTCACTGTGATAGTTAATGTGTGGTGAGCTTTCTGGCGCAAAATGTAAGGCAAGGCGAGTTTCCACCTTACTAAGTAAAGACAGCATTCAGATCCTATAAACCCTTGCTAAATAACCTACACCATCCGAGCCGGGCCGTGCCCCACCACTACAAATACTCCAATCCGTCACTAACCCAGTCCCCGTGAACACTTCAGCTTTTATTTATTTAGGTCCCTAAAGCAACAGCAATGAAAAGTCTTATAAAACTGGATTATCCTTCAAGTACTCTCACATCTATTTGAAATGACTATAGTATTTCACCTAGTCACCGTCATAATTATGGGGCGACAAAGAACATGAAGGCTCAGTGGTTTTGAGAAAAGTTTAACTGGGGATGAGGAAGGAAGAAAACGTGACAAACTGTAACAAAAATGCAGAGTTTGATGGTTACATGTCATCAATTAGTCGTCATCAAAGCATCACCTGTAAGGTGGAAGCAAAATGGTGGAAGCTGCTTATACCTATCCAGACCCTTCAGATCTGCAAACATCGAAGGGTTAGGGGGATGGATTGTGATCTTCCTGTCTGGGTTGGCGCCCCCCCTTGGGTTGTGCCGTGGCGGAGATCTTTGTGGGTTATACTCGGCCTTGTCTCAGGATGGTAAGTTGGTGGTTGAAGATATCCCTCTAGTGGCGTTGGGGCTGTGCTTTGGCAAAATGGGTGGGGTTATCTTGCCTGTTCGGCCCTGTCCGGGGGTATCGTCGGACGGGACCACAGTGTCTCCCGACCCCTCCTGTCTCAGCCTCCAGTATTTATGCTGCAGTAGTTTATGTGTCGGGGGGATAGGGTCAGTCTGTTATATCTGGATTATTTCTCCTGTCTTATCCGGTGTCCTGTGTAAATTTAAGTATGCTCTTTCTAATTCTTTCTTTCTCTCTCTCGGAGGACCTGAGCCCTAGGACCATGCCTCAGGACTACCTGGCCTGATGACTCCTTGCTGTCCCCAGTCCACCTGGTTGTGCTGATGCTCCAGTTTCAACTGTTCTGCCTGCGGCTATGGAACCCTGACCTGTTCACCGGACGTGCTACCTGTCCCAGACCTGCTGTTTTCAACTCTCTAGAGACAGCAGGAGCGGTAGAGGTACTCTGAATGATTGGCTATGAAAAGCCAACTGACATTTACTCCTAAGGTGCTGACTTGTTGCACCCTCGACAACCACTGTGATTATTATTATTTGACCCTGCTGGTCATCTATGAACATTTGAACATCTTGGCCATGTTCTGTTATAATCTCCACCCGGCACAGCCAGAAGAGGACTGGCCACCCCTCATAGCCTGGTTCCTCTCTAGGTTTCTTCCTAGGTTCTGGCCTTTCTAGGGAGTTTTTCCTAGCCACCGTACTTCTACACCTGCATTGCATGCTGTCTGGGGTTTTAGGATGGGTTTCTGTACAGCACTTTGAGATATCAGCTGATGTAAGAAGGGCTTTATAAATAAATTTGATGGATCGGATGGGAATTGGGACCTGCTATATGGTATAAAGCCATTAAGCCGCTACAGTAGAGAAGAGGGCTACATGCTGCATGAATGAGAGAGGAGGGCCCACCTGCTCCAGCATGTCTTTGGGCAGATCCTCCTGTTCGTCCATAGTCAGGATGGCCCTCTTGATCTCCTCATTGGTCAGCTTCAGCCTGCAACACAACAGCATCAGCATTACCACAGAGGACTACTATTCACCGGTTCTAAATGGTCAACAAGAGAGGGCACCAGTTTGACCAGTTGTACCAGTTAATGCCTTGTTATTGGTGTGTTTACTTTTCGTTTCAAAAGTAATGTAAAATGCATTCCTATTATGTAATGTACTGTTCTACATGTGTCACCTCAAACAATTATCAGTTAGTATCCATTTTGAAAAGCACTAAGTGTCAGTTAAAAAGAAAGTAAAGTCCAGAACTTAATATCGTGTGCCGCACATTCAGCGGTTGCAGAAACAGAGTCAATATTTTAAGTCACAGCTATTAGAAAGAGCCAGCCAGCCAGAGAGAGCAGGTGGCAGAAAGCCCGGTGGTTCTGCTCTTTGAAAAGCTCCATTGGCAAACAAGCACAGTCATCATCTGAGCCTGAAGCCCTAGCCTACCACAGCAGACCACGGTGCTTTCTGACAGGACTTCTCACAGTCCGAATACCTGATTTAGGCACACACTAATGACAGAGCAATTAAGATTCAGTCATGTCAATTTTATTAAACAAATGTACATATTAGCCTTATTCAAAGTGTTGGCTAAGTCTGAAAAGGCTTGTTAATGCATAATTGATACCACTTTGCAGAAATAAAATATTTTCAGGTCTGCAAGTTCGAAAAAAGGAATGAACCGCTGTTCATAAACCACAAATACTGAATGAGACTTTAAATACAGGAAGCAATCAAAATAGCTGAATCCCTTAAACTTTCAGGTTTCATTTACAGTGTTTAAATTGAGAAGGCTAGTTACATGAAATTAACTTAGTAGAAAGGACACAGGCCTCTGTTTGTGGTTGCTGCCATGGAGACCAGGGATGACAGTAACGAAACAGAAAATAGTTCCTGGCCAACATCATCCCGTTACAAAGTACATATATTATTCTTGGCTGCACTTGATGTTTAAACACATTGTCAAATATGAAAAATTCTCTCTCAACTTGAGTCAAAGTTGATGTAAATACAGAATTGCTGAAATGGTAGATTAAATACGAATTGAATGTAACTTGGCTGTGTACGTTAACAAATTAAGTGTGTGTGTGTTTGTACACGTACATGTATGTGTGTGGAAAAAGACATTTCAAGCACCCATCAGATGGATACAATCACAATAAGTGATCCCCACTAATATAAGTAGGACATACTTCTGCAATGATGTCATGGGGTAGAAAGGTCAAATACTAACCGAGAGAGGAGGATGTTACAGTTCTGGGCTCTGCGACCGTCGATGACTGACAGCTCCTTGACCTTCTTGGAGGTCACCGTATCGTCTTCGGACTCTTTCTGGAAGGAGAACATTTGGGAGGGAAGGAAGAATTTGAACATGAACCGTAATTAGCTGAACTTCACATTCCGTTCATGTAAACACAATATTGTATAATTTATCACACTAAGGCACTTTGGGACGGAGGCTAGTAAGCAGAAAACAGCAAATTTTTGTTGTACTACTGTACATGACCTTCAATTATACTCTCTAACATCAAGCTAGATTTAGACAGCTTTACTGTTTAATAAACACCCAATTGTAAATCATTCATCATACTTAAGCACTTTTGGATGTAGTATTTGCTGAACGCAGCAAATGCTTGTGACTACATGACCTTAATGATACTCTCTCTGGGAGGAAGAGCCACACCTAATACACCAGGGTTATATTCATTAGGGCACATGTAGAAAAATATTTTGCAACGTAAAAAAAAAAGTGTGTTTCCTAATGTGTGTTTCCTATTTCCTATTGTACAAACCCAAGCAGTCATTGCCTGTCTCAGTCAGAATTCAAATTTGTGCGTAATGAATAAGATCCAGGAATAACAGTGCCCCATGCTATGCTAGGTGGAGGGCTGTGGCTGACTCACACCTGCATAGAGTTTAGCTGTTGATCAACGGCAATAGGAACAAGTGTTTTTAAGGCCTCTTCCATTTCACCACCTGCTGTCACATATTAAAAACTATGGTACATAGTAACCAGACCACAAAACAGACACACACACACACACACGCGCACGCACACGCACACGCACATACAAAGACTAGACACGATACCCATATGCACGCACCATAAACCCTAACAAAAGCCCAGGATGCACAGGAGACACACAGTATGAACATAAAACAGCAAATTGTTCCTTTGACTGGGTCAGTATTTGAAACTGCCAAATGGAGGACAGCTGTGAAACAGGCTGTGTGAAATAGTGTGTTTGGCGATCAATTGCTTCACCCCAAGAATACAGGAGAGATTTGTTTTTGGAAAACGGAGATCTGGCACTTTTTTATAGTTGCAAGACTCCAGCTGCTTGCAGAATTGACTGCGTGCCACAAAACCAATTTGGCTAATTATGTTCAGAAACATCTTGAAATGATAACCAATAAAACAGTTCATTCAAACATCATGTTGGTGTGTTTAGAAGTACAGTATATTCCAAAAGTCTTGATTGAAAGAATAAATCCACAGAAACACAGAGATCGAGGCTGCAGGAAGACATGGCTTTCACAAGTATTTCACCTACGGACACACGATCCCCATAGACATAAACAGAACAGAGACAAGGAGAGAGAGAGCGAGAAAGAGAGAGAGCAGCATACGATGAAGGACGGTAGCGAGCATCAAGACAGAAGCGTCACAGAAGCAGAGCAGGGTAAACAGAGGGGTCAGAGGTTACTCACCTTGTTATTGTTCATTGTTAAGAAGTCCTAATCAGGTGGGTGGGCAGGAAGCAAGGAAGATTCGGCATTCATTATTAATTACAACAAGCGTGCAGTAGGCTATGTATGGTGAAATACAGGGGCAGCTCAGCGGCCAGTGATGCATTTGTTTGTGAGGAAAAGCGGAATCATGAGTCAGAGATGCAACTTAACTTTGTTCAGACACATCATAAACAGCATGGCTTAAAATTCATAAAGTCCTTATACGACAAAAGGAATTCAATTTGATGCAACTTAATTTATACTTTTAAGGGGCAGTTAGTCATGGGAATTGGGCCCTAGTCTAACCTTTCCAATCACAGTCTTATTAGGTTGGTTAAAGGAAAAGGTATGGGAAAAGTGATATCTGGAGGATTTCAAATGAACTACAGTAGACATTGTGGACATATATAGAGGCTTAATGAAATATGCCACGCTTCTCATGCAGCATCAGTAAACTATCCAAGGACCATGTTATCAGCATGGCTACTTCCTGTTCCAAACATTCCTTCCGTCTGGGAACACTCACAAGGTAGATGATTCGATTGAACGGACCTAAAAAAAAAAGCTAGCCTGGTCCCAGATCTGTTTGTGCTACCTTGCCAAGCCTTATGGTCATTGTCACCATAGGAGTTGGCAAGACAGCACAAACCGATCTCATATCAGGCTATAGTAAAATGCTCTGTAATGGCCTGATTGCCCTTTAAGCCAGTTCCAGACAATGTGTTGAGAAGTGCTGCTGAAAGGATTCAGTTACAGAGTGCAATGGCATGCATGTGTTTATCACTAGCTAGAAGTGTTTGTTGGAACAGCATGGTCGGTGGCCATGGAAACACTCAAAGTAGTTACATGCAAATTGTTAAGAAGTGATTCGAGGTCTTGTGTCCTGTCCTTAAGGATGAATTGCTATATACTGAAATGCCTTTTCCCTACAGTAATACTTTGGTATTTAGGTGTTAAACTGTACCTGCTGTCTCTGGTATGCAGAGAAGGTCTTCTCGATGTCCTCAAGGTCCAGGATTTTGAAAACCTTGATGTCATCGATGTCTGTCCACACAGTGCCCTCCAGCTTATTCTGCAACAAAACAGCTCCTATCCATAACTAAGACTGTAAAAGCAATACACACGCCCCTGGAACTCTAGAGGTTACAACAACAACATATAAACACGTCTAGGTCTGGTTTGCGATATTGATTTCATGCCATTGTGCAAACAATGCAAGAGATAAAGCATTGGGTAAAAAGGCAATCCTCATCCTTCATTCCCCCTGGACAGTCTGAGATGTAGCTACAAAAACCTCTGTTCTGTCTGCCTCGTCAGCACAACACTCACTCCCTCTGTACTAGACAGACATGCACATAAAATGTAATTACTGGCTTTGTCCAAAATGACAGCCTATTCCCTATTAAGTGCATTACTTTTGGCCATGGTCCATAGAGCTCTGGTCAAAATTTGTGCACTTCATGGGGAATAGGGTGCCATTTTGGACGCAGTCCTTTACGGTCTGACTAAGCATAACTCACTGACCTCAGCCAGCTTGGCCCAGTTGAATGACTTGAGTGGGTTGGAGGGCTGGGGGATGTTCTTCTTTTTCAGCCCTGGTCCCATGGGAGCTCCAGGTGGAGGAGGGGGACCAAGAGGAGCCATGCCTGGAGGAGGAGGAGGTCCACCGGGTGGAGGGGGTGGCGGTGGAGGCATGCCCCCGGGGGGTGGTGGAGGGGGTGGGGGCATGGCAGCCTGCATGGGAGGGGGTGGTATGGGACCTCCAGGGGCCCCAGGTATGAGTGGAGGGCCACCAGGAACGCTTGGATTTGGCCTCTGAAAAAAATGGGGCACATTGGGATGTACATTCAATTAGTACTGGATATATTACAATATTTTCTGTTACATAATCGAAATCATAGAAGCACTCTGTACTAGCTAGAGCAGTTATAATCAACATATATTGATTTGGAAGAACATCACAAGGCAATGTTGTTGTTCATGTCTAACTGTGCTGTAATCAAAAATCCTGTGTATCCACTCCTAAACTGAACGGCTAAGGGGAATCTCAATCGCACTCCACACTGCCCTTTCACACCTGGACAAAAGGAACACCTATGTGAGAAAGTTGTTCAGTGACTACAGCTCAGCATTCAACACCATAGTGTCCACAAAGCTCATCACTAAGCTAAGGACCCTGGGACTAAACACCTCCCTCTGCAACTGGATCCTGGACTTCCTGACGGGCCGCCCCCAGGTGGTAAGGGTAGGCAACAACTCGTCTGCCACGCTGATCCTCAACACTCTGGCCCCTCAGGTGTGTGTACTTAGTCCCCTCCTGTACTCCCTGTTCACCCACGACTGCGTGGCCAAACACAACTCCAACACCATTATTAAGTTTGCTGACGACACAACGATGGTAGACCTGATTACCGACAACGATGAGACAGCCTATAGGAAGGTCAGAGAACTGGCAATGTGGTGCCAGGACAACAACCTCTCCCTCAATGTGAGCAAGACAAAGGAGCTGATCATGGACTACAGAAAAAGGCAAGCCGAACAGGCCCCCATTAACAGCTGGTCGAGAGTTTCAATGTCCTTGGTGTCCACGTCACCAACAAACTATCATGGTCCAAACACACCAAGACAGTCGTGAAGAGGGCACATAAAACCTTTCCCCCTCAGGAGACTGAAAAGATTTGGCATGGGTCCCCAGATCCTCAAAAAATTCTACAGCTGCACCATCAAGCGCATCCTGACCGGTTGCATCACCGCCTGGTATGGCAACTGCTCGGCATCTGACCGTAAGGCGCTACAGAGGGTAGTGCGTACGGCCCAGTACATCACTGGGGCCATCCAGGACCTATATAATAGGCAGAGTCAGAGGAAAGCCCATAAAATTGTCAGAGACTCCAGTCACCCAAGTCATGGACAGCAAGCGGTACCGGGGCGCCAAGTCTAGGACCAAATGGCTCCTTAACAGCTTCTACCCCCAAGCCATAAGACTGCTGAACAATTAATCAAATGGCCACCGGACTATTTACATTGACCCCCCCATTTGTTTTGTACACTGCTGCTACTCACTGTTTATTAACTATGCATAGTCACTTCACCCCTACCTATCACCCCTATGTACAAATGACCTCAACTAACCTGTACCCCCGCACACTGACTCGGTACCCCCTGTATATAGCCTCGTTATTGTTATTTTATTGTGTTACTTTTTATTCTTTTTTACTTTAGTTTATTTGGTCAATATTTTCTTAACTCTTCCTGAACTACACTGTTGGTTAAGGGCTTGTAAGTAAGCATTTCACGGTAAGGTCTACACTTGTTGAATTCAGCGCATGTGACAAATAAAGTTTGATTTCATTTGAAAAGAGGACATTAGCCTGGTCCCAGATCTGTTTGTGCTGTATAGCCAACTCCTATGGTTGTTGTTTAGCATGACAATGATCATAGGAATTCGCAACACAGCAGGCTATGTTGTTGTTTATATACCACTGCACTATAAACAAAACATCCTGCCTTATTCCAGATTGTAAAAGCTAAAAGGAGGAGTAAGGTGTAAAGATGTGATTGTGTAACATAAAATTGCAATGCATTTTGTGATGCTATTTTCTATGTTTTTCCTTGGACTTTTGGAAGATATTCCCATTGTGAGCTAAAACAGAGATCTAAACAAACAAACGTACAGTGCTGAGGTCATGCAGCCGGGCGGAGAGCTCGGCCACTTGCTGCTTGACCTGCTTGTGTTCGCTGGACTCCTTCTCCAGCTTCTCCTTCATCTTATTCAGTGTCTGCATCATGTCCTCCTTCTCCTGGGTCTTGGCCTCACACTCGCGTTCCTTCTTATCAAACTTCTGCTGCAGCTCATGGTGCTCTGAGAAACCAGACCAGAACAGGCGAGACCAGAGCAGTCGTCAGTATGATGATACACAGTACAGAAAGGTCTGCCTCCCGACAGTTCCATCACTAATAGAAACCAGAAAGCAGAAATGTGTGTACCTTTTCTCATTTTCTCGGCCTGTTCTTTCCATTGTTTGACTTCATTTTCGTTGACCAGCCTGAGCAGAAGAACAGAGGAGGTTAATCAAATGTATTAAATGTATTAATGCCTAGTGGGATGTATTAAACATCCCACTAGGCATTACCTCCCACTGAGGCTAGGCATAGGCTTAGTTATAAACAAGGGTTCATTAGACAAGTCATTGGTGATCAGAGTTGACAACAGGGAACCTGTAAACTTCTTCTAAACCTACCCAGAGTCAGATTGAGATTTGCAAGAGGCAGCTGAAGGGGTTGACTGATGTTTGTGTATGTGTGTTTGGAATTCTACATTTCACAGATTTCCTCATCCAAAAAAACAGATCAAAGCGCTTTAATTCTGGATTATATTTTCAAAAAGGAATTATTAAAATCCTGGTAAAACCTGCTTGCTGATTTTTGGCAAGTATTAAGGGATCAGGGTATTCATGCTAAATCAACAAATAGTATTGAAAGGATTGTAAAACGAAAGTGATAATAGGACATACATATTTTACATGTAATATTTGTGATGTACAGTACCTGGACCAAGAGTGATTTTGATCATGGCCACTGTATTAAGCTCAGGATAAGATGAACGCATGAATAAATATACAGCATTGATTATATTCATGATCACCATATTCGGGTTTAAAGCCATTTCTGGAATGTGGCATGTTAAATAACACATGGAGATTTATGATGAAGACAGTCAGTCCTCTGCCGTGCGGAGAACGTCAAACCGACTCAGACATAACTCAGGCATGTCAAAACATTTCCCCCCTCTCTCGTTCCTCTCCTCTCACTCACATTCGCACCACGTTCTTCACGTTGAAGTTCTCCAGGGGGGTGACATCAGGGTCATGACCTTTGTCGTTCTGCAGGACGATCTGCTGGACGATGCGGTCCAGGAGGAGCCAGTAATGCACTGTGTTCCCACTACGCTTGTCTGAGAGAAGAGAGCGCTTTATTAATACCCTAAGGGAACATTTGATTGTGCCAGCCAACGCATATGCAACAACAAACATGTAGGGCCGGTTTTCTGGACACAAACTAAGTCTAGTCCTGGAGTAAAAAGCATGTTTAATTGAGATTGTCCATTGAGAATGGTTCTTAGTCTAGGACTAGGCAAAATCTATGCCCATGAAATCCTATCATACACATAGCAACACAATAAGGACAGAGTCTAAGGGGAGAGATTAGGCTGAAGTCAACTCCCTCAGGACAACATACACAAAGCTAAAGCAATGTGTAGGAAAAACATTTCCGCTAGAGTGTAGAAAGTTCTTATCAAATGGCAGAACCCGCTCTAGAGAGAAACCCCTCACATAAGCAGAATTCCAACAATAATTTCCAGGTATTTAAAACTACCTAGAGAGGACATCATTTTTACTGCCGTTCTAAAATACACTAAAAACACTGCTATATAACCACTTTGGATCCCTCTGAGAAACCAAACAGTCTAGTTCTCAAAGATGTAAAAGTTGAGGCCTGAAGAGTCTTGGCGAACTCAAACAACTTTAAAGAAATGGCGGACGGGAGGTAGGTGGCACTTACAAGGCATAAGGAGACAGTGCTGTAAGACAGATATAAAGTGCGGGTGTGCATCTGTGTGGCTCATCTTCTTCTTTATGAGCTCAAACACTTGCGTGGCACTTTTTGTGTCAATGTGCACCTGCAACAACAAAAACCAAAAGTTGATATTAGAACTAGTAGACAGAGAAACGACTATTGCAAACTCCATGTACTGTATAGGTAAATACCAATGTTACTCACAGTGTCAAAGCGTTTTGCCAAAGATAGTTCATCCTCGTTTCTCAGCATCTCAAAGAAGTCCAAATGCCTGGAAGACAACATCTCGTGGTCAGACACAATCTACTGCAGTTGGGTATGACAGTGTGGCCTAGATCTGAAATGTACTATAACAATCACGCAGTTTATGACTTAACTCACCTGTCTAACGTTGAGTTGTCGTGGGACCTCAGTTTATCGATGACCGGCTGGATGCCCAACATAAGGAACTCGTATCGCAGGTGAATTCTGAACTCAAAGCTCGACTGTGGAGTACAGTACACATAGCAGTTAGACTCTCTGAAGACAACCAACAGGACCATGAGAAGACAAAGACTTAGAGGAAGAGGAGTACTCACCTCCCCTGCTCCCTGACTAAGCACTGCATTGATGAAGGACATGATGGCTGTTTTCAGGTTGACCTCGTCCCTGTAGCGCCCCGTACTCCTGTCCAGGTCATTCAGCAGGGTCTAAAACAGGAGAAACGAGGAGAAATAAGGAGTAAGCATCAGTAATATGATCATAAGAAAAACATTACTGTGGTCGTAAACACTAATTAGAGAAACACCAGAAAGTTATAAACGTTAAATGAATAAGACCATGCAATATCTCTGGCACAGTCTTAACACAAGGTTAAGGAAAACCTTGGGCTAAAACATTACAGTGTGAAAAGCTAAATTGAACACTGGGCCACAGTGGTGTCTATGAGGATAAGGTGTCTGTCTTCCCACCTGGAAGCGAGTCCTCTCGCAGGCGAACTTCTGATAGTGCAGCATGGCTTCCAGGATCTTCCTGTGCCCTCCTGGCACCAGACACACAGCACCCATGATCTCCAGCACCGCCACTTTAGTCTTGACGTTCTCAGTTGCCAGGCTCTGGGCAACGATGTTGATGCTCTCTGTGTGGGAGAGCACGTGGGAGCGGCCCTGGGAGTTATTCATCAGGGCCTTGATGCAGCCAATCAGGGACGTGTGGATCTGGGACTCAGTGGTCTCATAGTCCATGCTCTTCAGGAAGTTCAGGATGCAAGTCAGACCGTCCAGGTCGATGAACCGCGTCACAAACCTTTAAAGGAAGAGGATTGAGGGTAAAGGAGAGACAGACTGCATCTGAAATGGCACCCTATTCCCCATGTAGTGCACTATTTTTGACCAGAGCCCTTTGAGACTCCCGAGTGGCACAGCGGTATAAGGCACTACATCTCAGTGCAAGAGGCGTCACTGCAGTCTCTGGTTCGTATCCAGAATGCATCACATCCGGCCGTGGTTGGGAGTCCCATAGGGCGGCTCACAATTGGCCCAGCGTTGTCCGGGTATGGCCGGGGTAGGCTGTCATTGTAAATAAGAATTTGTTCTTAACTGACTTGCCTAGTTAAATAAAGGTTAAATTAAAAATATATATAAATAAAATGTAAAATAGTGTGGTGACCATGTGTTCTATGAAAATTGACAAAATTATATTTATAGAGAGTTCGATCACTTTGTTGCCCTCTACAGTAACTTCACTTTGTTTAACAAAACTAAGAGTTTGCACACGTGTGTTTTGCATGTGCTTTCGGTGTGCATATGTGTTCAATGTAAGCAAGTGGAATTGCAGTTTTCATTCCATGAAAACAAGAACAGAGGACAAATAAACATCTTTAGCCAGCAGCCAAGCGCCATTTAGCACAATAAAACAGGCATGGAGGAAAACAGAGAGAGCTCATTGGTGATAAACTACCATGACCCCTGGGAGGGGTTAGAGGTGAAAGGTGAGAAGGAGACCTAACCTCTGGAGGACCTTAAGGGGAAGACATTTTACCTCACGTGTGTGTGCTTGCATGTGTGCCCGCGTGTGTGTGCATGTGTGTGTCAGAAAGTCTATGCGGTGTGGTCTATAGTGCTGTAATATCATATTAATGCAGTGGTGTTTGGACTGGAACTGGGTCTGAATGGCTCTCAACACAAAGTCTAGTCTAGTGATTAATCATATTAGGTCACTCTAATGATGATGAATGGACTTGGAGACTGAACACCGTGAATTAACCCAACCTACTTTGTGAAAATAGCAGACTAAATCACTCTCGGCCAAAATCTGTTATGACTTATGCTCGAAATAGAATATGAGTCTATCATAACTAATATCTCATAAAAGAGAAGGAAACTCAATATCATGTGATCTAAGGGTATCTCTTTCTTCAGTTTCGGCCTTCGGTTTCACAAACACATACATAGCCCACATCATAATTGAATGCATGCATACGAGAACAAGTAAGGATTAAAAGGAGCATGAGTGTGTGAGTGTCACTGGTTTACCTCATGGGTTGTGTCCTTAGAGCTGTCTTTAAGCTCTCTATGGTCTTGTTCCTCTCTTCTTCATCCTCCATTTCCAAAGCAATAAGGGTCTTTCTCTGGTGATGACAAGATGACTCAAATGACAATGTGCTCACTAAATCTAAAAATGGTGTCCTTCAAGGCTCTGTTCTAGGACCGTTATGGTTCTCTGTTTTTTTCCCAGGCCATAAGAACTTTGATCACCAGACCTATGATTCATAGTGGTGGGAAGGAACCTGCTCAGTAAGCTACTATCCCTGGCTGTAGACCACCAGCAGGCAGCTCTTATCCCATTATCCCAGCAGCCCACCAGCAGCTCCTTCACTGATACATGACTGGAGGTCATTTCCTTTACTCGGTCTGAAGCAGGCTACACCCTGTGGTAACAGTAAGGAGTTAGCGATCCAACCAGAATCTCACACCTGCCAGCCCTAGTGCTACTGTAACTCCACCGCCCTGTGAAAACATCCTAAATTAGCCTATCGGGATCCCTCACCGGGCCTACCACATCAGAACCAGAGGAAGTATGTGGAGATTTAACACACAACTCCAGGGTGTGAGATCCCATTAAGGGACCATAGATTAACGTCATCAGCTTGTCAAATAGTGCATGTTCAGGTGGACAAGCCTTTTCAGCTCATAATTTTAAAAAGATATGTTCTCAATAATTTACCAGGCTAAATAGAAGGAAATTGTTATATTGCATATTTGCCTAATATAAACTGTGAGGGTTTCACAGTTATTTACATATGTGAAAAATATGTAGCATTATAAAAAGAGACACACACAGACTCCCCCCCCACCCTCCATGCAAAACTATAAAACAAATTGATATTACCCCCTAATTTACTCAAATTTTCAACAGATTTAGCATCAGACCATACGCTTTTACAAGGAGAGATACCCATAAAATAGAGGGTCTACTCTATATAGTGGCTAGTGCAACACCAAAATCACATGGCTCTGTCTACACTACAGCATGTCTGCATGGTTGGTTGTTGTGCGTTATTGTTTTGCATCTGCAATGTTAGCTATATTTGCCAAGTACAGGTTGGGTATTTGATGAGGGGAGAAGGATACTTACAGCAGCCATGGAATTCAACTGGTCGATATAGAACTCTGGCCAGCTAGTCGCACCCTTGCTCTCTTCTCCCTCCTGAAACGGAAAACAGACAGACAAAGGGTTACATAAAACACACACACACACACACACACACACACATTCCTTCCACACCACATAAACGTTTAATATATTTCCCTTGACCATCATGTCATCATATCATTAACCAGACAAAACCCAAACCCTGTACTGAAAAGTACAGTGCATAGCCTGAGAACAGAGAATACCTCCAAGGCCTTATGACCCCTATATAACCTGACCCACTAGCATGTAATTGCTGCTCAACTCCTTCCAGTGACAGTGGAGTGTGTGAGCTGGACTGCCCTCATTAATTTCCAGCCTAGTCTCCCTTTGGGATCATAACAACCACACCAGATATGTACTCTCTGGTTCTCACCTGGCTCTCAGTCTCAAAGAATGTATAAGGTTGCTGTGCAGCCTAATCTCATGGTTTCTTATAAATCCCCTGTGTATCGCAGGCTCAAGTCGTCCATTTTGTCTTAGGTTTTGGCTGAGCATGAACAGTCTAGAGTAATGTCCAGTACATGCCTTTTCCTTCCTTAGTTATGGGTTCTCAACAGATGGTAGTATTTGTATTGTATAAAGTTAATGATCTGAAATAATGCCATCGTACATTTACTGCAATTGGGTAATTTTCTATGTTTAGCCTATAATCTGCTACTGCTCCTCTTTAAATCACAGCGTACGTTTGGCCAACACTGACCAGGATCAAGCCCAGCCTTCAATGCACAAGTTCTTTCAAACATTCTTCCACAATCATTTCAAAAGAGAAATTATTTCTTCCTGTTCAGTGTCCTAGTTCTGTATAGTGTCCGGTCCCCTGGCACCTCATAATTGAAGCCTTTATTGAGTCCCCACAGGAGTGGTTAGGTAAGCAGATTTAATGGGCTACTGGGTGAGCTGCCCACCCACACTTCCCAAAGCTTCCCAGACTAGAAAACTAAACACTAACACCAGCACACCAAAGACTGGGCTAGTGAAATGAGTGTGTGGCTTTTCTCACAGGCTTAGCAATGGTCAACACAATATCCGATTAAAGGGGTCTATAAATCTGTGAAAACAAAGGAGCTGGAGCACTCCCTCTCTCTCTCTGATGAGGTGTTAGTTACCCAGATTCCCATCCATCCTCATCACATGAGCAATGAGATTATAAGGATGAAACCAGGTTATATTCAGAGGTGGCTATATTTCAGGCAGCCGAAATGTATTAAAATAGTTGGGTTTAGTAGATCTTTATGAGAAAAAAAAAGTATGCTTCAGTTTGGTTGGTGCCTAGACATACTCAACTAGCCAAATAGAACGAGTGTGCTCGCATACTCCCTTAAAAGACCTTCGCTTGAAAAACAAGAAAAAAGCGGAAATAGTACCGTTTGTCCATTTTGAGATGCCGTAGCCAGTATACACTTCCTCGAAACAGTCAGTATTAATCCAAGATAACTCAAGAAATCTGTCATTCATTTTTATGTTTTTGCCGATGAGATGGTGCAATTTTACATCTAAGATGTTTGGTGGAGTATTTCTCAAAGAACAAATGTGCATGAAAACTTTACTGAAGAATCCCTACAGTTGTCTAATCACAGATTAAGGTACGTAGACTTTGGCTCCGAATTTGGGCTTGCCTCCAGAAAAAATGTGTGCCCGAACAGCCGAAAAAACCCTCACCGAAGTCAAAAACTAACAAAAACATCACAAAATGGTGTCATAATATATGCACAAATTCTTCTGAAATGTTTCGGCTGGGAAGCATGCAGACGAGTTAAAGAGTGGGTCAGCAGGAATGAGGGCAGTAGTAGTGACCACTTGTGAAATGTAGCACTGTGCTGCTATATCTCCCAGTACTTACTGGAAGACTGGTAAGCTTGGAGCTCGCTTTGTTGGTCAGTAAAACATCACAGCGAACACAGCACACTTGCTATCCCACATTGACCACCTTGGATGTTATCATGGCTGGAAGGTTCCGGCCAACTGACGATGACATCTACCCTGGAATCCCAACTGAATATTGCTTAATTTCACTATTGTGTCACTTGTCTGATCAACAAGAGTGAAAAACAGAGCAGTGTTCAATTTGCATCCCAGACAAGGTGAAATCCACGCAATTAATGAGACAAGACGTTGACTCCGGTAATGGAACAATGAGGGAGCGTAAGCTGGACAGGAAATGGAATGTAAAAAACAAGAAGTGTATAAGGGCTACCTGGGCTCAGAGGGCCCTGCACCTGCTATTGGCTACTGGCCATGCCACTCAGCGCCCACCATTGAGAAGAAAGATGCCTACTGATCAACAGACAGCAGCTGCATTGGTGTTTCTATGGCAGCACTCTCTCTCTCTTAACGAGGTCTTACAGTGCAGGACATGCCAGACAGCAGAAACCAACCACTTACAGAGCTGTTACAGACCAGGGGGAACTCACATTATGTCAAACCCTCTCCTTTATTAAGTCAATTCCATGTAACGCCTCTCTAGATAAAACCCTCTAGTTTACAGTGCCTTCATAAAGTATTCACACCTTTACTTCTTCCAAATTTAGTTGTGTTACAGCCTGAATTTAAAATGGATTAAATAGAGGTATTGTGTCACTGGCCTACACAAAACCCCATGATGTCAAAGTGGAATTATGTTCGGCGAAATTTTTACAAATAAAAAAATAAATGAAAAGCTGTCAATAAGTATTAAATACATTCGTTATGGCAAGCCTAAATAAGTTCAGGACTAAAAATGTGCTTAACAAGTCACATAATAAGTTGAATGGACTACCTCATCTCTGTACCCCACACATACAATTTTATCTGTAAGGTCCCTCAATCAAGCAGTGAATTTCAAAACACAGATTCAACCACAAAGACCAGGGAGGTTTTCCAATGCCTCGTAAAGGAGGGCACCTATTGGTAGATGGGTAAAAAGAAAAGAAGCAGACACTGAATATCCCCTTGACCATTATTAATTACACTGGATGGTGTATCAATACACCCAGTCACTACAAAATACAGGCCTCCTTCCTAACTCAGTTTCTGGAGAAAAAGGAAACTGCTCAGGGATTTATTCATGAGGCCAATGGTGACTTTAAAACAGTTACAGAGTTTAATGGCTGCGATAAGAGAAAACTGAGGATGGATCAACAACACTGTACTTACTCCACAATACCAACCTAAATGACAGAGTTAAAAGGAGGAGGCCTGTACAGAATAAAAATATTCCAAAACATGCATCCTGTTTTCAATAAGGCACTAAAGTAAACTGCAAAACATGTGGCAAAAAAATGAACTTCATATCCTGGATCCAACACAACACGTCACTGAGTACCACTCTTCATATTTTCAAGCATGGTGGTGGCTGCATCATGTTAAGGGTATAAAAACTAGGGAGTTTTTTGGGATAAAAATAAACAAAATAGAGCAAACAACAGGCAAAATCCTAGAGGAAAATCTGGTTCTGTCTGCTTTCCACCAGACACTGTGAGATTAATTCACCTTTCATCAGGACAATAACCTAAAACACAAGGCCAAATATACACTGGAGTTGCTTACCAAGACAACATCTTGGTGGCCTAGTTACAATTTTGACTTAAATTGGCTTGAAAATCTATGGCAAGACTGGATAACGGCTGTCTAGCAATGATCAACAACCAACTTGAAAGAACTTGAAGATTTTTTTAAAGAATAATGTGCAAATATTGTACAATCCAGGTGTTGAAAGCTCTTAGAGACTTACCCAGAAAGACTCATCGATGCTAAAGGTGATTCTAACATGTATTGACTCAGGAGTGTGAGTACTTACACAAAATAGATATTTCTGTTTTTCATTTTCAGCACATTTGCAATTTCTAAAAACATGTTTTTTCTTTGTTATTATTGGGTATAGATTGGATTAAATTGATTTTTTCTCACCATTTTAAATTCAGGCTGGACCTCAGTGTGTACTTTAATCTGGCAAGACAGCCAGGATTCTGTATTCACATATTTATCAGCTACAGTCGGCCAGGACAGATGAGAACGTCCTTCCAGGAAATGTATCCAATCCATTAATGAGGAACAGCACAACTCCCCAACGTTAGGGTTCATTTCCTATTAGAGTGCTGCAACACTAGGGGAGGGCTTTGATGTGTTGACTCAATGGAATTGGGGCAAGGGCACGGAGATGGGGATTGGAGGGGGAAGGGAGGGGGGCTCGTGTTGAGTCTCTCCCACTCTCTCTCTCATTTGTTTCAATTGACAATATTTCCCACACACTAGCAGCACTCAGCAGACATTCCCTCTTGATACTGTAGCTAACATACACAGAGAGCAAGAGCGATGCACACACACACACTCTCTATCACACGCAGACACAATACAAACAGAAACCAAACACGATGAGGTTACATTAACACTAACTACTAGTCAAGTGGCCTTAAACTTACCTTCTTCTTGCTACAGTACATCTGCCATTTCTTCTCAGCTGGCAGGGCAAACATGACTTCCCGGTGTTTCCCTGACAGGTCCAGCTCATCCTGCAAGGTGAAAGAGGAACATAGTACTGTGTTAGAGGGTTATTAGGCATCTCTGTGTCTGACACTGTCACGAACCTGTGGTAAGAGGGACTAATAAATATTTATTGATCGATGTGAAACCTGTATTACGATCATTTTAAGCTGATAGTGTTTTTGAATGATCTTGGCTTTGTGACTTCTCAAAATATATATTTGTTCCGCTTTCTGACTTCAAACTGGTTTTGTGAGTAAGATGGGAAGTAGATTGATCAAATTGTACAATAATAGTGAAGACATCAAAACTATGGAATAACACATATGTAATCATGTAGTAACCAAAAAAAGTATTAAACAAATCAAAATCTATTTTAGATTGTTCAAAGTAGCCACCCTTAGCCTTGATGACAGCTTTGCACACTCTTGGCATTCTCTCAACCAGCTTCATCTTGAAGGGGTTCCCACATGTGCTGAGCACTTGTTGGCTGCTTTTCCTTAACTCTGCGGTCCAACTCAACCCAAACCATCTCAAATGGGTTGAGGTCGGGGGATTGTGGAGGCCAGGACATCTGATGCAGCACTCCATCACTCTCCTTCTTAGTCAAATAGCCCTTACACAGCCTGGAGGTCTGTTGGGTCATTGTCCTGTTGAAAAATAAAAAAAATCGTCCCAATAAGCTCAAACCAGATGGGATGGCATATCGCTGCAGAATGCTGTGGTAGCCATGCTGGTTAAGTGTGCCTTGAATTCTAAACAAATCACAGTGTCACCAGCAAAACACCCCCACCCCACTCCATGCTTCACGGTGGGAAATACAAATGCGGAGATCATCCGCTCACCTACTCTGCATCTCACAAAGAAAGGGTGGTTGGAACCAAAAATCTCAAATATGGACTCATCAGACCAAAGGACAGATTTCCACCAGTCTAATGTCCATTGCTCGTGTTTCTTGGCCCAATCAAGTCTCTTCTTCTTATTGGTGTCCTTTCGTAGTGGTTTCTTTGCAGCAATTCGACCATGAAGCCTGATTCACGCAGTCTCCTCTGAACAGTTGATGTTGAGATGTGTCTGTTACTTGAACTCTGAAGCATTTATTTGGGCTGCAATTTCTAGGCTGGTAACTCTAATGAACTTATCATCTGCAGCAGAGGTAACTCTGGGTCTTCCTTTCCTGCGCCGGTCCTCATGAGAGCCAGTTTCATCATAGCACTTGATGGTTTTTGCAGATGCACTTGAAGAAACTTTCAAAGTTCTTGAAATTGACTGACCTTCATGTCTTAAAGTAATGATGGACTGTCATTTCTCTTTGCTTATTTGAGCTGTTCTTGCCATAATATGGACTTGGTCTTTTACCAAATAGTGTAGGTCATCTTCTGTATACCACCCCTACCTTGTCACAACACAACTGATTTGCTCAAACGCATTAAGGAAAGAAATTCCACAAATTAACTTTTAACAAGGCACACCTGTTAATTGAAATGCATTCCAGGTGACTACCTCATGAAGCTGGTTGAGAAAATGCCAAGAGTGTGCAAAGCGGTTATCAAGGCACACACACAGTGCCATTGGGAAAGTATTCAGACCCCTTGACTTTTTCCACATTTTGTTACGTTA
Source organism: Salmo trutta (assembly GCF_901001165.1). Classification (NCBI taxonomy): domain Eukaryota; kingdom Metazoa; phylum Chordata; class Actinopteri; order Salmoniformes; family Salmonidae; genus Salmo; species Salmo trutta. The sequence continues at coordinate 10,946,405 of NC_042989.1, read as the reverse complement.
AACCCTTATACTAAAATTTACTAAATATACATTTTTTTCTCAACAATCTACACACAATACCCATAATGACAAAGCAAAAACAGTTTTTTTAGAATGTTTGCTAACATATTTAAAGTAAAAACAGAAATACCTTATTCACATAAGTATTCAGACCCTTTGATATGAGACTCGAAATTTACCTCCAGTGTATCCTGTTTGCATTGATCATCCTTGAGATAGTTCTACAACTTGATTGGAGTCCACCTGTGGTAAATTCAATTGATTGTACATGATTTGGAAAGGCACACACCTGTCTATATAAGGTCCCACAGTTGACAGTGCATGTCAGAGCAAAAACCAAGCCATGAGGTTGAAGGAATTGTCCGCAGAGCTCTGCGACAGGTTTGTGTCAAGGCACAAATCTGGGGAAGGTCACCCCAAAACAATCTGCAGCATTGAAGCTCCCCAGGAACACAGTGGCCTCCATCATTCTTAAATGGAAGAAGTTTGGAACCACCAAGACTCTTCCTACAGCAGGCCGCCTGGCCAAACTGAGCAATCGGGAGAGAAGGGCCTTGGTCGGGGAGGTGACCAAGAACCCAATGGTCACTCTGACAGAGCTCTAGAGTCCCTTTGTGGAGATGGGAGAACCTTGCAGAAGGACAACCATCTCTGCAGCACTCCACCAATCAGGCCTTTATGGTAGAGTAGCCAGACGGAAGTCACTCCTCAGTAAAAGGCAAATGACAGCCCGCTTGGAGTTTGCCAAAAGACACCTAAAGACTCTCAGACCATGAGAAAGAAGATTCTCTGGTCTGATTAAACCAAGATCGAACTCTTTGGCCTGAATGCCAAGCATCCTGTCGGGAGGAAACCTGGCACCATCCCTACAGTGAAGCATGGTGGTGGCAGAATCATGCTGTGGATATGTTTTTCAGCGGCAGGGACTGGGAGAGCAGTCAGGATCGAGGCAAAGATGAACGGAGAAAAGTACAGAGAGGTTCTTGATGAAAACCTGCTCCAGAGCGCTCAGGACCTCCGACTGGGGCGAAGGTTTACCTTCCAACTGGACAATGACCCTAAGCACACAGCCAAGACAACGCAGAGTGGCTTTGGGACAAGGCTCTGAATGTCCTTGAGTGGCCTAGCCCGGACTTGAACCCGATTGAACATCTCTGTAAAGACCTGAAAATAGCTGTGCAGCAACGCTCCCCATCCAACCTGACAGAGCTTGAGAGGATCTGCAGAAAGGAATGGGAGAAACTTCCCAAATACAGGTGTGCCAAGTTTGTAGCATCATACCAAAGAAGACTTGAGACTGTAATTGCGGCCAAAGGTGCTTCAACAAAGTACTGAGTAAAGGGTCTGAAAACATGTGTAAATGTGATATTTCCATTTTTTATATTTAATACATTTACAAAAAACAACTGTTTTTGCATTGTCATTGTTGGGTATTGTGTGTAGATTGATTAGGGGAACAAATTATTGTATACATTTTAGAATAAGGCTGTAACGTAACAAAATGTGGAAAAAGTAAAGTGGTCTGAATACTTTCCGAATGCACTGTATATATGGTCCCATTTTTCAAGAGCTGAAATTAAATGACCACAGAAATGTTCCATATGCAAAAAAAGCGCTTTTCTCTCAAATTTTGTGCACTTTTTTTTTACATCCCTGTTAGTGAGCATTTGTCCTTTGCAAAGATAATCCATCCACTTGACAGGGGAGGCATATCAAGAAGCTGATTAAACAGCATGATCATTACACATGTGCAACTTGTGCTGGGGACAATATAAAGGCCACTCAAAAATGTACAGTTTTGTCACACAATGCCACAGACATCTCAAGTTGAGGGAATCTGCAGTTAGTGACTGAAGGAATATCCACCAGAGCTGTTGCCCGAGAATTACATTTTAATTTCTCTACTGTAAGCCGCCTACAATGTCATTTTAGAGAATTTGTCAGTACGTAAAACCGGCCTCACAATAGCAGAACATGTATAACCACGCCAGCCCATGACCTCCACATCTGGCTTATTCACTTATGGGGTCGTCTGAGACCAGCCACCCAGACAGCTGATGAAATTGAGGATTATTTCTGTCTGTAATAAAACCCCTTTGTGGGGAAAAACTCATTCTGAATGGCTGGGCCTGGCTCCCCTGTTGGTGGGGCTGCCTCCCAAGTGGGTGAGCCTATGATCTCCAAGGCCCACCCACACCCTAATTAGGCTCATAGATTAGGGCGGAACTCAATATTAGGAAGGTGTTCCTAATGTTTAGTATACTCAGTGTGCGCACACACACACACACACACACACACACACACACACACACACACACACAACCGTTCAAAAGTTTGGGGTCACTTAGAAATGTCCTTGTTTTTGAAAGAAAGGTATATTTTTTGTCCATACTACTCCCTTCACAGAACAGAGCAAACTGGCTATAACCAGAATAGAGAGAGGAGTGGGAGGCCCCGGTGCACAACTGAGCAAGAGGACAAGTACATTAGAGTGTCTAGTTTGGAATAGCCGTCATTTCTCAGAACAAGAATAGACTGACAAGTTTCAGAAGAAAGTTCTTGGTTTCTGGCCATTTTGAACCTGTAATCGAACCCACAAATGCTGATGCTCCAGATACTTAACTAGTCTAAAGAAGGCCAGTTTTATTGATTCTTTAATCAGAACAACAGTTTTCAGCTGTGCTAACATAATTGCAAAAGAGTTTTCTAATGATCACATAGCCTTTTTAAAATGATAAACTTGGATTAGCTAACACAACGTGCCATTGGAACACAGGAGTGATAGTTGCTGATAATGGGCCTCTGTACGCCTTTGTAGATATTCCATTACAAATCTGTCGTTTCCAGCTACAATACTCATTTACAACATTAACAATGTCTACACTATATTTCTGATCAATTTTACATTATTTTAAAATGGACATAAAATGTTTTTCTTTCAAAAACAAGGACATTTCAAGGTGACCCCAAACTTTTGAACGGTAGTGTGTATGCACACACACAGCAAAAAAAAGAAACGTCCCTTTTTCAGGAGACTGTCTTTCAAAGATAATTTGTAAAAATCCAAATAACTTCACAGATCTTCATTGTAAAGGGTTTAAATACTGTTTCCCATGCTTGTTCAATGAACCATAAACAATTAATGAACATGCACCTGTGGAACGGTTGTTAAGACACTAACAGCTTACAGACGGTAGGCAATTAAGGTCACAGTTATGAAAACTTAGGACACTAAAGAGGCCTTTCTACTGACCCTGAAAAACACCAAAAGAAAGACACCCAGGGTCCCTGTTCATCTGCGTGAACATGCCTTAGGCATGCTGCAAGGAGGTATGAGGACTGCAGATGTGGCCAGGGCAATAAATTGCAATGTCTGTACTGTGAGACACCTAAGACAGCGCTACAGGGAGACAGGACGGACAGCTGATCGTCCTCGCAGTGGCAGACCACGTGTAACAACACCTACACAGGATCGGTACATCCGAATATCACACCTGCTGGACAGGTACAGGATGGCAACAACAACTGCCCGAGTTACACCAGGAACGCACAATTCCTCCATCAGTGCTCAGACTGTCCGCAATAGGCTGAGAGAGGCTGGACTGAGGGCTTGTAGGCCTGTTGTAAGGCAGGTCCTCACCAGACATTACCGGCAACAATGTCACCTATGGGCACAAAACCAACATCACTGGACCAGACAGGACTGGCAAAAAGTGCTAATCACTGACAAGTCGCGGATTTGTCTGACCAGGGGTGATGGTCGGATTTGCATTTATCGTCAAAGGAATGAGAGTTACACCGAGGCCTGTACTCTGGAGCGGGATCGATTTGGAGGTGGAGGGTCCGTCATGGTCCGGGGCTGTGTGTCACAGCATCATCGGACTGAGCTTGTTGTCCTTGCAGGCAATCTCAACGCTGTGCATTACAGGGAAGACATCCTCCTCCCTCATGTGGTACCCTTCCTGCAGGCTCATCCTGACATGACCCTCCGGCATGACAATGCCACTCATTCTGTGTGTGATTTCCTGCAAATGTTAGTGTTCTGCCATGGCCAGCAAAGAGCCCGGATCTCAATCCCATTGAGCACGTCTGGAACCTGTTGGATCGGAGGGTGAGGGCTAGGGCCATTCCCCCAAGAAATGTTCGGGGACTTGCAGGTGCCTTGGTGGAAGAGTGGGGTAACATCTCACAGCAAGAACTGGCAAATCTGGTTCAGTCCATGAGGAGGAGATGCACTGCAGTACTTAATGCAGCTGGTGGCCATACCAGATACTGACTGTTACTTTTGATTTTGACCCCCCCCCCTTTGTTCAGGGACACATTATTCCATTTATGTTAGTCACATGTGTGGAACTTGTTCAGTTTATGTCTCAGTTGTTGAATCTTGTTATGTTCATACAAATATTTACACGTGAAGTTTGCTGAAAATAAACGCAGTTGACAGTGAGGACGTTTATTTTTTTGCTGAGTTTACACACATACGAAGTGATTTAGTCACGTGTGCATATATTTTACGTATGGGTGGCCGGCCTAAGGGAATTAACCCGCGATCCTGCGCCATGCTCTATCAACTGAGACATACAGGACAGCTATGAATGCTCTGTGTGTGTGTGTGTGTGTGTGTGTGTGTGTGTGTGTGTGTGTGTGTGTGTGTGTGTGTGTGTGTGTGTGTGTGTGTGTGTGTGTGTGTATGCCCCATCCATATGTGTCTGCTGTTCCCAACATCTAAACCAGCCTGCAGCGCCATTGATCCACTGTCTGGTCCCTCTATATGTCTGTCAACAATCATGACCACTTACAGCCAAACATCCATTGTCCCTACAATATCACATCATTACTGACATCCCATAGAATTCCATTGGACAGATTCCAGACATGACAGGATGGCTGCGAAGTGGGATATCAAAGGATTATTACATTACGCGTGACCAGACAACACCCCATTTCTATGACAACACCTATAATGCATCAGAATTCCTATCTGGACTGGATCAAATCGCATTTCATTTGTCACATGCTTCGTAAACAACAGACAGACTAACAGGAAAATGCTTATGGGAACTTCTCAACAATGCAGGGAAAAATATAAAAAAAATATAGAAATAATTATAACAAGGGATAAATATACAATGAGTAAGGATAACTTGGATGTATTTTCCCAGCCCCGTAGGAGGCCTTTTTTCTGGCCGTCATTGGAAATAAGAATTTCTTCTTAAATGACTTGCTTGGCCCTCCGTTAGTTAAATAAAGTTTAAATACATGTTTTTAAAACACAGGGCACCAGTAGATACAGAATGCACATATAGGTGGGGCTAAAATGACTTGGCAACAGGAGAGATAATAAACAGTAGCAGCAGTGTATGTAATGAGTCAAAAGAGTTACTGAAAAAAGGGTCAATGCAAATAGTTAGATAAATAGCCCGGGTAGCTATTTAAAAGTCTTATGGCTTGGGGGTAGAAGCTGTTCTAGATCCTGTTCGTTCCAGACTTGGTGTCTCGGTACCGCTTGCCGTGCGGTAGCAGAGAGAACAGTCTATGATTTCAGACTGGAGTCTGAAAATGTTTTGGGCCTTCCTCTGACAACGGCTGGTATAGAGGTTTGAATGGCAGGGAGCTCAGCCCCAGTGATGTACTGAGCCGTATGCACTAGCCTCTGTAACACCTTGCGTCGGATACCAAGCAGTTGCCATAACAAGCGGTGATGCAGCCAGTCAAGATTCTCTCAATGGGGGCGTACTCGGCCCTCCGTTTCCTGTAGTCTACAATCAACTCTTGCTAACGTTGAGGAAGAGGTTGTTGTCCTGGCACCACACTGCCAGGTCATTGACCTCCTCCCTATAAGCTGTCTCATCATCGTCGGTGATCAGGTCTACCACTGTCCTGTTTTGTCAGCAAATTTAATGATGGCGTTTGAGTCGTGCGCAGCCACGAAGTCGTGGGTGAACTGGGAGTACAAGAAGGGATTAAGCACGCAGCCTTGAGGCGCCTCCATGTTGATGCTCAGTGTGTTGGATATGCTGTTGCCTACCCTCACCACCTGGGGGTGGCCCGTCAGGAAATCCAGGATCCAGATGCAGAGGGAAGTGTTCAGTCCCAGGGTCCAGGGCTTAGTGATGAGCTTCGAGGGCACTATGGTGTTTAACGCTGAGCTGTAGTCAATAAACAGCATTCTCAAATAAGTGTTCTTCTTGTACACGTGGGAGAGGGCAGTGTGGAGTGCAATAAAGATTACGTAATCTGTGGATCTGTTGGGGCGGTACGTGAATTGGAGTGGGTCCAGGACATCTGGGATGATGGTGTTGATGTGAGTGATTACCAGCCTTTCAAAGCACTTCAAGGCTATGAGGCAAAAATAATTTAAACAGTCCCTGTGCCCAAGAACGCCAAGGTAACCTATGGTGGTCTGCTTGAAACACATCGGCTACGGAGAATGATCCAGGACTGCTGGTGCTCTCATGAATGGTTCATTGTTGTTTGTCTCAAAGCTAGCATATAAGGCATTTAGCTCGTCTGCTAGGCTCGCATCACTGGGCAGTTCGCTGCTCGGTTTCCCTTTGTAATCAGTGTTAGTTTGCAAGCCTTGCCATATCTGACGAGCGTCAGCGCAGGCGTAGTAGGATTTGATCTTAGTCTTGTATTGACGCTTTGCCTGTTTGATAGCTTGCCAGAGGTCGTAGCTGTTCCCGGATTAGCGTCCCACTCCTTGAAGGCGGCAGCTAAAGCCTTTAGCTCAGTGCGGATGTCCTGTAGCTTAGCATCCACTTCATCAGACCACTTCGGACCACTAGTACTTCCTGTTTGAGTTTTTGCTTGTAAGCAGGAAACAAGAGGATAGAGTTATGGTAAGATTTGTCGAAGGGAGGGCAGGGGAGAGCCTTGTATACGTTTGTGTGTGTGTGGAGAAAAGGTGATGTAGAATTTTTTTGCCTGTAGTCTCACTTATGACATCTTGATAAAAATGAAATAAAACATTTCAGTTTCCCTGCACCTAATATCACCGGCCATGAGAAGAGCTGCCTCTGGGTGTGCACTTTCTTGTTTGCTTATAGCCCTATACAGCTCGTTGAGTGTAGTCTTAGTGCCAGCATTGGTTTGCATTGATAAATAGAGTGCTATGAAAAATATGTTGGTAAATAGTATGGTCTGCAGCTTATCATAAGGTATTCTAAACTCAGGAGAGCAAAAACGTGAGACTTCCTTAACATTCGAGATTGCGCCCCAGCAGTTAACACAGACACACCACTCCCTCGCTCATCTTACCCGAGGCTGCCAACCGGTCTTGAAGATGTATGGAAAAGCCAACAAGATGTATATTATCCATCTTCTTGTTCAGCCACGACTCTGTGAAACAGAACATTACAATTCTTCAGGTCCTGTTGGTAGGATAGTCTCAAACGGAGCTCGTCCAGTTTGTTCTCTAGTGACTGTACCTAGAGGCGGTTTATTTACTTGTCAACAAAGTTTGGTCTGGATGCCGGCTCGTCTGCATCTTTTGCGCCAGCTCATCCACTGGGGATTAGGGCCTCGTGTTGGAGTATGCAGAACGTCCAGAGCTGCTGACTCGTTGAAGTAGAAACCGGTTAGTGATCGCTGTTCTGATCTCCAGATGCTGTTTTCGGTCACACAAAATAGCAGAATTGGTCAGGAGCCCGTAAAACGGCTACTATCCACTGCAACAGCTCTCAGTTCATTCTCAAACCAGATGTTTGGGCGCAAATATATCAACTTGATGTGTAAGTTATTACAGGTCAACTATCTCTCCTCATAACAGCACAGTGATGACTGTGGAGGACGTGGAGAAGGAGTGAAAAAAAGGCAGAAAAAAACTGTTTTGACCAACAGACAGCATGAAATGTGGATAAAAGATAAAACCCATCAAAACAGAGTAGCTAAAGCAGAGCAGATAGTTCAGTGTGAACAACAGGCATACCAGAGAGAAAACATCACTGCCAGATGCCACAGCTCTTCTCCAGGTCTGCCAAGCTACAGGCCTGATCTTATCCAGGCGAGACTTATGGAGCCCCAAGTCAGAGACACATAACTGTCTGGTGCATCAACGGACAGACGCAGTGATATAGTGGAGGGTATACGCCGTATACCCACTTATTTTCAGTGGGCATTGCGTATACTCACTTCTTAATCCCCATGACGGGTATAAAAATAATGTCGAGGATGTATATGTCGTATCAATTAATAAGGTTGATGGAACAGGAACAGATCGGAATGTTTAGCCTAAAATGTTGATGAACTATTATTTCTTCACATTTTAGGTGCAGCATTGTGCAAACTGCGATAGGCCTTTGCGCAAATGTTCCAAAATGCAATTTGTGGGAGAACACAGTTCTAAAATTCGCACCACACATGCGAGCAGTTTAATGGACAGAGATGGAAATATCTGTTAGAAATGTAGAAAGAGGGGAGATCTAAAGATGCAACAACTATCATGGGTTGCGAATATGACTAGCATTTGGCTGTTAGACAATGAAAGAAAGTTGAAAGAAAACCAATAGAACAGAAGTCTTTACAAAATAATGAGGAAATATTTATAAAATAATTGTCTCAACATTTCTTTAGTGGGATTTTGGCTATAGGCTACTTTGAACCAAGGCAAGACATTAATATGAAGTAAAAAAGTCCAAGTTTCAAACAAGGGGCAGTATTGAGAATTTTGAAAAAAATATGTGCCCATTTTTAACTGCCTCCTACACCAACTCAGAAGCTAGGATATGCATATTATTAACAGATTTGGATAGAAAACACTCTGAATTTTCTAAAACTGTTTGAATGGTGTCTGTAAGTATAACAAAACTCATATGGCAGGCAAAAACCTGAGAAAAATACAACCAGGAAATTAGAATTTTGTGGCTGTACTATTTTTCGAGTCATTGCTAATAGATTACACAGTGACAAAGGATTAATTTCGCACTTCCTACGGCTTCCACTAGATGTCAACAATCTTTATAAAGTTGTTTGAAGCGTCTATGATGAACAGAGACCGGATGACAAGGAAGAGAAGTTGACGTCCCTGGGATGTCGTCACTTCATTATTGTGCGCACCTGCGCATTCATGTGAGTTCATGTGAGGCGAGACATTTTTCAAAAACGTTTTTCAAGACACAGGAGAGGTCGGGTTGAAACATTACTGATGTTTCACGTTAAAAATGGCCCTAAAGATTGATGCTAAACAACGTTTGACATGTTTGAACGAACGTAAATAGATTTTTTTTTTTACTTTTCGTCGGGACTTTCCCCCCCCCCGCCCTACTTTTGAGTAGCCTACCGAAGCGCTAACAACATGGAACAACTTGGAGTTATTTGGACATAAATTATGAACTTTGTCGAAAGAAACCACATTTGTTGTGGACCTGGGATTCCTGGAAGTGCCAATGGATGAAGATAATCAAAGGTAAGGGATTATTGACAATAGTATTATTGATATTAGATGGTTACAAGATGGTGCTAACCTGTATATCCTAGCCTATTGTTCTTAGCACAGCACCCCGTTTATTGCAAAGTGTGATTTCCCAGTAAAGTTATTTTGAAATCTGGCAATGCAGTAGCATTTACGAAATGTTAAACTATAATTCTTTGAATGACAATATTATAATTTACCAATGTTTTCGAATAGTAATTTTGTAAATTGTAACGTTGATTCACCGGAAACATTTGAGGGGAAAAAAATTCTGAATTTCACCGCTACTGTAAAATGCTGTTTTTGGATATAAATATGAAGTTGATGGAACAAAAAATGCATGTATTGTATAACATAATGTCCTAGGAGTGTCATCTGAGGAAGATTGTCAAAGGTTAGTGCATAATTTTAGCTGGTTATCTGCTTTTGGTGACGCCTGTCTTTGAATTGACAAAACATTACATACAGCTATTTTCAATGTACTCTCCTAACATAACCTAACTTTATGCTTTCGCCGTAAAGCCTCTTTGAAATCGGACAATGTGGTTGGATTTAGGAGATGTTTATCTTTCAAATGGTGAAAAATAGTTGATTGTTTGAGAAATTGAAATTATTAGATTCTTGCAGTTTTGAATTTCCCGCCATGGTCTCTTGACAATAAATCCCAATACCGGGATCAGGTCCCCAACAGGTTTTAAGGAACAGGAAAGACAACGCGATGCTAATGATAGGCCTAACCGTCTTCTGCTAGATAGAAAGACTTTCCCAAAAAGTAGCTACAAAGTAGCTTATGCATACCTGGCAGAATGATATCATGATTTGTATCAATCCAGTGACCATTTGTTTTGCAAACTCATGTGCTACAGAAACACTGCTAACAAAACCACAGTGCAAGGTGCATGTGCACTTGAATTAAAAGGGTAAGTACTCTCAAAAATAAAAGTAGTCTCGTGATGTGGTTTAAGCATTGTTATGGACTTAGAAAAACAACACAATTGGATGTTCTATTAAAAAAGTGTTACTTTGAGAGTGAAAACCTGTTTCAATAGTAAAACTACTATTAGCATACTTGCACAGTACAGCTTTAGTTGGCCTGACTGTGAAAGACCAATAAGGGATTCATAATTTTAGGGCATTCAGAGTGTATGTCACTGTTTCTTAAATAAATAAGACAGGATGTCTTTCCTTTGCTGGTCGGGCCATTTGAGGAATTCTTGGCAAAATTAGAGTACCCACTTTTCCAGGCACCACTACGCCACTGGACGAACAGAAGGAATGGAGGACTGAAATAACTTAGAGATAACAAGAGAGCTTCCTAAATCATTTTTCTGCTGACCTTTGAAGTTAAATAAATAACTTAAAAGAAAATAACAAAACACAGCTCTCTCTATGTATCCTGTATTACTCTTCTTCTTTCAAATATGAACTAAGTGGATGGTTGGCAACATCCCCTCATCTATTAAGGCACCTCCCCGTTTGACAGTTTTCTTCCGTTTCGTGCCTACTCAATATGACCCAAGCCATATTTCCCTCATCCTGAGGCATAGAGCTGGGGTGTTTACCATGCTGGAGATTAAGCTGATACTGTTTGACATCTCTGTTTTGGCCCATTGTGAGAGGTCCAATCAGGACACAATGGCTGCAGATGGATTCTCTGCAGGAGTCTTGTTTGGCCAGTGCCTGGGACGACTGACTCGGCGGAGCGCGTGGAAGCCCTGTAAATCGAGGGGCCAGACTGTACCGCTGGCTGCTGCTGCTGGGTAGGGACAAGGACAGGCACCATCATGAACTGGTAGCCAATGCCTGCACACACACTCATTGGCCCCCTTCTCAATGGAGTCTGCAGAGCTAAATGAGGATCAGCGTGTCTCACTCATGGCAGCTAACCCTTTAATGGATCAATAGTGAGAGTAATAAGGGGATAACAGAGAGCTTGGGATTATTAGGATGAGCACTAGGAAGAAGCTATTCTCTATCCCTATAGAGGCATGAGCACTGGGCCTTTGTTGACCATACAAAGAGGAAGCATTGGCCTCTGAGTTTTCTGAAGTTTCCTTCATCTGAAATACTGTATTATTGCAACCCCCCTCCAAGTCTCTGATCACAATCTCTCCCCCTCTCTCCTCCAAACCTACCCACTCAACCATCACAATCTTTGCTCTCCCTCTCCCACTACTCTCTCCTCTTCTATCCTATCATCTCTACCTTCTGCTAAATCCTTCTCTCCTGTCTCCTGATTCTGCCTTTTCAACCCTACTCTCCTCCCTTTCCGCATCCTGTGACTCTCACTATCCCCTTTCCTCTTGGCCCTCACCTCCTGCTCCATGGCTAAGTGACTCACTGCAAGCTTACAGAATAGGGCTGCGTGCAGCTGAGCTGAAATGCAGGAAAACTAAAGTTCCGGAGGACCTATCCCTTCTCTCTACCTTCTCTTCCTCTGTATCCGCTATTAAGCCACTTTCGATCACTCTACATTTCAAGCTTCTGCCTCTAACCCTAGGAAACTTTTTTCCACCTTCTCCTCCCTCCTTAATCCTCCACCTCCTCCTACCTACCTCTCTGCGGATGACTGTCAACCACTTTGAACAGAAGGTTGACGATATCCTTTCCTAATTCACTCAGCCTACTGAGTACACTGGTCCCACTCTCACAGAACTCCCCTATGCCTTGACCTCTTTCTCCCCGCTCTCTCCAGATGGAATCCTGCAACTAGTGATGTCCAGCCACCTGGCAACCTGCCCGCTCAACCCCATCCCCTCTTTCCTACTCCAGACCATATCTGGAGACCTCCCATTACTCACTTCCCCTCATCAACTCATCCCTGACTACTGGTTGCGTCCTCTCGGACTTCAAGAAGGCCAGAGTCGCTCCCTTCCTCAAGAAACAAACACTCGACCCTTCTCACGTCAAAAACTACAGACCGTTATCACTTCTTTCTTTTCTTTCCAAAACACTTGAGCATGCTGTCTCTGACCAACTCTCTCTCTATCTCTCTCAGAACGATCTTCTTGACCCTAACCAGTCAGGCTTCAAGACGGATCAGTCAACTGAGACTGCTCTCCTCTGTCACGGAGACTCTCCGCACCTTGGGGCCCTCGCACCCCTATGGGGGTCAGCTCCCGCTCAGTCCAGTCAATGCTCTGTCAGGGCACCCCAAAGATGGCTACCTCCTGATGCTAAATCAGCAAAGTTCCTGCCAATCTTCCGAGAATGTCTGAAACCCTACCTCTTCACAGAGTATCTTAAATGAATCCCACAGCGCCCCAAAAAAGTTATGTCTTCTCCTACTAGCACTGACTTTGCTGATAACTACTTTATTGAGGTTGTCTCACCAAACTAATTGTCGCTCTTGATAAGAGTATCTGCTATATGACTAAAATGCAAATGTCTTTGCAGGGAGCAGGCTTCAACCTTTTTTAGTGTACTCAAGCTAGTAATAAAATGCCTTTATATTGCTGTCATGAAGCATTGATTATGCTGGAAACAGGCTAACAAAGTATTTCAGAGGAAATATATCAAAAGCGAGCTCCTCCTTTAGTGAGTATTGACGAGTCCAAATCACACAGCCAGGCCCTGAAAACAGAGTTGAAGAAAAGCAAGTGCAGACCTGGCTGCTTCGCCTTCAAACATGGCAGCCATCCACATATCCCCCACATATGATTCATCTAGTTAAATACTTCACAGTCCTGAAAGATTTTGATTCGACTGTAATCATGTAATAAATGAAAGCCATGCATGGCAAGATCCCTTTAGTCATCTATACTGTAGAGTTGCACCAACTACCAACCAGCAGCTCTTAAAAGGATACTTTGGGATTTTGGCAATGAGGCATTTTGTCTACTTCCCCAGAGTCAGATTAAATGGTAGATACCATTTGTATGTCTCTGTGTCTAGTATTAAGGAAGTTAGAAGTAGTTTCTCAAGCCAACTCTAACTAGACAAAGGGCGTCATTGCCAAAATTCCGAAGTATCCCTTTAATGGGTGAGAGAAGCAAAGTAGAGCAATAGAATGAGCGAGTGAGTGAGCGACAGACAGCAGTTCAGCATGGCATTGGGCCTAGCCCAGCCCAGGGACAGTACGTACAACCAGCTCAGAGAACATGGCATCCAGCTCCTCTTCAAGCGGCATGGGCAGGGAGGGCTCCATGGTCTGTAGGATGAAGTTACTGTCATGGCGAAGGCGGTAGGTGATCTCCGGGTGATCACTCCCTTTAAAACAGCAGAAAATATCGGAGAGGCCCCGCCCTGGACGCTTGCGAGGGGCCATGGCGTGGCGGCCAGGGTTTGGGCCCTTTCTAGGGAACGTTACAGTCTCTCACCACGGCTCCCTGTAGAAGGAGACAAGACAGATTGTTAGTGGAATACATGGTTGGAGTCATTTAACCAGGTCATTCATTTGCCTTCTGAGGGTGTGATATATGTAAATTCTAACCCTGAGGGTGTGGTCTATATCACCCCCCAAGGTGTGGTCTATGTCACTCCCAGGGCATGGTGTATGTCACATGATCTATGCCATGGGCAATTCCACGGTCACAGAATGAGACGTAACAGATGTTTCACTTTAAAAATGTATGTCAAACAAAAACCAATGATTGCAAAGTTAAACAAACCATACAGCTTTTAATGACTTTTAACAATTTCCACAGGAAATTTAACAAAAACACATTTACTTGAACAGGGCAGAATGACGGCACAAACAGTCATTCTGCAACCAAACTTTGCATCTGCACTGTTCTTCAAGTAAATGTGGGTGGCTGAGTTAAAACACAGGCCTAACAGTGGAGGCTCCTCAGAGGAGGAAAGGGAGGACCATCCTCCTCAGTGAATTTCATAAAAATGTTAAAACTTAAAGTTATCCTTTTTAGATAAAACTATACTAAACATAATCATGTCACCAAATAACTGATTGAAAACACTATTTTGCAAAGAAGGTCTACAGTAGCCTCAACAGCACTCTGTAGGGTAGCACCATGATGTAGCCAGTGGACAGCTAGTTTCTGTACTCCTCTGGGTACATTGACCTCAATACAAAACCTAGGAGTCTAATGGTTCTCACCCCCTTCCATAGACTTACACTGTAATTATATCTTTCAGAGGACGTCCTCCAGCCTATCAGAGCTCGAGGAATGAACTGACATGTTGTCCAACCAATCAAAGGACCAGAGAATTAATCTAGTACTGAAAGCATCAGCTACAGCTACCTAGCACTGCAGTGTATAAAATGTGGTGAGTAGTTGACTCAAAGTGAGAGAGAAAGACAATAGTTGAACAGTTTAACAAATACATTTCTTCCCCCCCAAAAAGTTAACTTTCAGTTTCACTTTCTTAGCTAGAAAATGCAGCCAGCTAGTTTAGACTACTGAAATACCCTGCTCAAACAGAGGGATTCTATGTTAGCTAGCTGAGTTTCCAACACAACACTGGAAGATAAGCTTTTGGTATTACTAATTTATTGCCACCAGGGCCCACCGGTGTAACTGCTCACTGACTGTAGAATAACGTTACTGCATGATTGTAGCAAGTTTACTAATGCGTTAGCTCTATTAGCAACGTTGACATTACTTTAGTTAATATGGTGATAACGATGTAGGCTGTGTGTAGCAGTTTGGCTTGGAAAGGTTTTTTCTCCTGGTCACATACAGCTGTGTTGTGCATTGAAGTCCACAAGTGCAGGGAAGAGAAGGAATACAACGTGGCTGTTACGAAAGTGAACTCTGTTTACGCGTGATCAGGGGTGTATTCATTCCGCCGATTCTGTTAAAAAAACATTTCTTAAAACTGAAGCAAACGGGTCAAAACGGGGATAAACATACCTGAATTTGTCCAAAAGAAACTCATATGCAACTTTGGACTAATGATTACACCCTATATCAGCTAGAGGCAGGCAAGAGTGTGCAAAGCGGTATTGAATGTCAATGTCTGTCACCTCAAATGTCTCTCGACCTGTAGTCACCTACGTTGTAAACTTTCATTCATAGGCTAGGTTGTAGCAACCTCATGTTGGGTATAGGGAAAATGTTAGTATCATGTAGTTGCCTAAACCTATCGCTGTTACATTGAACTGGGTGAATGGAATATGAATGAGCGTCATCCAACATGCTCTAATAGAAATAAGGCCATGCTCATGAAAAAAAAGTGTTCTCCCTCACCTTAAACGACACTAACCACAACTGAGGCCTAAATGTACTGTTATACAACCAGACATCCAAGGATTCCAAATAAAGAGACAGAGAGTCCTGTATGTCAATGGGAGAGAGCCAATACTGGATTATTGTCTTCTTTATAGAGAAAACGCAGTGCAACACTACAGATTGTTTTTTATTTATTTTATTTCACCTTTATTTAACCAGGTAGGCTAGTTGAGAACAAGTTCTCATTTGCAACTGCGACCTGGCCAAGATAACGCATAGCAGTTCGACACATACAACAACACAGAGTTACACGTGGAATAAACAAAACATAGTCAATAATACAGTAAAAAAAAGAAAACAAAAGGTCTATATACAGTGAGTGCAAATGAGGTAAGATAAGGGAGTTAAGGCAATAAATAGGCCATGGCGGCGAAGTAATTTAAATATAGCAATTAAACACTAGAATGGTAGATGTGCAGAAGATGAATGTGCAAGTAGAGATACTGGGGTGCAAAAGAGCAAGATAAATAAATAAATAAATACAGTATGGGGATGAGGTAGTTGGATGTGCTGTTTACAAATGGGCTATGTACAGGTGCAGTGATCTGTGAGCTGCTCTGACAGCTGGTGCTTAAAGCTAGTGAGGGAGATATGAGTCTCCAGCTCCAGTGATTTTTGCAGTTCGTTCCAGTCATTGGCAGCAGAGAACTGGAAGGAAAGGCGGCCAAAAGAGGAATTGGCTTTGGGAGTGACCAGTGAGATATACCTGCTGGAGCGCGTGCTACGAGTGGGTGCTGCTATGGTCACCAGTGAGCTGAGATAAGGCGGGGCTTTACCTAGCAGAGACTTGTAGATGACCTGGAGCCAGTGGGTTTGGCGACGAGTATGAAGCGAGGGCCAGCCAACGAGAGCATACAGGTCGCAGTGGTGGGTAGTATATGGGGCTTTGGTGACAAAACGGATGGCACTGTGATAGACTGCATCCAATTTGCTGAGTAGAGTGTTGGAGGCTATTTTATAACTGACATCGCCGAAGTCGAGGATCAGTAGGATGGTCAGTTTTACGAGGGTATGTTTGGCAGCATGAGTGAAAGATGCTTTGTTGCGAAATAAGAAGCCGATTCTAGATTTAATTTTGGATTGGAGATGCTTGATGCGAGTCTGGAAGGAGAGTTTACAGTCTAAACCAGACACCAAGGTATTTGTAGTTATCCACATATTCTAAGTCGGAGCTGTCCAGAGTAGTGATGCTGGACAGTGCGGGCAGTGATCGGTTGAAGAACATACATTTAGTTTTACTTGCATTTAAGAGCAGTTGGAACCCACAGAAGGAGAGTTGTATGGCATTGAAGCTTGTCTGGAAGTTAGTTAACACAGTGTCCAAAGATGGGCCAGAAGTATACAGAATGGTGTCGTCTGCGTAGAGGTGGTTCAGGAAATCACCATCAGCAAGAGCGACATCATTGATGTATACAGAGAAGAGAGTCGGCCCGAGAATTGAACCCTGTGGCACCCCGATTGAGACTGCCAGAGGTCCGGACAACAGGCCCTCCGATTTGACACACTGAACTCCATCTGAGAAGTAGTTGGTGAACCAGACGAGGCAGTCATTTGAGAAACCAAGGCTGTTGAGTCTGCCGATAAGAATGTGGTGATTGACAGAGTCGAAAGCCTTGGCCAGGTCGAAGAATACGGCTGCACAGTAATGTCTCTTATCGATGGCGGTTATGATATCATTTAGGACCTTGAGCGTGGCTGAGGTGCACCCATGACCAGCTCTGAAACCAGATTGCATAGCGGAGAAGGTACGGTGGGATTCAAAATGGTCGGTAATCTGTTTGTTATCTTGGCTTTCGAAGACCTTAGAACGGCAGGGTAGGATAGATATAGGTCTGTAGCAGTTTGGGTCTAGAGTGTCTCACCCTTTGAAGAGGGGGATGACCGCTGCAGCTTTCCAATCTTTGGGAATCTCAGACGATACGAAAGAGAGGTTGAACAGGCTAGTGATAGGGGTTGCAACAATTTCGGCAGATCATTTTAGAAAGAGAGGGTCCAGATTGTCTAGCCCGGCTGATTTGTAGGGGTTCAGATTTTGCAGCTCTTTCAGAACATCAGCTATATGGAATTGGGTGAAGGAGAAATGGGGGAGGCTTGGGTGAGTTGCTGTGGGGAGTGCAGGGCTGTTGACCAGGGTAGGGGTAGCCAGGTGGAAAGCATGGCCAGCCATAGAAAAATGCTTATTGAAATTCTCAATTTATAGTGGATTTATCGGTGGTGACAGTTAAAACGGCAGTGTCTGATCAATTCAGTGAATTAGATAAAAGCAAACATACCCGCTTTAAAAGATAAGGGTAGATAGTTACCTCACCACACGGACCAGAACATATGTCTCCCCTCACAACCCTCAGATTGGTTTAGGGGCCTAGCTACAGTGGCTTTTGGTGATTATAACACACACACACACACACAGACACACACACACACACACTCACACACAGAGAGAGAGAGACAGAGACAGAGACAGAGACAGAGACAGAGGAAGCAATATTATGCCGAGGGGCCTCAGCCTGCCGCATCCCTCTCAGTGACCCTACACAACAGGACCAGGATTTATATCCAAACACAGGCACTGTGGGGATTAGTGCACTGACTAGGAAGGCCCGCTGCTTCTCAGCTCAACTCACTGTGGTGAAGTGGTTACTGGTCTTCATGTTCGTGTACTAGCAGCAGGCAATAAGACACACACAAACACACTTTTACACTCTTCACATATGCTGCTGCTACTCTGTCTATTATCTATCCTGATTGCCTAGTTACTTTTACCCCTACCTACATGTACATATTACTTCCACTACCTCATACCCCAGCACATTGACTTGGTACCACTTTTATATAGCCTCATTGTTGTTGTCTTTTGTGTTACTATTTTTATTTGCTACATTTCTTACTTTGTAACTTTGCATTGTTGGGAAAGGGCTTGTAAGTAAGCATTTCACAGTAAAGTCACAGATTGAATCTGAGCTTAAGCAAAGTGATTTCTAAAGATCCAGACTGGGCCAGTAAGACAAATGGCAGTACGTTAGTCTTTGAAGAGGGAGAGATCTGGATGTTATGAGTGTAAATCATGCAACTCGTTTCTATGAGCTTTGATTAAGCAGGAACCAGAAACTCCTGCTGAGAGAATAAGATTAAAAATCTAAATGAAAGGAGAAAAGCAAAAGAAAATAATATCACCTCAGAATTTTGTTAAACTGAAAAGTTACATGAATATTAACTTGTAAATGAGGTCCTGGTGTTAGCTAACAGAAACCAGGACTGGCCTGAGAAGCCAATCTAACAACCGCAGGAGAGGAAAGTGAAACCCAGCAGTCTGTGATAGCAGACAGTGTGGTCCCCAGTGAGGTTAAGGTCAGACTGAGGGCAGTCTACTCTGTTTTGGGTTCATTCACAAAAAGATCTCAGTGAATAATTTACACAAGGTTAGATGCTCTCAATGTTTCTCCTCTGAGAGGTCGATATACACAAGGCCAGAGCGAGAAATATCAGCTTCCAAAACTCCCAAGCAAGCACTACTCTGACCTTCCACTAAGCACTAAGCAAACACCATCATTCAACATCTTCAGTTACTATAAAAGAGGCTTTTCTTGAACTAAGAATGTGTGGGTGTGCTAAATCCTGTGGTTCTGTACAGTAGCTAGGCTAAATCCTGTGGTTGTGTAGCTAGGCTAAATCCTGTGGTTGTGTAGCTAGGCTAAATCCTGTGGTTGTGTAGCTAGGCTAAATCCTGTGGTTGTGTAGCTAGGCTGAATCCTGTGGTTGTGTAACTAAACTAAATCATGTGATTGTGTAGCTAGGCTAAATCCTGTGGTTGTGGAACACACATAACCCATACAATCCACACCATTGAAGTCTTGGAGTAGCCTATTAGAGAACAACTTTACCACTTTCTTACAGTAGGTATGGACAAATGTGAACAGACCAAACAAGACTAGAAAGGTGAATGACCACTCTTTGCAGCAGGTAGGCCTATATACAGTATGTTGTATATTTACTAGTGTAGGATATTGTAAGATATATGTATAATATTTCCTAATTTAATTGTTTCATCACTGAATCAACAGCGTACAAAAGGCAGATAGATGGTTTTAACATTATATGGCAATAAAGACAATGGCCGACAAAGTATAAAACAAACACACATCATTTAGAGATGCCTAACCTAAACATAACATAAAACCAAGATGTCTCTCCAGGAAATCAAATTAAAATAAGTCTCCCTCCCCGGCAGTCATTTTAAAAACACATGAAGCGGTCTGTTTATTTATGTGCAACCTTGTCCTTCCTGAATGGACTACCATCATCAGCACAGAGTGTGCGTCCCAAATGGCACCCTTTTTACTGCACTACTTTTTTTTACCAGGGCCCCTAGTATATAGGGAGTAGGATGCCATGTGGGACGCAAACTGAGTGTTTTCCACATGTGCTGGACTCCAGTGAATCTGTCGGTTCCTACAACAGCAGATGATGTCCTTGTGAACTTTACATGATCCATCATTAGAAAGGGAGATGTTCTGTTACAGGGAACTAAAGAGGGAACCAAAAGGAGGGCAGGTACTGCATAAGAGCTGTAGTAAGACCTGGATCAGAGCCCTTTGGAGAAACCATTCCCACCTCTTACCCAGGTCAGCGTCAGGAAAGACACACACACGCAAGCACACACACAGGACAGCTTCAGGGAAGCGATACTCTTTGAAGCACAGCCATCAATAGACACTGAGTTTTTCCTCTCCTTTCTCTTTCATATTTCTTTCTTTTTTCCTTGCTTTTATTAAAGACTAAGCACAAAGAGTCCGACTGGAAAACTTTGAGGGATGGGGATTTTTAATATCTTCCATTTCAAAGAGCAGCTTGTAATAGTCAGGATGCTGATAGCAATACTAACTGATGCAGTTACTTTTATTAGCAGTCTCATTCGTATCCTATTTCCTGTTTAGCCATGATATATGACAAAGGGAGTATACTGTACATCCAAAAGAGGCAATCAGAGAGCATTCTGGGAGATTATCATGAGTGGGGGGTATAGCCTGCATGTTTGCATGTCTGAGCTATACATTAATTCAATTTACTCATGATCCTCCACACCAACACAGACAGTCCCATACATTACACATCCATGAAATCATAATCCCCACGTCACAACACAAATATGGTGATACACCAACGTGCCTCCCTCCGAGACACTGAGCTTCGGAAGCCACATCTGTTCTGATTGTTGTACCAAGGTGAGTCAGCAGGAGAAAACAGGATGTGTGCAGTGCCACTGGTTGATTCTCATAGATTCGCTCATTCACACATGTTCCTACTGTAACAGACCTTCTGATTAAGCTGTACCAGCTGAAAAACACACAGCGACTGAGCTGACAGAGTCATTCAAATTAGGGTTGGGATCAATTCCATTGAAATTCAAACAATTAAAGGAAATTGACTGAGTTGAAGTGGAATTGTGTCTTGCAGTTTGACTGGTATTGCTGATTCCTATGACAGACATCTAACTAACAATGCCAATAACAACGAGTATTACTAGGCTATAACTGCGTAGCATTGGATTGAGGCAAACCCTAAAACAATGTTTGAACAAATACAACTCACAATGTGCAGAATCAAATTAAGTGATCTCGAGATCCCAAAGTGTACTTAGACAACATACCAGGCTGATTGTTGCCCTTAAAGCAAAACCAGATACGCTCAACGTGTTCAAGAAGTAATTATTGGATTCTTCGTAGCTAGAGCTGTTTACACATATTGGGTACAGATGTCATATTGGGTACAGGGCCATGAGTTGCTCTGTAATCCCTCTACAAAAAACATAAAAAAATGTTTTTCCAAAGACACACACATCTGAGAACATCTGGCAATTAAAAGTCCTGAACAATCGCAGGATGTTCGTGATCTTTATCAGTCTCCTGACAGGCAGGACAGTTTGATATTCTCTCCAGTGCTCAGCCACGTCAAACTTCTGATTGCTGTACACACAACACTATAAAATGACTCACTTGCTCTCTCTGCCATTGCTCTGAGTTAGGGCTTCTGATAAAAGCAGACACTTACAGATACTCCTCTGCTCCTATATCTGATTATGTTATGTTTATAGCTAGGCCTGGTTTCCTGGACCCAGATGAAGTTTATTCCTGCTCTAACAAGCACTTTCAAGGGAGTTGATTGATTCGCCATTGACCAAGCAGTTTAGTCCAGGAATAGGCTTAATCTGGGATTGGGCAACTGGCCTTGATAACCACTCTAATACAAACTCACTGCACTATGAGCAGCAGCATAGGAAGACTGCAGACAAGAGAAAGGGTGAAAGGAAATAAAGTAACTTTGAAGTGTATTGCTCAGCAGCCCAGCAGTCAGTCAGAGATGATGTAGTTCTAATCTAGTCATTAGAGACAGACTGTAAACCAGATGTTACACATCCTGCTGCTGCTTATTGACCCGCTGGACCAAACCAACATATACTGTACAGCCAGGCACACACTGTATCCAGTAAGAATATCTGTTCATCAAGGGCGTCTTCGAAACTCATGGCCATATCTTATGATATTTCAGGGCTGTCAGACTCAGGACAATAATACAATAACAATGTTCTGCCTCAGTAACATTTATGTCCTATAGGTAAACAAAGCTATAGAACACAGGTGTCAAACTCAATCCACGGAGGACCGAGTGTCTGCGGGTTTTCGCTCCTCCCTCGTACTTGATTGATGAATTAAGGTCCCTAATTAGTGGGGAACTTCCCACACCTGGTTGTCTAGTTTAATTGAAAAGAAAAAACTAAAACCTGCAGACACTAGGCCCTCCATGGAATGAGTTTGACACCCCTTCTATAGAACAATCAGTTTCAACAACTTAAATGTCACGTAGAAGAGGTTACAACCTCAACCCTTTCAGTATGATTAATATACAAAGAGCAAAACAAGCTTCTTTGGCTGATGAATAATGACAAGGAGTAAACATGCATCATACGGTCTACTCCTTTTCTCGGAATCATCAACAAGTGTACAACCATCTGAAAAATGCTGAGCTGTTCAGCGTGTTCTACAGATAGCAAGACATGAGTTCCTCCCGTGTTCTCCCCTCCACCTTGCACAGGAAGTCCAAGTTGAGATGCCAAAGACCTGAAGTTATGACAGCCAGACAATGTAATGCAATCATGTAGATGTATCTTTATTATGATGATGTGGAATGTAGAAACAAGCCCTAATCTATCTCAGCCAGTGTGTTTATTATTTCCCTCGACGTCGCCAAGTCAAATACTGATCTATGGTTCTGTCCCAAATGGCACCCTATAGGACCTGGTCAAAAGTAGTGCACTACATAGGGAATAGGGTGCCATTTAGAATGCAATCTAACTTATGACCTAAATATAAAACTGGAAGAGGAAAATCAACCAACCATTTTTTTTTTAAATACACTTAAACTGGTGAGATCATAGCACAGACAGGAATCCCATTATACTACTGTGAACACGTTCCAGTGTTTGCATCCCAAATGGCACCCTATTCTCTACATAGTGCACTAACTTCCTACCTTCGTCCTAATATTTATTAATTTCTTATTTCACTTTAGATTTGTGTGTATTGTTGTGAATTGTTAGATACTACTGCACTGTTGGAGCTAGGAACACAAGCATTTCGCTACACCCGCAATAACTTCTGCTAGGTATGTGTATGCTACCAATAATGCTACCAATTTGATTTGACCTATGGGCCCTGTTCAAAAGTAGTGCACTAGACAAGGAAAAGGGTGCCATTTGGGATGCAAAATATGTGAAGCAACGTGCTAACAGTAAAGGCTCACTAGGCTGGGCTAACCCATACAGAGAGCAACCTATCTCTTGGGGCTTCCCCGTCACATGCCTGTCTCTGTCTGCTAATGACAGGCAAACCAGAGCCAAGCTCCCACTCCCTGCCCAATGATGTACTGAACTCTATCCAACCATAGGAACTTCACTGCTAGAAGCCCATACCAACGGATGAGAATAAAACACAATGTGTGTGGGCTTTACTTCATTTCATCAGTCTTTTTGGCCCTGACTCGGTGGAGAAATGTAAGATGTGCTTAGCTATCATCACCTACACACTTCATCTATGTTGAGATGGAGGTGCTCTGACTGATAGTGATTCATACATATAAATGATTTACATTTCCAGTAAATCTAATCAATCCTATCCAAAACCAAACTCCTGTCTGTCTTATTCTTGTCATCTGAGAGAGGAGATCTGAAGCTCAGACCCCTCTGATTCCATGTCAACATCAACAACATGGATCGAATGATAAGCTGGGTACTGTAAGAGCATTAAGCGCAGCACAGCCCTCCCCTTAGAAACCAGAATGTTTAAGTGGAATCAATGATCCAGCAGCATTGCAAAACCCAGGACAAACTTTTAGGCTTCACATAAGAGAGAGTCAGGCTGTCCAGTACAGTTCAATGGAGGTTAGTCAGTCACACCATGGGATGGGTTTTTACTTAATGAACCCAGCGAATCCACTAAACGATTTAACCGGCATCAATATGTAATCAAATGGAAGCAAACTGTGTCTACCTAGTACTCGTAGTTCGGCGCAACAGTAGATACTAGATTTAGAAAACACGCACATTTTACCATGTGACACATTCACTCACTGCATGGACGGAAAACTAGCTCATCTGATTGTCAGATCCCATTATAATGGAGATGATCTGGACACCAGCATTGGAACCACTGGGTGAGGAAAAGAAACAAGGACAGAAATAGAGACGCGTGTGTGTCTGTATCTGAGGTAAGGGGCAATTTCCCATTCACAGGATATGAAAACAAACCAGGGCTGCATCCCAAATTTTACCCTATTTCCTATGCAGTATACTCGTTTTGATCAGGGCCCATAGGGAATAGAGTACCATTTGGGATGCAGACATACTAGCTAGGCTATATGACTTGTGACATGTGTGTTACATTTTGGTTGGACTCAGGGCCATTTGGAATTGATTTTGGTCGGGGTGTTTTGGGGCTCTCCTGACAGAATGCAATTGGGATCAGATCACTCAGACTGCAGAGTGGCGCACTCCGGGTCTAGAGAGTTGCTGATATCAATATTAGCAGGGTGCCGACAAGGCAATCTGCCCTTATTTCCCCTGGGCAATGCTAAAGGGGTCATAGTTTAAGCCCCTAGGGGGATGCCTCCAACCCTCCTCCATCCCTCATTAAATAACCAATAAGGCAGAGAGTTCCTGGTCCCTGCAGGAATGCAGTTACACACACACACACACACACACACACACACACACACACACCTACCTGATCCCTCCCGCTTGTTCAGAAATATCCTAGCTAACTCCCAATGTTATACAGAATGCCACTGCAATAGATACAGTTGAAGACGGAATTTACATACACTTATGCTGGAGTCATTAAAACTCGTTTTTCAACCACTCCACAAATTTCTTGTAAACAAACTATACTTTTGGTAAGTCGGTTAGAACATCTACTTTGTGCATGACACAAGTAATTTTTCCAACAATTGTTTACAGACAGATTATGTCACTGTATCACAATTCCAGTGGGTCAGAAGTTTACATACACTCAGTTGACTGTGCCTTTAAACAGCTTGGAAAATTCCAGAAAATTATGTCATGGCTTTAGAAGCTTCGGATAGGCTAATTGACATCATTTGAGTCAATTGGAGGTGTACCTGTGGATGTATGTCACGACTTCCGCCGAAGTTGGTGCCTCTCCTTGTTCGGGGCAGCGTTCGGCGGTCGACGTCACTGGCTTTCTAGCCTCCACCGAACTACATTTATTTTTCCATTTGTTTTGTCTGTATTGTTCACACCTGGTTCCCATTACGTTTTAATTATTTCCCTATTTAACCCTCTGGAGCCATCATGGTTTTGTGCGTGTTTATTGTTGTCAGTTGTCTCGTTTATGTGATTCTGGATATTCTTTCTCCTTGTTGGAAGATTGATTTTGAGTAAAGTTACTATTAGTACTCATTTCTGTGTCCTGCGCCTGACTCCGCCTTACCCACATCACCTAGACTCTGACAATGTATTTCAAGGCCTAACTTCAAACTCAGTGCCTCTGTTTGACATCATGGGAAAATACAAAGAAATTAGCCAAGACCTCAGAATTTGTTTTTTACCTCCACAAGTCTGGTTCATCCTTGGTAGCAATTTCCAAACGCCTGAAGGTACCACTCATCTGTACAAACAATGGTACGCAAGTATAAACACCATGGGACCACGCAGTCGCAATACCGCTCAGGAAGAAGACGCGTTCTGTCTCCTAGAGATGAACGTACTTTGGTGCGACAAGTGCAAATCAATCCTAGAACAACAGCAAAGGACCTTGTGAAGATGCTGGCGGAAACGGGTACAAAAGTATGTATATCCATAGTAAAATGAGTCCTATAACGACGTAACCTGAAAGGCCGCTCAGCAAGGAAGAAGCCACTGCTCCAAAACCGCCATAAAAAAGCCAGACTACAGTTTGCAACTGCACATGGGTACAAAGATCATACTTTTTGGAGAAATGTCCTCTGGTCTGATGAAACAAAAATAGAACTGTTTGGCCATAATGACCATCGTTATGTTCGGAGGAAAAAGGGGGAGGCTTGCAAGCCGAAAAACACCATCCCAACCGTGAAGCACGTGGGTGGCAGCATCATGTTGTGGGGGTGCTTTGCTCCAGGAGGGACTGGTGCACTTCACAAAATAGATGGCATCATGAGGAAAGAAAATTATGTGGCTATATTGAAGCAACATCTCAAGACATCAGTCAGGAAGTTAAAGCTTGGTCGCAAATGGGTCTTCCAAATGGACAATGACCCCAAGCATACTTCCAAAGTTGTGGCAAAATGGCTTAAGGACAACAAAGTCAAGGTATTGGAGTGGCCATCACAAAGCCCTGACCTCAATCCTAGAGAAAATTTGTGGGCAGAGCTGGAAAAGCGTGTGCGAGCAAGGAGGCCTACAAATCTGACTCAGGTACACCAGCTCTGTCAGGAGGAATG
Organism: Salmo trutta; assembly: GCF_901001165.1. NCBI lineage: Eukaryota > Metazoa > Chordata > Actinopteri > Salmoniformes > Salmonidae > Salmo > Salmo trutta. The sequence continues at coordinate 10,919,813 of NC_042989.1, read as the reverse complement.
GGCCAAAATTCACCCAACTTATTGTGGGAAGCTTGTGGAAGGCTACGCGAAACGTTTGACCTAAGTTAAACAATTTAAAGGCAATGCTACCAAATACTAATTGAGTGTATGTAAACTTCTGACCCACTGGGAATATGATGAAAGAAATAAAAGCTGAAATAAATAATTCTATCTACTATTATTCTGACATTTCACATTCTTAAAATAAAAGTGGTGATCCTAACTGACCTAAGACAGTGAATTTTACTAAGATTAAATGTCAGGAATTGTGAAAAACTGAGTTTAAATGTATTTGGCTAAGGTGTATGTAAACTTCCGACTTCAACTGTATATAGCTAAGCTGTCGTTACTCATTGTGTATTTATTATTACGTTTCTATTATTTCTCTATTTTCTTTCTCTCTGCATTGTTGGGAAGGGCCCGTAAGTAAGCATTTCACTGTTAGTGTACATTTGTTGTTTACGAAGTATGTGATGAATAATATTTGATTTCATTTGATTTTCTGAGCTCTTCCACAGGACCTTGGATAACCCCCACCCTCTTCCCTTGTTGCCAGGGCTGTTTCCGATTCAGTGCCCTGTATTACATGTGCTAATCCAGCAGGATGAGTCGCTGGGATTGAACAGGGACCAGTGTGAGTAATGAGTTTTTCCAGGCTAAGCTTCGGATGCATGGGGCCCCCAGCTGCCAATCAGAGATGGGTGGGAGTCTCTGGGCTGTGTGTGTGTGGAGGGGGGGGGGGGGGACAGCACCGACCGGAGCTGCTTCCTGAGTAATCATACAGGGGCTAAGCGTCTAACGACATCCATTCATCCATCTATCCACATGGAAACGGATGCGTTATTAAGCAACTAAGGAGGATATATTCAATCATGACACAGCCAACTGCCCCTTGCCCTCCCTCTTCATTGGAAAGTAGTGATATGCCAACTACTAAACTCAGAACAGTCAGGCCAGAACAAGGCCAAAGTTCCTGGCCCCATTGACTTGACATGTCTTACCTTTCTCAAAGTCTAGCCCTAGTACTCACTTTGCTGTTATGAAAAACTCCACCTTCTATTTAAAACACACAAAGTCATGGCAATTGCCAGACCAGAGTTCCAGTCACAAACATAACACTGCTAAAAACGACTAGAAAACCACAATGACACCCAGACGTCCTAAAAACAGTAATAATCAACAGTGCAGTGGTGCACTTATGAAAACAACCTGACATGCAAGCTGTGTGTGTGTGCGTGCATTTGTTAGCACACCCTGGGAAATCATGTATACGAGTCTCATTCCATTCATAATAGTTTTTCTGTTCAGGGTTCACAGTTTACACCTCATGGAGACAGACGGAGTGTTGTTTCCATTGAGTCACACGACACACACATTCTGAGCACAAACCTGCCTAAATACAGAGGGAGTAAAATTCCACTGTGTCTGTAGCCTACTACTCACACTTCCTTAACAGATAGTTGTCCATAATGAAACATTACTATGATCCATTACTATGCTACTAGTGGTTGTTGTTACCTTGTTGTT